>NC_090939.1:589305160-589911410 GCF_040938575.1 Ambystoma mexicanum | reverse complement strand
GAGGCGAGAATTTGCGGGACCAAAATGCCACGGGATGCAACTGATTGGTTACTGGGTCCTTTTGTGATAGAACTGCCCCCATGGCAAGGCTCGAAGCATCAGTTTTAACGATGTAGGGGAGTTCTGGGCGAGGATGTTTTAAGATCGGTGCAGAGATAAATCTAGTCTTCAAATTCTGGAAAGCTTGTTCCGCCTCGGTAGACCATTCAAAACGTTTGTTTTTCTTTAACAAGGCGGTGATGGGCTGGACTATTCGAGAGAATTCGGGGATAAACCTGCGGTAAAAGTTAGCGAAGCCTAACATGCTTTGAACACCATTTACAGAGGATGGCAATGGCCATTTGAGAATTGCATCGACCTTCTTTGAATCCATACGCACTCCGCTAGGTGATTATGAATCCCAAGAATTCAACTTCAGTCACGTTGAAAACACATTTTTCCAACTTAGCGAAAAGTTTGTGTTGACGCAATCTCTCGAGGACCATTTTCACGTGTTTCCGATGTTCAGTTTCCGATGAAGAATAAACGAGGATGTCGTCAATGTAAACAACAACACACACATCTATAAGCTCTCTGAGGACATCGTTCATAAAATATTGAAAGGCGGCCGGGGCATTGCAAAGTCCGAAGGGCATGACCTGATATTCAAATAGCCCATACTTGGTGCGGAAGGCCGTCTTCCATTCATCGCCCTCTTTTACTCGTACCAAGTGGTAGGCTCCTCTAAGATCCAGCTTTGTATATGTGCATGCTTTTCTGACTTGGTCCAGGAGTTCAGGGATCAAAGGTAACGGATATCTATTCTTAACGGTGATCTGGTTCAGGGCGCGATAATCTATACAAGTTCTAAGGTCCCCTTCTTTTTTTGGAACGAAGAACAAAGCTGAGGAAGCAGGGGACTTGGAAGGACGAATAAACCCATTCGCTAGGTATTGATCGAGGTATTGTCGGAGGTGAAGATTCTCAGGCTCGGTGAGGGCATAAATTCTACTACAAGGAGGAGTAGATCCAGGTATCAGGTCTATCTGGCAGTCATAAGACCTATGAGGAGGTAGAGAGTTAGCCTGATCCTTCCGGAAAATATCTTGGAATTCTAGGTATTCAGGAGGTAACTGGGGAGCCTCCGAGGAAATTGCTCCCAGTGCAACACCAGGTCGAGGGTGACAAGTAGAGACACATTCTGGAAACTGAACCGTTCTTCGTCGCCAATCGATCTGAGGATTGTGCTTCTCTAACCAAGGAATTCCTAGAATAATCTGGAACTGAGGGGCCTTGATCACATCGAACACGATCTTCTCATGGTGTCCATCTTGACTTACTAGCGTCACTTCTTGGGTGGTATGCGTTACTGGTCCGGAGGCTATCTCCGTACCATCCACCGTAGTAATGACGTCCTTTACAGCCTTTGGACAAAGAGTCAGATTCATCCTCAAAACCATTTCATGATCCACATAATTGCCGATGGCACTGCTGTCGACGTAAGCTTCAATCGCATGTAATCGATCCGGATGTTCAGGGCTAATGAGGACCATAGGTATCACGAAATGCGAGGTCACTGAACTGGTTTTAACGCTCGGCAAGAGGACCTCTATTCTTGTCGGGCGAGGTCGTTTCCCTGCTCAGAGTTTGTGACCCTGGTAACTGCAGCTCCTACTGCCTTCTTGGCTGGTTTCACCGGACAGTCTCGAAGAAAGTGCCCCGAGTTTCCGCAATAGAGGCATAATTGCAGCTTTTTTCTCCTTTCCCGCTCCTTTTGTGTTAGTGGTCCTTTCAGGCCCCCTATTTGCATGGGTTCCCCGGAGTCTACTCCTTTGGTAGGAGTTGGTGGTTTGGAAAATACTCGAGCATCAATCTTGGAACGATCGGCCTTCCTGTTCTGCAGTCTGTGGTCAATTTGAACGACTAAGTCAATATAGTCCGAACAGTCTTGCGGAGGATTCACTACTTGGGCTAACACATCTTTGAGCTCTCCACGTAGACCTCTATAAAACAGCGTAATCCTTTTGTCCTCAGGCCATCGAGTTTCCACTATCAGTCTGTTGAAAGACGCAATATAAGCCAAAAGGTCTTGATTACCCTGTCGCAATGAAAGGAGCTCATTGTCCAAGGCCTGCCCCTGTGAATGTCTTGCAAACAGTTTTTCCATACTGAGCAGAAAAGCTTGAAAATCATGGAGAACCGGATCATCTTGATTAACTAGAGGGATCGACCAGTCTGCCGCATTGCCACTAAGGTACGAAAGCACGAAAGCTACCTTAGCTTGATCAGTTGGAAAGGCTGCTGGCTGGCATAAGAAGTGCAACCGGCACTGATTAATAAATACTGCAAACCTCTTTGGGTCACCAGAAAATCGTTCAGGCAGAGCCAGAGGTACATTCCCAGGTAGGTTGATCTGCACTGGGTTCGTAGAGGATGTTGAAGGAAGATTTGCCCCTGATGCGGGTAACGGAGTTTGTCCGGCTTGTGACTGTAGCAATTGTCTAGCGAGATCGTCTGTTCGCTCCTTGGAAATAATCAGTTCCCTTCTTAGAGCATTCGTCTCCTGACGGGCTGCATGCACTTCTGCTCTTAGTTCCCCAAGTAACTGGGCTAGCTGGTCGGTATCCGAGGTTTCCATAGCGCCTGGGTGGGAGTTTTGCGGTAGGCTTTGTGTTCTGTAACGCTCACCTGATTCCCGCAGAGGCGCCGGTCTTGACTGGGTGAATGCCGTATCTTCAAAGGTGATGTGTAACACACGGTTGGCTCTTTGGGCTGGACCTCTGTGCACTGTATGTCTGACTCGAAGAGTAAGATGTCTTAGGTAAGTGAACACCGAGCTCCCCATCTGCCTCGGGGCAGGGTGCCGTAACCAGTTTCTTCACTGGATAAGGGTGCAGGCCTCTTGACCTCAGAGGACTGCTGTCCGTCGTTAACTGCACGAACGGTAAGTTCTGGGCACTTCAAATGTCTTAAAAGTCTTTTGTAATGATATCTCTTGTTTTGCAGGGTTCCGGCGATGGCGGATGGCGGGCTGATGAGAGTTGAGGATCGAACCCGCGTGAAGAATAGAAGCGCCTGGAAGCACGTAAGTAAGCGCTTGTAGCCTGCTTCACGATGCGCACTAACTGTCCCTTTTATCTTGCAGGTACAAGTTCGGAGCTTTAGAGAAGCTGAAGGGTGCTGGAATACCCACTGGATTCGGCGTGGGAAGGAGTAATGGCACGTGAGTAATAAAGTTGCCCAATGTCTTTAAACGCACCTTCTTTTGTCTTTCAGATGCGGGATGCAGCGCCGAAGGCCTCCGGAGCGTGCGAAGAGCTGGTAAGCTTTTGTCTTTCAGATGCCGGAATGCAGTGCGAAGACCTCCGGAGCATGCGAAGAGTAGGTAAGCCTTTGTCTTTCAGATGCCGGAATGCAGCGCGAGGCGTTGGTGACAGCCGATGGACCGGGTAAGAGATGCGCTGCCACTGAAGACCGTAGTGCTAACCTGTTCTTTCTTTGTCTTTACAGGTGCTGCTGAAGACTGGATTCCAGGATGGTAAGCCTTTGTTCCCTTAGTCCCAGGATCAGAAGCAGAAGACACGATGAGCGTTCTGCTGCAGAGAATGCAGAATAACACAAAGCAAGATTCATCCATCGGGTGTGGTTTAAATAGCCTCCTGTAGTGCTTAGGTGTCTCCTTCCACAGCCACGCCTAGGTAAGAAAAGAGTTCCTGCTTTCCAGAAGAGTTCCAGTATTCTGAACCTAGGGAGTGGCTCCTGCCCCACCCAACAGGAAAAGTAGTCCCAAACAGAAGAGGATCAGGGGTTCAACTGGCAGGTAAGTAAGCAGCATGGTCTGCTGCAGGTAAGTCCACCCAAGCATTATGAGCCCAGCTTCCAGCGCTGGGACTGGGCATCTTTATGAGCCTGGTGCCAATGGCGCCAGGACAGAGTCCAAAAGGTCCCAATTGGGACTGGCTGGCACTCGGAACCGGGGTTATGGGTCTGCTTCCAAGGGAGTCGGGCAAGTCCTGATCTTTTGTAAGCAGAGATCATGACACCGATCCACTGCACCCCACTTACGAACCAGTCCGGCCAGAAAAGTGATTTCCCATCGATCTTGACACATCGACTTAACCAAACTGATGACCTTGCCGGAACAGGGCTCCATTCCCCAGTCATCTCCTCCTCCTTCTGCCACGTTCTCCATAAAAAATAGGTTGCAGCTGATGATGAATGACCATTTATATTCATGGATGTCAAAGGTGACTCAGTGGACAGTGCTGCGTTGAGCCCAGTTTCTGGACTAGTGCACTCGTCAGGTGAATTCCTCAGGAACGGTATTAGGTGGATAGCCATAAATAATAGATGATACAATTTATACGATTCCATATCCGATTGTTAACCTCCATCCACTCTCACCTAGCCCCTCCCTTTCCTGTCACTTTTCTCTCCTTTTCTCAAGCCATTTGAGTTATGTTGCATATGTTTATTCCCCATAAATCAGACTGAACCTACTCAAACTACTTCAGAACTTCCCTAATGATTAATGGCTCTTAAAGGACATTCTGGAAGATTCTGGCTGGAAGAAAAATCCATGGCAGTCTACCCAGCTTTCACTAGATGATTCACAAGAGACCACAAATCACTTTTGATAATATATATTTATAAGCTTGTATGACAAAACTAGTCATACAAGCAATGACTAATGATGGGAATGGGAGTTGATGGTGGAAGAATGCTGGGTGCTCACAACACTACGTTGTTATGGATTGTACACAGACTCCAGAAGTGTCCACCTATTTGCCCCTTATTTCACATGCTGAAACTAGCTGCTTTTTTTCCAGGAGAGGTTTCAGCAGATCTAATAACATTTTAAGAAAACATTGTCAAGTTGGCACCACATAACTTTTTCTTTTTGTCAGTCAATTTTCCGCTGTCTTTTATTTGTATGACATATGGCAACCCTTTGGGAACTGGACATGGGCTTCAACTAAGATTTTTCAACCACAAGGAATCCTCAAATCTTATACTTCTAGTATCTGGTTCAGAAAGGTTTGGACTGGAGCAAATCATGAGATGCCCTTAGCTAATCAGTTCTTTCAACCTGCTACTTTATAGCTCATTCACAAAGCATACAACTGGTGCAAATCCTGAGATACATATGAGTGAACAAATCTTTCTGTAGTCCCTTTGTGAGTATCATGTGACCTTTGTGATTATCATGTGATGCTCCAGTCTCCTCCATATTGATGCCTGTTTTAGGCTTTGAAATCATGTATGAGGATGGAGGTGAAAATCATGATGCCCATGGCATTTCCGCATTGTGTCAGTGCACATCTTTGCAAATCAGGCTCTTTGTCTTTTAGACAGAGTGTTATTTTGTATGGGTAACTTTGAAACTTGTGTTAACTTATGATTTCACCAGCCGAGTCCATTCTCTTTAAATTTAAATGCATGTTGCCATACAATGTTCATCTCGAAATTAATCTTAACCCAGGCTTTATTTTATTGTTGTTGTTGTTTAGTGCTGGCCCTACCCAGAGGGTCTCGGGTGCCCTATATGGTAGAATGTCTGAAAGGTGGAAGTTGAAAATGAGGTTATAAAATGCGTTCTGGACAGGATAGGAAGACGAGGATAGACCAAGTGGTAGCGGTGGAGGAGGGTAGGGTTGTGTATGGGGAAACAGGTATGTCATGATGCTCTTGCTGAAAGTGGTTATGGAGGGTGCAGTGTGGATGTGAAGATTGTATGGTATGCCAGGCTCTAGGTGCCGAGTGGGTAAATGATTGTTTTTGTGTGCATGTAGGTTTGCAGAGTGCAAGGAGTAGAAGATATTGTCTGACTTGTCTGGAGTTTGCATGAGCTATGGTTTTGAACTTGTTGTGAAGGCTTTGAATACCATGCAGAGTCTTGTGAAGGCAATTCTCTGGAGTAATGGAAGTCAGTGGATCTGGGCGAGAGCAGGGGTGTTTCTGTGCATGCTAGATGTTTTGGTAGGTCAAGGATGAGCCTGGCTGATGCATTTTGGATAACTTGCAGGGGGCCTAGCGTGCTGTTGGTGAGTCCAGTGAGGAAAGCATTGCTGTATTCCTGCTTGGAGAGAACCAGTTCTTGGACTGCGGCGCGGTAGTCATCAGGGGGAAGGTTGTGTCTGATCTTGCGTTAGATTAAGATTCTTACCAATATTTGTGAAAAATGTACAGTTTGGTGTGGCTATTATGATGTTAAGAAAATGAATACGCATATTTAGAGCAGTCTTAAGGCATATGTGTGCTGCCATATAGCATACTTCTTTTGCATGAAATGTGTTTCAATAGAAAAAGAAATACTGCATGCTGAAATGTAATGTGCATGCTTTATCTTTCGGAATTTGTTAAATTCAATAGGAAACACCGAAACCAGGTTCTAATCATGTATGAACAAATCTATCACTGTTAAAACATGTTTTACATAAAATGAAAACAGTTCCATATTCTTTAATTCTCTAATTCCTAAATAATCACCAATTTAGAATTTAAATACAACCTTCCTATTGCCATGTACAGCAATTAATTATTATTTCTCATTCAGTTTTCAGACAAGAAGGACTTATTGAATTTTTGGGTATATGTGAAAATATCTCGTTTGGACAGCACACTTCAAAATAAGAGACACATTTACGTTTTTCCTTTTTTTTGTTGCCTAAAGAGTTTTTTTTTTTTTTTTTTTACAATGTATTGTGAAATCGGTATGGAATCCTGCACGGGCTTATATGAACTGCACAATCAAATGCTCTCTTTCAATTGTATTTGTATAGAACATTCCTTTAAGCGCCATTCTTATTAACCAGCCATCAGCCTCATTGTGGAACCATGCCTGCATACCACAGCTGGCTTCAGGAAAGCCCTGCTGGTGAGCCGTCGCCTTTGTAGTTTGCAGGCTTATGGCACTTTGTGAAAAATACAGTAGCATAAAGCCAATTATATAATCAGGGCAATTCACAGCGGATTTACAGCGGACAGAAAGACCCACGCGCAAATGGTCTTGCAAAGCTGAGTGTGAAGGAACACAAATTAACAAATAATGTTTGGTGTGCCACTGAATGACTCTTTACACTTAAATATGCAATTACATTGATCTGCGTGCTTTGTGTTTACTTCCTTTGTTAAAGGTAGTGGACAACATATTTCTCACACCATTTAACAATAACACACTGTACTTAAGAAATATAACAATCAAGAACTGTATCCACTTTATTGAAATGCTGATTCACATCTGGATGAAGCGAATGAAGAATCATGAAGCAACCATCAGATTGTTTCATTTTGGCAAATGTGTTTTTCACTCCCCTTCTTTAGCTATTGTCTATTGTCTATGACGCAAATGCATTCTTCTTCTTAAACACTGTAAACATGTATACACATTTCATTAGCATGTTTATTTAGAATCTGAGAGAAGGGTTATTGAAGCAACAGATTTGACACCTAAGAACAGACTATCCAATCCCTTTCATGGGTTGAATCTCTGTAGATTCGTCCATCGTTAAGAGACCTTCATCAATTTGATGGACACCAGGACGATGTCCCACAGCAGCAGATGGTACGCAAGCCGCAACCGCAAATGGCTGACTGCGAAGTTGCAATTGTTGCTCTATCCATCGCTGAGAACTTTGACTTCCCCACCATAGAAAATATGGGCTCTCTCCCTATTAGCACCAGGACAAACTTTACCCTGGTGCAAACAATGCTTTGAAAGCATAGGCCTTTTGCAAGAGAGCATGTGTTGCCCTGGTGCTTGTACCATGCACGTGTGTACTTACTACCAGTGCAAAGTTTCTTTAATCTGGTCCTTGTTTGCTTGTCCTCCATGAGCTTGCATGAATCAGCAAATGCAATGGATATGCAGCTGGGCATCACTATGTTGAGTTTAGGCATTTCCATGTCCCTCTCTTTACACACTCCACTCTTCTGTTCTCTTCGCTGTAGGATACTCTGGGGCAAATAGTGAGCCTCTTTTTTCAGAAATTGTCCACAATAACCAGAGGCAAGCTTCTTTGGGTTGAAGAATTGTGCCAGGTTACCCTTGCCTGTAGTTGTATGGGCCACAATGACCATCCCATCAAAACAACTTTCTTTCTTTGAATGCCCAATTGGTTGATGGTGCAATTCTGGAGGAAAGGCTCCTCTATCACAGCAAAAGAAAGACGAGGTTATTGATATAGCAACAGCCTATGACATCTGCATAGCAATCTAGGACTGTTCAGTACTTATTTAGAGCAGAATGAATGGACCATGGACTCAAGTCATAGATTAGCATACTCCACCAGCCCAGCTCATTCCTGCAGCTGCCATCAGTGCTCAGAGTTATTAGCCTACTTGATCGCAGCCCAATTGACCTTTTCGGAATTGACCAAATGTCTTTGTTTGAAATCTTTAGGATTTTCTGTCAATTTTAATTAAATATAGATGTGGGGGAGGGGGTAAGGGAATGGGTTAAGGGGGGTTAAGTGTGGGGGTGCGGGGGATCTCCCACTGCATTTTTGAACAAAAAAACAAGCAAAATAAATTACATAATATCGGAAAAGGTCAATTTTTTCGAACAAATAGACCTAATCCATGCTCAGATGAGATACAATGCAGTCACTCTGTACTGTGGAACATTGAACTGATTGTCTACCTGTTGTCAGTGTCAGAGAACCATAGTTTACTTTAGAGGCAGCCTATGAGCTGCAGTGCAGACTCCATGTGTCCGGTAAGGAGATTTAACAAACTTAGACCTGGTTCACATTTAACAAAAGTTAGGCACTACAAATAGTTTCAATAAAGATGATGCAGCTATCAAAAGGCCATCATAAGAAGTGAAAAGAATGACTGTTATATAATTAAATTTAAGGGATGCAGACAGTAATCTGGCAGCTGCCTAGCATTTGAGGATTCTGCAGCTGAACCAAACAACACGGTTGACCAAAGTATTTGAGTGAGGTTCATCATTAGGTGGAAGCAGACAGCAAATGAAAAAGGGTATAATTCAATTTGTTGCAAGGTTCTGACTAGGAAGCTTTGAATATGAAATGCACGTAGGAAGTGGAAAAGAGTAAATATTGAGTTGTTTATGAGTCACCTGTTCATAGCTGATGAAGATGCCCACACCATGCATAGGATCACTCAAAAGCCAGTAGAACGAAATAGATACAATTGCTACAATTTCAGTGGACAACATGAGACATAAAGGAAACTATTAAGACATGACAAAGTACTAAACAGAACTAAGGACACAGAGACCCTGCCCAGAAGGGAAAGTGTTTTTTTCCCTTCTTGAGTGAAAACCAAAGAAACATCATTAACATTTTAAAATAAAAAAAAACACTTGAAAATAAAGACCCTGAACAAATAAAACTACAATTCTTATCCATGGTTCAATGGGGACTCTATTAAATGACACATTGTCAGAAAGATACTTTAAACTGGAATATTTAGTAATCAATATTAGACAGGAATATCCACTATATTCAGTGGTCATTCTTCTTTAAAGAATAGCATGCTATATGTGTATGTTTTAATGAAAAACTGTATCTTACATGTGCTTCTGCATTTTCCTATAAGAACATGAAAATACAAAAGTTATTTACAAAGTTAGAATTTATATTTTAGATTGTGCCATACCAGATGACAGGATAGCCTAATGCCAGATTACAATCGCATGCAAAGGCAGTGTAAATTGCACATTTTAAGTTACATTTGACAACATATATCTCTCATGAGTTATTTTAAGATGTGAACATAACATTACCCAAAATCTACATGTCATGCAGAAACAACTATTACATTTAACTCTTTTGAAAAGTGAAAATGTCTAGATGCCATTTTCCATCACTTTGATCAATTTATAGAATAATAGTGTTCCATCTGTAGTCCATCTGTAGTTACCAAAGGCAATAGGGCGTTTTTCTAATCTACAATAAGTACATGTAAATGGCAGTATTTTGCTTGGAAAATGTCATCCTCTTGTCTTGTTTTTATACCTAATCATTAAGGCCACCTTGGGAATAGATTGTTGTGTGCCTTGCACTCAGTAAGTACAACTTCAAAGAAGCAGATGGAGAGGGATTCTTGAATTTACACCTTTAGCATACATTGGGCCTCATTATAACAGTGGCGGTAAGGCAACAACAGCGCCGGTAGTGCTACCTGCGCCGTTGCTTCCTTGCCACCACAGTACGAGTTCTGCTCACGGGTGCCGGACTGCACGCCTCGTCTGATTTAGGTAAAATGTGCGTATTTGAATAACTCAATCATGCAAGAAGTGACAGAAAAATAAATGATAGTTCCAGAATATTCTCCTGGATATGAATATGCCATATTCTCTAATATTACATGTCCATGAAGACACATAGTTGAAAAATTAATATTCCAGTTCAATGCAATACAAATTTTAGGGGAAAAGCTTGAAACTTACACATACCATAATGACACATGCAAATTACATGGGTCAATAGAAGCAAGAGGAAGTGCGATGGTGGATCTGAGAATGTGAATGGACCCTATCAACTGCACTGTCCAATCCATAATGCTTTGTCAAATTATCTTGTGTGGATGGTTTTGATGGGTACTTAAGTTCAAACACATAGGAACAAGTGAGAGTATTTGGGGAAAACAGAGAAGCAAGAGACCCCAACTTACAGGAAAGAAGCAGATTGGATTCTGGATGATGTAGCTGAAGAGAAGATCTCTTTAAAATGGCTTTTTTACACATTTAACTGAATGTAGAGTCCTCTCCTATAGAAGGACAAGATTACCTGAGAGGGATTTTGGCAGCAGATGTACAGACTGAAAGGAAGAGGATACATAGCAGGGTTGACTGAGGCAATTCAGTGTCCTTACCTGTCCTGGGTTTTTGAAAGACAAACAGAAATTGAGCAGCATGGCCCCAGACAATTTTCCCAAGAATGAATTAAATCCCAAATATAATTTAAAGCTATTTTGGGGAAACCTGTTTAAAAGCGTTATCACTAAAACGAGAACCTTTGTGCACAGTGTGTGTTTTTTGTGATGTATATTTAAAATTAAGACTCTAGGTAGCATCGTCATAATAGGGATTCCCCTCCTCAATTTGGAGTCTTGGAGTCCATCAACAACTCAGATTGAAATGTGGATTTGACAAATCCTTTGTTCTATGTCTGCAATAGTGAATACATAATTGAAATATATTCCTCACTAATCACATCGACTTGAAGTATTGTGATGGTGCACCTGATTCCTGGAAACTAGGGAGTGACTAGGGAGTTTTGGGAAGGCCTGCTTTCCAGGCCTTCCCAAAACCCCACCAGAATTCTAAGAAACCCAAACCTATCTACTATTTACAACCAAACCAGCAATGTAAAATATATAAAACTGTACCTATTTCCAAGCTAGAATCAATAGTTTATCTCTGATGGAGTCCTGCATTCTAGATCTAAAACACTCTAAGAATTGGTGAGCTATATGAGCGCAACATACATATTGCTCTGACGCCAACAATTGTTCATGATTTCAGAGAAAACAAAGTTAATTGTTTCACTTCAAACTTTAAACTGCAAACTGCTTAACATTTTGATTTCAGGGGGAGGTGGGTCTCAGGTGGGAATAATTCTATACTGTAGATTGATGGTTTCATAAAAGTTGCATCAAACAATGTCAATGTGTGTGTTTACATGCTGAAGTATTTGAGTCCATTATCCAGAATAGTAATTCATATGTGTTTCCGTTTGCATGTATGTTGGTGTGTTTATGAAAAACGTTTGGCTATTATAACCGGGTACGGAAACAGTAGTGGCAGGCAGGTGGCATTTTTCTTCCTGTACACACGCTGCCTGTATTTGTGTGTAGCATTGTGGGTGACTTCCCCATCACTGGAAGCTAGACAACCTTCCTGAAGTCTTAGTTTATTATTTTAAATACAATTAAATATTCAGATTGAAGTAGTCCATTTATATCCATATCCATTATTGTGAGGTAGCATTGTTGCCATTTCTCTGCTATATATCAATCAAGTTAACTGTAATTATGCATACCATAGTACATTTCATTACAACCACCACACTTGCACCAAATATATTGTCAGCAGCAAAGCAATCACTTAGCATGTGTTAATTGTTGCAAATACCAAGGAGCTAAAATAGGGATATTTGTATTCCTTGAAGTGAATATCAAAATAATACAAACTTTATTGTATATTAAACATATTTACTAATTGGTTTGTAGACACACAAGAAAAGGGACACAAAAAGGAGGGACCTACTCACAAAATGAGGTTTGCTCAATGTTAATTAATGTATCTTTAAAACAAAATCTGCTGTTTTAATTCTCAGCACCATTAGAAAATGTTGTTAGAGTACTCTTATTAAGCAACAGTGTATTAGATCTCCCAGAATCTGCAATATATTCATAACATAGATGGCAGTACCACCCTCTGACAGTCATTACACTGAGACTGATTAATGTTCCACTTCTGGTATTTTCTGACCTAGAAATGTGACCTAAAGAGAAAAGAAGTAGTTAGACATCTCAGTGTCATAACTATAAATAACGCAGGCATGTTTAATCCCAAAGCTAAATAGGAACATGTATCAAAATATCTAGATGTGTTGTATAATGCTACGTAAAAGAACAGTCAATATAGTGGCACAGATGTTTGTATCTTCAATTACCTGGTCAATACAATTTCTCTGATTATTAATACATAGGGAGTATGGGCATCAACAATGCATTGGGTGAAAGAAAAAATACTTTGTAGCCAGGAACAATTCAGGGCCATTCTCATTATTACATAATGTGCACCCCAGTCAGGAATCCAGGATCAACTTGCGTTAGTGTGCACCTGAAATACTGAGAAAAGGAACATGTGAGAGTGTGATATTTCCTTTGCCATTCCTTCAGGGTGCTGATCACCAAAGGACTTTGTGAGGTGATGGCAGCATTGGGGATAACCTAAACAGGGCTCTAACCCCTGGGTGCAACTTGTGCAAGAGCAGATGTAAGGAGCACATCCCCTGCTTGCTTTATGTATCTATGCAAGAAAGTCACCACCATCACAGCCTCATTTAGACAGGCGTCAGATCCCACTTGGTATGTAGTCTTTGACTGCAGCCCTTCAGGAAAATGGTGGTCCAATAATAAACTATTGTGAGCATCATTTGGACATACAACAGGGACGCATACACCACGAATGCTCACATCTACACAGTGAGCACCTCCATGAAAATGATGAACCTCTTCTTCTGCACAGCCGTAATGAGGTCTTACAGAGGAGGGAACATCTCACCTTCTTCAATGCAATAATATGCAGGCTGTGGAGAAAATGATACTAGTCACTGAGGCTACTGGACTTGCATGACTGGAGCTGCTACCCAACCAGTTTCTCTAGAATAGCCTTAAGGACTCTAATTATGTGTCGGTTTAGCTACCTCAATGCTTTGGGGGGCAAATATCCTTCTGCATATTTTGACAAGGCAATATAACTGAACAATGAAGACCTCATCCAGATTGGTAAAGGACGTCTGAAAAGACAAACAATATCAATTAGGTAAGGGTATTTTTAATTATAAAGCACAGGCAGGATGATTTTCATTTGAGTTACAAACACACACACTTCAAACAGTGTAGTTTGTGGGATTTCCTTTGTATTGTCTCTGAAATTCCTCTTTGACTATTTCGACAGTACTCTGACAGAAAAAAACATATTTTCATTTCGGAAACAAACTCTGATGCTTTATAACATGGTGCTTTCCTATTCTTTGATGAAGAAGACCACATTCACTGATCCATAGTCTTTGAATACAGTAAGCATAAGTAAGTGGTCCCTTTACTAAAGTCACGGTAGCATTTACATTTATTAAATCAGGAGCAGAGTGCTCATTCTAATATACAACAGCAGCAAATGTATAAGAATAAGTGGGCAGGTAGATAGCTTGGAAGCAAGGCAATGCAGATCAAAACAGCTTCACATCCTGATCCTTTGCTTAGAGGTATTGTGTGTTTTATAAAAGACTAATTGATTGCAAAATTATCTCAATGCCAAATTTGGTTTAATGCGTATATAAAAATTAGCATTTTAAAATTAAAAACCGTATAGATTTGACTCATTTTTGGAATTCCTTGGCCCACTCTGACAAATACTGTTGCCTCTGCGTGGGTATCACCTATACACCATTCTGGAAAAATATGTCTCTTTAGCAGACAATTAGCACAACTCGCTCAAGGTTGACAAAAGTTTTTTAAGAAGATACCATGATCATTCAAGGCATCTTTGGTAGAATACAGCTGGTACTATTCAATAATCTAAAACATTAAAAAAAGATTGAAAAGAGTGTTATTACTAATAACCATAATTTTCTGAAGCTGTACATGTGATTGGACAGTCTTACCGGGAGCTGCCATTCTCAAAGCAGCTTTGGCATATTTTTGATAATGATGGCTCTCTTCTGGACAGAGAAACACTTTAAAACAGGAACTTGCTTAAATTTGCATATATCTTCTATTTCAAATTCTAATATTAATTGTGGCATTTACGTAGTGAAATATCTAAACAAAGCATGATCTGTTGTTGTAGCAAAGAACCTGATCTGGCAGGCTGATGGTAAGTGCAGCAAGGGTGTTCACGATCTGACCCTATGCCTTTAGCACCTGATCCAACCCACCACATGGGGTTTTGGGGTTTTATTGCTGTTACCAACCAAGTTTTTCAATCTGCAAACCCAGGGTGCTGACAGCAATGTATTTTGTTTGAATGAACGGGCATGCTAGCTTGAAACCGGAAATACAGTATGGATTGACATTTTTATGTAAGGGTATTAGAAGATGGTCAATATCATTGAATGAATACATGAAGAGTTTTAGTTGTGACGGAATTTAAATAAATGAAGCATGAGCTTAAACAAATGAATCTAAGCATTATAAAGGTTGAAGCAAATAACGTTAAAAGAGAGAAACTACAGCTACCCTTTTTAAAGGAAAGGCAATACAAATTGAACATGGTCATGGTGAGACAGTAGAGCTAGGCAACTAACTACTCATCAGACAATGGATATATCAGACATGTTAAAAAAGCATGAAGAAAACAAATGGTGGGAAGATGTCTGCTAGATCAACACATTTCAACCATCCCAGCGGTAGAAAACACAACCAGTTGCTGAGTATGTATTAAGTAGATATTCTTTGCATACACCAAATGAGGATACCAAAAGTATCAAAAGGAGCTCGTCAAAGGTGCAGGTGTTGATGATGATGGGAAAGTATTGCTTACAATAATGCAAGAAGAGAGACCTATGATGATGAACTTCAGACACAGAAAAAGAGACACATCCAGTGTGATAAAAACGATTATCAACGAGAGGATATGCACACATTTGCAAGTACTTTGTTGAAGCATGTGAAAAGAGACAGAAATGCATCCCAGGTAGTACAGACTAACTAACTAACTGCAGGAACTGAAGAAAATGTGCAAAATGTGAGACTTAATTTGTTAGAAGTGATGCACCTCCGGCCACTACAGTGAAAGCAGGGAGCACATACATGAGTAAGGTCACAAAGCAGAGAAAAAGGAAAAGGGTGAATAGATAGAGGGTGAAGAGGTCAGACAAACATGAGGTCAGCTTCTCAAGGACTGAAAACTCACTCTGGATGAGTGGAAAGAGCGTGCAAAGAAACATTCGAACCTACAGTGGCCATTATTTTCTCAAAAAAGAGATAAAAACTCTGGAATTATGTCTAGGATTTGTACATGTTGAAGTTTGAAACTATACATAAACCAAGATTGATCTGCATACATTAGTGCAGATTATCAAACTAGCAAAATGCCTCACTCAAAAATTCACAAACAAATCAGTAGTAGAACCCAAAGAGGATTGTAATTTGACTTAAGAACTTGTAATTAGAGATTGTAAGGCACTGATGCTCCCGTGAATTTAAAAGGACATGCTAATGAAAAATGCCGAGAATATGAACACAGATCAGTCTAGATGAGCATTATGTATTTGTGGTACCCACAGATGTGATAGCTGTCTGCAGAAGGTTTCAACAAGTAGACAAACACAAACAAAAATGATGACATTTTTGAGGAGTTAGTTGAAAAAGATGTTGAAGTATTGAAAAATAAGATTTGGAGGGAAAACATTGAAAAAAAGAGCTTTAATATGAGTGAATTCCAGGAAGCAAGCATAAAGATGTTGAAACAGTACAATAAAATGATAATCACACTCTCACACAAAGGGGGTGCTATTGTTACAATGGATACTGATCAATATGTAAAGGATGGCAAGTTGTAATTAAGTAATTAATTGTGATATGAAACATGAGAGAAACATGATGCGTCATAACTCCAATGAATCTGGGAACAGGATCAATGATTGTCGGGAAAAAGGAATCCTTAAACATGAAGACACAGGGCCTCATTACACGGACGGTGGTAGGGATTTACCGGTACCGGTAAAATACCGGTATAAGTAAATCCCTACCGCCTTACTACGAGGTCCCTTTGCGGGTTGGGGGATTTAATGCCTGCTTTTTGCAGGTGTTAAAATCCAACCCGCTAAGGGACCTCGGAGCTAATTACGGCACCGCAAATTTGCGGTGCCGTAATTAGCGCCTTCCCCATTCCCATAGAGCCCTATGGGGCAGAAATGGGAATGGGGAAGGGCAATGGCGGAAGGGGGATTTACCGCCCCTCCAACCTTGGAATGGGGCGGTAAATCCCCTTTCCGCCAAGGCAGTGCCAGTATTTTACCGGCATGAGCCATGGCGCTAATAGCGCCATGGCTCACCGCCTACCGGGTAATGAGAACCACAGTGTTTCTTGATGGATGCCGCTCCATAATGCTGAGATTTGTTTCTGAAAATATGTAAAAGCCTGAGAAACCTGACAAGAAGACCAATAGGTTCAGACACAGGCTTGCAAAAACATCACAATATAAATTCCTACAACCATTCTGCTCCTCCTACATCATTGGCTGACTCACACTGTGACACATCCCTCTCTAACCTTCACCTCTCTATCTCTAACACTCGGGATGTCCTTGACCCTGTCATGAGGATCCATTTGAAGCCCATCCAAGCTCAACTCTTGGTACGATTCTGACCTCGCCACCCTTAAACACAAGTGTGGGGCTGCTGAGAGGAAGTGGAGGGCTTCATGCACACACTCTGACAAACGGGACTGCCGCCTGCTCCAAAGGCAGTACAGACTATCTATCCTCTCTAAGAAGAGAGCCTGCATCCAAGCCCACATCTCTGCAGCATCTAACAGCTTGGCCACATTTTCAAAATCTACAGGGAGATGGCCAATCCTGCTGCAGGCTCTACCTCTCCTGTTCTCTCCCAGGCACTTTGCATGGCCATGGCTTCTCATTTCACCACTAAAGCACAGGACATCCTGTCCACTCTTTCTTCCTCTACCTCCTGTTCCTCCTCCTCTATCACCCCTGGCCAGTCTTTGGCCGTTTCTCATCCTCCGTCCTCCTCCTTTCACCTGTTCACCCCTGATGATGTTTCTAGACAAGTCTAATCTATGAAAGTCTTGTCAAAGAAGGTTCTACCCTGCCATCCAGATCCATCAAGGACCCCATCTATACCCTTGCTCCAGTGTTGACCAATTTCTGCAATCACTTCTTTGCCACTGGAACCTTCCACTCCCCCCTTAAGCACTCCCTTGTGCACCCCTTCTTAAGAAACCCTCTGCCGACCCTTCCTCTCTAGCTAACTATCGGCCAATCTCCATCACTCCTTTCTTGGGCAGACTCCTGGAAAAGCTGGACATCTTCCAGCTTAATCTACTAACCGAATCGGTATGTTGTCTCCACAACCACCAATCTGGATTCAGAGCTCCCAGAAGTAAGGAAACTACTCTCCTGAACACTTGTGTAGACCTTTTCTCCAATCTTGATTCTAATCTTCCTTCTGTCCTCATTCTCTCTGATTTATCCCCTGCTTTTGACACAGTCAACCATGCCATCCTGCTCAATAGCCTTCGTGATGGCCTGGCTATTACTGGTCAGGCTCTGGACTGGTTGACCTCCTTTCTCACTGACATATAATATAATATTTGGATCTTAAAGTAAAAGAGGCTGAAGGTGAATTAAACATGTCAATTAATAGTAAGCATGCAAGTACAAATATGCTACTGCATGCTGGGATTCAACACCCAGAAAGTCTTATGAACAGTATTCCATATGGAAGATGTGTGATGCTAGTATGTAAGTGTCGATTTAAGATGATTTGAAAAAGAGAGCAGGAATAGTGCAGAACAGTTCAACAGATTGTCGGAATCGAAATAATATTATACCTTCTATCGCATTGTTTGAATGTGTGTTGGCCTACGCCAAGTTGTCTAAAACATCGTGTAAATAGATTCCACGGCAAGGTCTTGACCTTAATGTACTGTGTAAATCGCCATCTTGGATTTAGCCGCCATTTTAGGTTCTCTTGCAATGTGGAAGTCACCCTGAACACCAAAATGGAGGCCGAACGACATTTTGAGTGGGATTCTGGCCGTTGTGACCTCCACACACATGAATAAGTAATATGCCTGCAGGCCACTTGTTGGGGTCGCGAACTAAGACCTTGTCCTATCCCTGACCTATGTGTAAATGAACAACTGTATCAGCGGTACTGATCAAAATGCATACATTATGGGATTGACCTGGCGAGGAACCCTAGGCCTGGTCCTAAGAATGGTTAACCCGCGAGGGGGTTGGCCAGAGCAGGATAAAGAGTATAAAAACATGAGTATCCCAATGTACGGTCTCTCACACTAACGCAGTGAACTCTCGTTGAAGTTTGTTCTGTTACTCTGAGAGCCGAATAGCTATTGGTTTGTCAATTGACTTTTTGGTAATTGTTGTAGCTTTTTGAATAAAGCACTTTGTATGTTCTTTGTAACCTGTGTTGGTGTGTTTCTTTTGGGTTTCCCGGCCTCATATCAATTTCTTTGTTTTCACAGTTGGCGCCCGAATAGGGACCCTCAAGATTAATGCCGGATCATTGAAGGTTGACGCAGACTATCGAACCGGGATCGGATGGTGTGATTCTGCTGGACCGACCGATCGAGACACGATACCTCGGCAGCGCTGCACGATCCGATCCTTGGACGATAGTCGTGTGGTCTGACACGGCATCTTGACGAGGGTCCAATTTTTGAGGCGGGCAGATTTGCCGAAACCACCAAACACAAGGTAAAATTTGTTAGGTAAGTTCTTTGATAAACTGTACGGTCCTCCTTAGGTTTGGTCAGGTGCAGTCATGACCCGGCTCTTAATTTAACCCTGACAATTTGAATTTGGCGTATTGTATCTGCAGACACAATTATTGACCAGGTAACACCAATTTTTTGTGAAATGCCTGGGAAATTGTCTAGCTGCTTTAGGGCTCTGTTCCGCAGCGATCGACAATCCTTGGAATTTAGCCACCCGGCACCACAGGAGGGGTCGCCGGCGTGTACTATGTACTGTAAGTATGGCATTGGAAGTATAGTATTTAATGATATTGGCACAGACAGACCAGACATGCCTCCGAATTTCAGTGGCCAATCAATGGTAGTTTTGAGATCCCCCGTATTGAATACTTAGAATCGATCTTGTTAAAGAAGAAGGCTAGACCTGCAGCCTTTGATGTTTTACAGAATTGGAAAAAAGAAGCGTTACAGCAGCTTAAAAGTAGGGATAAACATGCACGTCGTCATAAAATAAACACAGAAAAAGCATTATTATATGATAAAGAAAAGCGTTCAGAATCAGTTAAAAATATGGATAGAGCTTTTTCACTCGGGATCCATAAAATGTACCCCTCTAAAGATTTCCATGTTTCTGAGGAATTTATCGAGATGTTATTAAACGAACGCAGGCCTGATGCCTCAGTGCCACCTCCGTATGCTCCTATTTTGGGCGCTCTGCCCATTCCTGCTGTCGCTCCTGTTGTTATTCCTGTTCCCCCTGTACAACCTATTGTTCCTATTCCTCTAGTTTTTGTTCCTCCACCTATCACACCGCCCCTTCCTTCTGCACCGATAGTTGCACCTTTATTAAATTTACCTACACATCCGCTCCTGAGTGACCCCGTATTGACTGAAGTTGATCCAGGTGCAGGATCGAAGATTGTCACTCGTAGTACTGTTTCTGCAGATAAGAAACAGGAATTGTTTGCATGGGCTAAGCATTGCATGGAGAAAGATGATCAAGTTAATGTTTTTTCCACACTATCTAATTTGAATAGTTTTCCCGAGAAAAATGTTTTTATCGAAGGTTTGGGGACTCATTTGTGTGTGATGTGGGGTAGATTACAAAATTCAGATCTTCCACAAGGAGTGAGAGATCTGAATGCTTTGGCACTTTCGAGGGACACAGAGCAGAAAGTATACGGGCATGTTGAAAAATTGTTTGAGTTTAGGAAAGACTTTGAAAAGTCACGAGATGAGGAAGACGAAGACAATAGAATATATGTACAGAAGCGGTTCCATCCGTGCCGCAAATCGGCACCTGAGGAAGTACGAATTTGTACTAAAGATGCGGTTCGATGGATCTCGGATTCATCGATTCCGCCAGATGAAGTATATGACACATATAGTCAGTATACAGTAGAAATGCAAATAAAGGTAATTCAGGTGATGGTACAGCACCTGCAAGAAGAATGTGTAAGCAAAAGGGTTAGTTGTCCCATAGAATTATTGGGGATTTGTAAAAGGACTTTTTCGCCCGATACTTCTACAGCTGCCTTAGCGCTCGACCTGGCCCTGTTGCTTAGTAAGCGGCCAGAGGTACCTATATCTCAGTTGCCTATGAGAGAGGTTCCTCTGACCTTTGTCCCAAAAGTTGAGATCCCCGCCAATGCTGGGACTGGTGCCCCTGCTGTGGATATCCCTGCACATTATGTATCGCAGTTTGTTCACGTCCCGTTTTCAAGACAGGAAGTGAACACAATTAGACAATCAGTTCCCGATATCAGGAAAAACCCGACGGGGTTTTATAAAGAAATAGAGTCCATTTTACAGTCCTCTGTGTTCATCTTGAGTGACATTGACTTGTTATTCCCTGTACTCCTACCCGTAAATGTGTGGAAACAGGTTCGGACAATAGACGATGTGCCGGGGTTGGGAGATACGTGGGCTAATATGATTAGAATTGATGGGGAAAGACCAGCTGGTGAGAAACCACCACAGGTAATACTTACTTTGCCTGATAGAATTGTTGCAAAACTGAAAACTATAATTCCAGAGAAAATGATTATTTGGGACAAGCTTACGGCCTGTGTCCAAGGAAAAACTGAAGGCGCCACTGAATTTTTTAATAGATTCGAGCAGGTATTTTCTGACTTCAGTGGACAGGATTTAGGTACAGAGTCAGGGAAAAGGTTGTTCGTGGACAAATTTGTACGGGGATTGTTACCTGACATCCAGTCACAGATTACGTCCTCTGAGAGCGCTTGGCAGGCAAAATCTCAATCTGAGGTTTTGCACTTGGCTCAGTATTATGAGAACCGTGTTAATAATGAGAAGGAAAAGATTGAAAAGAAGAAGGGAGATTTGAAAACCAAAGTATTATTACAGCAAATTGTTAGAAACCCCAGAGGAGGCACGACACAGACTAGAGGTCAGTATGTCCTAAAAGGAAATGCTCCTTTGGGTCCTGTGAATATTAATCAATGTGCTTATTGCCGCCAGGAAGGTCATTGGCTAGCACAGTGCCCTGTCCTTCGCCAGAGGTCAAACAGTGCGTTTGGGGGTATGGGTAGACGACCTAGGGGCCGCCCTGGAGCAGGGAGCCCTGATAGAGGTCAGCTTTTACAAGATCCTCAGCAACCTTTTTCACGGGAAAATCAGACCTCGAGTATGGACTCGAGGAACATATTTGATCACCCTTCTGCTGCCTACCTTTCTGAAGAGCTTCCTTTTGACGAGGCTCTATTTCATTAGGATTGCCGGAAGCAGGGTTTGGAACCTTCACCTATTCCCGTTAATCAGAAAGGCCCCTACGTTGAATTATTAGTAGGGAATAGGAAACACCAGTTTTTGATTGACACTGGAGCACAGAAGTGCTCCATTGATCATTCTCGGGTTCCAAACATCCCACTGTCAGGGCAAACAAATATTTCTGTAGGGTTTTCTGGTATACCAACTGTCTGTCCGGTTTCTGCACTGGTATCCATTTCTTTGGGTCCCTTTACGGACCATTGTCCTTTTCTTCTCACTTCAAACTGTGGAGAGAATTTGCTGGGGTTGAATTTTTTAAAGAAATTGAACGCAGTAATTCATTGTTCTTCAGATGGAGTACGGCTGACGGTTTCACCACAGCAACTTCCTAATTCTCAGCTTTTGATTTGACCTTTACCTCCGGAGTTTAGCATTGTCCCGGAATGTTTGTGGGCGGTGGACGACAATGATGTCGGGGTGTTACAGATTGAGCCCGTTAAAATAATTCTGAAACATGGAGTGAAGCTGCCACGCATTCCGCAGTATAAAATATCAGTTGGGGGTGAACGTGCTTTGAAATGCATTGTCTCCGATTTTGTGCATCGTGGGGTGATCGAGGAGATTACAGGTAGTTTGTGTAACAGTCTGATCTTGCCTGTATATAAGAAAGCTGACAATGCAATTTCATTCCGGTTCATAATTGATCTTCGTGCTATTAACAGAGTGGTCGCCCAACAATTTCCAATTGTGCCAGATGTGACGACGATATTGACAATGATCCCTGCTACGGCTACGCACTTTAGCGTTGTGGATTTAAAAAACGCTTTCTTTAGCATTCCTATACATAAAGAAAGTAGATATTTGTTTGCGTTCACCTTGGGGGGACGCTCATTTACATTTACAAGGGCACCTCAAGGGTTTACTGAAAGTCCCAGTATTTATAGTAGAGCTTTGAAAGAGCAGCTCGACACCCTTGAATTGCCACCTGCTTGTACGCTGCTTCAATATGTTGACGATTTGCTTTTGGCTGCAGACTCTGAGAGTGCTTGTAAAGAAGGCACTGTACTGTTGCTTGTTCATCTAGCTAAAAATGGTCACAAAGCTTCGCTTAAAAAATTTCAATATTGTTGTCAGGAGGTTGCCTATTTAGGATACCTCCTGTCAAAGGAGGGGAGAAGATTGACACCTGAAAGAATAAAACACATTTCTGGCATGTCTGTTCCAAATACACAGAAGGAAGTCAGAGCCCTGATAGGTATGGCTTCTTACTGTAGGTTGTGGATCCCAAACTTCTCACTAGTGATAAAACCGATGTTGGCTCTGACGAAGAAGGGCATTTCTCTGCCACGGCCATGGGAATTGGAACATCAACGATCATTTGAGCTTCTCAAAACCGCGCTATGTTCGGCACCGGTTCTGGGTACTCCAAATTATGACAAGGCCTTTGTGTTGTTTGTGCATGAATGTGATGGATGTGCTTTGGCTATGTTAACACAGGAACACAGAGGGAAGAATAGGCCGTGCGGCTACTACTCCTCCGCCCTTGACCCTGTCGCATGCGCTTTGCCAAGATGTTTGCGCGCTGTCGCTGCTGCTGTAAAACAGAGTGAGGGAATGGTCCTAGGCCATGATTTGATTTTGATGGTACCTCACTCTGTTGATATTCTTTTGAATAAAACCCAAACGCAACACCTCACCTCTGCGCGGTTAACAAGGTATGAACTAATTCAGTTTGCCCCTCACATCCAAATTAAGAGGTGTTGTGTTCTTAATCCGGCTGAACTCTTACCTTTCCCACAAAACACTGTTTGCGGTGACGAGGAATTACATGACTGCCTGTATACCACTGAACAAGAAACGAAGGGCAGGATAGATCTCATAGATACTCCTTTGGATAATGCAGAAGGGGAGCTGTTTTGCAATGGCTCCTGCTTCAAACTTTCGGATGGTACATCTACAGCAGCTTATGCAGTTACTACATTGAGCAAAGTTGTCGAAACTAAGAGAATTTCGCATAATTCTGCGCAGGCCGCAGAGATTATAGCGTTGACCCGAGCTTGTGAACTTTCCCAAGGGCGTAGAGTAAATATACCTACTGATAGTCAGTACGCATTTGGGGTGGCTCACAACTTTGGAAAGCTCTGGTCGGAAAGAGGGTTCCTGACCTCACATGGGACCAAAATCCAGCATGGCCCCTTGATAGTGCAATTACTTTCGGCACTCTCACTCCCTAAATAGTTAGCGATCATGAAATGTGCAGCGCATCGGAAGGTCATAGATGATGTGGGCAAAGGGAACGCTTTTGCGGACTTGATAGCCAGACAAACGGCCACAGACCTTAGCACGGACATGTATGCCTCGAGGGAAATGAGAGATGCTTGCATAATGGATGAAGGTATTGGGTCTGTGCGAGATATTCAAACTGATGCCACAATAGAAGAATCTAAAAGGTGGGCTGAAGAAATGGGGAAACTGGATGATGAAGGGTGTTGGGTGGATACATCCGAAGGGAAATGGTTGCTCCCTGATTCATATGTATTGGCAATGGTTACGATGGCACACGGTCCTACGCATGTGTATGCCCAGCAGATCACGAAAATGCTAGAACAAGTTTGGGTAAATGACAAGATTCTGGAGACTGCGAAGAGGCACGTCCAGAACTGTATGATCTGCCTACAGCACAATGTGGGTAAGGGGACAGTGACTCCAAGGGGAAGTTTGGGGCCCCCTTCTGTTCCCTTCGAGGTCATTCACTTTGATTTTATTGAGATGGAACGATGTAATAATCTAAAATATGTTCTTGTAATTATTTGTGCCTTCAGTAAATGGGTCGAGGCTTTCCCCGTCAAAGATGCTACCGCCATGACCACTACAAAGATTATGGTAAAAGAATTCTTTCCTCGATTTGGGCTCCCGAGGATAATTTGGTCGGATAATGGTCCCCACTTTATTGCAGCAGTAATTTTGCAGATATGCACAGCCCTATGTATTGAGAAACGATTTCACTCAGTTAGACATCCACAAAGCGCTGGGTTGGTGGAAAGACACAACAGTATTTTAAAGAATAAGCTTGCGAAAACATGTGCTGATACCAAACTAAAATGGCCAGATGCCTTACCTATCGTGTTACTAGCTATGCGTACCACACCTCAGACTAAGACTGGGCTTTCTCCATTTGAGGTAGTGATGGGGAGACCTGCTAACATTTGGGGTCTCCCAAAACCTAAAGCCCTGAGAGAGGTGGAAAATGTATTGCTTGTAGACTACTGTAACCAGTTAACTAAAAATCTGTATTTCATTTTTCACCAGGTGCACTCAGCTTTACCTGTACGGTTCACGGGCCCAGGACACGATATACAGCCTGGAAGTTGGGTCCTAGTTAAGGCCTATGAGAGGTCTTCCTGTCTCGCGCCTCGCTGGCGGGGACCCCACCAGGTGTTATTGGTCACCAGGACAGCAGTGCGGGTGGCTGGAAAGAAGCATTGGATCCACGCGACGCATGTCAAGAAACTTCCTCACCCGACGCTACACGTTACAGAAGAAGCAGAACCCCTCGCTGACGCTACAGTCTCTGATCTTGGAGTAGCAAATAGCGCTGTGAATGCGTTGGAGAATTTCTCTGAGCCTGAGGAGCTTGGGGAACAGTCCATTTCGTCTCCGCACTCTCTTGAAAAATCACTTCGGAAAATACTGTTTCAAGCTCTGCGACTTCCGTCGCCTCCGACACGTCGCTTCCCTCAGGGAGTGACGACACTTTACTTCCGGACCAGACAGTTTTGGGTACCATCAGGTACAACTTTCGACGAAGAAAATAGAATTACGGCACAAGTTTTTCGTGCATCTGGAAAAAGGAAGTGATTGGAAATTCTCTTTTTATGAGAAAGTTCTGTTGAGCAAAAGGGATTCTGCTGGCTAGGGTTGGGAAGGACTAAGAAATCGCGCGACCGTGGCGTCGCCAGCAACGAACATTGGGGTCGTCGATTGAGGAACTATGATGCCTGCCACCTCCGCTGCTGCCCCCCGCATTGGACTTGTAAATAAGGGGGTGACCAAATCGAACAATGAACAATGTGCCTGGGCCCCGAAAACGTACTGCTGTGTGTTGATAATGATAATTGTTATTTTTGCAACTGCTGCTGTAGGACTTTGGTATTTCGAAGAAATCTATCCTCTGAAACCTTTATTACCGACCGAGATTGCACCAACTGTTTTGACTCCCTCTGTACACCTTCACACTCTGTCCCCTAGGGACTCCCAACATAGACAAAAGTATCATAATAACACTCTGATGATAGTAATGAATGCTACTCATGCCATTTTTAATAAGAGTAATTGTTGGATTTGTACTCATTTACCGCAACATGGGACCAAGGGACTGGGATGGTATATACATCCTCTACCTTTAACGACTGCTTGCTATGCCTCTCTTAGAGCACTATTCTTTGGCCGATGGAATGATAGCATCTCAGGGAACTTTGATGGAACTAATTTGAATGATTTCGAGAAACGTGAATTGACTCCCTTGGGATGCTAGATTTTCGCAAATAGAAGTAAACCTAACGTTGCTTCTATTAGGCCGTCTGATAAACTATCTCTTCCTTTTCAAACTCTGATTCCCTTTAAAATGGCTCCGATAGGCAATAAGGACGCTGTACCTCCTTCTTATTCTATAAATCATAGTCCTGACTCGGTTCCCTTCTGTGTACAGAGAAATGGCACTAGGCCAATGGGAGATTTTGAAGGTTGTAAAAACATTATAAATTTGACTGGGGAAAACAGGCCTCTGTATGTAGGAGGGCCTGTTTATTTTGTTTTTGGTAGTTTAGCATTTCCCTGGTTGCCCAAGGATTGGCAGGGAACCTGTTATTTAGGAATATTGTTACCCGGGGTATTTGTAGCAAGTACATTAGAGATTTCTAAGGCTCACCCGCGGCGAGACGAGAACGGAGATACCCATGGGCAAGTATTGGGAGATATAGCGAAATCAGTTGTGCCCTTTTGGGGACAAATAACAAACTCAGAGAACATTAGGGGATTAGCAAGGGTACTGGAGAGAATGATCAACCGGACCACGGACATACTCTACAATATGACCTTAGTGCAAAAAGCAATAAGATTGGTAGCACTTCAAAATCGGATGGCATTAGATGTCATTCTGGCAGAACGAGGTGGAGTATGCAAATTAGTGGGGTCCGCTTGTTGTGTTTTTGTACCAGACTCCTCAGCAACAATTTTTAAAGCAATACAGAACTTGCATAATATCAGTTCTGAAGTACATATCCCTGTAGGAGACTGGAATCTTAGCACTTGGTTCTGGGATTCTTTACGATCTTGGGGTTGGAAGGTGCTTTCCGTTATTCTGGTTATTTTAGGGATCCTGCTATTCCTTTGTTGCTGTTTTCAATGCCTCCCGAGTATATGTGGAATGCTGGGGGGATGTTGTGCCCAAGCAGTGAGCGCAATAGGGCACAAAATATATACCCCAGATACAGCATCTAAAGAATTCATGTTACAAGAGGTTTTTATGAACGACCTAATGGCTATAGACATTACAGACAATGATGCGGAATCTATGGATGATAGCACATGGAGTTATTTTCAAAAGTATTAGGACTGATGTTAGCACTTGGCATAGGCCAAAAGGAGGGTCTGTCGGAATCAAAATAATATTATACCTCCTATCGCATTGTTTGAATGTGTGTTGGCTTACGCCAAGTTGTCTAAAACATCATGTAAATAGATTCCGCAGCAAGGTCTTGACCTTAATGTACTGTGTAAATCGCCATCTTGGATTTAGCTGCTATTTTAGGTTCTCTTGCAATGTGGAAGTCACCCTGAACACCAAAATAGAGGCCGAACGACATTTCGAGTGGGATTCTGGCCGTTGTGACCTCCACACACATGAATAAGTAATATGCCTGCAGGCCACTTGTTGGGGTCGCGAACTAAGACCTTGTCCTATCCCTGACCTATGTGTAAATGAACAACTGTATCAGCGGAACTGATCAAAATGCATACATTATAGGATTGACCTGGCGAGGAACCCTAGGCCTGGTCCTAAGAATGGTTAACCCGCGAGGGGGTTGGCTAGAGCAGGATAAAGATTATAAAAACATGAGTATCCCAATGTACGGTCTCTCACACTAACGCAGTGAACTCTCGTTGAAGTTCGTTCTGTTACTCTGAGAGCCGAATAGCTATCCGTTTGTCAATTGACTTTTTGGTAATTGTTGTAGCTTTTTGAATAAAGCACTTTGTATGTTCTTTGTAACCTGTGTTGGTGTGTTTCTTTTGGGTTTCCCGGCCTCATATCAATTTGTCTGTTTTCACAAGATGAGGATACACCAACACCCTGAATAAAGAGGCACATATATAAGCCAACTTTCTTAAAAATGATGCAGGAGCCCATGTGCTGTCGTCGCCTATCGTTCGCCTCCCAACTCTGAAACCGGAGGGTAAGCGTGTGCATTGATACTGGATGCACCCCCTGACCGAATCTGCTGCACATTCTGCCCCTGCTTCTTCATCTTCATTGTGCATTCTAAGCACAATTCGCAGCCTCGGTGTTCGAGGAGATCCGCAAAATGGCAGCCGCAACATTGTTTTGATCGTTGCCTAGCAACGTACCTTGATGCCCATTGGCCACCCTCCAGCTCTTCCGTGACGTGGGGTCACCGGAAGGTGAGAGCCGGCCTGCCCTCTAAGGGCCGACAACAAGGGCACCACCTGTCTGTGCCTGTCTGCCGTACGGCCATCGGCCAGTTATGCTGCCCGCCCCCATTCCTACGGGCCATTTACTGACCTTTGACTACACCCGGCTTTGGACTACTTCCACCTATGAACAACCCGCATGTACTGCAGACCCGCATAGCTATACTATACTATGGTCAGATCTAACACGTAAGTCATACTCTCCTGTCCCCGTCACAATCTGCTAACAGCCTTGCACAAGTATTTTGAAGTATGAAGGGTACCAGTGGCACTTGTCTCCTTGCTAGATTCTAAACTCCCTATTGCATATACTTGTGTTACCCAGCCACCCAGCCTTAATGACTTCTTGGTTGTCGGCACTGCTATACTGTATGCTGTTTACTGCTAGATTATTCCCAAACTGACTGTTGCTACTATTGCACTAGCCTAATACCTGTTGTCGTATAGCACTTACAGTAACCCAGGATAACTATCGCACTGCACAAGTTTGCCATATGCCATCCATACCTAGCCATCCCTGCTAGCCATACTCATCATATCAGCACACATCTGTATATACACACATACTTAGCCTTTGAAAGTGCCCCGCCTCGGAAAGTTGCACCTAGCCTGCCTCCACATTGTGTTTTTTAAATTGCTTGCTGCCTGTCACTACAGTGCAATCTGATAGTCGCATCTAGCCTGCCTCCACATTATGTTTTTTAAATTGTTTGCAGCCTATCACTACAATGCAATTTGTTAGTCGCATCTAGCCTGCCTCCACATTATGTTTTTTAAATTGCTTGCTGCCTGTCACTACAATGCAATTTGTTAGTCGCATCTAGCCTGACACTACAGCCCAATCAGCGTGTTGTTTTGCTGACTTGTAGTCTACAAGTAATACCTCGAATCTAGATTCACCTTAATCTCATTGAGTGTTTTAGTCACTTGGTCACTGCCCCTCAACTGAAATCCCTCCTTGCGTCACATTACCATACTTATCAGGTCACAACATGTGGACACTGCCCTGTGCTTGCCTCTACTTTACGCATATAGCCGTCCTAGGATCCTTATCCTTCAGGCTACCCACACCCCCTGCCAGTACCCCTAAGTCTCACCACATGTACACCCTGCCCTCCACCATGCTCCACTGCTCTGGCCCTCCCTCGAATCCATACCTTAATGACCCAGCCCTGTGGCTTAAACACTTTGCCACCAAACCGTCACCTAATCATCCTTGCACTGTACAATACAGGAACACCAGACTTAGATCTAGACTACCCCGACCACCTTGCACTCAGCGCAACCACACCGCCACCTCACAGCTCACCCCACCCACACCCTCTAACACACCATCCTCCACCACACCTACCTTAACATTCAAGGGAGCCCTTATCAATGCTAGATCCTTCACGGCTCACGCCCTTGACATCGCAGACCTCATCACTTTCCAAAACCTTGACTTCTTAGCCATCACTGAAACTTGGCCACATGATGCATCTGGCCCACTCCTTGCTCTATCTATACCCAAGGGATACGCCATTATTAGAAATGATCGACAATCCAACTTGTCTAAAGGAGGAGGAGTCGCATTCATACACAGTGACAAGATCACTATGAGAACTATTGCCAATGCCCAACTTAGCTCTGCTTAATTCCCTATCAGTAAAGTTATCCCTCTCACCTACTAACACAGCAACACTCCACCTTATATACAGACCTCCAGGTCCACTTGGCTCCTTCACAGACGATGTCACTTCCAGTTGCCTCTACTCTTACTAACTTAGGGTTCCAGCAGCGTATACATGATCCTACCCACAACAAGGGTAGAACGTTAGACTGGATAGCAGACTTCAACTGTAATACCACTGTCAGCTCCAACACTGTCTGCGCTTGGTCTGACCATCAAGTCATTACCTTCCTCATGCCAGCCACCAATTCTCAGCCCACACCTACTATAGCCCCGGCTATACCCACTAGAAATAAAAAGGATATTACCAGGGAGAAACTGCTTCCCCTCATCCTCCCTATTCTGAACACATGTGTCCTGCTGCACAAGGACCCCACCGTCCTACTAGACACTTTGAACAGCACTCTGCTCAAAGCCATTGAGACCATAGCCCCGCTAAAAATTCACAAAGCCAAACAACAGTCTCACCTGAACTCCTGGTTCACACCAAAGCTTAACAACCTACGCAAAGAAATGCGTAAGGCCGAAGCACTCTGGAAAAGTCATCCTAGTGCAACTAATAAAGCCTCCCTCCTGATCACCTCACTGAACTACCAGGAAGCCATCCTTCAAGCCAAGAAAGAGACGTACAACCTTTGCATATCCCAAGCAGAATCTAACACAAGAGAACTCTTCAAAATTCTCAAAGAATTAGAATCCCCATCACCTACCCCCGATTCATGCACCAAAGACAGCACCTGGTGCAACAATATACAAAATGCACTCCTCAACAAAATAACCACTCTGCAATGTAAAATCAAGGATAAACAAAATTCTCTCCACACGCCCCTCTCAAGCAAAACCATGCCACCCACAACTACCACCCTACACCCTCCTTTGCCTTTCAGCTTCATGCTGCTCATCACCCTCGAGGTTGAAAAATCATCTGCAACTTAAAACCCTCAAACTGCCAAGGGGACGCCTGTCCATCTCCTATCATTAAGGAATCGGCCCACGACCTCGCACCCTTCATTACAACCTTTATCAACTCCTCATTTCAATCGGGAGTGGTCCCAAACAACTTGAAGGATGCTTGGGTTATCCCTCTTCTAAAAAAAACAACTCTGGATCCTGAGGTCCCAACCAACTATAGGCCCATCACGACGGTCCCATTTCTCCTGAAAATCTTAGACCGAGCTGCGTATCTGCAGATACAGGACTATCTGGAAATCAATAACCTTCTAAGCACCAGACAATCCGGCTTCAGACCTAAGCACGGTACGGAGACAGCCCTCTTAGACCTCAAAACCCAAATTGAGGATCTCAAAGACAAAGGCATGCTAGCCCTGCTACTATTACTAGATTTATCCGCTGCCTTCGACCTGGTCAACCACCAAATCCTTTGTCATCTCCTAAAAACTGCAGCCCACTTTTCTGACAATGCCACGAGCTGGATCAAATCATTCTTGGACAATAGACATATGAGGGTATTCTCCCCCACCTCCTCTGCTGACCCTGCGCCAGTCCCTTGCGGGGTTCCTCAAGGATCGTGCGTATCCCCCACCCTTTACAATGTCTTTACTAAACCCCTGTTCGATGTGCTTGATTATCTGGGTGTCACCTACACCAATTATGCCGATGACAGCCAGATACTCACCCCCATCATGTGTGACTATACGGTAGACTCGAAAGCTTTGAATGACATATACCATGTCATTCAGACCTGGATGGCACATCATGAGCTCTGTCTTAATGACGACAAGACAGAGCTCCTCATCCTAGGGACACAGCAAAGACTTAACAATTTGAACCCCTTGTTCAGCTCCTTCAATATCGACGGAAACTCCATAAAAGTTTCCAAAGATACTAAAACCCTCGGAATATACCTCGATTCCACTCTATTTCTTCACAGACACACAAATGCAGTAATAGCAGCCTCTGCCTACACATGCAAGCTAATCACAGCTTGTCGCCCTTTTCTCTCTTCTCAGAACCTCACTACCCTTGCTAGGACCTTAGTCATGTCCAAACTTGACTATTGTAATGCTCTGTACCAAAGCACCAACCATTGCAACCTGGACAAACTCCAGATTACACAAATTAACGCCATCAGAGCAGCACTCAACATCCCTAGATCATCCCATATCTCTGAAACTAGGAAGAGCCTTCACTGGTTGTCAGTTGCCCAAAGGATCTCACTAAAATCCCTTGCCCTGACCTACAAATGCATGAATAACCAGGCCCCTAGCTACTTACCCTCACGGCTTACCCAGTATATCCCACCTCGCTCACTAAGGTCTGCCACTAGCCAGAGCCTACTGATCCCTAGATTCAAGCTCCAAACAGCCGGTGGGGCCAGCTTCCCAGTTCTTGCAGCCAAACTGTGGAACTCTGTGCCTCTCTCTATCAGAAACTTGCCCTCCCTGAACTCATTCAAACACAAAGCCAAACTCTGGCTAGTCTCCTCTGAAGACTAATTGCCACCTTGATAAGCATGTCTACTTATTTAGCTGTTCTCGAATCTGCAATGTAATCTTATTCTAATGTTCAAGCTATATGTTCTTTTTATATGTTTCTATGTAATGTAAACTGTTATGTTATGTAACCACTGCCTCAAGATACGCGCCCGGTAGCCTACGGGCCTGGTATGCGCTATACAAATAAAATAAATACAAATACAAATGTAAAGTATCAAATGTGTTGTATAATATTGTAGAGCATTTACTTTGAATAGATACAATGGGCCTCATTCTAAGTTTGGGGGTAGCCTTGCCGGTAAAACAGCCAGGCTGCCGCCAAACTTGCAATTTTTTCCGGCGCCTGCAAATGGACAATTACCGGGTCATTACAGCCCAGGCGAACCTGGTAATTGCCCATTTGCTGCCGCCGGAAAAAAGATGCTCTCCAATCCCAGTCGGCCCCATAGGGCTGAATAGGAATGGGAAGGTCGGATACACCGGCACTGTTACAAACAGTGCCGGTGAATCCAACATGCTGTGCTTGCGGGTGCCTTTCTGCCTGCCAGGTCTGACCTGGTGGGCAGAAAGGCACCTGTGAGCACAACTCGTAGTTTGCCGGTCTAGGAACTACGGTACCAGCATGGTTACCGGTACCGTAGTTCCCCGACCGGCAAACTTATAATGAGGCCCAATGTATTTTGCAGAAAGACTTACTAAGGTTAAAAAGTATACAAATTGAACATTTTCTAATGCTGAGAAATTGGAGAGCACTTTACCTCCAATCATGCAGAGAGGGCTTTTAATAACCAATTGTCTGGATGCATGTAGTAATGGTTTTACACAATGGTAGACGTGCAAAACATTCAGAATAGGAACAAGGAAGCAGTTTGTTCTACTTGAAATCACAGGAAAGAGGTTGTGGATACAGACAATAAAATCACATACAAAGGCACTCATGTGGTTTATGCTATCATATAGGCATGTTAAAAGTGTTACATTGGTTCAAAGATTCAAAAGGTGGGAGGTGAAAAAGAAGTGGATTACATCTGGAGAAACAGATATGTTTTGTGGGTCTTTCAGAAAGTATACATGGAGGGTGCAGTGTGGATGTCAAGTTGTAGGGAAGGGTGTTCCATGCTTTGGGTGCTCACTGGATAAATGCTTGTTTTTGTGTGCATGTTAATTTGCATAGTGCAATGTGAAGACAATGCTGGCTAGCTTCTCTGATGTTTATTTAGGTGATTGGTTTAATTTGTTGTGAGGGTAAGATGGGTTTTGAGGTGGATGGCTTTGAATACAATGCAGAGTCTGTTGAAGGTCATTCACTGCGGTATAGGGAGCCAGTGGAGCTGGGCAAGAGCTTGGGTAATGTCTGAGTGTATGGCAAGGTGGAGGATGAGTTTTGCTTTTGTGTTTAGTAAGGCAAGCAGGAGAGCAAAGTTGCTGTTGGGATTGCAGTGAGGAGAGCATTACTAGTCCAGCTTGGACAAAACCAGTGTTTTAACTGTCAGGGGGAAGGAAATGACTTGTCTTGTGCAGGAGGTGCAGTTTTAGATTTCATGCTTTGGCTAAAGCAGTTATGAGCTGTGTAAAGGAAAATGTGTAGGTTGTCTGTGGCGAGTTCAGTGATCCAAGGGGTGAGGTTGTGTTTGTGCCTGAGGGGAGCAGAAGAGGACATGTTCCTTTTTTAAAGGGTTGAGGTTTAGGAAGTGAGTGGCCATCCAAGTGGAGATGGTGGAGAGACAGTCATTGATAGTGTGGAGTTGTAAAGTGGATGATATTTTGAAACATACGTGTGTAGTTTGCATGTTGGTGGAAATGGATGTTGTATTTGCAAAGGGTCTGTCCAAAGGATTCTACATATAGGTTGAAGAAGGGTGGAAACAGGGAGAGGCATTGCAGGGCCCTGTACTTCACTGAAATTGATTTGAGCACATGGAGACAAAGTGTGTTCTATCAATGATGGAGAAGGTGAACCAGTCCAGGATGGTGCCTGAGAGTTTCATCCATGGAACAGGATGTGGAGGAGAAAGGTGTGATTGATGATGTTGAACGCTGCTTAGAGAATGACGCGTATGAGTAGTGCTGTGTCAAGGCCCAATGCTAGTTTGCAATGTGCTGAGGAGGTTTTTGTGGAGATGCAGCGTTGCAGTTGTTTTTTTATGAAAAGTTCCATGATTCTGTTGAGGTATGTCAGGATAGTTGATGATGTTGGTCCATTGTGGAGCGAGGGTGGTGATGCAATTGAATACAGCTTTAGGTAGGCATATGTTCAGAAAGTGTGTAGGTTTTGTTTTAGCAGTGAAACATATGAGTGTTTCTTTCGGTGAAGTGGAAGGTATCCCATGTGTTGCAATTATTTTTACAGGGAAGTGGGATTGTGATATCAGAGGGGCGGGCATGTTTGGCATTGTGTGTTTTAAAGTGGAAGTAGTCCATTTGGGAGTTGCCTGCTAATGTGGAGAGGGGTGAAAGGTGTGGCTGGTGGTTTGGAGAGTGACTTGATGATGTTGAAAGGTTGCGTGTAGGACTTGTGGTGGATTGGGGTTCTTGGGCATAGTTGGTGGTTCTAGCATTGCATATTGTTTTTGTATTTGCTATGACAGTGTTTGAGTGGTTAACTGGTGGTGGGGCATGGGCTTGTTTTCTATTCTCTTCCTAGGTATCTGGCTTCCTGTGTGATGGATAGAAGGGAACTGTTGAACCATGATCTATGTTGGAGGTTGCAGGGTTCTTGTGATTTGAGAGGGGCTATGCGTTTGAGGACCTGCATGATGATGGTGCTGTAATTGTTGAGGGGAATGAAGGGATGCATGTGAGGTGTAGATGGGCGGTATGAGTTGTGCTAAGACGCTGCATGTAATGTGTTTGTTTTGTCTGGCTGTGGGCGGAGGGGGATATGTGGGAAGTTGGGGAATGTTATGTGCTATAGTGACTCTTAAGGGAATTACAAAGTGGCCAGACAGCCCACGACATCCAGATTCGAGTTTCCACAGAGATTTAATTTGTGCTTGAAATTTAAAACAGTGAAGTGTGTTTCCAACTAAGTGTGTGAGGTAGGTGATGAGTTGTGTGAGGTCCTAGGGGTGAGTGGAGTGAGGATACTGTTTGTTATGGGCATTCTCTCTGGATGGGAACAAGCAAGGTTGAAATTGCCAAGATAGATATAGGTGCAGGTGGAGATGTGGTTGTTAGCTGTGAAGTCAGTGCAGTTAGTGTGGAAGTTGGTATTGTTTTTTGGGGGGTGTTAAATGAAGTGGACAAATATGAGGTGTGCGTGTGATAGAGGGGAGCAATTAAGAGATATAGCTTCAAATTAAGTTTATGGGTGTGTGGGGTTGCCAAGTATGAGTGTGTCTTTGTAAAGGTTGGCAATGCTACAAACTTGTTTGTGTGGGTGGTCTCTGTGGTGGATGAGATATTTTGGGGAAGCTTGACAGGAATAACAGGTTTGTGATGTGGTAGGTCGGGGGTCGGGGGTGTGTGTGCTACTTAGCTCATTTATTTCATGGATGTGACAATTGGGCAGAATTCAGGGTGTGTCCTGCCATTAATTGATTGCTGCTATCATTGATTATTTCTCCTAGTGATTGCACAATCGAAGGGCTGACATTTGATGGTCATCCTCTCATTTCATATTACCCCTTTCTCTATTTTTAGTGTTTGTCTTTACTCCCTCAGCTCTGAAACATTTTAGCAGCATAGTTCATGGTCCTTTAGACAACTAATTTCCTGCACTGATGGAATAACCCTCAAAATGACAAGAGAATGTACCTATGAAATGTCCTATCCACTGCCAACATAAAAGGAAAACCATCCTTAAAATAAATCCAATGTCACAGAAAATACAGAAATTCTGATTGTGGATTCTTACTTTTCAGCCAATGCAGGCCATATTGTTATAGATATATTGTTCATTTTCCACAACTCCAATGGCTAGCAACTAGCATCCAAGCCTTGCTTTTCTGACACGATCACCAACACAATTTTCGGGGTTGCTAGACAATCCATAAGTTTGACTTCTCCAAATTCTGGAAAATGCAGCTGATTTTCTTCATCCATCTTCCCCCACAGTGACTAGCTCATTAAATGATTTCACTAATTTTGATCCAAGCAAAGATTGCTCAGCTAATAAGGAAACTTCAAATATCCACATCATTGATGCCTACAATCCCATTTGCTTCCCATTGCTGAGAAATGGTTTGATGTTAGCTCCCAAACCCAGAATCAAAGCCTCAAATAAGTGGTTTGACAAAGTCATGACCTCCTCAAAAGAGTTAACATTGACACAATTCCAACAAGCCAAAAGACAAAATCACTTAGATTTCACATGAGGGGAACTGGTTCTCAGTTCCATGCCCACCACTTGCGTAAATATGCACCTATGACTAACATTATCGATATTATCAATGTTCATCATTTGCTTAAATCTGGTTTGCAAATGTTCCCTGTGACTTTATTCATCAACATTACTACATTGTAATTACGGAAGTTAGAATATGATAGTATATCTGGTATTTTATATGACATCAACCAAGAAATGTACTTGGTCTGTCAATCTGTTTTTTGATATTTGTTCTATTAACAATGCCATTATGAGACTATGGGAGCTAACATGTGACACCTACCAAGAAACATACTGTAATGCAATTTATCATACTGTGTTGTACCTGTTCTGTAGCTGGTGTAATTGTGTTCACCAGACCCTGCTGCGATATGCATTGTTCCATTGTAGAACACATAGATAACTTTTTTTTACTGCTCAAATGCGGGAACCAAACTAAGTCATGTATTAACAATACCACCATAATAACAATGGTAGGGGGAGGAAAAAGCACCCTGCACCCGAATCATTGATTCTTTAAACACACGTGGGGATCATGTCAATCCAGTTTTTTAGACCCTAATGGTCACAAACACTCATTGTATTTTTAAACACTCGACCTCATTGTCTATGAGACATCGCCAGATTTCATGTCAAGGTGCATGACAGTGGACACCAGATCATCTTCTTGCCAGCACAATGCATTGCTTGCTTCAACCTAAATCCACCTGTAATAAAATAGACTTGCACCCTACAAGGCCTTCGGGCCTCACGAGACAGAAGTAGATTCTACGATCTCGTGTGCTGAGGTCATTATTGACATCAGGACACTGTGACGCGATGCGTATGAAGCATGTGACGTTGCACTCACAAGTATGCGCGACGTCACGTACAGTTCAATGATTACAGTTATACGATTGCTGATCACCTTTTGGCACCAGTCCAAATGAGTCAATGCACACACAAGACTCCAAGACAGTGGGCCTCATTATAAATTTGGTGGTAGCCTTGCAGGTAAAACCGGCAGGCTGCCGGCAAACCTCTGAAAAATTCCGGTGCCCGCGAATGGGCAATTACCGGGTCATTACGGCCCTGACAGGCCCGGTAATTGCCCATTTGCGGGCGCCAGAATGGAATGCTCCCCATTCCCATTTGAGCCCATGAGGGTCAATGGTAATGGGGAGGTCGGATGCACCCGCACCATTCGGAATGGTGCCAGTGCATCCGACATGCTCTACTCAGGGGTGCCCTTACGGCCTCCAGGTGAGACCTGGTGGCCGTAATGGCACTCGCGAGAAGAACTCATAGTTTGCCAGTCCGGCAACTATGGTACCGGCACGCTTACCAGTACCGTAGTTACCAGACTGGCAAACTTGTAATGAAACCCAATGTCAATTGATGATTAGTGCTGGTGGTTGACTTTTCCATTCTAATATGGTTTTCCTCAAGTCTCTGCCTGCTGTTCTCCACCACCCCATCCACATCCTTGATTATGGTATGTATTGCACATTTTTTATCACGTAAATGTCAGTGTTCAACATATTCGTCTGTTTGATTTCACTTGAATACTGTGCAAAGTCCCAGTGTCGAAACATGTGTTGGCAGAACTTTTCTGACATGTGTGCAACAATAAACCAAGCTCATTGTTATAAAATCAACATAATTATTGTAATCATAATTACTACCAAGTCCAGTGCAAATAACTGCAACCAACACACCATTATCTAGTCTGAGGTTGAGAGTACAACCCGAATTCTGTTAGGACATGAGCTCACCAAGAACTTTTTATTTTTGTGAAACTAAAAATCAATCTGACAAAAGAGAAAAAATAGCTCCTGGACAGAATGTCAGAAGCTCAGAGATGTACAACTGAACTACACAAAATCATTCAAGAACAATCTAGTAATCCTGACTTCAAGCATCTCATTTCACACAAAGGGGATACTGCAGAGAATATTGCTGTCCCCTGCACAAACAAAACCAATGGCATCAGTATAAATATCTGCAAGCTACAATGCCTTCTGTTCCCCACTGTAATCACCTCGCTTGATATGTCATGCCTGTCATATTTGTCAGTATATTTTGTGAAAGATGCTGTCAAGTGAGCCTCTATAGTTGATCAGGCAGACATGCTGTGAAGATTTGTCATCTGGCAAGCGTGCAAAGCCCAGGCTTTTTGTTTGGTTATTTGTACGTAAAATGATGCCAGTGATTTCTTCTCGGAAGGAGTAATCTGCTAACCAAATCCCGCTCTGTCAACACTCCATGCCAAAAGCATAGTGCAATTGCACCCTGCTGCATCAGTAACCTGAATGGCAGCATCCGCCCTGCTCGTGTTGCAGAACAGGTTCAAAGGTCATAAGATACCCACTCAACTGCCAGAGTGACAGCAAAGTCACTGCAGCACAGTGATGACATTTAACATATGCCCTGTACCCAAACTATGATGATCATGGGTACCGCATGCTGATGGCAGAGTAACATATAAGAATAAACTTATGATCGTGGCCGCCTCGTCCCAATTGATATTGTACATGTGTCATCTCCTGTGAGTTAGCTCTGCTGTGGAGGGTAGTGTCTATTTGGGTCAGACGGGTTGATTCTGCCAAACTGCAGCACAGAAACTAAGAGAATGCAGCCTCTCTTTGATTCTCCATAGGAGGGTCAGTAATCTCCTCCCACATAGACAGCCACACACCCGACAGCTGTCCTGGGCTCAGATATCAAAGGAGCACACCCATTCATGAGGTGTAGACTCACACCAGGGTGCTGCATATCCAAAGGTCTTTGTTGGGAGTAGGAGGGAAGGATGTGGGAGTAGGATAGGCAGGAGTGATTTGGAAACTAGAAGGAGGCTACCACTATCTTGTTTCTCACTGTCTGTCGTTCCCTTTCCTGTATCTTCTAGTTCCTCTGGAGCAAGGCACTTAGGATGTAGGATCAAAAGGGCAAAGTCCACTCCAGCCAGGTGCAGGGATTGGTCACCTAAAGCAGACTAGCTTTAGACCTATCGCCTGAGGACTTATGCCATTAAAAGAAGGAGTCTCATGCCCATTCCTCAGAATTCCATCAGTTTCTCAAGGATCCTTTAAGGCCGAAGAGACATTATGAAGATTCTCACCTGGACTTTCTATGAGAACTGTTCCATTGTCCTAATCCCTCTGCCAGAGGTGAAGAAGGAGCTTTCCAAGACAGAAGAAAAATCTGTCCGCTAACCACTACCAGGGAACATCCGGAGTGACCAGTGCCGTGGACCAGGACCAACATTCTGCAGTTGATCTTCTGTGCTAGAAGAGCCGACCCTGAACTAAAGTATTCTGTCTCCGAGTCCTTTGCAAAGGACTCACAGGAACCGGAGGGCCAGACCAGCCAAAGTTCCCTGTACTGTTGCACTGATCTAGTCACTACATGTTCCCCGCATCCTGAAAAATAGGGAAGGAGCTGCTGCTACTGGTGTCTAAGTTCCTCCAAACAACCAAACTACTGCACTTCATCTAAACTAGTTCAACACTGCATTGTGTCCTAGTGAAACACATCACTTGTTAGGCCCACGGCCTAACAAGAACCTAACACGGCCTCAACACCAGAACCCAAACCGAATCACTGAAGGGTTACTCGCCAACTCTAACAACCACAGCTTGGCCCAGCTAGCCCAAGAACCACTGTCTTTTTGACTGCACATCGACGCACCCTCAATCACCAATTCAACGACCATCAACCACTGACTCGAATTGTTGGAGCATCACTTGCCAAACTCTTTCAGCAGCTAATGCGTGACTCGGCCTGGTGAACAACTAAAAAACATTCTTTGGACTGCCCTGACCTGCATCTCTGAAACCACCACCATTCGACCACACAGAGCACCAGCATTCAACGCTACTTGTCCCGCTTGCTTCCAGGGCCTCTACGATCCTGCATGTCTGACAGAGCCTGATTAGCTCGCATCATCATTCAAACTTATGTCTTATGCGACAGTCCACCAAGAACTGAAACCAGGTACTATGACACTGAACTACCCCCACAATCCACTGGGACCATAGAGACTGGTTAGGTCATGATCTTGCCTGCTTTCTACAACATATCCTTTAATTGTAGTATGTTACCTATTACCCCTGGAACTATATTCAGAGTGCTACTTTCTCCAGTCTGCTGCTTCTCTTCTGTTCTTTTCTTTGTGGTGGGTTTTTGTATAGTTATCTCTTTTTGTTCCACTTGCATATAGTGTCTTTTATTTAAGTGTTTATATTTACATAGAAACCTTGATTGGACATTCTCTTTATTTTGGACTGTGTTTTCCAGGTCACTACTGCTTCAACTTCATACCACTCTTGAGTCTACAGCCTTCCCTCAGTCATGTTACCATAAAAGCCAAAGGGGGGAAATCTTAATGATTGTGTTTTGTTTTGGTTTGTAGAAGTATGAGGGCTGAGTGGGTAATTTTACCCCTTCTCATCCTTGTACTCCTGCCAGGAAGAATCCAATTTGTCACACATGCCCATGCTCAGCATCCTTCATGAAGGAACAGCTGATCATGCTGGTTCTTGCCTATTTGCAATGCACCCTTTTCTACAGAGTTTGTACTTCCCACCCTTAAGAAAGTCAGGTTGACCTCCATAAAGAAACTGGACACTGGACATCTCATGCAATCTTCATCCTTTCTAAAATCTTCCATTCAGGGACATTAAAAACATGGTCAGGATCCAGCTGCAGAAATACATTAATAAACAGCTTTTCCATGATCACAGTAGTAGTTTTAGCACAATATACAGCAGGATATCCTGAAACGATTGAATGCTAACTATCCTGAAACTCTGATTTTGTTAGATGTAACATTGACTCCCCCTCATGTCATAATCATAATAGGTTGAGCCAATGATACATTTGCTTCCTTCTTACATTTAAATGGATCCAAAACTGAGATTCTCTTTGTCTCCTCCCGTATTGCACCACCTATTCCTCATTCTGTTATTTTCTTTCCTCCATCACATTTCCCTCTTTCTACCACTGCCCATAACCTTGGCATCCTCTTGGATCCTGCTCTTTCATTCACTTTTCTCATTTCTGCAGTAACAGGGTCCCGCCATTTCCATCTGTTTAAAATTCGTAAGGCAATTTGGTTCATTATGAGTTTGCCGGTATCCCGCTGTCATTCTGGTAGGATAACGGAAAACTGACCCTATCATGTCTGCGACCCTGATATCCCAGTATTACCAGGATATTCCAAGTGGCGGTAACATCAGTAGATCACCATTCCAGGACTCCATGGAGTTAAATGCGGCATTTGTTTGCCGGTGGAGGCCCGATTTATTGGCATCTGGAGGTCAGTCAGTGACCACAACGGCAAACTTGTTTCCCCCGGTCAGATAAAATTGCTGGTGCCAGAATTACTAGCAATTTTGTCAGACCGGGGTAACTGTAATGACCCCCAATGTCTTTTCTTACTTTTAATGCAACTAAAATGCTTGCTTCATGTTTGTTTTATTCTTTGACATCTGGATTACTGTTCCTCCCTCTTATTCGGATTACGTGCTTCTCATCTTGCCAGTTTGCAATCTATTTTTAATTTGTTTACTCGTCTTATTTTTGTTCTCTGCCCTCATGAATCCATCAATGCTGCCCTTCATGCTTTATGCTGGCATTCCTTTGACTCTCGTCCTAAATTCCACTTGTATGTCTTGTTTTTAAACCTTTTTATGCTATGGCTCCCCATACTTATCATCTTTAATCTCTTGATATCACCCTACACGCGTTTTGCAATCTGTATCTCAATTCTTGCTATCCTGCCCTCATGTCCAATCACATTTTTGTTCATTTTCTCTCCTCACACCCAAGCTTTGGATTTCCCTACCTCTATCTATGTGTTCTATTACTTCTTGCACTCTTTTTCATACTCAGCTGAAACCTTATTTTATTTCTTCTGCATAATTACCCTTGAATTGTACCATGATTACTTGTTTTTACAGTCTATTTATGCACCGCGCGTGGGTGTTAGAAGCTATAAAAATCAATATAAAAAAAAATACATGGAGTTGTACTTGGACAAAGACCACATCTATGAGAGCCTCCTAAATGCTACAAGCAGTCACTGGATACACATCAGGACTGTAGACCTCTGCAACCATTAGCCCACTGGCTGAGTCAATTGCTGTTTTCCATGCTGTCTTTTTTATAGTCTAGCTCTCTCTGCTAGTCCTTCCTCATCCCCCCTCTAGTTCTCTGACTAGTATCATAATGTAATAATTTGTTTACGGCACAAAGAAGAGCAACACATTAAATCAAAGAAATGAATGACATCAATAATTGCTTTTCCCAATAATTGCTTTCCCAACAATGACAGTAACTAAAAGCTGACTTCGCCGGGATGTCAATTCAAGAAAATTCTGTTGGTAGCCGAAGTGAAATCACACTCCACATGATATCACAAGAGGGACGTTACATGACCTTTCAGCCATTCTAGTGACATGGTGAGGGATGTCTCAATGCCTTTGGCTACAATTTGTGTAAGATTGATAACATACTAGAACATTACTTAAGCAGACAGGTGTATTAGTTACCAACTATGTATTAACTTGAGTGCTGCTGTGATGTGATAGTGGTGCAATCTTAATTTCCAAGAAGATCACGTTGCAGAGTAATCATAGAGCAAAGGCACTCCCTTCATATGTAAGTCCATTCTCAAATATCCACCTACAACCCACATTTGACAGCTGTTGCATCAGATGCCAGCTAAAGTCATCATAAGCAAGATACAGTGCCATGTGCTCTAGTGCTGCTACCATATGACAAGTGCAGCTTCAAATGCCCAAATATTGATACCTTACACCAGCTACGGTCTGCCAGGTTCCACTTCATTACCACTGTTTTTCTCCACACCACTGTACTCGTAATGAGGCCCTTTGTATTTAAATCAATGTTCCCTTCATTTACATGCACAAAAAAACATGAACTATACACATCTGAATCCCTGGTTCATTATTGGTCAATGCAAAATTGTTTTTTATAATTTTTGTAAATGTGTGCATATGTATTATTGTTGAAATAAATGCCTACACCGAGTGCATATAGTGAAGCAAGCATACAAAAATGAAAGTAAAGTGGTTTGGGGTTTATGAAAAAAATACACTTCCTTGTTCTTTGTGTAGTGAGAAGCTGTGTAGTCCTAGGTAGTCCTCAGTTTTTCAATTCATGTAGTACTGAGCCCTGAATCAACATTCTGCTAAAGTTGATAACAATGCACCAACCTGGTGCTTGCCCACTGGCAATGTCTCTAAGGCCCGGGTTCCCACAGGCTGTGACAGAGGTAGGATGCTTCTATTGCTGGCAATATTTAAATGATGCCCCTGCACTTCCCTTCATTCATATGTATAATTCATGCATTCACTGTTTGTCCTTAAATATTTCTGGTTCCCATATTGGATAATCCTTAATAGAAAATTGCTGTATGTGGATTTAGCTTTCCACTTCAGTTTGGTTAGTCTTTTTTCCATGTCTATATCTGCGTACTTTATAGTTAGTAACCATCTAAATACTTGTTTTAAACAGTTTGTCAACTTGATCCAGACCTAAATCCCCACATATAAACAACTAAATATACAAAACTAAGGGGCTCATTACAAGTATGGTTGTGTGGTAAAAATGGCTGCAAAGCAGTGGTAATTCTGTTTTGGGAAGTGCATATTTGTTTGCCGATTTTAATACCCAGGGAACATTGCACCTCCTCTTTATCACCCAAACTTGTTTGAAAGAGGAATGATCGTTTATGTTTAACAGTCTGTTCCCAGATAATGAAGTTGTTACATCTCTTTATCACACCAGATACATGGTTGTGGACTGACACCTATATTTAGGAACTCTCTTAAGCTGACCAGTGGTACTTTGGTAAAACGGGAGGGAGATAGCTGTTGTCCTGTCCTGGAATTTGTTTACTGCAAATAAATGTAGCATTAGATTTTCTCTAAGGTACCTCCTCCCCTCAGGTCCCTCAAATGCATTTCTTGATAACTGTAATCAACGGGCATGCTCATAAGGCTTAAATGTGTTAGATTCTTTGATCCTGGGAGATTTTAATATCTGGACCAATTGCCCAGATAAATCTGAATGCAAGTCTTCTTTTAATTGACTAATTGTTCTTCACATATTAAAGTCCAAAGTATGGACCTCATTTTGCTCAGGATCTGTAATCTGTGCACACTCTTTCAGTGGCACAGTCTTATCAATTTGTCAGTCATTTTAGTATACATTTCCCTTGTAGTCGAAACGTTTTCCCAATTCCACTTCAATCACTAGCTTGAAAAGGAGATTACTCCCCTCCAATTCCAGGAACTTATTAATTAATTATGAGGATGGAGTTTCCTGCTCAGCTTTCCTTCCTTCTTTAGAGGAAGCAATCTTGATTGTTAGTCACTAGGAAACCGCAAGTCAGGAAAATCAACAAAAAACAGAAAAGTTCTATTTGGCCTTCAGGAAAATTACAATGCCATTACCCGGAGATTCACTGGTGGAACTCTAATGAGTCCCTTGACCTTTCTGCCTTAAAATTATGTCTTCACGATTACACGAAAATAATTTTGAGGCAAGAAAATGTGGCCCTTATGGGTAAAATTGAATCTCCCTTAAGTAAGGGGAGAGGCATTTTTCAAGTTTGTTAATTATTTCCTTCCCTCCATTTGTTGTCAAGTGGAAGTAGAACCATCTCAGGAGCACTGTATGAACTCCAATCAGTTAGTTATCGACAAATACTTGTGGAATCCACTTCATCAAATTAATCTTCTTTTAGGGTGATAATTTTAAAATTGTATAAAGTTGAAATGAGACTGATTGTCATCTGTGTGGGTAGTCAATCCTAACGTCTTTGAAGTTTGTAACAAAATTAAAGTCTGCTAAAGTCTGGTGACAGATTGATATATATATATATATATATATATATATATATATATATATATATATATATATATATATATATATATATATATATCAAACACCTGGAGAAAATGAGAGCACTTGGAGACCATGAAAATGGCATGGTTATCAATCAACTTAACATAACATACCATAAAATATATAAAGCTATTTCTAGTTTGATATTGTGGCCTTTGGGAAGCTACAGCAATAAATGGTGAAACCCATTTAAAGAATTTGAATTAAACTGAATTTTCCATGACCCCTGCAACTGTTAGAGGTCTTTGTATCAATGGTTGGGACATGGTTCCTCTAACAAAAGCATGTTAAGTCCAGCCCCAAGGTCTCCCTTTGTTCTTTGTTGGGAAGACTTGGCACCTTTCCCAGAGAGAGAGGCTTTGACCCCAAGGGGCTAATGGGAACCACTCCTTCAAAGAAAGCTCTGCCAGTGAAATGGAAATATCACACTTGAGGGACAGTGGCCAACATGTGGGGCTGGTAGGATAGCTCAACTGCAACGCACTGCGTCTTGGAAGCAGGACAATGCAGAGCAACATAGGTTTGAAACACACGTCTGCACTTAGAAACTGGTTCTCCGATATTAGGATCATTATGAATAAAGAATACAATATTATATTATGATGTAGAGTAGACAGGAGAGGGTATTTATGTAGCTCATGAAAAGAGATGTCCCAGGAACAGAGGTTACACCATTTTGGAATATCTTTAGCCACACACACTTGTGGCCCCTTCTAACATCCTGCAGAAAAAGCATTCTTGGACTAACATCACCAGACAACTTTTGTCACAGCAGCCGGAATGGACCCATCTGATGTGGCAAAATGAATATATACGGGTGTTAGATTCCCCCAGCCCAAAATTAATCATCTTTGGACAATTGAAGAAAAAAGAGTTTGGTGCATCTTTATTGGGGTACAGTTTGCACAAAGTACTCAGTCAGAGAGGGGAAGATAAAGCTTTCTATGAAGGGAGTTGGAAACTCCCCTCAACCATTTTAGAGGAATATTTTAAATGATCTGCTATGACCTGAAATGACAAGGCCTTCTCCATGCTGAAACTCAGGCACCCATGACCATGCCTACTGGAAGTGTCAGCCTCTGCAGGTGTTCTCTGGCAACCTTCCTGGCTGAGAAGGGAAAAATACAGATGTTTTTTCTCCATTGAGACACTGGACAAGGTCCCTCAGCAACCTGGGAAGAAAGAGACAGATGTTGGTTCTTTTCCCTGCCTCAAACCTCATACAAGCTGTCTCAACCACATTTGGCCATTTACCAGCTTCTACAAGTCTCGTTGAGCTATCCTTAGCATGCTATGCTTTTTGAGACATCTCAGCTCAGACTCGGCCAAAAGGAAGCAATTGACTTGACCTGTCTGGATTCCGACTCAACCCATCTGGGACCAATGACTTGAATCATCCTGATGCTGACTTGACCCATCTGGGAGCACCAACTTGAACCATTGTGACATCATCTCGAACTACTGTAACGTGCCTAGAAGCCTGGCTCATTGCTGGAAGAAGCCAAAAAGAAATGTGTAGTTATGGAATGTCATTGCATCAAATGAATGTTAAAACCGTTCTCTTCACTCATAATTAGATGTCTACTTGGATTTCCTCAGATTTAGTGTTATCTTTCCTGTTTCAGGGGCACATAGAAACAGTTGAATTTTCAGTGTGATGGTATACAATCTTGTAACATTTTTAAAAAAATGAACTCTCAAAATTGTCAGAATTCTAAAATGTGCATATTCAATGTGTATTCCTTCCTAATCCTTTATTTCTTAAGTAAAATATTTTCACATTAGAGTTGTATTTACTCACAGAACCCAAGAACACCAATTTGGTTGTCAGTGTAGTGTTGTTTCCTTTCAAATTCAATGTGATCAACTTTCCAATTAATGGGCCTTATTACAAGTATGCCAGTGCTGGAGAAAATGGCATAATGCAGCGGTAATTCTGTAACTGCTGACGTAAGATTTACAAGTCAATTTTGATTATTGACCTGCCACATTCTGTTCGCATTACGAGATAGTAACGGCTCTTAGCCTAAATTAACCTATGTGGAAGGGGTTTAATGCCTATTAGAACATTTTAACCAATAAGGGTAGAATGTTCTTTTGAAAGCTAGGCGACACAAAGGGGGAATGTTGGGGGAAATAACTTTTACCAGCCGTTGTTGCCCATTGTCAATGTTTTGTATCCATCTGAACTGCGAACATTCCAATATTCTAATAGAGCAATAATACCCAATCTCTGTGCATTCTCTGTGCATCATCGGCCGGTAACAGCACAGTCATCAAGTTATTTTACTGACCAGTGGAGACCAGGGAGGGGATATTGTTACCATTTGCACCCCAGGGCAATCACAAGGTCTGTTAATAGCTTTTATTGTTTAACTCATCAAATGGTGCTGTAGTCATTGGATAGGTTTAAAGAAAAGACTAACAAGAAAATTATGCCAATTGAAAAACAGAGTAGTTGTCCCTTCTTCATTTAACTGGTGTCCTTATTGTCGGCAGTGGCAGGCAAGTGCCGGAGGATGGAAGATAAGTGGGGTGTGAACTGGAAAGGTGGGGAGGCAGGAATTGCGGGCGTCCAATTTCTTAGAGAAGGGGAATGGAGGCAGGGTAGTTGGGTGGGTGAGGGAATGGGCTTGATGGTGTGTCCAGCATTCAGCCCGCATAGAACACTGGCTGAGATCAGGAGAGTCAACCTTCATTTGAAGTGTGCTCATGTTGATTATAGGCTTGTAGCTGAGTAAGGGGGCTTTAATTTTTCGGTGAATTCTATTTCAAAATCATATAAACAGTTGTTGGTAATAGGGAATAGCCCCAATCTGGGGGTTTATTATTCGATTCTAGAAACACTCCTGGATGCATTTTAACCTTATTAGCTCAGACCTCTCCGCCTTCTATAGTTTGCAGAATCCATGGAATCCTTATTGTTAGCCCCTCTGATCTTGGCGTCTGAGAAGTGTCCAGGTCGTGGTTTGACATTGAATGGTTTTATTTTGGCTGGTTCGACTGGTTGAGTTGTCTGTTTGAAAAGATAACGTTAAATTGATGTTAACATTGTAGTCAAACCAAATAAATAAAACACAGTGGGCCTCATTACAACTGTGGTGGCCAGGGAATGAACGGTGCCGGTAAGGGACCGGCACTGTTCATTCCGGGCAGCCACATTACGAGTTCAGCAGCGGGTCCTGCTCTGGACGCCTGGCCAGACCAGATGTGCAGAGCGGGACCCGCTAGCAGTACAGGATGCTAACAACGAGCCGTCATTAACGGTCCCGTTGTTAGCATCCTCCCCATTCCCATCGAGCCCTATGGGGGCTCAAATGGGAATGGGGACATACCGGGTCCAGGTCCCACAAAAGGAAATTACTGGGCCCTCCAAGGTCGGAATGGCCCAGTAATTCCCATTTTGCGGGACCCAGCCCCGAGTTTGGGGGTAGCCATGGCGCTAAAAACAGCATGGCTACCTCCAAACTCTTAATGAGGCCCAGTGTCCCATATAACCTAAACATTTCACTGGAGCAGGAAAAAACATATATATCACTGCAAAAATAAATAATAGAGAAAAAAAACTGTTTTCACCTGGGAAATATTTGCACTGGTGCTAACAGAATCTAAAATTGCAGTGCAATGATGTATATGTTTAGAAAAAACTAAGCAATTATTTCGAAAATCATCTAAAAAATAAGGGAATGAGAATATTGACACAGCTAGCAGCCGTAACCCCATGCCCAACACTGCTCATGCTATCACTCAATACATCACATGTTATATCACCAGCCACATGTCCTCTCAGGGACATCACTGATGCTGTACCTAATTACATGACTCACCAGATCAAGATTGGAGCGAGTTATTTACATGTGTGTTACATGTTATTAAAAGACAGACAATGTTGTTAGTACCTACATATCAACTTCATGACAGGCTGTGCCATGTCACAATTGATGACATCAATTGAATCACTGGCGATTGTGTCTGTGATCTAATACGTGATGTCAGGACCAGTGCGTAGAGGGACACATTAAGATGGACACTCACATTGCCCAACTTTTGAGGTTTTGCAGTTTATCAGTAAACTTCCCAAACTCCAGCAATCCTGACATTCCAATATTAAACTCCTAACCATTTCTTATCATTATTTTCTGGTTTGGGGTGTCTCGCAGGTTCCCAATCCATCAAGGAGTAGTAACACCTGACTTCAGCCTTAATTTGCCCTGCTACTGGAAGAGAGCACCTAATCACTCGTCAACATAGCACATACTGCAATGTCATTAAATACACACAGAACCATACTTTGCTGACTATGACAATCATTACAGTACCTCCCTCTACTTGTCTCTCGCTCTTGTAAAGTGATATGACACCTCAGGGGTTAAAGGGATGCAATGGAGTGTAAACTTTATTTCATGTATTTATTTATTTTATCATGTGCATAGCACACCCAACCCAGAGGCATCTAGGCACCTAACCTTTGGTGCTAATTCTGCTATACTGCGACTTAAAACATCAATTTGGTGTAATTAATCCTAAACTGATGACAGAAACTCTGTGGGCCTTCTGATTTCCAGCCACAGGGGTTGCAGAAAACTACACTGAAAACAAAGCATGTCCCCGAAATCACGTTTCCTTGAATTTGGGGATGTGCAGACGCTCCACTGCAGCTAGGTGTAGGCGGGATCCTGGGATACAGCTCTCTGTTCTCTGCATGAGAAGCTGTGGCCCGGGCTGCCCAAAAGAACAACCTTGTGTGCCATGCAGAGCCCAGTAAACTGGACTTGGGCAGTCACGGTGAGCCATTGCAGCACTTGTAGAGCTGCGGATACGTGATGTTGTGTCCAGAGGCGTTGCTGGGTGGGGCAGAGGGGGCTGCAGCCCCTGGTCTTTTGGTTGTAGCCCCAGACAGAAGGCCAGGGTCTACAACCAAAAGGCTAGCTAGCCCCGAGTCCCGACAGCCTGAACATAAGCATAGCCCCGGATCTTTTCCAGACATAGCAACACCCCTTTTTGTGTCCCAGTCTGGGCGAACAATCTTGAGAATGTGTTTGATGAAAATGATGTGTCTTTTTTTATTAATACAGTGTGTGCTACTTTGCTCTGATTGAAAAACCAAGCAATTGCTCAAAGGATCAGAGCAAGAGCCCTTCACAGTCCTTGCCCACACATCATTTGGTTGCACGGGAATGGGTTCTTTGACACCAGAAGTCCCTAATGAGATAGAACAGGTCAATTTCAACATCAGCATTCTTACTGCAGTCTGATTGTGCCACACTGTATAAGGTCCTGTATTTTCAGCATACATCAACTGGAAAAGAAAACAGAAATGTGCTGGCGCCTGAACAATTAAATCCCCTCACTGTTTCACACATCAAAACCATGACAGGTAACTTTTCCAGCTGATATGTAATAAAGCAAACTTTGGACGGCTCCAAATTGACATGAAATATAAGACACTGAGTTATGATTAAGGAATTCATTGTGTCATGCTGCCATTCTTCTCGGAGTAAAATATGATTAAAATGCCATATACAGCATCAATTGCGCTTTTTCATTTTCTAGCTCCAAGAACCAGAGGAATGCGTGTGAGTCATTCCCGCAACCCCATGACACAGTCTATTTAATTTACATGTCGTTTCTTTCCTTTTCTAAATTTCTACTGTGCACACGACGCAGAGCACCACAATACTGCATTTCCTATACTTGCTATTAATTTTCCACCCTAGGCATCCGTGCCTTGAAAAGGTCATAGCATGAGGCAACCAATTAAACCCAGGGGGACTTTTGTTAATTGACTCTGGTTTGTCCTGACCTTTTTCAGAGTCGAGCATCCAGAGAAGGGAAAGAGCAGGCTGCGCTAGACAACGGAGACACCCGTGGGAGAAGAAAGGAGAATGATGAAGCTCCAATGAGAGTGACCAAAAATAGTTTCAGGCTCACAGGGGGCTTGTGAGTAAATGGTGAGAACCCAATGGCAGAAGCTATGACCAATGGCCAATCCTTCTCTCCTGTTCAAAAGACCTACACGAAATGAACACCACAGAAAAAATGACCTCGTTGTCCACGTATCAGCAGTTATGCATTCACTCCCCAAATTGTGGTTGCCTAATTAATCAGAAGTCTCCCTTTATTGAGCTGAGATCCTACTAAGTCAGAGGTCAGCCACCTGCAGCTCTCCAGGTGTATTGACTAGAACTCCCATGATCCCTCAGAAATGACTTTGCTGGATAATGCTGAAGGCAATTGTCAAAACATTTGAAGAGCCAGAGTTTGCTGATCCCTCTCCTACCAGGTGTCTTGCTCCTCTTCATAACTAAATGACATGGCTTCTGATTGAAAGCACTAAGACCAAGAATACATTGTATTTGCATTTCAAAGGCAAGGCTGGCGAAGATCCCAAAACTGTCCCGTGAATATTTGCTGGACACAGACCCAAAAGTTCTGTTTCCCAGTAGCTTTTCTCGGACACTATTTGGGCTGCAATCAAACGCGTGTGTGCCTCCTAAAAGTGCCCTTAGGCCTTCCTTCGCCAGCACAAAGGTATACATATTTACAAGAGCAAAAAACAAGAAGGATTTGGGTGACTCAGTAAATCACTGAAAATGTTTGCCCAGCACTTTCCAAAGAATACTCTTCAAATCTCATGCTATCTTGAGTTGACAACTACAACAATGATAGTGGCCGTGGATTTAATTGGAGATGTTCAAGGTCACCTGAAATCTATAATTAGTGTAAATCTATATGTATGCTTAACATTTGGATAAGTAAATACACTTGCTTAAGCGATCATTTTGGTTTCTCCAGGGAGGGACCCTCAATGATGTATTCTTTAAAGTGTACAATCGTCATAGGGCCACCAGAGCAGCCCACATGCACCTTCTCGCCCCGCAGAAATTCAAACTCCAAAAAGCGGGAGGCAGCAACTTCCCTACGATTGCCAGTAAACAGTGGAACACCCTGCCAGTCAAACTTAGGGCTCAAGACTCCTTCTGGATCTTCTGTAAACAGTTGAAAAATCACCTCTTTACACAAAGCATGGGCAACTAACATATTATTTCATTCAGATGTGTCAGTGTTTGTAATGTACATAATGCTATATCACAGGTCCCCAGTGGACACCTCCTTGTAACAATGTAAGTAATGTATATTAATGTATATTAACTGTATTAACATATGTTCATGACTTTGTAAGACGTAACCATGCAAGCGTTTGTAACATCACCTGTAAGAAAAGCACCCAGATGTCCTTGGGTTAGGCGCAGTATATAAATAACAAAATAATTAAATATAGCACTGGTAAAATGAGTGTGATGAACCCAGCTACAGACCCTAAAATAGAACTCCAGGAATGTTGCTCTACCAAAATACATAACAGAAAAGAGATGAAAGCAGACTAACAATGACTGAAGGGAGCATCTGAATTCTGCTGTTGGGCATCTAGTAAAGGAGAGCGGCTTCATCTGGTGAGGTATAATGATGAATATGAAAGTCAGAAGGTGGAGCTCTAACATATTGACTGAAAAGAGGGCCTCCTACACACAAAAGGGACTTGATTACAGGTGGAGGGCCACAGCCCGAGCACATGTTTCTCGCTGCGCGATCCTCCCGCTCCTCTTTGCAGGAGTACAAGGCACACACATGAGTCCAGGTATGCGTTGGCGCCCTGAACCCAAGTGGGTGAGGATGGACATATCAGGTACTGCCCATTAATGGACATTTCATCTCAATTACTGCTTTGATATTTACAACCACATGTCAAGAGAGGGAATTACAAAATATACTCTTATCTGCCCTGGTCAGAAATGTAAAGTGAATCTAACATGGCGTTTGATTATGTCTTTCATGCCCCGGTGGGATGGCGGACATGGCCGGTAATGGCCAGCCAGCCCAAACCATGGTAGGCCCTGAGATGAGGTCTAAGATGCCCGAAACATGTCTGCCATTGCTTGCGATTCAAATCAAAGGGGACTTGGCCTAGCTGTTCATGGTGGTCTGATCATGTTTCTGGCAGAGCCAAGACCAATTTGTATGTGGTTGGCCCCTGAATGGAATGGCACAAACATATCAAAAAGTTGTAATGGAAGCTGCCCCAATCAAGTACCCATGGTTATGAGCCATTCATCTTTTTTCAGTGTGTATAGTTATGAGAGTGTGAGGATGTGCTAAATTGCCAATCAGTTTTCTAGTAGCTTTACGAGTGTCTCCTAAGAGATCTAGGGTGATTTGCTAGAGTCAAAATCGCGGTGCAGAGAAGGCATTTCACCTGGGTGAAATCTGGTCTAAGAATACCCTGAAAAGGGTTTTCTCCCTTTTGTGAAGGGATTTCCAAACACAATACTTCACTTGTATTTGTAGTTTTATCTTATTTGATTTTTCATAGTGTCTTACGCGAAAGTGCTGAACAAAGAAAGCATGAGTTGTGAGGAATTGGTGAGAGTTACAAATGTTAAACAGTTGGTGATGACATGAGTGGGAAATTAAAAGTTATGCGAAGAAAAGGATAAAGAGGAGTCAAATATTACACCCAAATTATGGGTGCTAGGGGAAATGGCAATAGAGGAAGGAGGAAAGGAAATAGAAAGGGAAGGAAGTAGATGAGGGATGGTAGAGGCAGCAAATGAGATAACCTCACGTTTCGAAGGATTCAGGTGCAGATAGTGAGATGCCATCCAGGATTGGATGGCAAGGAGACAAGTAGATAGCTTAGAGTGCAGTGCAGAAGAAAAAGAGGAAAAAGAAAGAAAGATCTGAGAGTGGTCCACATAAAGATGATGGGAGACTCAGGCAGGAATGATAGAGGCATGAGGACTGCTATATACAGAGCAAATTAGAGAACATAACCCTTGTGAACCCAGAAGGGAAGTGGAAAAGTAGTGGAGGAATTATTAAGCCAGGTGATAGAAAAGGTGAGCGCAGAAGGATGGGAAGCAAACCACTTTAAGACAGTGCTGTGAAAACCAACATTGTGAAGGGAGGAAAGAAGAATAGTGTGATGATAATGATCAGGATGTGTTGTTTATATAGTGCTTTCACCAAAGCACTTTAAAAAGAACATATTTACATACAATATCAAATAGCCAAAGACCCACAGTGACAAATTGAGCAGAAAGGTCTAGAAGGACAAGAGGAGAGGACAATTTAAGTATTGAGAGTAGAGAAGCGAGTTAGAGAAAGCTTGAAGAGCAGTTTCCGTAAAATGAAGATGTCGGAATCCAGATTGATGAGGAGGGAGAAGAGCATTAGAAATCACATGGGGAGAGATCTTGGTATAAACTATCCTCTTTAGGAGTTTTGAAAGACAAGGTAGAAAGGAGATAGGGTGGAAATTGACTGAAATGGAAAGGTCCAGGGACGGTTTCTTAAGAATAGTTAGAACGAGGCATGTTTAAAGGAAAGGAGACATACAGCATTCAATAGAGAAAATTTTAAAAGAATTGTGAGTAAAGGAATGAGAAGGAGGCATGTTTAAGAGACATGGTGAATGGAGAGGATCAAAGTGGGCCAAGGTGGAATTACACCTAGTAAGAAAAGAAGAGAGGTCACAGGCAGGGCGGGGAAACATAAGAAGATTAACGAAAAAGGAGGAGAAGAAGAGGCAGAGTGAGGACAGGAAGAGGAAGAGATTGAAGAGGGTAGCAAAGAGATTTCTGAGGAAAATAATTCAGTGAAGCTAGATACAGTAAGAATGGAGACAGTGGCGGGGTCAGGAGATGGAGGAGAGATAATAAGACTAAGCGAGCGAGACAGGTATCGAGGTTGGGTGAGAGAGACGTTAGAAGAATTTTTGCAATAGAAAGAGTGAATCATAATTGAAGTGAAGAGAGGACAGGGCAAGATCAGGGGGTGAATGTGACCTACACCAACGACCTTGAACTTTATAGAGTAAGCACAGACAAGGGTTCAACAAAGGCTGAGAGGGTTTGTGGGAAGGAAGATAAGGGGAAGAAGGATATAGAGTTAATAATATTGATAAGTGCCTAAGACAGCAAATATGATGCAGAGTCAAGGTAAGTGCAGAAGCAAAGTAAGCAGGATTGAAAGAAAGGAGGTCAGAATGTAGGGAGGTTGAATGAGTGGTAGGGAAGGACTGAGGTGGAGGGAGTAACAATGAGCAAGGAAGAAGGAAATGATCAAAGGAATGGAAGGGGAAAATAGATACAGGAGAGGAGAATGGAACAGTAGAAAAGATCAAGTAAAGTGAGGATCCAGAGATGTGTGAAGGAGGAGTAGTAATACAAAGAAGATGGTAGGAGTCAAGAATAGATTAGAGAGGGATATTGGAATTAGTAGAAGCGTGTTGGATATTAAAGTCACCAAGAAGAATCAGAGGTAACACAAGAGGAAGGAGAGATGATAATACAGAATCAAGGTCTTCATGAAAGGATCTAAGGAACCCCGTGGGATAGTAGATAGTTAGAAAAGCAAGGGCCCCAGGAGAGGAAAAGGAGGCAAAATGATGTTCAAAAGTAGGGAAAGAGGGAAGGATCGAAAAGACATGAGTTGGGGTAAGAACAGGGGATGAAAAGATACCAACACCTCCACCACATCCAGAGGACCAGGGGTGTGAGAGAAGGAAGATGACATAGAGAAGAGAGCTAACAGTGTTGTGGAATTAATAGTGGTAAGCAGGTTATGGGCAAACAGAGAAAATGGAGATGAAGATGAAGAAAATTATCCAAAAACAGAATGGGCTTTTTTAAATAGAGGAAAGACATTCCAGAGGGCAACTTTGATAAGGAGAGAAAGATCGGTGATATGGAGATAAGAAAGATTGCCAGGACTACGTGAGTGGTGGTGCAGACATAATGATTATTAGACCTATGGACGGGTATGGAATGAGTCCTTTTTGACTGTAGACAGTGAAGAGTGAAAAGGAGTAGGCCACTTCAGAAGATAAGGATAGCAAGATCTATGGTACAGCACCATAGGCTTATGAGAAGGTAGAAGCTCAATACTGAATGCTAGGCGTGGTGCAAAAAGGCAGAAGAGAGAACGAAAAAAGAAAGAGACTTGCTGTCAAAACAACAATGAGAAGAAAGGGAGTGCTGGCAAAAGGATGAAATAGGGCGCAGCATGGTAGATCAGGTCTAATAAGCACCAAAAATGCACTGTGGACAGCCGCAGACAGCAGATCAGTAACTTTGCTTTGACTTAGCCAGGGCTTTGACCAAGGAGCAGTTATCATGGCTTCTGGGCTCTGTGGCAGGGAAAGAGAGCTAGATGAAGAGGCTGGCACAGGAACAACTCCCTGCTGAGTTCCAAACACTGCAGGACAGCAGGGGAGGGAGTGATCCGATGTAGTGTGGCCTGAGTGCATTGGAGCAGGAAACATCACCAATCAGCAGGGTCAACAGCGAGCTGAGCACAGGCTCCCAAGCTCTCAGGATAGCAGCAGACACACATACAAAGGTAAGTCCTCTTTCACTGAGACTGCAGACAGCAATGCAGTAACTTCATGCGGGGCTTCTCCAAGGAAGCAGTTATTATGGCTTCTGGGCTCTGTGGCAGGGGAAGGGGCCGAGATAAAGAGGCAATCATGGGCATGTCCCCCTGCCCCGAACCCAAACAGTGCAGGGAAGCCTGGGGAGGGAATGATCCTTCAGATGCAGCGTGGTACCATAATGGGGAAGCAGGAGACAGCAGCAAGTGGAAGGGACCACAGCAGGCCAAGCACAGGCTCCCGGGATGGCAGCTGCCACAGAGGGTGAAGCAGCAGATGGCACACGATAAGTCCTTCACCGACGCTGCAGACAGCAGAGTAGCGACTTTGCCTTGACTTCTAGTCTTAGAGGAGAAAGCTATGAAGAGTGGACACCTGAAGGGAATGACAATATGCCCATCTCAGATGGATACCTTCTCACATCCTTTGCTGTATAATGTTCAGAAAGGTCTATCTTTAATCTTACATGGAACAGTAAAGTAATGCTGCAAGTGCAAACGTATCTGGGGTTATTGTTGGTACTCTTGTTCAGAAGAAATTCACGTTGCATTTTGGTGCTGGACTGTACAAGTGGGTGGGACCAGACTGATATGCAAAGGGATACTTCTCCTGGGTGAAAGATACAGGGAGCTAAAACGTGGTTGTACACCCTACCAACTGGGCATCTTCCCAGAGAACAGGTTATTTGGCCTTGTTCGTTCTTGGTAGCAGGGCACCCAGACCATGAACAGGAAAACACGCACTGATGATAACCAAAAGAGATTTGGCGGCTAAAAACAGGGTGGGGGATATCCCAAGAGTGTTCAAATGGAAATAGGGTAAGGACCACAGCCGATAACTAGAAGAAATAATGCACAGCAACAGGGGCTACCAAGCTAAACACCAGAAATATGGGGGAAGTGGGACAATGCCATCTGAGGGGCAAGAGTGAATACAAAATGACTCTGACAATGGGGAGGACAAAAAGTAACTGCTTCCATTCGTAAAGTGTTGCATATATGTCATGAAACCGAGAATAAGAAGTTGCACTAATGAATTGAAGAAGTGTGGGGGTAGAGGAGAGGGTGGTAGGGGGGATTGCTTTTAATTACATGTTTATGATGCGTTGTATGAATTGTCAAAGTTGTACAATCGAAATAAAACGTATTACAAAAAAAGAAATGTCATTGTGAACACTGTTATTTTTGTTAGGAACAATGTTGTCAATGGTGGGACTTATTAAGGTCATGGGCCTCATTACAAGTTCGCCGGTCCGGTAGTAACGGCACCGGTAAGCTACCGACACCATTACTACCGTACCGGCAAACTACTATGCTCGCTGGTGCCTTTTCACCCACCAGGTGTGACCTGGTGGGCGTACCGGCACCCACAAGCAGAGCATGTCGGATGCACCGGCACTATTCAAGAATGGTGCTGGTGCATCCTACATTCCCATTCCCATTGAGCCCTACTGGGTTCAAAGGGCAATGGGAAGTAATTATTACCGGCACCCGGCAATGGGGATGTACCGGGTCCGCTGGGGCTAGAATGCCCCAGTACATCCCCATTGCTGGGTGCCAGTAAAAAACGAATCTGGCGGCAACCATGCCGGTGATAACCGGCATGGCTACTGCCGTAGTCGTAATGAGGCCCCATATCTTGGGATTGATTTAAGAGTCAAGGGTATGTGCAACATTTACTTAAACAGGTAAGACTCTAGTTTGTATTGGACCTTCCAATTGGTCTATGGTAGATCCTCAATTTTTCTATCTTGACGGGGTATGTGCAGGATGTAAACCTTCTTCCTCTCTACCTCGCACAGGTGACGTACACTCCACCATATGTGGCACTTGTCTTTGGCAAGATTCCTTTGAATGGAGACAAATACCGGTGTCTGAAGTGAGACATCTGGGCTTCACTGGTGACTCTTCACTGCCTATGGTAGCCCTATCCACTGCGTTATTCAGAGGTGTTTTTTCAACGTTGTCTACTTGCACATAATGTATGGCGCTCTACTTGTCTACATTATGTCCCTTTCGTGAATGCTTTTGTTTCAGCCCAATTTGGCTCCGGCGGTTATGCCTACCTGGTCAATGCCAAAAGAAGCAATTCTTTGTTTCAGAATAAGTCCAAAATATTACATATGATTGTTGGGATAATTGGTAAATGCAACTTTCTAGTTTGTTCAGTAACCTGTGCAAAATCATGTGCTATTGTCAGTTCTAATTCCAAAAGAGGTGCCCCACTTTAACAAACAGATGGGCATGAAGACCAAATACATGGAACACTACCCATCCAATTGAGGCACAGTGTGGGAGATGCCACTGCCTCCATAAAGCTGGCTCTTGCAAAGGGTGAGTAACATAGAGAAATTGGGCCTCATCTACAAAACAATGTTGACATGGGAATGACCCATTAAAAACATTTTTGTAAATCAGGCCCATTGTCTATGGTTAGTGCTAATTGAGTGAACATTTGCAGTTGCACCTGTGCAAGGTTTTGTAATCGGGCCCCCAGGAAGGTAATAGAACGACGGATTTCATGGTACGTCATCTAAACAGTGTTAATAAGCAGGGGTCCAGTCCTAAAAGAAAAGTGGGGGACTCGTTAACGTGCCAATTGAATTTGGTATCACCAGAAATTAGCATATCAAGGTGCCCTCTGAAAACAGTGTGGGACTCCGTCCACCTGGGTGTACCCTCAACTGTGGGAATGTCGTCTGTCTGGAGCAGCTTTAGAAGATGGCCTGCAAAGCGCTCTGTTGGGTAAGCTGCAAAATAGCAATTCTTGAAAAAGGAAGTAATTGCAGTTCGAGGGCCCTGCCGTGCGATTCATTTTTTCTCGAGTGAACAAAATTCATGCTGTGCTGACAATGTCAAGTTGGAGAAAAAAAACGTGCGAGGAGAGTAAATTGCTTTTCTCTGAATCGCATGTAGGTGTCATCCCTTTTACTCTGCGCCTGTGACAGCGAAACAGACATCTTAAGGGAAAGTGGCATGCCTGCATCATCATAATGACAAGTGGGTGATTCCTAAGAGAGAGGGTGCAATGAGTGAGGGAGGGACAGATCGGCTCTCGCATTTTCTAACATTGTAAGAATACAGTGGACGTAATGAAGCAGCCCAGCCCAGAGCCATGGGTTATGGGAACTAAAGAAATTCAACCTGTCAGAGCACAGAGAAAGGTATAATCACTAATGACTGAATGATTAAGAGAAGAACAACGCCTAAATGGTTGTAGCAAAACACACTGAGAAAAGAAGAACATGGTCCTACTTTTTAGAACACACTCCATTCGCAGATAGGGAGATTGTTCTGCTCTGCAATGCCTGAATCCTGAATGACCATGAGAGGGCCACTAAAAACCACATTTTAAATTAAGTTGGCCATATCAGTTTAAACAAGTGATGTGTGCATATGATCCCCCATATGCCAGATAATAGGGTCAATTCAATATCAGCTACAGGGGGTCTAAAATGGCCCCTCTCTCCCAAGGCTCTGCAAAATTAGCAACCATGGCAAGAGCAGCCCCCCTCCCCCTGGCTCTCAAGATTTAGGTCAGTGGGCTAGTCCTTTACAAGTAATGCTTGGGCTCCAGATCTTTTGAAAAATAAACCCCATCACCCCTAGCAAGTATTGTCATGGTAGATGGTGATATAATCCAAAATACACGTAGAGCTGCTGGCTGCAGCAGCCTAACCCCTTGCCCCCCCAACCCACTGTATTACCTTCTCCCCCCACTATCATCTGCTAAACTTACAGTTACTTGTTTGGTGTCCAGGGCCTTATGCATCCTTGGGGCCCTGTCCTCCCACACCAAATTGCCCCCCGCTTCTGTCTATCCTCCCTGGAGGCTTGCACTTGTAAGATCAAGCAAGGAATATCGAGGCTTAGTACCACCAAAAATTGAATCCGCCAGTCACGAAGTAAAAAGTTATGAATATAACTTTATTCTGTACAGATTCAAATATCAAAGGAGATAGCTATTTGGCTCCCAACACCTTTCAGTGTGTAACAGCTGACACAGTGAGGAGTGAGAGTAGTGGTCATCACAAAACATCCAGTATTCATACACAGGTCCTGGAATAGCCCAGCCCATCTCCAAAATAATAGTTTCAAATTTGGGTTTGCGCCCAGTTCACATAACAAATATACAATATTGGTTTGTAGTTTTGACATGCTGACCCATCCTTGAAGATTCAATGGTGGTGTTGGTTCTCCAGCTTAGGTTGATCCTAGTTTCAAGAAACAAATTCAATAGCTTATGGCTAAGGCACATAGTTTTAGTTTGTCTACCATTCAAGTTTTTATGTTTGAATATGGCTGATGCTATTGATGCAGACAACACTTTAAATTGAAGTTCACTTTGGCTCCAAGGTTCCTTAAACATACTGGCAAGCTTTGTTGTAGTCAGCTGTGTGGATCTTTACCTTTTAGAGTAAGTCCTGTTTCAGGAAATGTACAAGGGATTCCTTAAAAAAATCATTACATTAGTTTGCATGCATTGTATATCACTGTTTGAGGGAGGATGAGTTTTGTAGACATAGATAACACTTTGAATGAGAGTTATTCTGACTACAAGGTCTCTTTGCACAGTTCAAATAGTCTGCTCTGCCAGGGGAAGGTGTTGACATAGGCTCAAAGATTGTTTCAGCTCTGGCAGCTGAAAGCATGGTTAATAATTTCTGAACAGAGAGCAGAAGTTAGAATCAATATGGAGGATATTTTCCAAAATGGCATTTGAAGTCAATTCTAATTAACCACAGGTTTTGATACAAATGCGGATGGCTTAGGACAACATTCATAATCAGATGATATTTATGCGAATTTGGTTTAACACACTTACCCTTCATTGCACTTCACCTGTTGCTCACCCATGAGTGCTACAGCACCTACCGCATTGCCCCTCCCTTTCATGTTCTGAACACTCACAAGGCATAGTAGGTTCGTCCCCCCGCCCACTGTATTTAATATTTCTTTTTGTATTTAATTTGTATTTATTGTTTATTTGTTTCACATCACCTTGTCACTCACTGTTGCCCTTTGGGCATTTCGAAACAGTATTTACTTCCTGTATAAGCACCTAACAAGCAAACAATAAATAAATAAATAAATAAATAAATAAATAAATAAATAAAGCAACTATTGTGAGCCATTGAGATATTCCCCAATTGCTCCAGAGAACTCGAGGAGTTTGGAACTCAAGGTGATGGGCTTTATTCCATGGTTTACTGAAGGTTATCCATCGTACACATGTTGGAACTGAACACCTTCACTTCTTGTACCTGCCTGATACCTCTACACCATTTTGTATGTCTTGAGAGATGTACACAGCATGGGTAGCTGTTGCACACACTTCCAAAATCTCCTGAAATAGGAATAACCTAGCTCAAATATGTGCATTATTCCGAGAGAGTGTTTTCATGAACCAAATCTGACAAATGATGTTCTTCCACATGGCTCTTGTGTTGTGCCTTAATATCCCACATTGTAACCCAGCAAAAAGGCCATGGAATATATTTCATGGCACATTCATGACTCTACTATTTGAAGAGGTGGTTCTTGCTGCTAAGTTATGTGCTAACCATGGGTAGCGTGCTCTATAATCCTGGCTACAAGAAATTAAGTTCACAGAAAAAAGCCTCAAGAAACATGTGACAGACAGGCCAGAACCAAACTACACAGAGATGTCTACCTTATGCTAGGTCAGAAAGCAGGACAATAATTATCTGAAAAGAAAACGCGTCATCATCATTGCATTCGCTCATTCCCCCATTTATCTGTAGATTTGTGTCCAATAACAATACTAAAGAGGCAGTAAAAATATAAGGCAAGTTACAGACACAAATCTGCCAATTCCACATCGTCCAGACTGCAGAATGAAGGATACAGTGATGCACTTTTATCCCACTAAGATGCTCCAACGCTTAATCGTCTCACGTTCATTAGCAACTAATCCTGGTAAAGCCCTCCTCCTGCCTCACTTTGTGATGAAAACATGCTGATCTGGAATACATATGTCCAGCAATTGGGAAATCGCCTTCTTCTCTGGCAGTACTGTTAGGAATGGTGGAAGGCAGCTGCTACTGAGGATGTGAGATAAAGACAAGTAAGTGATCCTGAAATTCACAGGGACATCTTGAAGGAACTGTGTATATTTTAGGTGTATGTGGTCACAGGATATATAGCACACCCAAACAAACTAAAAAGGGCTTATGTAAATCAGACTATCCCACACCAAGTTAACTTAAAATATGTCATTGCCTTTGATATTATCTTTCCCACCTTAACTAAATTGATCCTAAAATGTCCTGCTCTATCTGCACTCCTAACATCACCAATGTTGTCTTTCTGAATAAAAGGACACACAAAAGGCTCATTTTGGAATCATATATAAACACTATTCACGTCCCCATAACCTTGGTCCCAAATAGATCCAATTAACCATCCCAACCATCCCTGACACACATAAAAGCTACAAAAAACAAACTAACCATAACCAGTCCACCAAACCAGCACTGGGCACTGCATTCCTTTCTCACCAACCTGCACTGATTCCATATCTACTCTGCAACAACTCTTCCAGCAACCCCTGCCAAATGTCTGAGCCACTCTCAAAGACCCAGCATAACCCTAAGGAAAAACAAGGCTCTCAAACGTACACGAGAGCAAGAAGGCATTCATTCACAAATGCTCAATGAAGAACAGATGTATAACTTTATAACCAAAGAAAAACTCAAGACAACAGTCCAACCAAACATCACACTCTGCATAGGTATGAAGAATGTTGGACCTGCAAACAAAGAATAGTGAATGTTCACCATTTATTCCAAATATCTGTCTGGAAATATTAGGAAATACAGGCGTGTTTCATCAACAACTGTACTACACTGGTTGACATATCGCCTCCTCCTCATTTAAAATTTCTCACCAATAGTAGGGAAACCAAAATGGAAGGAAGTCTTGACCTTATTTGCCTCAACATTCTTAACTCCATCACCCTTGTCCCTCCCACTCATGGCTCCCTCGATGCGATGCCAATCCAATGCCCCGTAGGTGCTGATATGAACTTCCCGATCTTTCTGTTGTCCTGGTCCCTGTGCTACATGACCTCTTATATAGACACATGTCTTCAACTAAACAAACCTCAAACCTCTTAGATACATTTACGATGTGTTAATTCAACCTATGGTTTGAAATTGAATTCATCAAACCTGCTCTGGAACTGTCTAGCATGTCCAATTCAAGATGCAAGTTACTGCAGATAAAAAATCCCACAATGTTGAACATTCTTGATGTCGTCTTTACCAAGAACACTACCCTAGACCCCTCAGTATATTGCCGTCATTCCAATCAAAGCACCACCTCTTTCCTATATCAACACTAACTACAATGCCATACAACCCAACTAGGTGGCTATAACTGTGTTCCTCCCTAGAGTAAGAACATTAAAGAGGTGTTCAGAGTTTACATGCAAACCCAGGTACCAAAGAGGATTAAGATCTTGGTCCTTCTATATGCTTAAAACACTTAGCAATGAACATATCAGAGCAATAGATACCCTCACCCCATCCATCGCAAAAATAGCATCACACATTACCTGCGAGTGGCTTAAGAAGGAACTGGCTATCTTGAAAAGAAAAAGCAGGACGCTAGAATGGAAAAGAAGACAATGCAAAGCTCCCTTTCATACTCTAGCAATAAAAAAACCCACAAGAGTTTACCACCAAATAATAAAAGAAACATAACAAGCAAGTATTCAGTAATTGAATCAATGTTGCCTCAACTAAAATAAGAGAGCTCTTTAAAAACAACACAACTCAGATGGATACTCAGCAAACTCTCTCAAGAATTGGCAAACAAACAATGCTCCTTTTTAGTCGACAAGATAAAATAACCTTCGATTTAATATCATCTCATCTTCTTATAGAAATATTATTTTTTCACCAAGGCTCTAGTCTTTCGAAGCAGTCTCAATTGCTGATTTTCTTAAGTCAGAACACACAATGAAAACTTTTTCTATTCCCGGCTTGAGGGGCAGATCAAAACCTATGCACCAATTATTACATGTCTTTCCAATGCCTCCCTAAGGAAAGGATTGGTTCACAGTCAATTTGAAAAAAAAACTACCACCCTCCAATTCCTACAAGAAAGTTAATGTTGACACCCGCTTTAACTAACCAATATACCTTTCTTTCCTGCTTAAACTATGATAGAGAATAGTTTCTTGCCAGCTACAGGACCAGTCAGAGATGTATCATCTCTAATATGATAAATGGTCCAGATGCTGCCCCCTCGGAAGCACAACAATAATCATTCCTTTAGATTCCAATCAATATGCTATTCTAATGTTTTAGACATGCCCGCAGCATTTGATACCTAAGAACCTATCATCAACATAAACTGTTAAGGCCATCCCATTGGCCTTGATGGTATGTTCCTCAGCTATGAACAAGCGTCCTGTCTTGCTTTGCCCAGCATTATGTGCTTGGCTGTTCAGAGCCTACAAGCACCCCATCACTGATATGGCTGAAAAATTCACAAATGTGTTAAAACTATGCAGACAATATATAGATCCATTTCAAACACCCAATTCAATATAGCAAATGGAATAACATTATATTGTTGGATGTCCAAATGTGGATGTCCTATCACTTTGTATGTCTAATGAGAGACAGTGCAAAAACATTCTAATATTTGGCAACCTCTACCCACCTTGTTACTGTTTGAAGGTGAGCTGTAGTTTTCTATTTGACAAACAGTTCTGCTGCATTCTACATGTAAACAACATAATCTGCAATGACTACTATTGCTATTACATCCCTCTTCTGAAAAAGGTCCTTCCACTATTGCATATGACCCATAAAAAAAGAGCTGATCTAAGTCTTCATGCGAACCAGGTGATTATTGCAATGGTCTGTAACTTGGCCTTCCCAAAAACTATTGGTCAGATGCAACTCACACAGAACAAAGAGTAATTCTCCATCTCAAATTAGGGACCACATCCATCCAGGACTACCTAACCTATGTGGGCTGTCATTAAATGACAGAATCAAAAAGGTGGTCTGACAGTCTGACAAAGTGCACTGTCAGAAAGGTCCAACATGCCTTACAGACTGCTGAAAGCACAATGCAACTCAAGGCACCATGATTATCATTGGTCATGTATACCAGGTTTTATGCTTGACTACTCCAGCATCTAAGCATCAGCCATGTTTCAAACCTGTGTTACAGAGCATCAGTCTGCCCCTGAGCTGTCCTCCCAACCCGAGACCTAAGATCAAGTCTTCAATGAGCTTTCAAGGAGACTGCACTAGGAAAAATGAAACAGGAGATAATCTCCTTGCTTCATAAGAACCACTAATTTGGTAAACTCTATCACATGACCCAAACACCTTAAAATGGCCACAACTATTCTGAAAATGTCTCTAACAGGTTACATTTCAATTCCAAGGAGACCAATAAATGAAGGCAGCAGTAACTAATTTATCTTAGAAATTGACCTTTTCTCCCTCTACTCCCTGCACATTCAACTATTTCCCATAGCACTTATGCAATTACAGGAATGGAAATGTATGGTGCCTGTGAATGATCAGTGAATTGAGTTGTTTGGGTATCTGAAGGTGTTTGGGAAAAGGGTTAAACTGCAGACTTCACACCCTCAATTCTGTGAACCTGTTCCTAGTAATGCTGTGATACATGTTTAATTGGTGGGTATTATGCACCAATCTTATCACCTTTATGATTTGCAATTTAAATCACACAATATGTTAAGAAAACTGTAACACGAAGTTGTTCATTTTTTCTTATAAAGATCTTTTGTCTATTCAATAATTGACAGATATGATCAAGGTCAACCATACTCTCTGTTAAAGCCATCAGTGTATTGGTCTCTCTTAAACCTCAATTACACCAGCAATGCAAGTGATAGAGGTGCTCAATGGTATAGCCTGCCTTGTCTTCCTGCTGTGCAAATGGCTGACAGTGTAATTGTGGCTCGTTGTATTAGTGTAATGTGATAATGATGCCAGTTCACCTTATACTAAAAATCACTAACATAAGTAAAACTCACCTGTCCCCAAAATGACAATGATTTCCTTTAGAGGCTTAACTTCTGTGACTTACTCTTACTTTGCAATCAATTTTCTATTCAGTTAAAACTTCAAACCATGAAGAGTTTTCCTTTCCATACCTCGTGCACTGTTGTTCTAAAGACTCTTCATGTGTGTATGCTCTCTTCAGAAACACATGGTCGATGTTGGGATTCCTCTTTAACTTTCAATCCGTAGTAGACATCAGTGAGGGGTTATGAAGTTCAGTCTAGAGTTGTTATTACCATGGTTAGGGAAACACTACCTCAAACCACTTTAACTAGGGGCTTCCTGTCCAGATCTCCTTTGATAGTGGTCTTAATCCTTGCACTGTAAAACATCACAACAATGGTATCTTTGGACCACAACCCAGTGACTTGCAAAATGTGACCTTACATGCAAAAAGTGTTTTAGATACAGTAGACTTGTTGTTACCTTTTCCAACACACAGCAAGTTCTCTCTGAAATAAACCGTCAAAATGTGCCCTTTGAACATGGCATCTCCCATCTGGGATGTCTGGATTTCGTGCATACATGGTGCTGATCACAAGTCTTCAGGTACACATTTTAAAATCATAGTCCTAGATTATATTTTCTCAAAAGTATCTGCTCCCATATAAGAAGCATTTTGATGAGGACTTTAAAGAGGCTTAGCCATTTTTCAAGGATAACAAATGAGTTACATTGCATAAAAAAAGATCAAGCTATTGGCAAATGATATGGAGGAAAGAACAAACGAGACCAAGGTGAAGAATCGAGAAACACACATTTAGAAATCATGTTGCATACTGGAAATCTAAGCATCTAGAAATGGTGGTTGGATCATGGGGTTGTCAGACTGGTGGGGAATGTACAACCTAAAGATTCTGCATGCCATCACTTTGCATATTACAGATTATTCTGTATATGATTGTGGATAGCCAGTATAGATATATGTGATCTTCTTATCATTATTCTTGGTCTGTACATTACCCTTTCAATGGATGCATCTTTTCCCATCCATTTCTTCCATACAATTTCCAGCTCTGAAGTTGCACTTTGACCTTTACTTCCACAGCACTATGCCTATGACCACTGTTATTGCCTTTTAAATCATCCACATATTGACCTCAAACCTTTGATTCATCCTTTTTGGGATGTTATTGTGTATTAGAGAGTCTGTTAGTGGGATGTTACAGCACTGGGCCACGTGGTACTCTTTCCAGTAAGTCAGAATAACACTGCACACATTTCTGGCATGTGCAGAACATGGGTTTGTACATAATCCTTTTCATTACACTTTCCAGTATTACATACGTGTAGTTTATACATCCTTTATTGCATCAACAAACCCCATTGCCACACTGGCATATGCAATACAAACCCTCAAACACATGCGCCTGCTCTTTAAGGGAACGCAGCCTGCAGGGCATTGAATGTGCAAGTTTCAACTTCTTCCTATAGTTTTATTTCTGGAACGCTTTCTTTTTAAAATAAAAGCATAGGAACAGTAAAACTTAATAAATAGAGGAGCACCGCTCTCAACTGCTCGGCCTACTTCAAACACTGCATTAGACGCACATAGACGGATTGACCAAAGTTCTTCGAACGGTCCCTCTGAGTAACGACAGTTAAATACATGCATACAGAAATATCCAGCATGACTCACTGATATTGACTGGCCATTTTTGATAGAGAATTAGGTTTATGCAGTTTGCTGAGCCTTTTTAATTGTATAATGTTTAGGACAAAATGGTAGTTGTTTGTATCTTCACATTGTATGAGACTAGTTCCTAAGAACATCCTACTTAGCAAAGCTTTAATATCAAGAAATAAAGATAAAGTGAATGATTTGCTAACCGGGGGACATTGGGGGTGGGGCGATTTGTGTCTGCCAAAGCTGTTAGGTTGACGCCACATGAAGATGGTTTTGAGAGTTGGGAAATTGAGTCATTCTGAAATGACATCTTTGTTATAACACAGAGTGGCATCGGTGAAACAGCCTGTAAAGCCAACTCTGCGTGTGTGTACAAAGATTGTTTAAATATAAAATAGAAAGCGCATATCATATATTGTCAACTAGTGAAAGTAAAAAAAAACAAGGTGCATTTCAGATTTTATACATTGCAACTAAAGATATCACAAGTCATATGTTATCCATGCCATAACAGTGACTTTTACAAAATAAAACTTGAATGGCAACTGTTTAGATACCTTTAACAAAATACGATGCATGCTTATGGACTCTACAAATATGGTTAAACCTTCACACGTTATTACCTACCTTCATCAAATCTATAAAAAAACGAGGTCTTGATGGTCCTAGATGTTTCTAAATCCTAGTAAGAGTAAGTCTAGAATGTATCCCGTCAAACCCTGAAGGACTAATATCAGATAAAAGATAAGCTGTTATCTCTAGATCATGCTAGTGTCAGAGGATATGTGTAGATGGTTGAATACACTATGTTCCTTTTCTTCTTTCTGTAAGAGCCTGGCTTTCATAATACTGTGTTCATCAATTTAACACATTTGTGTTATACCATTGAATTACTGTACACTGAAGAATTATCCAGACGACTGAATTAAGTAAATCTGCATAAACAAATATGTGTTTAACTTGATACAAACATGATGCATGGCAATTAATCATGTGTAAATCATCACTAGTAACAACAGTTTAGGTTGCAGGTAAAATCCCATTTAAAAAATGTAGATGCCATTACTCATTTCTACAATAAACAACTCATTCATTCATTCATTCATTCAACACCCGCCCGCATGCACACATACATATATAATGATGTTTTCACATTCTTTTTGAAAATTGTTCAAATGACAACGAGAATAAAGTGCATAATATTAAACAAATGTAAAATGTGATGTCATAATTTGGGCTGGACCATGATAATAGCACTAATAAATACGATCACAATAAATACGATTATATAGTATGTGTGTATAAGGACGTGTGTTGAATGAATGAATACGTTGTTTGTTGTAGAAATGAGTAATGTCATCTACATTGTTTTAAATGTGATTTTACCTGCAACCTAAACTGTTACTAGTGATGATTTACACATAATTAATTATCATGCATCATTGTTGTATCAAGTTAAATAAATATTTTTGATGCAGATTTATTTAAATCAGTCCTCTGGATAATTCTTCAGTGTACAGTGCTGTGATAATACCCTGTTCCAGAGTGTGGGGTGTTCCTGCGTTTTTAGCATACTCATACCATTTAATTAAACATGTTTTGTTTAAAAAAAAAAAAAAAAAGTTTAACACAGCATTATTTGTTGTTTTGCAGTTTAAGATGTACATTATTGTATGAATTTTATAACAGTGTCTCTTTTCTATAAAATCCCCCCTTTTTAAAGCAAGGACACTAGAGTCCTGCCTGAGGCAATTCCATAATCTTTCAGCATTACATCACATACACATTCGCACAGACTTAATCTAGACAAAACAAAAACCAACCCCTTGCATTCAGACTGCAGATATCTCCTGGCAAGATTCAACATGACTTACATGAGTACACTCACAGTTGCATTAATCTACAGCCTTTATTTCACAAACACATACATAGATGTGGTAGCACATGTAATTTATGTCTTAATCTTGTTGTCAAAAGAGGTCTCTTGGGGTTGATGCTCCCTATATGTGGCAGTGATTGACCTGGTTGGAATATATGGCCTTGTAGGTAATTTTCAGTAGATTCAATAGGATTGGGCAGTTCATCAAATAACTTTGTAGCTACATCAGAAAAGGGGCAAACCGGCTGTACTAGTTTACTTAATGTGGGGCATGGCAACACATCCGTCCTCAGTAGATCTGGCGGGAGGGAGGGTATATCTATAGGCGTGACACAAGGAATACAATGACTGGCCCCATAGTAAGAAGGAGTGGACACTTAACTCTAGACCAGGAGCCAATGTAAAGTCCTAGCACATGCATTATGTGCTCACGCCCAGAGATCTGAAGATAAGCATTCTCAAGGTGTGCGATTGATGAGGAGTATGACTTCATGCAGAGGTAGTGGGATGAAACATGTATGTGACATGCTTAATAATATTTTGCAACATGCCTCTTGCTGCTAAGTTTGCACCCAATTAATCCACATCATCCAACGAGTTACTAAAGCCTGGTGCGCTCTCAGAATCAAGTTATTGTACCAGTATTGTAAACTCCTTATGCAGAAGCTGACAACTGGAAACAAATGGTACTGTTCAGCACAGCAGCCACTCTCATTAAAGCCACATTCCTAATGACGATGCATGTTTAATTAGAGCAATTATCTGCAGACCTTCTGGGGCGTGTCCTACATTTGCAGCTCATTCATATCTTCCACTGACTTCCTACTCATTCTGGGATCATACTCATTCCTCCATGACTCTGATAACCTCTGGATTGACGGCAGGAATGATGGACATGCAACCTAAGATACATTTTCCAGAAATGTGCACATTAACGGTCTGCCTTTTTCCACTTCATTCATCACTACATTGGCATTTTGTCATATACTGATTGTGTCCAACTTGCTGACAGTGAAACACATTAGAATCCCATTCTGGTCAAGTTCTCCAGCCTTGCGTGATTACAGGGACGTCATTTCACCAAAATGCGAGGGGTAGCGGACGTGACATCACACGACCTTTGACCTCGGGTGACAACACAGGAAGTGATGTCATTTGACCCCACCCGAAGTGACATCACGAAAAGCGATGGAACACAACCTTTCACCCCTTGACAAAACAGGAAGTGGCATCACATAGCATTGTTCCTAAGTAAAATATGGTTACGATATCACTATAATGTGATATACATTTCATACAAGAATGGATCACCATATGTATCGTTAATATCAGTGTGTATAGGCCCATATTACCAAATGACTGTGAATGCAAGCAGATGTCCAAGGCCAAATGATAATGCTATGTTATTATATAGCACTTATGCTTAAGCACTTTATATAGAACAAATATACATACAATATCACCCAACCTGTGTTGGTACTCATTTGGCGACCTCAGAAGAATGAAAGGCTGAGTTGAGGTGTTTAAGAACAAACTAAATCAGTGACTCACCCCCTGAAGTGTGCCAGACACAAACCTTTAATGAGTCTAGCGAATTGCAGAAAGACACATTATTTGTTATTCCTATTCTTTGTTATTTAAGGGCGCTGCTCAAAGTGTTACACTTTTGGAACCCCATGTTTTTTAAGAGGTTTGAGCAAGAAAGCCATCCTCTCCAGAAGCAAATAGCCACATTGCGATGGCCACAGCCCAGGAGCTTACAACAAAAAAAAAAACAGTAAAAAAACGAATGTTTAAAACTTTTTTTAGGGAAACAAAGGGGTACCACAGGGGTAGCAAGGGAGACCTCAGGGGTCACAGTTGTGACCCCTGACGACCCCCAAATGACGTCCCTGCGTGATTGCCAATAACCAATACCCACACAGTAAATCTTCGATCAAAAAAATGAGGAATGCACAATCACGTTTTGTGATTGGTCATGAGGTATGTTTAGAGGCAGTATGACATGTAACAACAATGGCCCAGTAAAATCAGGAAACGAAACAGAACTACGCCACCACCAGGACATGTTGTGGCATTTTAACACTGTGACATTAGTGCAATCAATCAACATGCAATCTTCTACTAAAAGTACAGATAACAAAAATGTTGTCAAATATTTTAAGAAACATGTGAAAGCACAAAGGAGGCATTTATACGAAGGAAGACTTCTGAGTGCGCACACTCCTCTGACAAGTGAATCTTAGGGATAAAAAAGACATTTTGAGACAAAAAGCAATTGGCACTCTGTGAATGGACAGGGCGACAGCAAAGCTCCACCCCTCGTGGTCTCACTCCCTTGGCTTCTTTCAAACAGACAATCCAAGAAACAGGGATAAAATAACTGCATGCCCTGTTATATTTGTTAGGAGAATAACCTCACTTCCACTGAACTCAGTTACCAAGTGCTTGGGTGTATGATGACCCTTGCAGACACGTGTTAAGATTTTATTGCCTAGTTTGGGAAACTTACTATAACTCGATTCTTGGTTTCATTGTCATTCCTTCAGATAAACTCAGGCATGTACCAACATATTTTCAACATATTTTTGATCTCCTCTTTTAAAAAGTAGAACATGTAAACTCCTAGATGCAGATTAAATACCACCATATAATACATCTTCTGTATGTTACTAAGATCATGAAAAATCTTTGACTTTTGATTGCAGTGCATTTTCAGGAAAACTCTCATGGCAACCCTAATTTTGCTACACTGCAGCCATGGTTTTATTTTCTCCACCACCACGCCCTACATACACTGCCTGGGTTGTGGTTTCATTCACTTGTCTGTATCAATTGTGAGGCTGTACAATGAATACCAATAAGGCGCCTGAAAGTACACATGTGTGGTCAGGAAATGATGTGGCTGTTCCTAGTAGGAGGAAGACATGTCTTACACCTCATTTTAATGAGTGGGAATTGAATCCGTTGAATGTTTTTATAAATGCCGGTGGGAAACAAAGCAAGGATACAGAGATTGTGCACACAGGGCATGAAGCTACATTTTGAAACCAGTCCTTCCTTTAGGTCAGGATCTATGTGTGTGTTGTTAAGTTCACTAGGCAACCATTATTTTCTGACCAGATCAATATATACAGATTCGTGTTGTGCTACGAGGGGTATTTTCCTTCGTAACACTATGCCAAAAGATTCTGCAAAATTATGAATCGCCTCAATTTTCGCTGCATTCTTGTGAATTTGGTTTGGCCAAACCGTTAATAGATTTGGGTGATAGATTCGGGTTAAGCTTATAACAATTCAGGCTAATTAAAAGTCACTATGAACATTGGAGATCAGCCCTTTTCCTGCCAGCAAACCCTCAAAGTTAACAAAGTATAAAGTTAATGAAATTTTCTGCCAATGAGGATCAAAGCAAAAAAAGGCCCTCATTACGAGTTTGGCGGTAACCATGCCGCTATTGGCGGCATGGCTGCCGCCGAAATCGCGTCGGGGTCCGGGTCCTCGGAATGAGGATTTACCGGGCCATTCCGAGTTCGGAAGGCCCGGTAATTCCTCCCTCCAAGGACCCGGACACGGTCCTTCCCCATTCCCATTTCAGCCCCCATAGGGCTGAATGGGAATGGGAGAGGGAGCAAACAATGGGCCATTACGAGATGGCCCGTTGTTTGCTCTCTCTTCCCCTCGCGGGACCCGGTAAGCACGCTTGTTTTTCCCAGGCGTGCTTACCGTCTCCCGCGAGGGGAACTCGTAATGCGGCGGTACGGAGTGAACGGCGCCGGCACCTTTTACGGCGCCGTTCACTCCGTACCGCCAGGGTCGTAATGAGTCCCAAAGTGTTTAAATGACTAATGGCTTGCTTGAACATGGCTTTCTCTCTAATACAGAAAACATCCAACTATTTTTTTGTGTGCAGCTGGGAAAATATGTGTAACCGCAGAAAGGAAGAAAATTATTTTGGGCCCGATTCATGGAATATTTGCCCAGTTCAAAGTGAATTTGCACTGCTGAACAGTGACTTTGCACAAACCCTAATTAATGGAATCGTGCAAAGTGTATTTATTTCAGTGCAAAGTCAGCGCATAGTCATTTTTTCAGTAAAAAATGACTTTGCCTGGTCTTTTCAGGGCAAAAATACACTTTGCATGCACGGTTCCATGGATCAGGTTTTGTGTCGGCAGTGCAAAGTCACTATTCAGCAGTGCAAATTCACTTTAAACCAGGCATATATTCCATGAATCGGGCCCTTAGTGCCAAATACACAATATGTAAAGCATATAAACATGCACAGAGCATGCATACTTTTTTGTTGCATTACTTTGAGAAATAGACAAATCACCATCTTTACAAAGCTTGTGGCTTTGTTGCAGCACAAATAATGTGTTGATGCGCAACCTTGCATACATTTGTCTTGGAATTATGTGCTCTATGCAGCCAAAAGCCTCTTACTGTAGGCATCTGTTATGAGAGTTTTCCCAGGTACAAAGCTTAAAACCTTGCAATCCTACTTGTCTGCATGGCATTATGTAAAGTAATATTGAATCTACATGGTGAATGCTTAACATTTGACTGACTCTTCCACATACTTACTGGCCGTAAGGGCCGCAGTAGGGGGTGGGACATGCAAAATGAGGAAGAACAAGTCAGAAAGGGGGAGTTAAGAAGGACGAACCACAGGCAGTCCATATTACGCCCACAAATGCGCTGGACAAAGCGTATTCATGGATGTGACCAGGCAAACTCTCGCCTGTGAAATGCCCATGTAGTGCCCTCGAAATCTATGTCCGAGAAGCAGGCGTACGGACTTGTGCAGAGGAATCGCAGCTCTGGAGGTGAGTTTGCATGCCGGATTTAGGGGTGCATCCATACAGACAGGGGTTTGATCGTACTTAGGGTTGCGCGTGCACAGTCTAGTGGGCTGCAGGGACTGTATACGGGGGTTCGGACACAGTTTGATTGGAAAAATAAATGCATTTCTGGGAAACTGTAACACATGTACTGAGGGTGCCGGTTAAAGTTATGGGGGACCATGCACAGTGGTGTCGGGGTGCAGGCTTGATTGGGGGGCACCCCATGCACTGTCAACAAGATGTGTGTGTTTGCGCCCTGGGATCCTGCAAGTGTGAGTGTATGTGGCTGTGTTGGCTTTGTGTGGGGGCATGTCAGGGGCATCCCAGCCGCCACTTGCATATAGTCTTACTTTGCGGGAACAATTCCATGAATACACTGGGTGCGCATTTCTTCTGATGTGCGCAGGCTCACACAGAGTCGCTCCCAGCGCACAGGCTTTGCAGGATATATGCATGGATTTCTATGAATCTAGCCCCCTAAGCTTTAGGCAATACAAAAGAGGTTTGAGTTTGTCATCATAGCCCACGTCCTTTTTCCTTAATTCCAAATGAGGTGCGGTAATGATGGAGTACTATTCAGTAGTGAGAGCAGCCTTTTCAGGGTTTTAATTTCCATGGGATCTAAGCATATTAGATTAGAGTAACCCTATATTACAGCTCCATAGAGGGCATATGGATTTGCATGAGCACTCAGAACCTCCAGAGGCTGTGATACTGTCCTACCACCAAATATTTTAGAACAAGTGTGTTCTGTGCCCCTTTATCTCACAAAGGATAGTTAAGCCTTTTTGGTGTGTTTCTCCCAGGCACCTCTGTCATCCAACCTCCCACCCAAATCATCATAGTGGTCAACTCTTTCAATGATAGATTTCTTAAGGTGTACGGGGGGAGCTTATTTTCTTTCTGGACCAAACACAGCACGTTGTTTTGTGAAAGTTAAATTCGAGTCCCCTTGTGGTACAGTTGCTCCCAAAAGCTTCTAAGGCACATTCAAAGCCACTGCAGGTTTTGCTCGTCAGAACGGTATCATCTGCAAACAAAAAACAGGCCAGTTTTTCTTCCACCTAAAAAAGGGCAGTCAATCTGAAACTTATCTAAAGTGTTCAACAACTTGTTGATGTACAGGTTGAAGAGTGCAGGTGTGAGGAAGCAGCCATGCCTTCCACCTCTGTTTACAGTGAACCAAAATGTCAGTTCCCCTCCTGAGCCCTAGCAGTCTTGAGCACAATTATTAGAATAAAGGTTTCTAATAACTACAAGCAGATCTAGTGGTACTGCTAGGTCACGCATATGACACCATAAAACATCCGTAGGGATCAAATTGAAGGCCGTACGAAGGTCCACAAAAACTAGGTACAAGGTCTGTTTCCTGACCCCTGCTCTCCAACATGCTTGAAGGTTGGCTAGGAACATTGCTACTATTAGTCCAATCCTCCAATCTCTGCAAGCGGATTTTGCCAAAGATCTTTGCAATGACATCTATCAATGAGATAGGGCAATAATTAAAGGGGTAATTGCAATTGCTCTTCTTCTGGATAGGTAACATTTTAAGAGGCCTTGGACCCAAATATTGATATGTGAAAAAAAAAAGATCTGAAGGAATAGAATCTAAGACAGGAGCAACATTTTGTTTTTAGAAGTTAACCGCCCTTTCTTCTTCCTTTGTAGTAATGGTAAGGAGAAACAGAGATGATAGTCTATGAGAGAAAGCACTAGAGTTGAATGTCTCGGAGCCATTTGTCAAATGATTGTACATACCTCTGAAATGGATTGTCCATTGATCTAAAGCTATATGTATATCTACCAATGTATGTTTGTCAGCGGGTCTAGATGACACTGTTTTCCAGAATGGTCTATGATAAATTTAGTTTGTTGTGTCCAATAGCACTTCCTATCTCTGAAGTTCAAAGTCTTTTTTTCTTTGCTTAAATCAGAGTCTTATATTGTATTCTTAGGGATTTGATTAACAGAGGGTCTCTTGTCACTTCTGATTTTAAGACTCTACATGACCTATGGTTTGTGGACTTGCACTCTTTATTGGAAAAACACTACTGTACAAATTATCTTTTTAATTTGATGAGCTTGGCTTCGTAGGAAGTGCATTACTAATGGAGTCCCTTGTAATTTTAGGAGAGACCTCTGTACGAGATTCTAACATGTTCTCAAATATGGGGATTAAAGACCTGTATAATCCGAGAATTGGATTCCTGCATCCAATAGTCTTCCAGAGGACAATCCTCCTGTTAGAATAGAGTACAATAGAGTACAATATATCTGGTGATACATCTGCAGTATAAACATTTAGTGCTTGTGGGATCTTCAAAGATAGATGTAGAGGGTCTTGGTCACTTTCGAAGCGATAAATTACTGTGAAATTGTGTCCTATTTTCCAGCTTTCTAAGGTCATTAGTATAAAATAAATATGTCTCAAGGATATACAAAAAGTAAGTTTTGCAGGGATATCCCTATGGAATTGTCAGTTCAATATATAAAGCCCTTAGTTACTCTCACTGCGGTGTGGCAGGGGAACATCAGAGTATTCACCGTCGTCTTCCTATACAAATGTGTATTGTTCTACAAACTGCCGGAATTGTATGCACATTTTTGTTGGAAAGAGTGCTGACTATAAACTGTGGAGATTCCAGATGGGAGATAAGACAATCTATTTCTTGCTCCGATGGTCGGAGGTAGATATTTACCAGGATCATTCTGATGGTGTCATCTATATACCAACTTAATGGTAATATGTCAGAGGAAGACAAATTTAATCTAGAAAGTGTACCTTTCAGATAGCGTTTGATCCACATGGTCAGACCCTTGCTGGGGCAAGCCCTCATGCCCTTTATGGCAGGTATAGACAAAGAGGTATATTTTGTCCTCTTGTTTTAACAGCCACATTTCTTGTAAACATACAACCTTGAATTTGTCTAAAAACCTCTGCCAGTCTAAGTCGCCCCTTTTTCCCCTTATCCCACTATATTCCAAGAAATAACATCTAGGAGGGAGTATTAGGAGCAGAGATTCCAGACACCTCCAGGGGCCCACCATCTGAAAGGGAAGGCAAATTGTTGATGCTAGAGTAACAAGACAATCAATGTCAATCATTTGGTCCACCTTTTCTTTGCAGATTAAGGGGGGTAACAATGAGATCCCGTCTTAGTTAGATATTTGAACTAAGAGAAGGAAAGGATCTTGCTTACATAGCCAAAAGACCATCTACAAGGAATTGGTACCTTAATCTTAGTTCAACTGTGTGATACCATTTTCCTGACCCTCGATTATGTGAGATTGTCTCTAAAAAGGTACCATTTTACATTACAGTTGAACAAAATTACAGCACTGTATATTTAAACATATATTGCACATTAAAAGTTTGAGAATGGAATACTTTGAAATAGCAACTAACAAATGGCTTTATGCTTGGCTGCTTCCATCTTGTATGTTTATGTCTGCCAATGCCATTACTGCAAGGCACCAACCATGCTGAAACCCAGGGCCGGTCTTAGACTAGATTCCACCCCAGGCGGAAAGCATCCTTGGTGCCCCAACCCCAAAAATGACAACGAAAATTGCATGTTACAAATGCTGTCAATATGGCACTCAAATGACTAGATAAAAATGCAATACAAAATGCATAAATTAGATCATAGGTCACAATCTTAGAATGTTACCTGTATTATGTTTTCAAAAAGTAACTTTTCTTGACTTTTCCCTTTTAAATGGAAGCCCGACATCAGATTGATTCAGAGACTGGCCAATGTAATTTTCAATTGATAGAACAGCCGGCTATGTCAGGCTTTCATTGTTCATTGTTGATGGGAGGTACGTTTTAATGAGCTTCAATTTGGAAAAGCTGCACTCACCACATGCAACTGTGATGGGCAATATGTATGCAGGGATTTGTCGTGTTGCACTTTTTCGATTAATTTCTATAAAACAGAGTATTCTTAAAATTCAGGTACAACCACATATTTCTACCAATTAGACATGAGCATATATGTGCTTAAGTGTCAAAGTTACATAATGCCAGTTTCCCCACAAAGTGTTTGATCCTGGACACAGGATTTGATCTTCCAACATTAGAAGAGCCTAGAAGTTATTCCGTTTATGCTGTACCATACATGCCAACTTTATCCATTCTATTAGGGAGATGCAAGTCCAGTCCTGCTTTTAACTTTGCAATCTGGGACTTGTAGTCCTGGATTTATAATGGGATAAACCAGGATTACAAGTCCCAGAATGCGAAGTTAAACCAGGACTGGACTAGCATCTGTTGAACGGAATATATATGTAGGCATGTATTGTGTACGCTATTCAAAAAAAGGCTTATTCATGGTATTTTGTTTCATGTATATGTCAGTGGCCACAGGCGTTGCTGGAGAAGGGTGGGGGGTAAAGGGGCTATAGATCTGGGTTTTTTGGTTTTAGCCCCGGATAGAAGCTCAGGGGCTACAATCAAAAGGCTAGCTAGCCCATAGTCTCGACAATCCCGACATTAGCATAGTCCCAGTTCTTTTCCAGACCTAGCAACACCCATTGTTAGTGGCAATTTATAAATACACATCAAAAAGTTATGTTGTTCTTAGTTTACTGATGACATCTTGCATGCAATGCGACTGACTTCCTCTGTTGCCTCTAGTATGAAAGAATTAGGTCACTCATTGTAAGATAATTTTCTGTGATGTCAATACATATGCAAAATAGGGCAACCTGAATGTCCTTTGCCGCACAGCACCTGACAATACCTAGACCCGCCCCATGTATTTCAGTGGAGATTGACATCATTTGTTAACCTTAAACTAATAGTAACAGGCAAGACATGTTTAAAAGCCACATTTAATTCCATTCCATGCTACAAACGATCTGAAACCGAAATCACTGCACTTTTTTGTGTTCTTTTGATAAGTGTATAATAGGACACTGACTATAAAGAAAGGTCATTAGTTAGTGTGAGTTTTTATATTACAGGTAGGATAATGTGTCAATGAGGTGTCCCCGCGCTCCCTGCAAAGGGGATAGACCATAGACCTTGGTTGTGCGTGATGGGTAGCAATGGTTTATTTCCATAGGACTGAAAAGCCACAATGCACCAAACAGTCATTTCAGACCCTTCTGTGAGTTTTTTCAGGTTAAAAGCAGCAAACATTTTACGCAGTTTGGCATGACACAAGGTACAAATGCATTTTTTGAAATGCTAAAAGCATTTTGTGAGATTTTAATTTCCAATGTATAAAACGTCCTGTGAGCAGAATGTTTTTTTGGTGCTCGGTGAAGGTCCTCTTCAATTAACCACTGCCCCTTCCATTATAATTACACAGGCTCTTCTTGGCTGTGGTTCATACAAGGAAAGCAGAGTACCTTTAAATATTAACAAAGGGTGTTGGGGCTGGGGGCATGGCAGAGCACAGCCTCCAAAAACATTTCACAAGCTGGCAGCGTTTCTCTTATCTACATGTAAAAGGCCTAAACATATATATGCATTGATATTTTGCTTTATAATAACTAGGGCTGGCTAGGAGGAATTTAATGCTGAGCCAAGGTTTACATACAGTTAATCTTTTGAAGGAGACGTGACCTAGCCTTACATTACTGACCAACTGTGCATCTAGGCACTCTATATCCTGGCGCCAGGCGCCCTCACTTGACCAACATGTGTGATCTGGGCAACATCACATCAGATTTCAAGACGGGCAGCTCCTTAGCTCAGAGGGACATTGTGTTGGCAAAAGAAAAGCCCCTATCAGTCTCAGAAAGGGGCCGCTTGCAGTTTCTTATAGGGACAGCATGCAGGCTCACAAAGGCAATGGCATTACTTCATATATTAAATTATAACGCAGAGCGGATTTACAGAGTGCAGATCCTCTTGAGTGCCCGGCCTGATATCTTCTTTGCGCTCGATAGTTCAGTTGCATGTGGTAGGTGGGCTTGCCTGCTGCCTGGTCCTCGTTGATCTTCCGGAGCCCCACCTGAACTCTGCACTGCGCATATGCTAAGGACTCGGGAGGCACAGGCAGTCAGGCCAGTCCTGGGAACTGTCTGAGAAGCAATAAATGTTGCCTTTAAGATAAAATCAATGTCTGGGGCTTGCAGAGATCAGGGCCCGCATCACTGCTGACAGATGCAGCAGCACCTTGGCTGGCCTTTCGTGCTACTGGTCACTGCTGCAGTGCTCAGAGTGAGATTTCATACCTCTTTTTTTGTACAATAACAAATAAATGATGCATGATTGGAGTCGTTCGGGCGCCCCCACTCCCCCCCTCCATCAGCTGGCACCTCATGCAGCCGCCTGCATTGCCTGATGCAAAGATCGGCCCTGCTGAAACCAGTCATAGTCCTGCTACCAATGGGAGAGGTCCATCCCAAATGACATGGCTATTTTCCCTCTGCATGGCAATACAAGTAACCCCAGTCATACTTCAGTCTTGTTGGGCCTCATCAGGGGGTGTAACTTGATTCCATAGGCACAGCAGGAAAAGGATCCACATTAGAGGGGAAGTAATGCTGGACTGTGCCCTTCGTTGCAGGACACATACTGATTTGCGCTATGGTTGGCCCAATCTGGAATGCCGCATTGGGTTTAAATAATGGTATGGTTCATTGCTATTGTTGGTTGTCGAGAGCCATTCTAGTGGTTATGACATTGAGAACCAATCATCCCCACTGCCCTCATGAGGCATACAAAGGCCCAATCGTTCCGGTGGTAGCTTGTCTTTCCTTGCAGAAAGAACATGGCTTTGCAGTTTGGACTGCACCACTCCTATTATTGGAAAAGCCTATGGTGATTTGCATGCAGCTGCTCCACCGCTGCAATGACATAGACAATGGTAGGGAGTAATGAATTCTTGAACAATGCAATTATTTAATAATAGTCCAGAATATTTCATACAACACTTTATGGATTTTGGTTTTCTCCATGAATTAAAGAGGATATGCCATGGGCTTTCTTGTTGCTGCTCCCGGTGACCATACTGACCCTCACTGATGTAGGCCCAACAAAGATGAAACCTATCTGTGGTGTCGTGTATCTGTACAGAGAGCTTTTTGGGATTGATTGCTCCCATTTGTGGCAGGACCTACACTAATTTGCATCGGTTCGTCCCCTTCTTTAATGATGTAGACTACTACAAACAATGGGATAGACAGTGGTTATGAATTATTATTCAAAACATGTTTTTGGTTGTACAAATATATTGGAACACATTTGTATGTAGTAGAGAAAATCAAGCAATGTGATTGTGAAACAACCCAGTCTGTTCCAAGATTCTGAACACTTGTAATTAGAATTCAAAGAGATTGTGCCAAATGCATTCAGCCAATCCTAACTATGACAAGAACAAAGAACAAATTAAATCTGAAGAAAACGTGATGAGCTTCTTCCATCTTGAGCCAGCAATAAGTAAGCGATCCCTGAAAGGGGTTCAAAACAGAAATGCAACCTCACTCTGGGCAAAGAATCAAGAAAACACATTGCAACTGATCTTCTTAAATACTCTTTGCTCCCCTCAGGCATTAGCTCAAGCTTGGCCAGCTTTCAGGAGGGCTTTTCCCAAAAAAAAGGAGTTTAAATAAGTGGTAGAGCATTAGAAAGTGTTAATGTTAAAGGATATGGTTACCTCGCACTATCACCACCGGAGTGGTCCCCTGCTGCTCTGCTGGGCCCATGTGATGGAATATTACGTTGGTCCAATTAACACACACAACATTTAGTGGACACTCTCAGAAGTACTTAGTTGCTATTATTTCTTCTGGTTAAAACTACTTCAGTGTAAAGTTACTGTAGTAAATATGTTTATTACGGAATTAATCTTATTCTCGGTTTATGGGCAGCAGTTGGCAGAGCAAATGGCATATCCGATAGCATGCAGCGCAGATCTTCCCAGGCGCCGTGACTTGCCCAGCAAATAGAAGCGGCGTCCATGCCCTTCCATGATTAGCAGGGCCGCAAAATGGCGCCGTAATGAAGAAACAATGAACACAGGCAACTGGCTAGTGATTTAGGAGCGATGATGGATTGCTGCTCTGTAATCACAGCACAGTCATCTGTGGCAAAAAAGTCAATGTGGACCCGACTGGATGCCAGGTTTAAGTAAGCCTGGGGGTGTCAGAGCAATGACTGCAACTGGCGTGTTGATTAATGGAGACGTTCCCTTCCGATGCCATTTGCATCCAGTTGTTTGATTGCAATGAATATGTTATGACCCAAAGCTCCACATACACAAATGTTTTATTAAGCTTGGTGGCGCTGGGAAATAACTGCAGCTCCAGGTGAGGCAATCAGCTTGTCAGATGTTGCTGCTCATATATTACTGGGTGTGGAAGCACACGCTGTACACAGGGACTCCTTTGAATGTCAGTGTGCAAAATTGCAGTTTCCCAAATTTAACATCTATGCATTTTGCTTTGGAGTTGCAAATGCTGGGACCAGTTACATATATTGCACCAGTACCAGACCATATGGCTCTGATACAGGGTCGTTTTGCAAAGACAGTTGAACCAACCAAAGAGCGCCAGATTGCAGACATTTTGCACAGGTTTAGTTGCAATTGTGCACAAAATTAGCACTGGGGCAAACACATTTTCTTTCAATTCCCTTTTTTGCACCAATGCAAAGTTTACCCTTGTGCTAATATGGAATGGTTTTATGACCAGGGCACATTTTGCCCCAGTTCAATAATGTTTTTTTTTTTGTTAACACATTTTTTTATTGATTTTACAACAGGTTTCATAGTAACACCATACACATGTTAGGGTCACAGTGTTAGTCACGGTAATTTCCAAGTGAAAGGTGTTTAACAACAGTAAAACTTTATTTATTCTCACCCCTCCCCCTGTATCCATTCCCACTTCCCCCACTCATGGAGGGACAGCTCGAAACCACTCAAAAATGTTCCACTGATATTTTTGTATCCGTACAAGTCCACTTTTGCAGACACACCTCCTCCATGTCAAACAGATTCATAACGGAGGTATTACAGAAGCTTTGAACCATTGCAACTGCAATTAGTGCTAGGGCAAAAATTGGCCAAATGCATCAAACATATGTTGTCAATGCATTTGTGCAGCAGGGCAATGTTCGACCTATATCTTGGACTAATGAGAAGTGCACGAATGTATGTGTTTCTTCATTATAACAATATGTGACCTGGTACTAATAGCACTTGCACCAGTGCAAAGTTTCTGTAAGGTGCCCCAGTAGGAAAAAAAAAATATGACATTTCGATTGACGGACATAAAGAAGACATTTTGCACCAGTCAGTATGTGAAAATGACAGTGCCAAATTGTCCATCATCAGTGCAAAACTGCCAGCAAACTGGAGAGGTTAATGGACGGTCATTTTTGTAATAAATCAGAGCTTGTGCAAATCTGGTGCCAAAATTAGATATTTCCGTGCTCACCATGTAGACCCATACTGGCATCCATAGGATCACTTTTGGGGAAAAAAACCTCATGCTTCATTGACAGATTTCTGTCACCATTTGTACAAGCCCTGCCATCATATGTACAAGACAAAATCGATTTTCTACGAAGTCATTAACATCCTGTAGGAAGATACATATCTGCTTCCCAAACTGGATGTATTCTCAGTGTAGACAAGTATAGAACACAGAAAAGGAATCCAAGCTGTCAAATCATGGCTTTCCACCAAATCTGCCAGTTGCACACACCACCCCAGAATGCTTGTGGAGATGCTAATGTTCTGTCTTGAACAGAATGTTTTTCTGTTTGATGGGACGTTCTTCCTACAAACTTGCAGGACTGCAATGGGCACATTTGACCCACATGCACACACATTTGACAATGTCAATGATGGAACAAGAAATGCTGCAGAGTGAAGAATTTGAGGAGTATGGAAACAAAATAGTTTCCTGGAATCTTTAAATAGATGATGTATTTATAATTTATAATGGAAGTGCCCAAGAATGGCAGTTTTTTTGTAGAAACATTCAACCAGAATAAACACAATGTTACGTTTATGGAACACCATGATAAAAAACAAATCATCTATTTTAATGTACAAATCTATGTGGAAAACAGACAACTCAAGAGTACCATAAACATGAAACGAACAAGTACTAATTCAGTTTTACATGCAAGTACCTGCCATCCAAAAATTCTCATCAGCAGCATACCATATGGTGAAATGATTAGGACTCGCAGGAATTGCTCTACAGACACGGAGTTCCAGAAACATGCCAGACTAACAGCATAAAGATTTGAGGAACATGGGTACACAAAACCAATAATAGAATGGGCATATTAAAAGGCGAAGGTCAAAAACTAGCAAGATCTTCTACATTTCACAAACAGCCGCTGGAAAGAAAAACAAAATGCACTCAGATTCATCACTATGTATCATGTGCAAGCGAGAAGTGTCTGAAAAATATTAGATGCTCATTGGAACATTTCGAGAACTGATTTAGACATTGCACCCCATTTGAAAGCGAGAGTACAAATGACATTTTGTTAACCTCCATCCAAACGAACGAAATTGGTATCCTCGTTTTTCTTTAGAGATTGCACTAAAACTACAAAGCAATGGCTTATGGGACCTATTGCAGGGTTTTCATTTTAATGTATTAAGGGCAAAGCATGCATATATGGCCTGAATGTTCAACAATATGTCAACCAACGGACAAAGGAAATGGTGTCAATCAAAAAACATTTCACATGTGAAAGTCCGTTCTCCATAAACATCATACAATGTGGTTATGAAAAGCGATACGTAGGGAGTCCAAACCATATGGCCAAAATCTGCATTTTACAGCACATTAGTGCCATTTACAATAAGGTCTACGCATACACCGTGGCTAAGCATTACCAACAGGTACATCACAGAGATCTATCTACATTATGATATTTTGTTATAAACACTAATGACAATCATCCACAAGGAGAGGATAGAGAGAGAAGATTACTCCAGTGGGAATCTCAATTTATTGTGGACTTGGATACAAAAGCCCCAAATGGACATAATATGGATGAAGAGATGTATTTCTTTCTGGTGTACTCCTGACTATTGTTCACACTATGTTATGACTCTCCAGCAGATGTTAACTTAGAACATTTACAAAAGGAATTACAATAGGTTGATTAGGTTTACAAGTGTTTAGATATGTATGAAATGATAGCCCAGACAGGTTCACCTATTGATATAAGAGATACTTTTATATGCTTAAGAAAATCTTACAGGTGACAATGGCACAAAACATACATAAGACACATGTAATAATACACTATTAAAGGTAATTGGTGTATTTTGCAGATAAGGACACAACACAAAAAATTGTAAGCCCTTTAAATGGTATCTCTTTTTGAGTTGCTCATGTTATGAGAAAAGTGAGAAATGGGCCAAAGCATATTATGGAAAACGCTCCAAGAAATTGTCTTCCATGGAATGCATTGTTTAACATGTCCCTAAACCATGACAATCTTGTACTGAATGTAAAGAATGCTGCACATTCACAACTGCACCTTAGCTATATGATGCTGCTAACATATTCTTGCACTTGATCAAGACAAACATTGAGACAAGGGTATATCAATTTTAACATAGCTATTATTGCAAATATGCACTGTATTTGGGAATTCAAGAACATGCTGTTCAATAATGTTGCCAATGCACAATGCAACTCGAGATTAAATGTAATTTATCTTGAGACACGTGTATATTGATTCTGATGAAGCAATGAACTTTATATAGGGTTCAAAGAATATTCTGCTTTACCATGCTGCTTATGCATGGTGGCACTTTAGATTAATTTTAATTTATTATAAGCATACATAATCGAAGTACATTGAACTCAGTGGACTAGCCATTTTTGCAGATGAATCAAACACATCACAAGAAAATGTAAGACCATACTAAAAATTGGGTTACCTCTGCACGGTTGCGCCCCATTGTAATATTAGTGTAAAGAATAGTGAAACACTGCAAAAAGAAATGGTACTTAGTTATCAGGCATTATTTTAAAGTTGCAATAAAGCATCTGTAGCCCATCCAGGAATATGGGAGAAACAAGATTAGATAACACTAAAATCACTTAGGTTAAACCTATTGAAGTGCATTTAACAAATAGGCAGCCAAGAGACTAGACCAATAAGGCTCTCTGCTTTAGGTATCTTCTACATAGGAATACATTGGTTTGGACATGAGAAAGGGTAGAGGGACAACAACACATCACCACAGAACAGTATGAAACAAAATAACTTAACATACCACCAACCTTCATGACGATGCACGTTGGTTGACTCACCTGAGTCTCTTTGCTGTCACCCCACGGGTGCTTTCTGATATTAGAAAATGATGAGTTTGTATTTATTTTAACTCATCAAGGTTTTTTGCCATTTACTCTCAAATGGAGAAGAGAGAGGAAGAGTCACTGTGAGTGAGAAGGCGAAACAGGGAGTCGTCCCTGGAGTGTTTTTTGTTGGTCAATGAAAAAACCTAGTTAAGGGAACATTATGGTTAATTTGCCTAATATAAACCTATGAAATTTAATGGAACAGCATTGTTAGAGGGACGTTATGGTTACTTGTAAAACTGAAGAAACTTCAGAAATTCACCAATTATGGTAAGCTAAGCAACCATAACTCGTGCCATCACAGTGCACTGCTAAGACTAACACCCAGGACATCAAAGATGACATCCCAAATGTCATTGATGTGATGTCATATATGATGCAATTAGTGATATCATCAATGATGTCATCTATGATGTCATCAGTGAAGTAATCTCAGATGTCATCATTGTGGTCATACGCTGTGCAACAGGGGGTGTCTAGTTAAGGTGGCTTTCCCTGAATTGTCTGCAAAATTTCAATTGTTGCGTTAAATCTGAACCTCAACATATCTTTAACTGAGGTTTTCCACTGAATTTGAAAGGTGTTGTTTAAAAGTATTTTTCTTCTTAACTGTTTTCAAAGTAAACGTTTTTTCCAGTCAAGTGTTCTGTGTGTTCGGGATAAGTTACTTTGTGTCCTGCAAGTCCTGCAAGTCTTTTTTCACTCTCCATACATTTGAAAACCAGAAATAAAATGGCCCACCTACATAATAGCATTCTGTAGCGGACGTGGTGGAGTGTGGCTGAGTGTTCCGTGTGTTCGAGATGAGTTACTTTGTGTCCTGCAAGTCCTGCAAATCTAATTTCACTTGCAATACATTTGGAAACCAGAAGGAAAATTGTCCACCTACATAGTAGCATTCTGTAGCAGAGCGTAGCAGACTGAGGTTGAGTGTTCTGTGTTCCCGTGGGAACTTGACCGTGGACTGATGTTGGGACTTTGTACCCGCATCTGCAGCTGTAGTGGATAACAGTATTGCCTTGTGGACAAGAAATAGTGCTTTATTAGAAAGCTGCTTGCAGAGAACTATAACTGTGTACTACAACCTGACATCTGACAGCTGATACTGGCATTGGAAAAGCACTTTATAACATGGTTAGTAGTAAAGGTTGAACGTTCCTCAGAGACCGTGGGAATTTTTTGAGGAGCTCTGTGGTGTCTTCCTGACTTTAACATTGGATCCAACTAACACCTTTGGTGGAAAGGGGGGAGGAGTCAGACTCAGGCAGCCACTCAAGCCAGTTGGGCGTACCTTGTCCATTGCACGTTTTTCCAGCACTGCATTTTTGGCACTGCACCTCTTTTCGGCACTGACTTTACAATGACTATGAACTAAGGCCTCGCGTTGTCAACTTATTTTAGTTATTTTAGTGATTTTGACAAAATTTACAGATTTTGATGAATTTGAATATATTTTAACATAGTTGTTTGTGTATTAATTGTATGTGCTGTAGAAGCAAGGGCATTTCATAGTGTTTTCTTTATTTTTATTTTTTTTAGCTCTGCAAGCTGTGATTGTGTTTATTGTATTGTGTGTGTGTCCCTATAATTTTGATACTCTGGGTTTTTTTCTGAGGCCTATTAGAGACATTTTATAGGCTCCCTTTTTAGAGACTTTTCTTGATATAACATAGTGTGTATTTCTTAATCTATCATATAATTGTTTATACAACGTGTTGTTATCAACCACGAATCAGAACACTTATATTAAATGGAGAAAAGGAAAGTGAATTCGAGCCTGGGAGAAACCAATGTAAAAAAACAAAAAAGAATGGGCCCAACCGTAACAAGGGATTACAGTCCCAATCGCTACTTGACAGCGATCTGGAATATGTAACTGGGAAATGTGATGAATAAATCCTGCATGTGCAAAGAGAGTTAAGGGAAACCATATTGTGCCTGCCCAATAGACAAGAGGTAGTCCCTATCAACATAGATTCTCCGGGTTAACTAATGGGTAGAAAAACTGTTGGCAGTGAAGTCAGTATACAGGATGGTATCTCTAGTGCAGTGGATGTATTGGATAGTGTCCATGTTGCAATCATTGGAAATGCTCAGATTGATTGATCTAACTATATAGAAGTGGCTGCACGTCCAGAACAACAGGAAAATGTGATGGTGCTTCTGAACCAGAAAACAATACAAAGCCTGGCCAGAGAAGGAGAAACTTTATTGGAGTCAGCAAAGGGGCTAGTTCTAAATGTAGAACAACTGGTTGATGGTAATACAATGGAAGCTCGTGGTGCAAGTCATGTATCTGCTCAGGATATTAGTCTGATAGCTGTTAGTACGATAGTAAAACACTCCATGCAGCAGATATAGGATCAAAAAAAAAAAGTTTAAAGCTACATTATTCACCTTTTTTAAATGTTATGGATGATATGACTAGACAAACAAAGAACGATGTCGGTGGTGTGAAAACATTATGGGGGGCCTATCAACCCAGGTGCGTAGAGATGCCATGAGCAATATGGTTAATGAGGGCTTAAAGAGTGATTCTGTCCAAAGTAAAGTCATTGAGAGGATATCCTCAAATGAACAGAAGGTAGTGTGTTCAAGAGTATATCAGAGCCTAGCTGACAAGAGAGAACACACACCTAAGCCATATTTTGGAAAAAAGGTCACACAATCACTGGGGAAATACTAACCTAACAGAAAGGTGGCAAATGAAGCGACCTGACAAAGTGCTCTTAAACCTTCCACCAGCGGTTGCCCCATTGGTGGGGATAATAGTTGGGGTTGACCCATTATATAATGAATCCTACTAAACTACAACTGGATTGATGAATAAAGCTTGCCAATGGATAATACGCGCCTGCATGGGCCAATAATAATGGCTAGAAGGGCAGGGTGCATCGGTGGACTAACTGAATCTATTGATGGTGGTTGTTTTATAGTTTCCTTTGACACTCTACGAGTGGCATCATATGTATTAGGTTCTAATTTGACTTATACTTTAAGAATTTCCTCATATAGAATGGTACTACTATCATATTTTTATTCTGTTGTATTGGTAGACTCTGATACACGAGCTGCTCTGTTAAACATTTATGATACTGAATTTGTTACTAACAGGGAGCCCTGTACCAATATTCATTACTGGCCGGCAGCTAGGGTGTGTGAATACAAATGATTGTGTAGAAACAATGTTGATACTGTCATGGAATATTGCGGGATCCCGAAGATAACTATCTGACACTGGCATAAAAGAGACAGTGAATAGGTCTATGATTATCCTCTTTCAAGAGATATGGGAAGAAGAGGAGTTGGTTATCGATGGTTATTCGATTTATCAGGTAAAGGCAATAAAAGGGGCCGAGAGGGAGGTACTTAAATTGATCCAACTGGATGACTCCCAGGTGTTCATTATTACCATCTACAATAGTCCCTCAGAGAAAAATGTTTTGAAACCCATTGAAGCCATAAAAGAGGTGATCAATAGACTCTGTGAACGAATTAGTAACCAAGACGTAATGATTGTGTGCGGTGGCGATTTTAATATGCAGCTGGGTAATGGCCTGATAGAAGGTCTTTTTAACCAAGAAGAAAATAGGGTATTGGGCGTTCCGAGCCCCAAATGATGAATGTTAGGATGTGTGGTGTTGGGCTCCATTTCTTGCACTGTATGATGGAAGTAGGATTTAGATCAACTAATGGTAGATTTTGGGGGAACATTCCTGGTGCTATCACCTTCAGAAGTACAGACTATTTTCCCGTATCTGTCAATATGTGGAATTTGGTTAAGAACTTTCATGTTAGGGATGAGCTATATACTGATCACCACACTCTCGATCTAGACATAGAATTGCCTGTGTAAAATCAAAAGGTGATCAAATTGACCACATTGCAGAGATTGCTTGTGAAGGTAATACTAACAAAAAGGGAGGGATGGAATGACTCAACAAAAGCTCCACTGGGGACAAATATTATGAAGGATAACATGGCTCTGTTCCAGGCATTACTAATCCTGCCATTAATCCAAAGGTAATAGTCCAAACTTTTATGCAGCAGATGGGAAACATTAGAGATGGCTTTGTGGATAGACATCTGCCTAAACGGAAAAGGGCCCAAGGTGGGATGGTTTGACAAAGATCGTAGAATGGCCAAGGTCAATTTATGAAGCCCACTCAAAAAGCAAGAGACTTCCAAGAGCGAGATTGTGCGGGCTAGGGCCAAGTATAAACAGCATATTAGAAAACAGAGGATAATGTTGAATAATCAAGCCTGGGGTAGGCTCAAGCTAGCAAGTAAAAATAACGATTCCCAAAGATTCTAGAAAGAGGTAAATGGCTGTCACATATATACAGAGCAATTAACATGGATGAAGTCGAGTATCCAAAAGCACATATGGGTAGACCACTTTAGTAAAGTATATGAAGTGCAAGTAGTAGAAAATAATGTGGAGATTGTTTCTTTGCTAAATCTGGTGAAGTCTGTCTAGCGTTCCAAGAGGTGCTAAAAGCTATTCAAAGTGCAAAAATGTAGTCATGCTCCTGGCAATGATGGGATATTGGTAGTTTCAAAATGTTTGGGAAGTGTCTACTATTCAAACTGCAAGAGTGGGTTACAAACCATGATAGTCTATCCCCCGATTCAATTGGGGTTTAGGCCCAAACTGGGGAAAATGGAGCAATAACTACATTTTAGCTCGATAATTGCCCATTCCATGCATATTAAACAAGAACCAACGTATCTTGCATTTATGTACCTGAGCACTGCTTTCCATAAAGTTAATAAGCACAAACTATTGCATTTGCTCAGGTCATATAAAGGCCAAGCTGTTATGTTGGATATTTTGGATGTCTTGCATAAGCAAAATGAGGCTGGTATTCGACCTGGTAGCGAGGACCATTGCACATCTTGTTTTTCAGTTAATTCAGGGGTTAGACAGGGCACCCCTGCTCTTCTCCCTGTATATTAATAATCCCTTGGAAAACTGTTGGAGTGCAATACTAACCTACCTAGGCTGGGTAATATGTTAATCCCAGGCTTAATTTATGTTGACAACAGAGTTCTTATTGCATGGACCCCAAGAGCATTGGAGATCCTAGTCAACACATTCTCTGCTTTTATGAGAGATATGGACCTGCATGTTAATACAAGCAAATCAGCTGTAATGGTATGCCTGGGGGAAAAAATGTTGTGCAGATTACCAAAAATGATGTTTGATGGGATAGTGATCCCAAGAGTGAACCAATTTGACTATCTTGGGGTTCGCTTCAATGAGAACTTCAATAGGAATGCACACATCCTGAAACAGGTTCCTGTTATGAAACAATCTGTTAGTGGTATCTACAGATTTATGAAACAGCATAAGCAGCAACCATTTTTATTATAAAAAAAGATCTATAATGCACGTACTATGGTGCGGTCAAATATGGTGCTGCGATTTGGGGGTATGGGGATAATGGTGTACTGCAAAAAGATGAAAACTGTTTTGTGAAATCGCTTCTGGGTTTACCCGTGCCAGCCCCACATTTTGCATCACATCAAGACATAGCGCCTTCAGACCATACCAATGGTATATAAGGCGCTATATAAGTGCAAAATAACAATAACAATAACAACAATAACATAGGCCTGACCTTTCTTGAAGATCTTTTGGTCTTGGAGCCAAGCATGTTATTGTTGTGTGTTTGGGCTAATTTGAGGGCAGTACTCACGCAGAAAATGATAAATGAACTATTGGGGTAAAATGATGTTGATAAAATTGGCTGGTTAGTAAACATCAAGAAAATGCTGCAGAGTGTGACCAACAGTGGTATGATTACCAATCATGGATTGCTGGATAATAGCATGGGCCGTTTTTTAAACAAAAACATTGTGGAGTGGGTAAACGATACTAGAGAGACGCAGAAATTGTTGAAACCAACGAACAGGGAATTGATGAGAATTTCGACAAATACAATCAAGGAATATCCTGTCTGGTCAAACTTTAAGTATCAAAGGGCACCCATTACAAGAGTATGCTTTGGGTGCATTGAGCTGGGTGAGGTTTTAAGTAATAGATGGTGCTGGGAATTTGGAGCTAAATGCCCTATGTGTCAATCTGGGCATGAAGACCTAGCATACTTGCTATTCTCTTGTCCAGCCTATTGCTACCTAAGGAAAAAGTATGTGATCCCCTGGTTTGTAGGTAGGGGCTTCACTCAGTACTGGCGTGCTCTTTACTACCTACTGAATGCACCCTCACCAGCCATTGCTTGGAATCTATCCCTATGTATTAGGAAAGCTTGGGCAACACGAGAATCAGAGGAGGGAGTGTTGTATATTAGACAAGTTGTTTTATATGTTTTATGGCTGCTAAGGCTACTATTAGTTTTAGAGAACAGTTTTAGAGAACTGGTTGAGTGAGCCATGATGTCTGATGGAAGTTCCCTGCCTGCTGATTGTTAACACTCAGATATGCACAAAATAATCCAACATGACAGGGTTTGTCTGATTATGACAAGACCCTTTCGAGACACAGAGTGGGCCGCAAACAACTTGCCTTACTTCTGAAACTCGGATGTGCGAGCCACATAGAAGCTTAACACTCTCTTGGGTTTAAGGCAGTGGAACCGCTCTTCCTCTTTCGAGAGATAAGGGCCTTTTTAGAAAGGGCAAACAACTTGTCTAATATACAACACTCCCTCCTCTGATTCTCGTGTTGCCCAAGCTTTCCTTCTTGTAGAAGGTCTGTGTGCAGCCAGCAACACATCAAGTACCTCCTCTGAGAGGTCCCAGTCATCATACCTCATGCTCTCATGTAGTTTGAGGGAATCTGGGGTTGGGGAAGCACTCTGGGTAAGGAGATCAGGACACTGAGGCAACCAGTGAGGCAAACAGATGGACAAATCCAAGAGATCTGAGTACCACGTCCTCCTCACCCAATCTGGGGCGATCAAGATCCTGGTCGCTCGAAATCTCTTCAACCTCCTGAGTACCCAAGGGATGATGGGAATCAGGGGTAAGGTGTAGTAGAGAGGAAAGGTCCAATCCACCAGAAACACGTCCCCCAGTGCACAGTTAGCTGGGAATTCCCTCGAGAAAAACTGGTTGCACTCCTGTTTTACTCTGTGGTGAACAAATCCACTGCTGGGGTACCCCAGAGAGCGAAAATCTCCTCCAGGACTTCCTGGCACACTTCCCACTCATGTGAGATCATGCTCGGCCTGCTAAGAGCATCCACCAAGGTGCTCTCCATCCCCGCCACATGAACTACCTGGATTTGGTTCTCCCAAAACCAGAACTACAGCTGTATTGCCTCTGTGCAGAGGGGGCAGGAGTGCATTCCACCCTGCTTGTTGAGGTAGTGCATGGCCACTGTGTTGTCTGTCAGGACGAGGACATGCTTCCCTTTGAGGGATAAGGCAAAAGCCATTAGGGCTAATCTGATGGCCCGCAACTCCAGCCTGGTGATGTGCCACCTGGCTTCTGATGGAGACCAGAGGCCGCTCACCTGCAAATCCTCGCAGTGGGTGCCCCAAACCTTCATAGATGCATCCCTGACCACTCGGGCCTGAGTCAAAGGAGGCCAGAAGGCTTCTCCCACCATGACATTTCTGCATGTGTTCCATCAGCCTATTTCACAGTCTACCTGGCTGGACACTGAGAGGTGATCCGTGAATGCTCCCAAAAACTGAGACCACTGGTCCCTCAGTAACCACTGAAGGGATCTCATGGCAAGCCTGGCCTCTGGCACTAGAAAAATACAGGAGGTCATGAGACCCAAAAGGCAGATGAAAGAAGCCGCTGGTAGGGTGCTGTGGTTCTGAAACAAATGCACCAGCTGGGCTATGTTGCTGACTCCCTCTTCAGGAGGAAAAACCTTCTCTTCCCCAGTGTCTAGGACTGCTCCTTTGAACTGGAGCTTCTACAATGGTTTCAAATGGGACTTCTTCAAGCTGAGGGAGAGGCCCAGATTGTGCAGTGGCAGACAGGTGTCTTCCAGATGAGACAAGACTTGCCCTGCCTACTTACCCTGGATCAGGCAGTAATCCAGGTACGGGAATACATGGACCCCGGATCTCCTGAGGTGAGCCGCCACTACCACCATAAGCTTGGTGAAAACCCTTGGAGCGGAGGTCAACACAAAGGGCAGCACTATGAACTGGTAGTACTTGTCCACTATGAGGAACTTTAGGAACTTCCTTTGCTTTTGTTGTATTGGCACATGAAAATAATGTCCTGCAGGTCCATTGACACCAGTCAGTCCTGAAATTCGAGAGCGTGGAGAATTTCTCTCAACACCGCCATCCTGAATTTGTCTTTCCTCAGGAACTTCTTCAGAGCCCTGAGGTCCAGGATGGGAGCGAGACTTCCTCCCTTCTTGGGTACCAGGATATACCGGGAATACATGCCTGATCCTCTCTGTTCGGGAGGTACCTCTTCCACGGCACCCTCTAACAACAGGGCTCTCAGTTGTTCCAGCAGCTCATGTCCCGGTTGGATTGGGGGATGTGGTGGGTCTGTCTGGTGGTCTTTTTAGAAAGGGCAAACAATAAACCCACTAAATCAACTCGAGGGCCCAGGCGTCAGAGGTTATCTCTTGGCATTGGGGCCAATGCCATGGCAACAGTCCACCAACCGGTGCATCGTGGGAGGGGAATCACAGCCGCTTAGAGGGCACAGGTGACCCTGCCACTGTTGCTGCTTGTTGGTTTCTAGAAGCCCCTCTGCCCCCTCGGGACACGAGAATGGTCTCTGTCCCTGCCTGGCTTGTGGGAGCTGCGCCTTCCTGTCATAGGGTATGTGACAACTCTAGCCTCTGGCTCTGGAGGCAAAGCTGAATGCAGGATCAGCTGGCTGCGCCACTAGGCCCAGTGATTTAGCAGCCAACTTGCTTTCTTTATATTTTTCAAAGGATTCGTCTGACCGAAAACCATGTCTCCCTCAAAGTGCATGTCCAGCAGCCTGTTCTGAACAATGCAGTCCAATACATCTAGGCCCTTTTGAAATGACTGCTTGGCTACCTCCTTTCCATCCGCCACCAGCTGTAAAAATCCATCCCGCATGGCACCCATAGGGACGTATTCAGCAGCATGTTCCACAGCTTTCCACAAGCCGAAGGAGTATTTTGCAAATTCACAGGCTATGTTTGCGACTTTTAGCTGCCAAAGATGCATCCAATTTCTTTCTGGCCAATGCATCTGTAACGCTCACCTGATTCTCGCAGAGGCGCCGGTCTTGACTGGGCGACTACCGTATCTTCAAAGGTGATGTGCAGCACCCGGTTGGCTCTTTGGGCTGGACCTCTGTGCCCTGTATGCCTGACGTGCAGAGTAAGATGTCTGCAGATAGAAAATACGGGGTTAATGAACTGGGGTTATTGGGGTGTCCCTATCTCTTTCCTCTTCTCCTCTCCTGTAGACCCCCACAGGTTAACGCTCTCACCTGTGGGGGTCTACAGTGCCGAGTAACTCAAATGTCTTTAAAGTCTTTAATAATGATGTCTCTTGTTTTGCAGGGTTCCGGCGATGGCGGATGACGGGCTGAAGTGCCTTGAAGATGGAGCCCGTGTGATGAATAGAAGCGCCTGGAAGCACGTAAGTAAGCGCTTGTTGCCAGCTTCACAATGCGCTCTAACTGTCTTTTTATTTTGCAGGTACAAGTTCGGAGCGGCTGCAGGGTGCCGGGATACCCACTGGGTTAGATGTGGAAAGGAGTAATGGCACGTGAGTATTAAAGTTCCCCAATGTCTTTAAACGCACCTTGTTTTGTCTTTCAGATGCGGGATGCAGCGCCGACGGCCTCCGGAGCGTGCGAAGAGTTGGTAAGCTTTTGTCTTTCAAATGCCGGAATGCAGTGTGAAGACCTCCGGAGCGCACGAAGAGTAGGTAAGCCTTTGCCTTTCAGATGCCGGAATGCTAACCTGTTCTTTCTTGTCTTTATAGATGTTGCTGAAGACTGGATTCAGGATGGTAAGCCTTTTTCCTTAGGCCCAGGATCAGATGCAGAAGACACGATGAGCGTTCTGCTGCAGAGGATGCAGAATAACGCAAAGCAAGATTCATCCACCGGGTGTGGTTTAAATAGCCTCCTGTAGTGCTTAGGTGTCTCCTTCCACAGCCACGCCTAAGTAAGAAAAGAGTTCCTGGTAAGAAAAGAGTTCCTGCCTTCCAGAAGAGTTCCAGTGTTCAGAATCTAGGGAGTGGCTCCAGCCCCACCCAACAGGAAAAGTAGTTCCAAACAGAAGAGGATCAGATGCTCAACTGGCAGGCAAGTAAGCAGCATGGTCTGCTGCAGGTAAGTCCACCCAAGCATTATGAGCCCGGCGCTTCCAGCGCTGGGACTGGGCATATTTATGAGCCTGGTGCCACTGGCGCCAGGACTGGGTCCAAAAGGTCCCCATTGGGACTGGTTGGCACTCGGAACCTGGGTTATGGATCTGCTTCCAAGGGAGTTGGGAAAACCCTGACCTTTTGGAAGCAGAGATCATGACAGTACCCCCCCTCAAGGCCCCTCCCAAACCGGGCTTCTCCGGGGGTTTTGGCTTGTCAGGAAATGTTCGGTGAAATCTTTTGATTAGGCGAGGAGCGTGGACATATTCAGCAGGTTCCCAGGATCTCTCTTGGGGGCTGTAGCCTTTCCAGTCAATTAGGTAGAATAGTTTAGATTTGGAGATCTTGGAGTCCAGAATGCTTTTGACTTCAAACTCGAGTTCTCCATCAACTAGGATAGGTTTTGGAGATTTGGTTAGTCGGGTTTGAGGTTGCACGGGTTTTAATAGAGAGACGTGGAAGACCGGATGTATCTTCATGTGCGGGGGCAAGTCCAACTTGACCGCTACTGGGTTTACTATGGTAGTGATGGAATAGGGACCAAGGTATCTTGGGTTGAATGTGCGTGGCCATTTTAGAGATAGATATTTGGTGGATAACCAGACTTGATCCCCTACTTGATAGTGAGGGGCTTCCTTCCGATGTTGATCTGCTCCTTTCTTGTATTGTTCTTTAGCCCTTTGAAGGTGAGAAACAGCTTCCTTAAAGGCTTGGGTGATTGTAGAATGCAGGTAGTCTACTGCTGGTGTTTCAAGATCTTGGAGGGGATCCAACTCCGAGGTTCGAGGGTGACTGCCGTACAAAAGAAAAAACGGGGTTTTCCCAGTTCCCGAATGGACAGAGTTATTGTAGGCATACTCGGCTATCCAAAGGATATCTTTCCAAGTTTTTTCAGTTTGTTGCAGCATGCAGCGTAAATACTGTTCCAGAGTTTGATTGGTCCTCTCGGTTTGTCCGTCGGTCTGAGGGTGGTGACTGGTCGATAGTCTCACATCAATTTGAGCCGACCGACAGCAACTTCGCCAAAAATGAGAAATAAATTGACTACCTCGATCCGAAATTAGAGCCGAAGGAAAACCGTGCAGTCGGACGATGTTTTCGAGAAATTCTCGGGCCAAAGTTGCTGCTGTTGGCAAGCCTTTGAGCGGAATGAAATGCGCCATCTTGGAGAATAAGTCCACGATTACTAGAATCGTATTGTATCCGGAGCATGGAGGTAGATCGGTGATGAAGTCCATAGAAAGCGTATGCCAAGGGCGAGGTGGGATGTCAATAGGGCGTAAGAGGCCTGCTGGTCTTTCCTTTTGACTCTTGTTTTGGGCGCATACTCCACAGGACATTATAAAGTCTCTGATATCTTTTTTCCAAGACGGCCACCAGAAGTAGCGCTTGATCTTTTCTGAGGTCTTGGCTATACCGGGATGACCTTCCATTAAAGAGTCGTGATAACAAGAGATTACTTTTTTCTGTAAATCTGTGCTGGGTAGGTATAATCGTTCTTGGAAATACAATAAGTTGTCCTTTACTGCAAAGTCCTTTCCCTGCAGATGCCAATTCTGTATGTCTGCTGGAGTTACAAGTTGCCTGGCTTTATCCTTAACTTCCTCTATGGATTCTGTGGCGATTACACCCAGAATTCTTTGTTCGGGAATGATTGGTACAGGTTTAGGGTTGATCAAGTGTTCTTCCACTCCCATCCGAGAAAGGGCATCGGCTTTACCGTTCTTTGTACCAGGTCGATAGGTAATTATGAAGTCAAACTCGGCAAAGAATAATGCCCAACGGAGTTGTCTAGAGGATTGGGCTTTTGCGGTTTTCAAATATTGCAGGTTTCGGTGATCCGTAATCACAGTAACGGTGTGTCGGGCCCCCAGCAGATAATGCCGCCAAGCCTTAAAGGCAGACTTGATAGCCAGAAGTTCCTTGTCAGTAATCGTGTAATTGACTTCAGGAGGGGAGAATTTGCGGGACCAAAATGCCACGGGATGCAACTGATTGGTTACCGGGTCCTTTTGTGATAGAACTGCCCCCATGGCAAGGCTTGAAGCATCAGTTTCCACGATGTAGGGGAGTTCGGGCGAGGGTGTTTTAAGATTGGTGCAGAGATAAATTTAGTCTTCAAATCCTGGAAAGCTTGTTCCGCCTCGGTAGACCATTCAAAACGTTTGTTTTTCTTTAACAAGGCAGTGATGGGCTGGACTATTCGAGAGAACTCGGGAATAAACCTGCGGTAAAAGTTAGCGAAGCCTAACATGCTTTGCACACCTTTTACGGAAGATGGTGATGGCCATTTGAGAACTGCATCGACCTTCTTTGAATCCATACGCACTCCGCCAGGCGATAATATGAATCCCAAGAATTCAACTTCAGTCACGTTGAAAACACATTTTTCCAACTTAGCGAAAAGTTTGTGTTGACGCAATCTTTCGAGGACCATTTTCACATGTTTCCGATGTTCAGATTCCGATGAAGAATAAACGAGAATGTCGTCGATGTAAACAACAACACACACATCTATGAGCTCTCTGAGGACATCGTTCATAAAATATTGAAAGGCGGCCGGGGCATTGCAAAGTCCGAAGGGCATGACCTGATATTCAAATAGCCCATACTTGGTGCGGAAGGCCGTCTTCCATTCATCGCCCTCTTTTACTCGTACCAAGTGGTAAGCTCCTCTAAGATCCAGCTTTGTATATATGCATGCTTTTCTGACTTGGTCCAGGAGTTCAGGGATCAAAGGTAACGGATATCTATTCTTAACGGTGATCTGGTTCAGGGAGCGATAATCGATACAAGTTCTAAGGTCTCCTTCCTTTTTTGGAACGAAGAACAAAGCTGAAGAGGCAGGGGACTTGGAAGGACGAATAAACCCATTTGCCAGGTATTGATCCAGGTATTGTCGAAGGTGAAGGTTCTCAGGCTCGGTGAGGGCATAAATTCTACTACAAGGAGGAGTAGATCCAGGTATCAGGTCTATCTGGCAGTCATAAGACCTATGAGGAGGTAGAGAGTTAGCCTGCTCCTTCCGGAAAACATCTTGGTATTCTAGGTATTCGGGAGGTAACTGGGGAGTCTCTGAAGAAATTGCTGCCAGTGCAACACCAGGTGGAGGGTGACAAGTAGAGACACATTCTGGAAACTGGACCGTTCTTGCTCGCCAATCGATCAGAGGATTGTGTTTCTCTAACCAAGGTATTCCTAGAATAATCTGGAACTGAGGGGCCTTGATCACATCGAACACGATCTTCTCATGGTGTCCATCTTGACTTACTAGCGTCACCTCTTGAGTGGTATGCGTTACTGGCCCGGAGGCTATCTCCGTACCATCCACCGTAGTAATGACGTCCTTTACAGCCTTGGGACAAAGAGTTAGATTCATCCTCAAAACCATTTCATGATCCACATAATTGCCGATGGCACCGCTGTCGACGTAAGCTTCAATTGCATGTAATCGATCCGGATTATCAGGGCTAATGAGGGCCATAGGTATCACGAAATGCGAGGTCACGGAACTGGTTTTCACGCTCGGCAAGTGGACCTCTATTCTTGTCGGCGAGGTCGTTTCCCTGCTCAGAGTTTGTAACTGTGGTAACTGCAGCTCATACTGCCTTCTTGGCAGGTTTCACCGGACAGTCTCGAAGAAAGTGCCCTGAGTTTCCGCAATATAGGCATAATTGCAACTGTTTTCTCCTTTCCCGCTCCCTTTGTGTTAGAGGACCTTTCAGACCCCCTATTTGCATGGGTCCCCCGGAGTCTACTCTTTTGGAAGGAGTTGGCGGTTTGGAAAATACTCGAGCATCAAACTTGGAACGATCGGCCTTCCTGTTCTGCAGTCTGTGATCTATTTGAACGACCAAGTCTATATAATCCGAACAGTCTTGTGGGGGATTCACTACTTGGGCTAAAACGTCTTTGAGCTCTCCACGTAGACCTCTATAAAACAGCGTAATCCTTTTGTCCTCAGGCCATTGAGTTTCCACTATTAGTCTATTGAAAGATGCAATATAAGCCAAAAGGTCTTGATTACCCTGTCGCAACGAAAGAAGCTCATTGTCCAAGGCCTGCCCCTGTGCATGTCTTGCGAACAGTTTTTCCATACTAAGCTGAAAGGCTTGAAAATCATGGAGAACCGGATCATCTTGATTAACTAGAGGGATCGACCAGTCTGCCGCATTGCCACTAAGGTACGAAAGTACAAAAGCTACTTTAGCTTGATCAGTTGGAAAGGCTGCTGGCCGGCATAAGAAGTGCAACCGGCACTGATTGATAAATACCGCAAACCTCTTTGGGTCACCAGAAAATCGTTCGGGCGGAGCCAGAGGTACATTCCCAGGTAGGTTGATCTGCACTGGATTCATAGAGGATGTTGAAGGAAGATTTGCCCCTGATGCGGGTAGCGGGGTTTGTCCGGCTTGTGACTGTAGCAATTTTCTAGCAAGATCATCTGTTCTCTCCTTGGAAATAATTAGTTCCCTTCTTAGAGCGTTCATTTCCTGACGAGCTGCATGCACTTCTGCCCTTAGTTCCCCAAGTAACCGGGCTAGGTGGTCAGTATCCGAGGTTTCCATAGCACCTGGGCGAGAGTTTTGCGGTAGGCTTTGCATTCTGTAACGCTCACCTGATTCTCGCAGAGGCGCCGGTCTTGACTGGGCGACTACCGTATCTTCAAAGGTGATGTGCAGCACCCGGTTGGCTCTTTGGGCTGGACCTCTGTGCCCTGTATGCCTGACGTGCAGAGTAAGATGTCTGCAGATAGAAAATACAGGGTTAATGAACTGGGGTTATTGGGGTGTCCCTATCTCTTTCCTCTTCTCCTCTCCTGTAGACCCCCACAGGTTAACGCTCTCACCTTAGGTAAGTGAATGCCGAGCTCTCCATCTGCCTCGGGGCAGGGTGCTGTAACCAGTTTCTTCACCGGATAGGTAGCGCAGGCCTCTTGACTTCAGAGGACTGCTGTCCGTCGTTTACTGCACGAACGGTAAGTGCCGAGTAACTCAAATGTCTTTAAAGTCTTTAATAATGATGTCTCTTGTTTTGCAGGGTTCCGGCGATGGCGGATGACGGGCTGAAGTGCCTTGAAGATGGAGCCCGTGTGATGAATAGAAGCGCCTGGAAGCACGTAAGTAAGCGCTTGTTGCCAGCTTCACAATGCGCTCTAACTGTCTTTTTATTTTGCAGGTATAAGTTCGGAGCGGCTGCAGGGTGCCGGGATACCCACTGGGTTAGATGTGGAAAGGAGTAATGGCACGTGAGTATTAAAGTTCCCCAATGTCTTTAAATGCACCTTGTTTTGTCTTTCAGATGCGGGATGCAGCGCCGATGGCCTCCGGAGCGTGCGAAGAGTTGGTAAGCTTTTGTCTTTCAAATGCCGGAATGCAGTGTGAAGACCTCCGGAGCGCACGAAGAGTAGGTAAGCCTTTGCCTTTCAGATGCCGGAATGCTAACCTGTTCTTTCTTGTCTTTATAGATGTTGCTGAAGACTGGATTCAGGATGGTAAGCCTTTTTCCTTAGGCCCAGGATCAGATGCAGAAGACACGATGAGCGTTCTGCTGCAGAGGATGCAGAATAACGCAAAGCAAGATTCATCCACCGGGTGTGGTTTAAATAGCCTCCTGTAGTGCTTAGGTGTCTCCTTCCACAGCCACGCCTAAGTAAGAAAAGAGTTCCTGGTAAGAAAAGAGTTCCTGCCTTCCAGAAGAGTTCCAGTGTTCAGAATCTAGGGAGTGGCTCCAGCCCCACCCAACAGGAAAAGTAGTTCAAAACAGAAGAGGATCAGAGGCTCAACTGGCAGGCAAGTAAGCAGCATGGTCTGCTGCAGGTAAGTCCACCCAAGCATTATGAGCCCGGCGGTTCCAGCGCTGGGACTGGGCATATTTATGAGCCTGGTGCCACTGGCGCCAGGACTGGGTCCAAAAGGTCCCCATTGGGACTGGTTGGCACTCGGAACCTGGGTTATGGATCTGCTTCCAAGGGAGTTGGGAAAACCCTGACCTTTTGGAAGCAGAGATCATGACAGCATCCGATTTCTTTCCCTTTCTTTCTGGAGGCAGGTTGGAAGTGGATGCGCTCGTCTGGTGGAAATAGTTGCAGCCTGTATAACCAACCCCTCTGGGGAAGGATGTATGGTGAGAAAAGAAGGGTCTCCTCTGTCCGGCCTATACTTCCCTGTGAAATTGGCATATAGGGGGAATAGTGCAAGGGTGCGGCCATAAGGAGGATAAAGTGTCCGCAATAGCTGGGTTAAATGGCATGTTATGCTCAACTGTGGGGCCCTCACCCGAGTTATCAGTGAGCTCATACTCTTGAAGAGGTGTGATTGACAACTTGAACCCAGTGGTGTCAACAGCTCTATCAACCAGAGCCCTGAACTTGACATTAGCAAGAATATAGGGCTGGTTTTGCTGCAACTGAAATCAGCCTGGTCATCGAAATAATCGACAATGCCGGCTCCCGTGTAAACAGGGGTCGACTTGAACATCGGGGTCATCGGTGCTGAAAATTGAATGCATCGAGGTGAAGAACCCCGCTCTTGACAGCGTTACAAATGAACCATCACTGACTGCACCGATGGCCTGTCCTCTGACGGAATAGTTGTCTAAGCAAAGACAGCTTTTGATGCCAATGGTTCTTTTGGCAATGAGGGACATTCAGATGACCGAAGGACAACGTATGCCTAGGCATTGCAGACTTCCGCTGAATTATGCCTAGTAGGTGAGGCACCCTAAGGCGTTTTTGATGTCGACGGTGCCAACGCAGTGGCTGGCTTGTGGTCGGGAGCACCAAGCGCCGCATTTGCCGCCAAAGCTTGCTGGTTGGGGGCCAGAGCCGCACCTACAGCAGCTTGTTGTCTTAACATTTCAAGCATGTAAGTTTTAAAACTTTTCCACTCTTCCCGAGTGGTCGGCCCTGCCGAGGGCTTACCTCGTTCCAACGATGAGCTGGACTTGCACTGATGACGGTCGTGCCACTTCTTCTGCAAGGAAGATGATGAGGAATGGCTCCTGGAATGGGGCCGCTTCTGTTTGCAATATTTTTATTTTCCCTTCTCGAGTGTGGGATCCTTAGTCTATGCCTCAGAAGCCTGGACGAGCGACTGTACCAGAGATTTTGCAGACGGTACCCAAGGGCAGTTTCCCTGCCCTCTCGCATGGGGATTTTGGCTGCATTTTCAAGCATGACGTGCAAGCCCACGTGTCATCACCAACACCTAGAGACCACAGACACACGTCGTGGGGGTCAGTTACGGACATTTTGGCCTCACAATCACGGCATCGCTTGAAGCCCGAAATCCGGTGAGACGACATTGCATTGAGGTTTTATGAGGAAAATGGCAATTAAAAACATTGACAAAACTCGAAGTCATGTTCCCGATGCATTGTGTAAACGCGCAAAAAAAGTAACTGAAGCATTGGGCGTAGTGACATGCTATATATACGACACTTGACTTCAATTATGGAGCCAACGATCAAGAGCCAGGCAAGATGGATTGACGATCGATGGCCAGGTCGAGGTCCACTATGCCCCTTGGCAAAAGGTTTCTGAGCAGCAGAGCTGGATGATGGATATCTATCAAAATGAGGAAGCAGGGGAGAAAGGCAATCCATTGAAATAATCTTTGGATTAATCAGCTCCTCCTTTTGCAAGTGCAAGTAGGGAATCCATCTCCTTGAACATACTACTGAGATTCCCTTCTAACACTACAAACTAGCAACATGACATTGTCATATCATAGTAAATGCAAAGAGTCTTAGCGGCATCAAAATGGGCATGGGATATGCTAGACATTTACAAGACGAAAACAATGAGGATTTGAACAATGCCTTAAAATATATTTTATTACATCATACAAATTGTGCTAACTGATAAATCGAGCAAAACAATGTATGAAATTGTTCAACGTGGCATCAACAATAATTTCTCAAAATGCTTCAACATGAAAGAAGAAATGAGATGTATTAATAAATAAAATACGTTGACAGTACCACAACTGGAAGCCAAAACTTTGTTGAAAAAATAATCATGCTTAAAGCAAACACAATTACATTATTTTTATAACTGTCTGGCAAATGCAGGTGAAGTCCAATATTTCTAATCAGCCAAAGGTAAACATCTGAAATATAATTTCACTGCAATAAGCCATATTGGTTTTCCTGGAAACAATTCCATCTGTTCTACAGGTCCACTTTCTTCTGACCTACAACTGTACAATAAACACATGCAAACTGCGTTTGTGAATGTGCAATGGAATAAACTCCAACCAAATGCACTTGCACTGTGTTTGCACCGGTACTGACTCCATTAACCAAACCTAAACTGTGATAATTAGTGCCATATAATAGAACATATCAGTCAGCGCTAGGGAAGGCCTGTGTCAAATGTAGCTCTATATTCTGCCATACCAATGAATACAGCATTTACATTTCTGAGCGCGAGGGATACCTAACCCCGTCTAATATGACAGACACAGTTACACAAAGTGCCGTTTTCAAATTCTATATGATATTTATATTAGTAGAACAGATGCACAAAAGCTAAAAAAACATTTTAAAAAAACCATGACCCATTATCCTGCTCAGTCGGAATTTTCAAACAAGGAAGCACTGCTGGCAAGTACATTACGTCCTGCAGTTATGGTTGCTCTTTCAAAATCAAATGTTGTGTATTGCTAGTTTACTGAAATATATAACCTACACGGCGGCCATTTGCATGGTCTCCAGGCGTGCTGCAGATCTGAAAAAGAGAGGGAGTTGAGTTAGAAGGGAGAATGCAAGATAACTTTGCTGTTGTAATGTGGGTGCATATCTGAAGTACTCTGGCTCTGTGTGTGGGTCTGTTTCTAGGTGGTGTTAAGGACATAGAGGTCTTTGTGTCGAGATGGATGCCTTGGCTCCCGGTGGTGCTAGGATGCATTGGCCGGGGTGGTGATATGCAAGTTGCTGTGGAGATGTGGCATTCCAGGCCTTTCAAACTGCTTTATCATCACAGCACAGGCTTCTGAACGGCTCGCTATACATACAAGGACATGTCTACTTCAAAGCCAGCTGCATCATATGCAAACCTGCCGCTATGACCATTTTGGAAGGGAAAGTCACCATCTCTATCGGGCACCACATGACTAGATGTCAGGACCTGGGAAGAATAGTGCAACTACACAAAATAAATAAATAAATAAATATGAATCGGACATTCTTGATCTATTGGCCAAAATTGTGGAACCTCGTTCACATACAACAACACAATTGTGGTCACCCCATGCTATTCCGAAAATAAGATGAAGACTCCCCTCTTCCTAAATCACCCTATGAGACACCCTAACCCAGACAAAACCAACAAAGTATCCTTACAATTACCTTTTACAGGCACCCCACTGTTCCACCATCGCACCCCCTCTCAGATCTGTTCATGTTACCAATTATCAGTAAATGCAAGTACCGCCTGCAATGCTAAATGGGAGTATTCCAATGATGGATGCTATGTTGTGGGGATGAGGTGGAGGGGGGGGGGCGTTCCCCTCCTGTAACCATCAACGAGATGCCTGTTATCTACAACAGCAGTACAACACTCGGTCTTTACAGAAGTTAGGCTGGCACTTAATAACTACCCCAAAAAAGTGGAACAGCACAATAACGCTTATACACCAATATTGGCATTCATAGACAAACACACATAACATACTGCTCATTAAACCCGGATGGTGGAACTGCCTTAGTTTACTGGTTTGCGGTTCTGTGATTGTGTACATTTACGGATGTTCATAGAGCACCTCCTGTTGTTTCCTATTTTCAAATATTTCCGTAAATTAACATTTTGCCCGGGAGGACATTTTGAATACTAAGTTGTGTCCTTTGCACACAAAAAAAAGTCCTTCGTCAACACCCTTGTGTAAGAGACATTGCGGCTGATTTACAAAGCGCTGTTCAGTGGAATTGTGCAAAACGCTTCTGTAGATCAGGCCCATTAAGGGAACCACCCACGGGGCTCTTTGCTGATGTAATATGAGTATGCAGACGCACGAAAGCGAATGGTCGCACGTGAACACCACTGAATGTGTGCTGCAAGCACTACACTAGATATAAACGCCCATTGACATGGCAGTGCTATTTATACCACTTGGAACAACTTCCAAACTGATGACTATGCATCAAGAAGACATCATCATTTGATAAACTTTCTGGGAATTCTGGGAACAGTAGTGCTTTAGTATTGCCACCCTCTAATCACATTTCTGTTAGTCTTTAGAACTGCGGGGTTGAAGTGACACTGCTGGGCCATGGGAGATTTATATTGTCCACCCTAAATAGGGTGAATGCATCTGTGAGCCCCTCTGTGGTGGTCGGTGGCTTCACTTGGGACCATTGCATACCAATGTGTCTTGGTTGTCTGCAAACACAACCCGGATATAGACCAGGTACAGGGGATTTTCCAAGTTCCACAGGGTAACTAACACTGAATAGTTCAATATAACAGATGAAGAGTGTGGGGTCAGAGCCACATTTCAATGGGTTCCCCCGCCCCCACACAACTGCAGTCCGACGACTTGCATTCTGCTGACATTGCCGAGGCAGCCTGTGTGGATCGCAAGGAAGAGGCTGCCCCCTTCTGACAATGTCGGCGATCTGTGATGGCTGCCTGGATCCTACCCCTTTCCGGTAAAACGGCCAGCCTTCTTGATCATCCTTCAAGAAATGCGGTGCCCAGTTGACATGGACACATTGCAACAAATGTATTTATTTCGCCTTACTAGAGCAATTTCAAATCAGTGGATATGTATGTCCTTCTTGCCATCTGAACCCCCCAACACCGCCATCCACTTCATTCCAGATTCCGTAGCAGGCCTAAGTCAAAAATTGCATCTAGTGAGCAAAGAATATTGCATGACTGTCCTGTTCCCAGTGACATTTTAACAGCTACATTTTGGAAGCAAATTTGGACAATGTTTTGAGAGGATGATGTTCAGACTGCAAACACTGTGGCAGCGGGAGTCACAGCTGCACCACTGTCAAACAAATGCGAGCTGAGTGGCAGTAAACACTTTTCCTTTCCTTCCTGCTATACTGCACATTTTTAATTGGAGCGCGGATGCAAATTGGAAATACAAGGTAGGTGGGCAGATACGCATTTCCAGAAAGATTATACCTGAAGAACAAAGGGGAAGAAAGAGCGCTGATGATGAAAAGCTATGTCTTTGTCGAGGAGACAAAGAACAGAGCGGAGTCATTCAAAAGTCAAACAGAGTGACTTAAGGTGATACACAAAATTATATGAGCAGTGAGAACATTAAAAAAGGAACAGAAAAAGCTGAAATTTGATGTTGCGGAAAATAAAATATTGCAACTGAAAAATATAATGTATGCAATTCCCTTGTGGGGAAAATTAAACACTGCACAAATGGTGTGCTTAGGGAATGTAAGGACAATCTCGTGAAACACTCCTACGCTTTCCCATTTGCTGTGGTGCCATGCACAAACCTGGAAAGATGTCAAAAGATGTGACGGGTAAACCATCAGAAAAGCACCATACCTCACCCAGTCCCAGCAATGACCCCTGGAAATACTGCAGCTGTGTCAGTGTTAGAGTGGGATACAGGCTCTATCCCCTGTACACCAGTGGCACATAACAAATATCCCATGAAGGATGACCAAAAAGGGTGAGTGGGCACAAGCTTCTACAGTGTGAGATGGGTAGTATCTAGTAGATTAACTACACACAATCTATGAGGAGCTGTGACAAATAAACTTCCGGGGCACCTGTGGTCCAGGGATGAATATCGGTTTCTAAACCATAAATCAACCCTACACCTCTAGTACACCAGAAAGGGTCCAAACAGATTGGAATACAAGTAAATTATAAGACTTCCTTGTCCAATTTTGGTAACGTGGACGGAACGGCCAGCTTCTCTCTGCAAGGTTGTGGATTGTTGGTTAGTTACAACACAGTTTAAATACAATTGTTACCAATGATAAAAGGGACTGTCCAATCAAAGTTGTATAAACATATCTACTTTATTATTACTACAACAGTCAGTTCTAGCACACTACAATTACAACCCACATTGTAAAGGAGCACAGAGGACAGACAGTTTCACAAAGGAAAGGGATGCACTGTGGATATTGACAGGAGGGTGGTTGGTACCGCAATAAGTCTTACTGTTAAAGGTTATTTGTTTCAACACCAAAGGTGCAGGGGGTTGTGACTGTCTCTAGGGGCCTTTAAAGAAGGACTAGGGGGGGTAGAACCACAATGTACCTGGTGCTGAATAAGTTCTTGGTGCTCAACAGCGTTGCGGCGGTTCCAGGACACTTTGAAGACCGTGAGACAGAGTTAGTGGCAGGAGACAGCTGCGGGTACCAGTCGGCAGGCAGTTCGGCAAGCGAGGCTGGAAGGATGTCTGCAGGCTGTCTCTGTGCTGGTTGGCAGATGTGAATGTTGGTCGAGGTGTCTCGGGCGGCTCTAGTGACTGCGACACTTGTGTATAGGCATGTTATAAATACATTATCATATCATGTAAAAGTCAGCAGTGCAGCTGGATTCGGTTCGAGGACTTGACTGTCTCGATATTGTCCTTAAAAAGATGCACGCTGTATGATGCTTGTGTGGCACTCCTTATAGCTTCTTCCCAAAGCTCGTGTCCTTTCAAGGCGGATGGGCCAAATCTCAGGTGGGTGTTAGCAGGCAACGGCCTTGTCCTTTGTCCAGAGACTCTCTGGCACTTTCCACCTAGGAAGCTTGCTGTCAGAACCTAGCAGGACACGCTGCGTGCTGGTTGGGTACCAGTTCTGGAGCTGCTGGATCGGTCATCTGGCTCCGGTATCTCCCTCTGTTCCCTGGGAAATGTTTAGGGGAGGGATCTTGCATCCCTGCTGGCATTCCTTCACTGGCGGAAGATGTAAGGTAGACTGTACACTTTTACATATAAAAAGAAAGTCCGATATTTCCATAGGTGTCATTCAACGCTCTTCCCACAACAACAGTGGTATCACATTTCACAAAATGTTATTACAATTCCATATATTTCATAAAACAATCATAAAAATGATCATAGTACATACAACATTACGTTTAAAAAACCACACAAGTATAAACACCATAAGTGAGTAATGTTTGCAGTTATGGCCTATGGCCTATGGCCTATTTCCTATCGATGTAATGCAAACAAAAATGTTGTTTGCATTACATCAATAGGAAATAGGCCATTAGTAGTGTGGCATAGGAATCAGAGTGTGAGATGTACACACAGTGTAAGATCCTTACGGAATAACTGCAAACATTACTCACTTATGGTGTTTATACTTGTGTGGTTTTTTAAACATAATGTTTTATGTACTATGATCATTTTTATGATTGTTTTATGAAATATATGAAATTGTAATAACATTTTGTGATATTTGATACCACTGTTGTTGTGGGAAGAGTGTTAAATGACACCTATGGAAATATCGGACTTTTTTTTTATATGTAAAAGTGTATGCTCACAGAGCAAAAGGTCTGTTTCATCCCTTTCTGTGACTCAGAACCGTTTTGAGAATAGAGAGGTAGACTGTACATTCAGCTCAGGTCCAAATAAGTCCTTCTTCTTACTCCTTTCAAAGTCTTCAGATGATCTGATCAGTGAGGGGCTCAGCCCTCTTTTAATGCCAAATGGGCCCCTGTGATTGGTGCAGGCTAAGGCCACCTTACTGAACCAATCCTGGTTCCCCACCAAAAATCTTTAGTGATACTTTAGGTCAGAATCAGAGCGCTTGGCAACAGACAGGGGAAGGATGACAACGTATACTTCTACGTCCCACCCATCTTTCTGTCTGCTCTACATCGAAGTGTCTCCCTAATTAACTGAGCCCTATGTGGTGCTTGGTCACAATATGGGCCTCCTTTGAAGTAGAATGTTCCAGGCAGACTTTTACCTCCTAAAATTCACATACTTCCCTGCTCTGAAAGGAGTGGTTGCAGACAGGACATTCACTGCCCTTTCACACCAAGGAGGAGTGTTAGTATCAAGTTGACACATTGCATTACAAAGAGGTGTTAGGTTCTGGTCTCCATTGTCATTTCCTGCACCCATGCCTCCCTGAGGCCTGCTAATTAACATTCTTCAGTATTTGCCGCCACCAGCAAGGTGTAACAATGGAGATGCTAATCCATGGGGCCATGTAGTGCTAATCAGGCTTCCCACGGCCAGAGGTTTTAGATGGACCCACAGCTGTCAGGTTTCAGCTATCAGGTTTTTTTTTATATTTATCAATATAAAAAAATAGAAATAAAATACCAATATGAATATCAATAGCTACACATGACAGGGGAGGGCAGTGCTGGTAAGTACATGATCATTTTTCTGCTGTGTGGTGAGCGTGGAAAATATGTGCGGGAATGACCCCACATATTTTCCAGAGGTTGATCTCCCATCATTCATTCTTTTAAACAAACAAAAAATCAAATAGCCCAGTCGAGCGCACTCTCCCTGTGCTGATGGTTGAAATTCCTCACAGAAGCATTGCAGCGACCGAACCAGGGCATTTGGTCGAAGGTACCTTGACTCAAAATAATTGAAGGATTATGACCCCAATGCCACATGCCCAGAAAAATTAGTGTGACAACTGCACTGTAGTAAATGCTATTCAATATAAATCGACAATTCAAGAAGACTCAATAGTCATAGAATGCAAAAATGAGTGTATTAGTGAATTCAAATCATGAAGATAGTATTCACAAAGAAGAGAATAGAAAACATGCCCAATGCATTTCAGATAGAACCCAAGTGTTCCATAATCTTACAATTAATGGGCAATAGATGATGAGATGAGCAGAACCTCTCTCGGCGGCAGCGCGCAAGCAGCAGGAGTTTATGGGAGGAAGGTGAAGTCTCATCATCTTTTTTAGGAGTCCAGTGTAAAACATCTATTCATTTCAGTTGGTCATCAACACTGTTAGGTCCTGGTTATCTCTTCAGCATATAACGAATCCGTCTTCATCTTGTATCGTTGATGACCACATTGAAATCAATCTCAAAAGCCATTTTGTCTTTTTCTTTCAGTCTTAAGTGACCATCTGCTATACTGTGTACACACAATCAGCTTTGTGTATTGCATCTCTTCCCATGGGAAGGTGGTTCAGCAGCTCCATTTCTAAACCTGCATTGTCTAAGCCATTCAAGGTAAACAAAAGCAGCTATGTTGCTGAACTGTAAGTAATGCCATGCTTCCTTTTACGGTAGTGCAAACCCATGTTCTAGAGTTGAGAGAGGACTTATCTTCTCGTTGATCCAAATGTCATATCCTTAACACTTATAATATGGCAATAATCCTGCAGCGTGGGGCAGACAGCTCTGGTAACGGCCCTCCAGCCCAAGCCTAAGATTGTCCCGAGAGAAACAAGCTTTTTGGAAAGGTACTGGCTCTGGCCACCCATGAACATGGGGGGTTTAATATGTATTAGTACCACAGGGCACTTTCCCTGGGTGTTCATGTTTTCTTTTAGCAAGGGGAATTGTGGCCATGACTTACTCATGTGCCAATTCCCCATAAAACGCTATAAACGAATATGGCTGCCACAAGATATATCAAAGGGAATTACTATCCCCAATTGACATGAGGTTTCGGGGGTGCATTGGGCAGCTAGGGGGAGGCTGCAGCAGAGACGGATGCACGGGTCAGTGCCAGGGACCAGTTGGTGGGACTCTGGGTGTGTTTTTGAGACTCAGTGCGGCCATTTGAGTGTCTCAAGGAGGGGGGTGAGACACTGGCTGAGGAAAAACAAGATGGTATACCAGTGACAGAGGCACAAGAAGATGGGAGAGCATATAGGCAGTTACTGGCAGATTCCACCCATGTTCCTGACTTCCTGATTGACCAGACACACTCCCAGAGCGCTAATATATATTTTTTCTATCTATCCGACTCTTCAAGGACACTGATATAAGAAATACCCTTCTCCATATATTGTTCCAGGTTGAGTAAATGGGGCCTTTCTTTTAACTTTGATTATTTCCTAAGGCGCCTTGAATTGGCATCTAGATCCTGCTGCTAACTTGACAGTTGTGAGCAACCAAGGCTCATATCTATGCCAGCTGCACATCAAGGATTACGCTCCGTCCTTCTCCACTCACGTCCACTTCACATACTCCTACTGTTTAATGCGTCCATTATCCTATAAGAGTTTATACATTTACGTCCTTTCCTTTTCTCTCGACGCTCCTACTGTGCAATGTGTCCTTTACCTTAAACTTGTTTATGCACTTGCTTCCCTTTATTTTTCGCTCTCTGCACTTAACTAGTGCAGAATGTTGATTGCTTATGAACAATCCGTTTTCCTTGCCCCTTCCCCTCACCATGAAGTGCTACGATGCTGTGCGTTTGCAGTTGACACTTAATAAAAATGACAATAAATAAATACAAAAGCAGTCGCTGCAGGTGAAGGCTTGAAATCCATTGTAGGTTCTAAGCATGGCGTCCTTCAACTATCAATTCCTACCTATTTCAGGACTGCAGAGGTCTGAGGTGCCAAGCACAAATTAAGTTCTTGTATGACAGGGTCTGAGGTGATATCTGTCTTTTTAGGGTGAGCAAGACAGCCAAAGAAGCCACACGCAAACTTGCATACATGCTGCAGATATTGCTTGTAAGCACTGTTTGCAGTAAAGGGCACTTTTTAAAAGTCTGTTTATTATTACATTGGTGTTAGAATGAAAGTAGAGGGGCTCACATACCATTCTTAATTTTGTTAAACTTGAAATGTCACCTTAAGTAACTCAGGGTAATCCAGACGTGGACCCCTTCCTCACTGTGCTAAGAGAGGCACAGTTTCACCTAACTGCTGAGGCCCGACTGAACTTGGGGTTGCTGGTGGTACTCTTGTTCAGAGGAGAATTGCCGAGCATTTCGTGCTGGACTGCCCTTGTGGGTGGGACTTGACTGACATGCAATTGGATATTTCTCCTCTATGAAGGATGCAGTGAGCTAAAACGCAGTTGTAAACCCTTCTGAGTGGTAACAATTCCATACAACAGTGTATTTGACCCATGTTTGTTCTACGTAGAGGGGCTCCCAGACCCTTCTTAATTTTAAATGAAATACATCCCTTTTACACAAAGTGTTGTCTCTTCATCCATGCGTTTGGCTGTAATGCCTGCGTGAGTCAATGCAGAGATCCCGCAAAATTCTCCTTTGGTCAGGCTCTGTCCACACGATGCAGGAGGACCGCTAAAGGGTACACTATATCAGCACAGCAATGTTTAAAGATAGCTATGCACAATGTCCAACAGTACACATTCTACATGTGCGCTACTATAACACCAATAGCTCAGGGGCAACACGTTCGCCTGGAAAGCAAGACGACCCAGCGCAACACAGGTTCAACCTCTACGCATTACAAATAACCAAATATATATATATATAAAAATAAAGCAGTAAAAGTATGTTCATCATTTGATAATATTGTAGATTTGATCCTTGTATGCATTTATATATATATATATATATATATATAAAAATAAAGCAGTAAAAGTATGTTCATCATTTGATAATATTGTAGATTTGATCCTTGTATGCATTTATATATATATATATATAGGGCAAGAATGGGAAGATGTAACTCCATTCCAGCGGAAACCGCTCTCCATTTGTGTTCTTATTTTTTGTTTTTTTCTGTCAGCTTGAATGCCAATCCTGTATTCAGTGATGATGGAAGCAATGCTGCAGTTAGGCGCAGGGCGACCAACATTCTTGTCTCTTTTCTAGTTTGATCTTGTAGCGGCGGGTTGATGCTGGAGGGTGGTGATGGATCATAGTAAAATCCAGCACACGGCGGGTAGGGTAACTGCGAAGACCCGGCACCTGGATCCTCTAAGATATGACTGTAAGAGCTCTTGCAAGGAGCCAAAGACCTCAATGATTGCTCTCAATGTGCACTTTGTGACATTGCAGGAGTAAGTAAAAGGCACTCTGACTCCATCTTATTTTTATGGACAACATATTGTGTAGACACACACACTGCCCTGTTTCTGCCGCACATATTCCAAACTGATCCAGGGACCATGAAGGCAGCTGTCCCACCAAAGGTGATGTCTTTAACAGGGCTACATGTGGTTGCTACTGAATCATTTCAGGGCACAATTGCTATGTTTGAAGTAGTTCTTCACTCTGTTTTTTTTTATTTTTTTCCCCAATAAAATGCAGCAGGTGCTTTGGCAAAGCTGAAGTGTGTTGGCCAATTGTTGACATTCACTACGAATGCAGCTGACCACATAAAGGAAGAACGGGCTTTTCATTGTTTCACTGGACTTCCTAATGTTGTGGGGGCTATTTATGGTACACATGTAATGAATGTATTGTGAAGTGGTGTTATATAGTGCCCTTCTGCCAATAATGTTGGCCTTGCTGTGGATGGCTCTGCAAGAAAGGAGGGCAGGGTGTGTTAGTCATATAGCGTGAAGGCAGACGCAGAGACAGGTGGTGTGGATGGATGCAGGTGAGAAGTACCCCTTACCAGTGTGCTAAATGTTATCCATGGTTGGTACAGACTGGGCAGGTTAGCCGTACGGGCATACATGGGATTGTGAAGTTCAAACATCGGCGGAATGTGGGACTAGTCATTCTGCGCGAGAAAACCCATTTTCTTTTAAAGAAAGATGAGTTATTAAATTATTCTTGAGATGAATTGTATCAAAGTGCTGATAGTTTCCACTTGCAATTTGCTCTTCGTCATCAAATGATGTATCTTTTCTATGTCATAGTAGCATCATGGGACATGTCGGCTGCTTGTTGAATCAGACCTAATAGACTGGGGAGTTTTAGAAATCGGAGATGTTGGGAATCACAACAGGTGGCTACTTCTTTTCAAGCTTTCCACTGTACTTAACCATCTTTCCCTTTGTTCCTAGGAGACAGTGCTTTAACATCGAGGTCACGGCTGATGCTGCATTTTCTAGGCCCCCACACTTCAGCTGAAATTAATTACAATGCAGATCACATGAACGCCACATGCACGACTGAAAAGGCATTTGGGTACTGAAAAGAATAATAAGCTGTCTAATTAGTAGTGATGGAGGTGTGCTCGGTAGCTGTAAGGAGAGCCATTGAGGAACAATCCTGTGACACAACATGTTGTTGAGAATCTCTTTGCAGGAATGTTTGTACTGTCAAGGATGCATTCAAGAACGGCCGTTACCTGTTGTTAGTTTTGCTGTTGTTGTCTTTGTTTCGTTGCTAATAGAATGGCTGAACGGTTTTGCAATGAATACGGTATGCACGTTCTCATGACTTTAGCTATATAACAAGTCAAGAAGCACTAGTAAAAAGCAGGACTGTGAATTGACACACGCATGCAATACATTAACGAATTGAAGCAGATTTCAACATTTAGGCAGAGCCTATTTCCATCCTGAAACTTTGATTATCACAAGGGCCTTATGTTGGCTACTTTCCTGTCACAGGTGCATTCCCCGAACAACATAAATGACATATTACTTTTTGTGGGTTTATAAACTGCCAATGTACACTGTCATCAGGTTTGTTTGTGCATTCACCGTTCTCCTATTCACCAGTTTATTGACTCACTTAAATAATGCCCGCTGTTCTTGGGTGCTGCTTATTTGTTGGTTTTGGCCATATCTGTTGTTTCAGTGCAGGTCAGCTTGATTGTTCTGAGTGTTCACATAGGGCCCGATTCATGGACATTGTTGCATGGCACAAGGAGACTTTGCACTGCTGAAAAGTGACCTTGCACTGCTGACACAACCCTTGATTGATGGAACTGTGCAAAGTGTATGTTTGCAGTGCAAATCCAGTGCAAAGTTATTTTGTACCACAAAAATCACTTTGTAGCGACTTTGCACTGACGTTGCACTTTAAAAATACTCTTTGCACAGTTGCGTGAATCAGGGTTTGTATCAGCAGTGCAAAGTCACTTTTCAGCAGTGCAAAGTCTCTTTTCAGCAGTGCAAAGTCTCTTTGAACCGTGCAAAAAATTCCATGAATCGGGCCCCTAGTGTATAATTGCTAATTAAGGGAAAAGTATCCTCATTCTTAAACTTCTGTATGTCAGGGACAATTGCATCAATCGTCTTGTGAAGTGCGAGGTCCTCTTTTAACATTAATATCTATCTCTGATCTCAAACAAAACTCCTTTTATGTCAAGGGAGGGCGATTCATCTATGCGCACAATTGCCTTTTCACCATCACCCTGAGTGTGATGTGACTCTACTGTTGGATGTCCATCCTCTTGGGCAAATCATTATCATCTGGAAAAAACTGTGCCACTGGTGGTAAGAAACATGGCATCAATTCACCCATACAACACTTAACAGCTAATATTCTTCACTGAAACTGCACTGATTCTGCAACTGGACCACTCTTAACGGCCTCGGTCCTGGGCCCAGCCACTCTCCACTTGCACTGATGCCCTGGAACCCCTCTGCACTGCGGGACTGTCTCTGTATCCCTACAGCCCCCCCCCCTTTTCCAGCACTTGTTCTGCACTTACCTTGCACTTGCCACCAGCTGGCCCTATTTATTTATTACTTTACGCCACTTACCTTGTACTACACTTCCCCCCCTCCCCTTCCCCTTGCACTTTTCCCCCTCCCCCACCCCTGCACTTGCGCGATCTGAATGTCACCGCCTAGTAGGATCGTTGTCTGTCTCCCCTTGTTTCCTCCCCTCCCTGCCTCGTCGCGCCTTGAAACACCTGTGTATAGGCGCGTTACAAATGCAATATCATATCATATCATAACATACAGGGTGCAGTTACATGTAACAGAAATAGTCAGAAGAATCCCTTGAAAGTAACTCAGTAATGACCTGCATGGCTTTGCTTTGCTCATGGTCTCTACCTGCCCCTGTCATGACTGGTGTCAAAACCACCTACTCCCTCCTGAAGTTCAGGATCCATTGGTATCATACCTTTACAATCTGCCTTGAAGCACGCTAGTAGTAAAGGAGAGCCTTCACTTTCCCCAAAGGATTGTTCCTTTGCTTTTAGGTTTTTTAGGTGCTCTCTTCCAAAGGTCATAAAAAACATATGTTTAAGAATGTGATGATACACTTTGAAGAGGAGAGATGGTCCACTTTATAAAAGATGTTGTCTATCATTGTGTTTAGCTCAGAAAGTGAAGTGGCCGCAGCGCCGGAAATCCTGACAATTAGCAAACACCTCGAAGAGGTTGCAGAGAACTTGATGTTCCTCTTTCTACCTCCTTTAGCCACTGTAGAAGGAAATCAATTTTAGGAACCATTTCTGCCACCCTTTTACACTTTGAGGAGAAAGCTTTACTAGGGGGAGGGGTGTATGCGAAACCAGCCCAATGCAAATCCAACAAGTCAGATACTCTGTGTTTCATAAGGTATGTCTCAATACCAAATGTTGCAACATGTGTGTGCAATTGACCTTAAGTACGAAGGCCATGCATTTTTGATTAAGTTTAATTTACAGAAGAATCTGTGAAGGACCGTATCAACAAATGAAATAATCCTAATGAGTAGAGGCATTGAAATCAAAACAGAGGTTTTGGTTTAAATTCCACTTGTCACAGGCACATCTGAACAGTTTACTGACACCATCAGAATACACTTGTACATTATTAAGAATTCGGGGCAAAAAGTAAACAAAACATTAGGTCAGTATTGCTGCATGTATGCACAGTGGCTTCACGGTCATCAACATCTGCAAAACACCATGGGCAAGAAAAAGGAATGGGATCGGATTATATAGGTCAATTACACATGTCTAGATGCAACCAAGCGATGTTGACATGCAGTCTTTTCAACAGTACAAAGATAATTGTTATACTGACCACAAAAAGGGAACTTATTCTGGTCGTTGCCCAAGGGTCTATGTGGGATTAGAATAATTAGTGCTGACTTCTAGGTGCTAGAGAGCCATCTTCTGTTTAGCTAAAACAGTACCTTGAATAAACATGTTGTTAAAAGTAAATTCTGCTGTTTTTTTCTTGGAGGGTTATGTGGCATTGCCACCCTCATTGTTTTCTCCTCTGTGGTGCTCGGGAGCTGGTATGGATGTGCATCGCCTCACAAGATTCAGACCTCAAACCAGTTCACTATTTCACTGGATCACAGATGGGACATCTATCAGTCCATCTAATAGACTTGGGGTTTCGAGGCATGAATGTGCACCCAATAGCAGCTACCAGGGAGACAGGTGCATTCAGGCCTTGTCGTGATGCTCAGTGTCATCATACAGAATACTCTGCTTCAGAGGTTAACCCCATTTCTGGAAAATAATCTTTAGGATGGGCTGGCAAATGTGCAACAGCACATGCATAGCACCTAAAAGCTGAACCAAGGGGTGAACCAAGGGTCAGAGACTTGCCTGTTTCTATGCAAAGTGTTAGGGATAATTCTCATGTCTGTGCTAATTCCTTTCACTCCCAGAGACCCCCAGCTCTTTTGCTGGAATTAGGACATTTTAATGTTAACCCTGGAGTAAGTGAGGCCTTTTTTTCACTGTCTCATGTGTTTTGACCCAATTTGGATCTTGTGTCTTTACTGTTTTTGGAGTCTGACAAACTCCATAGGCATCTTCTTTTTGCATGGGGAGACACAGCACCTTCAGTGCAGTGTCACCGAGAAATCCTTTTAGATTTCTAAGAAGGTTTAAATACCTTTTCTTGTGTGAAATACAGTTCCCAAGAATAGTAAAGTGAAATTGACTTTACTTGCCTTTGTCGGTTGTGGGATGTTTTTATCCATGCATCCACGCCCTACCACCAAAGCTGTGCATTACTGGCATGAAAACATCATGATGGCCAGAGCTTCCCAGAAAATGCACAGGGAAATGCATGAAGAATAGGCTGCCACTCATTTTTGCCGATGTTATGGGCACAGAAGGACACTGCCTAAAACCACCAGTGGACTACCCACACAGTAGTCTGAAACCATTGGGAATGGCAATGCTGATTGCCAAAAGCAAACCCATAACTGTTGGGAATTCATTTTCTTAAATCCCAAAAAGGGGTGCAGTACCAGTACTCACCACTATCCAAAAGCCGGCGTATTAAAACCACCAGATTTTGTAGAAAACTGAATAAATGAACCCAAAAACATGCCAATGAAAGACATTTTAAGAGGTGGATCCAACGTAAAGTTAGATTCTGAAGTGACTTGAAGGTTTATAACAAGACTGGCTGAGCTGTGGATTTCAGCAGTTTAAGTAAATTTGGACTGAAAGACACTAAAAAAATCTAAATGTTTAAATTGAATGAGTGACCTACTTTGAATGTCACATAGGTTGCAATTGTTTAAATGTCATAGTTTTAAACTTAGAATCAGCATTCTAGCTGCATATGTAAAAATGTTTAGTTTATTTGAATGCAGAAAACTGGGGAACAGAAGTGACATTTTATCTGAAAACTGGCTTAAAGAGATTCCAATTTTGCCTGGCAGCTACCCCCATCAGGAGTGAAACTTGAGTCACAGCTGTGTTCCCAGGCCTATCTGCCTTTTGCTGGCCACACTAAGGATATGCCATCTCTCTGATAATTGAATTAAGGGGAGCCCCACAGAATACAGGAGCTCTGAACAAAGCCCTGTCCTGACCCAGGCAGATGGTTTATTGTAGACGTCATAAATGTAGCTTCCTCTTGGCAGAAGCTGGGAGGGGCAGGGTCTCTGAGCTTGGCAGAAACTGGAAAGACTGGTTTCTGTACCATGTGACATGAAAAGACACACCTCTATAGCCAGAATATGGTTTTAGAAAAAGATGAATAACTCATAGAGCGGACTTGTGAAAATTATTTAAATGACACCATAATTCTTGTGATTTTTCTGCCCACATTTTAAGAGGTTTTTAGAACCGGTGGCATGTTCAGGGGAGTTTTAGCGGAAAAGAGGATATTACTCAAAATGTGTGCATGTGAAAAATCTGACACTTCATCAACTAATGTCCATACTCCTTGCGCACATGTGTGTAAATTTGGGGTAATGTCCGGAATTGCAAAATCAGTTAAAAAGTGCAAAATATTGCCATTTCTGAATGCAAGCTCCCAGGAAGAGCAGAGTTTGAACAGGGTATACCTCCTGTAATGCATGATGGGTGCATATGATTTTAAAACAATTTGTACCTCTGCAAATATGTATTTGGTTCAAATCTAGATTTGTGTGCAAGTTGACAGGAGGAGTGGACTTTCTGCAGGCTGTAAAATGACATCACTCTGACACAACCTAGCTCCCCCAATCAGGGGAGAAATGAAAGCTTGGCCAATGATAAGTGGAGAGGGGCTGGCTAGTGATGCTGCTCACACACACCCATTTTAAAAACACATAAAAGCAGAGAGACAGGACAGATAGGGACCTTCAAATCCATTTGCAGCTGGAAGCTCTGCCGGGAAAATCCATACTTTACCTCCATCAACCTTCAGAGACCCAGACCAGACCAGCAGAGTAGAGCTGACCTGTTAGCAGAACCAGAGAGAGCTGACCCAGATCACTGTGAAGTGCAGAGTCCAGTCTAAAACCTGACCAGATCCGTGGCAAGGCCCATTTCACTCAAGAATATAGTGTGAGTACCTAGAAAACTGTGCAGAACCAATCTCCTAGTTAAAATAATATAATTCAATCTATTTTAATCTAAGTAGAACTGTCTCCTAACTGTCACCTGTCATTTGTAAAGCTGTCACCTGTCATTTTCTAGTTGCAAGCTGCACTTGTCTTTTTGAACTTTAACTTTTCAATCTGAAAAACGACCTTTATTCAATCGCTCATATCTCCGTGACCGTTTGTGCTAGAGACTTGCAGTAACTTTCATCTAGAAGCTGAGATCCTAGGCTTTCCTAGGACCCCAAAACGATATTGATAGCCCTTGTAGTTATTCTGTAATAGCGCCCGGCGCATTCGCGAATTTTGCCGCGATTTGAAAATTTCTCCACTTGCAAAAAGATAGCTGCTTTTGCTTTCCTCTGAAAAAAATCGTTTGCCTCATAAAAACTATCCCTGCATCACTGCTAGAGTGAGCCTGAGCTAATATTAACTTGATTTCACTCACCCTGAACCTCTAGAGGGAATTAAAAGCATTTTAGCATATTTTTCACTTTATTGCCAGCACATATAAAAGCATTTTGCCTGTGTTTTCAACGTCTGTAGTCTAAGTTGCTGGGTGAACTGAATCACATTTGATTGCATTTCTGAGAACTGTGTGCCTTTCTTCCATTTCTTTGCATAGCATAAAAGGGGGGGGGGTGAATTGTCCAAGAAAGTAATTACATTGTCTTTTGCTGAAATCCTATCAAGTTATTTTCTTTACTGCATTTCATTCCACATTGCATCCATTTGAAACCATAAAAGTATTGTTGCTATCTTATCCATTTCATGTCAACTCCTTAGTGATTATCAAGAAGTGTGCTAGTGCCAGATTCTCCGTTGTTAATCTTTATCATATCAGATTAAGTGTGCTATTCAATTATTAATTTATTATAAAGCGTGATATATAATATATATTGTTTAAGTTATCAAATAAACCTTTAGACTTGCAAAACAGAACTACTTCTTGGCTCAGTGGGGTCAGGGGGATTCCAAGGGAGGGGTGTTGTATAGGGGTAGTCATCCAGAACGCATGAACTGGACATAAAGATATATCAATAAGGGTTTTCATTCAGTATTCTAGAGTAGGCGTTGACTTGGCTGTAGTGCTGAATTGAATCCTCTTACATGGTCCAGCACACCCATCTTATGTGGAGTGCTCGGGGGTTACCTAGTAGCCCCTTATCCTGCATTCTCATGTAACATTTTTATTTTACCCTCACTACTTTAAATCGCTGATGGCAGTGATTTCATTGTTCCTACAATTGTGCTTTTCTACCATAGGCTGAAAAATTAGCTGCATTATAGCACCCATGGGTGACCATTCCATCAAAATGGCCCTGGTGTTCTTCTTTCGCCATTTTCTGTATGTGAGGTCTTTCTTGGGTTTTACTTTGTGTGTTGAGACAGATTTGAGCCCTTTGTTTGTCTTGCCTTTGGCAGGATTCAGCCCTGAAGCCCACTTCTGGCTCCAGTGTGTCTGGAAGGGCAAGATATGAGGGAGGTTCCCGAAACACCCCTGTCCTCTGTCTCTAGGAATGCCTGAATGCAATCAGTCCTGATTGGCTGGATGGCTGTTCTTTCAGGACAGCCACCCTGCTGTGTGATTGAAAGCCTAGGCTGTGCATGAATGGAAGAAACCTCCTTAAAAGGCGAGGGTTTTGGGACTACAGGCTGAGTCGACCACTGGGAGAAACACCCGACGAAGAAACTGTGAACAAAGTATGCTGCATCCTGCTGGAACTGTGAATTGCCCAGTGAAGCCCTGCTGAAGTGCTGAACACCTTCTCCACCTCGACAGAGAAGCTCCAAATGGAATGACTTCTCCCCTTGTGTTAATGGGACCAACTAAGCCCCGAGATGAACTCCACTGGACCATCGCCCCGTCCATTGCTTTGGAAGCTCAATGCCAGGGGTCGAGTATCCCTAGTTGAGTGAAACATCTGAAGTGGTAACAAATCTGACTAGAAGCTCGAGTAGTCTCCTAAGGACCCCCTAGAAGCAGGACAACCAGATCCCGAGTCCCCTTACCAGAGTGCAGGACCCAAGGAGTGAATGAGCCCAACCGGTATCCGAGATCCGCAACGGTGTTGTTTGCTAAGCGCTGAAACCGCAAAGTGCCGCTGACCCAAAAAGATTCGTGTCCCCATGACTGAGGCTCAGGAAAACAGGGTCTGCACCACTGTTGCAAGACAGATCCAGCTCGACCACTCTTCTTCAAACCAGATATACTATCTAGGCTTGGGTACTTAGCTCACTGTCTTTTAGCTGTGGTTTTCAGTTGTGAATTACAGTGGCTTACCTTAAGAGTTGATTCCCACTCTCTTTTCACAGGGTTAACAGCTTCTGATCCGACAAGTGATTTTTCTACAAACTCTCTAACTTTGTGCAAGACTTTGATTTAAGAATTGCCTCAGATCCATATACTGAGCTGCAATTGACTTTGGCTGTCAAGGCTCCCTGCAGCCTCTTCTAGTCCATTGAGTTTGAAACTATTTGTCCCTCATAGGTGGTAGCTTAGTGTAAACTGTTACTGCTGGGAAAGGCTTATCTAGATTTCATTGGAAGATTCAGTTGTCCTCACATATAGTGAGAACTTGTTTAACCTTTTTCCTTCCCTAAACCTTTCCTTTCTGCAACCTCAGAATCTGCAAATTATAACCAGTGTGATATATAAATGCCGTTAATGTCCTTATAATTGAAGTCACCTCAGGGAGTGGGAATTGTGTCAGAAGCATATCCAAAGATTGTCCACTGACCTTTGATTCTTTTAAAGTATATTTACATTGTTACACGAATTGCCTTTTTAAAGAATGGTTATTTAAAAATGGATGTTAACTAAATGAATAACTACTTATAACAGAAAACTTGAGTGTAAGTGTTACTTGGCTACTTGTATTAACAGATTTCATTTGTACAGCTCTACAGCTAGCATTTGCCCCTCTTGTACTAGGCCTGGCTGCTCAGTTACACTACCAACTTGTGATAGTACAGGCCTATACCAAAATGTGAGTTACCTAATACCAAGCAGATCAGTGTTGTGTAGTCTCACACAGTGTGACTGCATCAATTCTTGCCTAACAAAAGGGAAAAGCCTAGTGTGTGGTGTCCTGCTTCTCTTTCCTTTCAGTAGTTCTGACAGACTGAAACATAATTTACACTAAACTCAAAGCTCTCTCCAGCTCCAGCTGCTAAGCATAGTGGATAATGCAAGCAGTGACAGCTGATGATTTACGACACATAGCAAGGAATATAAGACCCTTCATGTCAGAACTACATGCAGCTAACATTGCTCATACCAACATTAGTTTGTGCCTCAATTACGGCAATTCTCTGTTGCTCGGCGCCCCTAAATATGTTCCGAGTAAAAGTCAAACAATCCAAACATGGCTGCCCACGTTGTAGTGAGAGAGCCCAAACCAACATAGAGAGAAATTTCTGGGGGTGTGAGGTATTCCCACTGAAAACCTGTGTGCAATTGGTTGAAACGTTCACTTTTTACAGCACTTTCTTTGTGAAACATTGGGTAGAACACCATATATCATCTGTTCTGTAGGATAACATGAGACATCCTATGCATGCCTGATCAACAAGAGTACACCAGAGCATTTTGCAGCACATGTTCATTGTGCTTCTACACACAATGTGTGACAGTAATGTGAGTTTAAAATACAAGTTCACAAGGCCTGTGTCCATTGATATTTTTCAGCGCTGCCCTGTAAAGCACACTTTCAAGACCCCTGTGCCCACAAATTATGCCAGCACTGCCACCTTAAAGCACATGTCCATAATGTTTGTGTCCAACTATACCTGCCAGCAATGCCACCATGATGCTTTCATGCCTGTCATGACAACAAAACCCATCATTCTCCTGCAAAACCTGCTTTAATGGTGTGTGTGCTCACACTACATGTCATCATTATTACAGAAACACTGTCATGGTGCTGGTGCGCCCCTCAATATATGTCATCAGTGGCACTGTAATGATAATGGTGTGTTAATTGTACATATGATGCATTATTTATATAGCGCTTACGCCAAAGCCATAACATATTTACATAAAACATCACCCAACATAAGTATGTACTCGTTTATTGACCTCGGAAGGATGAAAGGCCGAGTTGGCCTTCCATGGATTTGAACATGTGAACTGATCACACAGATCGCAGCAGCGAGCATTCAATCTCACTGAGATATCTTACTGGCATATGTACAACTATAAAACACTTTCAGAATGATGGTGCCTACATTGGATGGCAGCACTGCAGCTAATTAAATTACCACAATATGTTGATCTTGCCCAACACACATGCATGGTTGCAGAACTCTGCAACTTAAACACACACCATTTTAAATGTTACCTCCCTGCCCGCTCCCACCATTTTCTCTGGCCTTTGCTCCAGCTCCATCATCTGGCAGTTTTTTGTAAACTGGGAATGTAGCAGGAAGCATGAGAGGATCATGTTTCGGGGACCCTAGGCATGGAGACTGGGGTACTGAAACGGCTACAATTGAGGGTCTTAGGTGCACTGCATTATAGAGAAGGGGACAGCAGCAGTGGTCAATTGGGGTTGCCTTGCCGGACTATCTCCAAACTGGCAAAGAATTACAAATGCACAGAATCACTACAATTAAATGGAATAACAACAGGAAATACTCTAGTACTAACAAGCACGATGAACATGGATGTCATTTCACCAAAATGCCAGAGGTAGCGGAAGTGACATCACATGACCCCCTTATGAAGTGGAAGGAAGTGATGTCATTTGATCCCTCCCCAAAGTGATATCGCGGGAAGCGATGGAACACGACCTTTCACCCGTTGACAAAACAGGAAGTGGCAAAGCATAGCATTGTACACTACAAAAAATTGATCGCCATATGTATCGTTAAGATCAGTGTGTTTAGGCCCATATTACCAAATTACTGTCAATGCAAGCAGACGTCCATGACCAAATGATAATGATGTGTTATTATATAGCACTTATGCTTAAGCGCTTTATATAGAAAAAATATACACCCAATTTCACCCAACCTGTGTTGGTACTCATTTATCGACCACAGATGAAAGGCTGAGTTGAGGCATTTAAGAACAGACTAAGGGCATCATCACGAGTTGGGCGGTAATGCCGGCGCTATTAGCCGTACCACCAAACCCCGGTGCTTTTAGCCTCGTATCACGGGTTTGACAGAACGGTTAGTGCCCATTCCCCATTGGGCTCATTTGGGAATTCCTCATTCCCCATTGGGCCCAATGGGGAAAATTTGTGCTATTAGTGCCGGCGTATTTCCCGGTGGTAACGGTGCAGAAAATCGGCAAATTTGCCGCAGATTTCCCCCAGCTCAGAGCTGGGGGGAAATCCGCCAAGGCCATTATCTGGCGGACCCTTAAATGCGGTGGTAATAGTGCTACTGCCGCATTTAAGGGTTATCGCTAGACTCATGATGAGGCCCTAAATCAGAGACTCACCTCCTGAAGTGTGCCTTAAATAAACCTTTAATGAGTCTAGCAATTATTGTATAGAATTCCAGAAAGACACATTATTTGTTGTTCCTATTCTTTCTTATTTAGGGTCAGTGCTGAAAGTGTTAGTCTTGTTGCACTCCTGTTCTTATTTTTCTTCTTTTTTTTAAGGGGCCTGAACAAAACAGCCAGCCACTCCAGAAATAATGAGCCACGTGGTGCTGGCCACAGGCCAGGAGGTTGCATTACAAAAATACAAAATAAAAACAGGGAGACCACAGAGGGCGCAAGGGAGACCTCAGAGGTCGCAGTTGTAACCTCTGGCGTCCCCTAAATGACGTTCATGACGTTCATGATGGGCACTGCTGCAGGGCCACCCAAAGGGAGGCAGGGTAACTGCTGGTCCGGCAAGCAGGGGAGAGGGGCAGCTGCCTTCCCCCCAAGCCTGCTCCCCTCTCCCCCCACAACACAGAAACAGGCAGTCTTTCTCCACTACAAAGCGCAGGAACGGTGAGGTGTGAACACCTCACCCTTCCACAAAGCAACAGGGTGCCAATCACCCAGAGGAGACCAACGGCAGGCAGGAAAGAGTACAAAGACCTACCCCCCCAGGGGGCCAGAGAGTTGGCTCAGCTGGTCTGGGTACTGGGCCAGCCCCCACAGCTACACATCTAAGACCCAGGGCTACCCCTGGGTCTTATATAAGAGCTGCACAGCTCACAGAAAAATACAAACTGTTTGAGGACCCTGAACGGGTACCCAAACAGTCAGGAGGTTCGCTGTTCACTCAGCGTCCTCCACTCTCTTTCTTATTTTAACTCTGTAGCTTCTCACGTTTGCTGTGCACTCAGCATCGTGTATTTGCTCAAATTCGTGTTCGCCGTACACGCGGCGTCACTCTCTTTACAATAAACATTGTCCTGTTCATTGAAGTCCCCGGCATCCGCGCTTCACGCCGAGGCATGGAAGTAGAATAAACTACTCCCCCGCAGCTTTTAAGGAGGCCCAGATGTGCCCTGAACAACAGAGCCGCAAGGCTGAGGACCAAGGAGTCGGGAAGCTGCGGCGAGCCCCCGGAGTGAAGTGTGGAAGAACCAAACACGGCGCCGCGGCGACATTGCTACATTATTTCAAGTAAGTCAGCCGCGGCGCCGGGCGGACTCAGCCCTGAGCTCTGCCCAAGGCATTGGCGGCCAAATGAACTAGACTTAGCCTCTTTTGGAGGCAAGTCAACACAAAGCAACAGGCCCGCTACAAAGCGGCCGGGTCGAATGTTTAAGCAGCTGCTATTTAAGCAGCAGCTAATAAAAAAGTTTAGCAGGAACACAGAGGAGGCTAGAACGTCGCGGGTGAAATTGACATTGACTTTGCTTCATTGGAAGCAAGTCAACACAAAGCATCATGGTCCGCTACAACGCGACCAGGTTTAATGCTTAAGCATCAGTTTTCCAAAGTAAACTGCAGCTAATGTATAAGTTTTAGCAGGAGCATGGGGGGCTGCCGGATAAGGAAAGGGCAGGCCTAATGGTTTTGAGTGCGGGAACACCTGTTTTTTGTGTTAAAATTGACAGGGCACCAATTAACCTACCGTTTTTTTTTAAATGGAAAGATTTTACATTTTAGGGGAAGCAGGGGTTACGAGAAGCAAACAGGGGCCGAGATCACATGGTTGTGAGTTTGGATCCTCCAAGGAGGTGTTTTTTAAATTCGAATGAGCAAAAAACAAAGCACTTTCATACCCACGTGTCATGCTGCAACAAGCCTTTTGGGGATGGCGCAAAGCAAAGGGGTGAATACAAATTGACAGTTATATCTGCCAGACTACAAGTTAATGTGCATTGAAATGCAGGTAAAATCATTCTTCTAAACAGCCAGCCCGCAAAGAACATAGATTTGGAAGGATACAGGCACAGCATCAGCCAGTTATCCAAAACGGGCAACAACATAATCATTTTTCGCATATATTTTCATTTGCATGGGCCAACAAACGAATTGGTGAATTGATTGTTCATTTTTCAGCAAAAACAGCTGTGTAGTTACAGAAAATACAAAAAGGAATAAAGTATTTTCTATTCTTTTAATCAAACAGGCAAAGAATAACGGCCCTCAAAACGAAAACCGCAGGAACCCATAATCCCATGACAGAAACCCAAATCACCTCACCTGCTAGCAGCAAGTGAGGCAGCTGAACATTATTACAGGCCAGCATCAGGTGAAGGGATTTCTCCCTCAAAGCACAACGTTGTTAAACAAGCCACGGTGGCAAACATGGTTAGGCCATTTTTGCTGATGCTAAGATATACCAAGCAGATTTAGAATGCAATTTTTTCAAAGGAACAAAAAACAATTGTGGAAGCACGTACATTGCTATGTTCAACAAACACAGGTTTTTTTTTCGTTTAGAACACAACATTGTTCAAACAAACCGCTGTTCAAAGCATGACCAGCCCCCCCCATTTTTTTCCGACACAATGACATATGGTACATAGTTAGAATGCAATTACTAAAGCAAAAGACAAATACTGGCAAATCTAAGAGCCCCACACCATGGGGATAGTAGACATACACATGACAAGGGCAAACTGTTAATTCATACGATATACCGTACACGGATACAATACTATTTCAAATAAACAAAAGACTAATACTGGCAACCCCATGAGTCCCACACCAAGAGAGATATTAGTCATACACATGGCAGGGGCAGACAAGGTTTTTTTTAAGTAAGGTATGAATCCAGAACTTGCACGAACACCCATGCCGCAATATCGCAAGTGTCACAATACAAACCTCTGACAGTAAATAATTTTAGCGGATAGGAGAGCGCATTGGACTAATGTGCTGAAATCAGAGATCTGAGGTAACCTGTGATGGTCACAGGTTCGAATACTGTAGGTCCAAAATACTATTTTAACAACAGCCTTTCAAGGCAAACGGTTGATTTGTACGGGGCACTGCGCCAGGCAGTTACCCAAAACGGGTAACAATCAAAGCGCAGTTTACAGCAGTTTCACTGCATCAAGACGGTCACCAATCCCAGGTCTGCCTAAAGTACAAAAATAAAACGTTTTTGTTTTGTATGCGACAAACAGACAAGACAAATGGCTCCCAAGGAAACCCTTTAGGAACGCACGAGTGAGGGGCTTGCTACCCACAAGACACCAAGACAAGCAGTACCACATTATGAAACACGGGGGAAAAAGCAATTGGTACAAATACAAAACTGCGCCAGGCCGCGCAGCAAGCCTATGTGACATCACAAGGGGATTTTGTCATCACATACCATAGTGGCAATTTTTTGTTTGGAACAAAAATGCTCTGCCTCATCACACCACGTAAAGCAGCAAGCCACAAGAAGTTTTTATACTTAAACACCTGGAGACGGGGTGCAACAGATCAGTTACCAACCAGGGGCCAAACAAACTTCCGATCTCCAAACAGATAGCGCAGCCAGTAGAACTCTCCAGGACATCAGGACAGAACCTGTGGTTACAGTTTCAAAACACGGCACGGGACATAAATGCAAATATTTTCAGTATCAGCGGTGGCCCTTACCATCCCAGAAGCAGGCGGATGAGGGGCAACCGGGCATGAAAAAAACAGTCTCCCCTGTTTCTATGCAGGTTTTAAAACAACAGCAACAATCCCCATTACAGAGTACCACACACATTTCATTGCAAGAGGGGGCAACATCTGGTACAGTGCGCCCCACTAAGAAAGCTGGAAGCATGACCAGCAGCGGCAACCCAACCTTCAGCTAAAAGCGCTGGGGGTTTGCCCAATAACACATCAATTAAACCAGAGTGACCAGCCATGAGACAGGCTTATATCTACAACCCAGTACCCCAACATGGGGCACATCAAGGTTATGAACATGGCACCCACAGACAAGGGTAAATCATGGACAGCACACAACAAGCCAAAAGTACCACAAACATGGCAGTTCCTGGAATTTCCAAATTGATGGGAAATCACCCGTACAAAAGCCAGTATAAGCACTCAAGTTTTGCACACCCGGACAGAGCCTACTGATGCAGCTGAAAGCCTGGCGGAGCCAACACACAAGCTAATGTGTAGCTGCATCAGACCGAAGCAAAGGCCATGAAATAGGACAACCCGTTGAAAGGGATCTCCAACTACAAACAGCTATCGAAAACGGAGCTTGCCAAATATTTTTGCATACGCAGAATAAACACAGAACCCTGAACGGGGTTCAAAAACAACGATCAACTAAGGAAAACCTGTACTCAGGGACCCAGTTGCACCAACACTACTGAGTAGTGCAGCAGAACCAGACCACAGGCACGGAAGGGAGAGACGACAATACGGCAAAAGAGCATGGAAGCATGCAGGACATCGGTGGCCAGCGGTAAGGAGCCAGGTGAAGAAGGGGCGATGACACCAAATTTACCACGGCAAGGTAAGTAAGACCCACTGCACACCCACCGAGGGGCACCCAACTTGTAACACTGAAATTAGAGCGCTTTGCAGTTTGCAACCCGCACTAGAGGGTGGTTCCAGAGCCCAGTCCGGGACGTAGCAAACACAGCCCAACTGCCGTCCACAAAGCCAAGCACCACCCGCCTCAAATGTCAAACCCTTACAGCAGCCGAATTAGCGAGCCAGCCCCACAAACAGTTTAAAGAACTGAAACAAATAGCTAAAACAGGGCGGACAACCGACCAGTCAGGCAACACAGCAAGCAGAGCGTCTTGCAGCTTACAATCCACACTAGACTGTGGGTCTGGGGCCTAGTCCAGGCCTCACCAGACACAGCCAACATCCTTAAAAAGATTTCTCCAGCAAGCCCAGGCCGCCAAAGTCAGGCAAGGGAACAGCTAGGGGACATATTTCCAAAAACATAGTCAACACCCTCCCCCAACAGCACAGCTGGTCAGATAGCGCAGCAGGTATGGGTGCTCACTTTGACATTAGGGCAGAACCCCGGCAGGGCAGAACTCAGCTTTTTCATCCCTCCAAGGTCAATAAATGAGCACCACACACCGTGGCAAATAAGCAGCGCCCAGATGCCTGAGGGCAGTAGCGCATATATATAACAAAAACAAAACATTCAATGCATGTGTGCCCAGAACAGAAGAGAGAAGGAAAAACAAAGAGATGGCAGAACATACGAAAGAATAAGGGCAAAGGATCATTAAAACATGGGAAACATCACAAGTCAGGCAGACAGTACATCAAGATGCCAGAGAATAGGGCGACACAGCCCACAAGACAGCAAAATATGCAGAAGAAAATACGAGCAAGGAGTAGAAGAAGACAAAAAAGCCAACAACCGGGCTGGGGCCTGAAAACTGCAAGTAGCACTGAACCCAAAAAATGGGTGCTACAAAATTAATAACTGTGGGGCTTAAACACCACACAAACACAACAGGCCGACGCCCGAGGGCCGAGGCCAGAGTGCTACAAGGAGCACGGAACCTGAAAACTGGTTCAACAAAATTAATAAGCAGTGGGAATAAACACCACACAGCGCAACTGGCCAACGCCAAAGGGCCAGGGCCGGAGGGCTACTAATAGCACGGAACCTGAAAACAGGTTCAATGTAATTAATAGGCAGTGGGGAATAACCAACACACAGCACAACAGGCCAACGCCCGAGGGCCGGGGCCGCAGTGCTGCAAGTAGCACGGAACCTGGAAACAGGTTCATCAAAATTAATAAACAGTGGGCAAAAGTAGTCACAGCTCAGTATAACAGGCCAAAAAATGCCCGGGGCGAGGGCCAGGGAGCTACAACGTTGCACGGAACCTGAAGGCAGGTACAAAACAACCTTTTGTTAACCAAAGAAAAACAGGGGTGGTCCGTCCCTTAGAAAACTTGGGGAATCCCACAAAGGGTTATCGAACCCTGGGGCACAGGGGGGAGTTACTCCATCCATTTAAGATATAGGGCCCTGGTTGCGGGAGTTATGTTCCAGTTTCCAATGTCCAGTTACCCCTAGGGTCCCCCTATCCCTGTTTCACAAATCCGCCCTAGGTGGACAGACAACAACAGCACAAACAAACAGGCCAATGCTGCAAAATAGCCGGGGCAACGCTTCTAAAAAGATTAAAAACCAATAAGGTTTTAAAATAGATGAACAGGCCAATACCAATAAGGTTTTAAAATAGATGAACAGGCCAATGCCACAAAGGTCCAAGCTAGCAGTACTTAAAATGTTTGGACCTATAAGCAAACACTGCAAATCAGGGGAACCAAGCAGCATAAGTCGGGAATCGAAGTATAAAACAGAGAGATTGTATGGGCCAGAAGGCTCCCCCATACCGGGCCATTATAAGTACTGCAACAGGCATGATCAACGAAATAGCCAAACTGAGCGAAACAGACAAGGCTGCTAGGATAAAGCAAGCAACAACTTTTGGGGGAAACCTGGACAGCCGGTAACCCATCCTGGTTGTGGCGGCACGGGCCAGAGGGGGTAACCTCAGGACCCCGTGCCCAAAAGTATGATATAATTAGGATATGCAATTATTGTTATTGTTTCCATAACCATATCTGTAACAATAAAATCCTACGGCCTTTTATTGCCAACACTTGACGAACGTGTGGTCTGACCTTTCTCGGGGGAGGGAAGGGTTTCCGGCAGTCCACAACCACCGCTACGAAAAGCACTAAGGTAAGTTGCGTGCATATGGATCCAGCAGTTACGAAGAATCCCTATATATATTTTTTTTTCTTTAAATAGAAACCTAAGTGCAGGACTAATTTGCTTAAGACTTGTTTTGTACAGATAATGCAAGCACAAACTGTTTAACATTCATTGTGTACAAGCATGTAAGATGATCTTGCCTACCACTGACTTTTTAAACTGAAGGCATGAATGGATGTTGATAACATTTATTCTGTACAAAGAACGCAGTAGTGTCTAGTAATAACACAGTAAATGTTGTTTTACACAAGCAATGCCGGAAGAAAGTTTACAGCAACCTCTCGGGAGGATAGCTTAGAGGCAAAACACTTACCTTGAAAACCAAACGATGCAGAGCAAAACAGGATTGATGCGCTTAGAAGCCTCTGGTTATTAAGCATCTTGTAAATAACCAATTATAATGATAAAACTGCAAGACTTGTATGGCTTTAATTTGGCCCCAGGACTGCATTCAGGCAGAATAAATGAATTGGTCACCATATCTGCATTGCGCTTAATGATTAAAGGGGATTTGAAGTATACAGAAGCCTGGTCAGAGGAGGCTGCAATAAACTGAACTGAGTGTGGAGATACGTTTCCTAAACTCAAATCACAGCTGCTGAAGCTGACACACAGTTTTTCTTGGGCAGAGTTATTAATCTTCTGATGTCTAAAATACTACAGAGGACTGATATTAATCAGGAGCGCACAGAACCTTTAGAGAGAAGTAGGTTCGATGGCCCTGCAGCTTTCATTCATGTGTGTATTTTCTATAATAGCCAACCTGCTTGCACCGTTTGGACCTCTCTGCTCCAACCCTTTGTAACTACCGCTGCACGTGCATGATCGCAAACGTAGATACATGAACATTCTGACCTTGGCAGCGCTATATACCCCCACTATCTCTCATCTTCGGCTAGCCAGATGTGCGTTGTTCTGCATTATGAAGGGCTCACTTGTGTGTGATTGAACGTTCAAAACAGCCCTCATGCCGAGGCTTCATGACTGGAAAGTGCGGAAGGAAACACCGGAATTGTTAATTCTAGTCTTACAATTGCGCATTGTCGTTTTTGATGTTTCGATTTGGTGTTGATTGAAACACTTATTCGTTTATTGTATTACCCGCAACAGTAATGCAATCTATGAGACACGGAGATATATAATTTAATCAGCGCCTAGATCCCTTTGAGCCTTAGTTTGGCGCTCCATAAATCTTATAATAATAATAATAATAATAATAACAATAATAATAATAATAATAATAATTAATTCAAATAAATTGCCTTCGCACATTTTGTACCCTTCATTCTGCTGCGACCGAGTTACACGATTGTAGATGAGCAACTCAGCTCACCGTACATGCAAAGCAGCTGAACTGATTATGCCTGCCAAATACGTCATTTTCTTAGTTACCATGAGCCAGTGGCGTACTGTCTTTTATTTATTTTTTTAACAAAGAGTGCTAGCTCATGCGTGGGGCTGTTTAAAGGGGTACATGAAACTGTGTGAGGATCATGCAGGTGACAACATTAGTTGCCAATATGTTCACTCCAGTTTAAGGACCTTTTCATCTATAAGTGCCAGATTATCCATTAGGCCAAGTAGGCACCGGCCTATTGGTCCCAATCCTTCTAGAGGCCCGCAACAACGTATACAAACAAAGCAGTGTAGAAAATTAAAAACATAGGAGATAATTTGCGAGAGGGGCCCGATATTTCTACTGCCCAGGGACCTCCATATCATATCATATGATATAGCATTTATAACGCGCCTATCCACAAGTGTTATCAAGGCGCGACGATGCAAGTGAGGGGAATAAAGGGAGGACGGACATCGATCCTACTAGGCCAGGTGTTATTCAGATTGTGCAAGTGCGTGGGAAGGGGGCAGGGAGAATGCAGTACATGGCAAGATGATAATAGTAAGTAAGTAGCGGCCAGCATTTGGCAAGTGCATGGATAAGTGCAGACAACAGGTGTCACAGGGAGGGGGAGTGTAGGGATACAGAAACAGTCCCCAAGTGCGGGGGTTGCTAGGAGAGCAGTGCAGGTGTGAGACGCTGGCGTGGTACGGATCTGGTCCCGAGATCAGACGGTTTCCAAGTAGCCAGTGCAGTTCCAGTTACAGCCAGGAGGTCAGCAGAGGAGTGGAGGGGAAAAAGCAGATGCAAAGAGAAAGGTTTTGAGGTGCTTCCGGAACCGAAGATGGTTCTCCTCAAGTTTGAGGGAGGCAACGAGGCTGTTCCAGAGGGAGGCACCAGCTGAGGAAAGAGATCTACCTCCAACTCGTTGCTTGGAGAAGCGACTGACCCTGAGGGAGTTGGAGGTGGATGAGCGAAGAGCTCGGGAAGGAAGAAATTTAGGAAGAGAGAGTTGAAGGTACTGAGGCCCCAGAAGGCCTTGTGGACAATGCAAAGGGTTTTGAGCCAGTGCAGAGATTTCAGTCCTGGAGATATACAATCCCTGGGCTTGAGGCCAAGGACAAGTCTTGCAGTCCTGTTCTCGATAAATTGCAGAGGGCAGAGAGTAGAAGCAGGCAGATTTAGAAAGAGGCTGTTGCAATAGTCCAGCCTAGAGAGAACCAGAGCTCTGGAGACAGTGAGCTTCTGGGGAAGGAGAGTAAAGGAAGAATACCTCTCAAGAGGTTCAGCTGGTAGTGTGACTTATTAGAGACGTTAGAGATGTGAGGAGAGAACGAGAGTGTGGAGTCAAAGATTACCCCAAGGTTTTTAGACTTGCAGTTGGGAACAGGAAGAGGGCCAAGAGAGGCAGGCCAGAGAGTTACAGTGAAGGAGGAGGCGGGTGTGCCGATGAGGAGAATCTCAGTCATACTAACATTAAGGCAGAGGTCATTGGCAGCACACCACTCCTGGATAGCAGACAGTCAGAGATGAGGGAGGGAGAGGAGGAGGCCGGGGGTAGCCTGAAAATGAGCTGGGTATCATCCGCATAGCACTGAAAGTTGGGGCAGAGAGCGGCGATGCGGTGAGAAATGAGTGCCAGGTATTGCTTGAACAGCCAGGGAGAGAGGTTAGACCCTTGGGGGACACCACAGGTAGAGAAAAAGATAGAGGAGTAGAAGGACCCAAGTTGATCCTGGAACGGTGGGTCAGAGAGGAAAGAAGTCAGCCAAGCCAGAGCCTGACCAGTGAAACCCAGGTTATCACGAAGACGGTTGAGCAGGATTCCAAGGTTAACAGTGTCAAAGGCAGAGGAGAGATCAAGCAAAATGAGGGCGCAGAGGGTGTTAGAGTCAAGGTTGGAGAACAGGTCTTCACGGATGTTCAGGAGAGCAGTTTCCATGCTTCTGCCAGCTCTGAAGCCAGACTGATGGTCATGAAGACATGCAACAGATTCAGTGTGGAGATTCAGCTGGGAGATGGCCAGTTTCTCCAGGAGTTTGCCCAGGAAGGAAGTGATAGAGATTGGGTGATAGATGGCCTGGCAGAAGGGGTCGGCATCAGGTTTATTAAGGAGAGAGTGCACAAGGGAGTGCCTCAGGGGGTATGCGAAGACTCCAGTGGCGAAGGAGTGGTTGCAGAAATCAGCCAGGACAGGAGCCAGGGAGTCGATGTGGTCCTTGATAGTTTTGGAGGAGCAGGGGTGAACCTGTTTTGACGAGACTTTCATAGATAGGACTTGTCTAGAAAACTTGCCTGCAGAGAAAAGGGAAAAGGCAGAGAAGGAGGGAGGGAGGTGGCTGCAGAAGAGCCAGAGGAAGAGCAAGATGTAGGGGGAGGGAGGCGATAGGAAGAGAGCGAGGACAGCATGTCCTGAGTTTTAGAGATGAAGTGAAAAGCCAGTGCTGTGCAGAGGGCCTGGAGGTGGACAGGAGAGGTAGAGACTGTGGCAGGATTGGCCAGCTCCTTGCAGATTTTAAAGAGTTCAGCTGAGTTGTCAGATGATAATGCAGAGACGCGGGCTTGGATATGAGCTCTCTTCTTGGTGAGGACAGAGAGGCGGTATTGCCTTTGCAGCAGATGGCAGGCCAGTTTGTCAGAGGATGTACATGAAGCATGCCATTTCCTCTCGGCCACCCTGCACTTGCATTTTAGGGTGACGAGGTCAGAGTCGTACCAGGAGTTACACTTGGCTTTGGGCTTCAGGTGGATTCTCATGACAGGGGCACGGATATCAAGAGTATCAGATATAGCAGAGTGGAGCATGAAGAGGGCTGTGTCAGGGTGAGAGTCAGCCAAAGGGGGAGGAGGGGTCATAAGGTGGCAGCGAAAGCCTCAGCTGACACGCACTTCATGGGTCCGATGACCGAGAAGGTGGGTTGCAGTGATGGAGGTGGCTTGGCCTGAGGGGTAAGGAGGGTGAGATGGGGGGATAGGAGAAAGTGATCACTCCAGGAGGGAGGAGTGGACAGAGGGACAGAGAGGGGAAGGTCTGAGGAGATCAGAACATCCGGAGTGTGCCCTGCAGAGTGAGTCGGGCCAGAGGGGAGAATAGTGAGTGAGAGAGAATCACAGAGGTTGCGAAAGAGACAGGAGGGAGGACAGGAGGTATCCAGGTGGATGTTGAAGTCTCCAAGAAGGAGGAGTTGAGTGGTAGAGGCCTGGAGTGAGGAGGAGCGGTCTGCCCACTCAGATAGGAAGGAGGAGATCTGACAAGGTGGCCGATAGATAGTAGCCACAGTAATGGAATCGCTAGGGGAGAGAGAGAGCCTGCAGACGAGGCATTCAAAAGAGGAGTAGGCCTGCGTAGGAGTGACAGAGGCAGGAATCCACTCGGGGAAGATCAGGGCTACACCACCACCAGAGTAGTTGGACCTGGGTGCAGAGAGGATCTTGGAGCCGTCCAGTAGGAGCGTGTCAAACCTAGTGACAGAGCTAACCGTGAACCAAGTCTCGGTGAGACCGAGGACATCGAGGTCAAGTTCTTCAAGAAGGCAGCAGATATCAGAGGAGTGTTTGACAGCAGAGCGAGAGTTAAGAGTGGCAATGTGGAGAAGGTTGTCATCGTTGAAGGACTTCCGGGGAGGGGTACAGGTCAGAGGTACGCCCTGCAGAGATATTGAAGGAGCCTGGGAGGGGGAACAGAGGGAGGGGGAAGGCAAGGTAGCCAAGGAAAAGGGAGAGGGGTCAGCCAGAGAAGAAAGGAAGTTGATGAAGTGCAGGAAGTGTCTATCAAAGAGATGAAAGTTGGCCTGAGGGCCTTGAACCAAGACGGTCCCATCAGAGTAAACATTAATGATGAACTTAAAGGAATGGAAGGAGGCCAGTAAGGCTTCCCAACGGGTGCCACCATTAATGGGAGGAGACAGGAGAGAGCACAGAGACCATATGAAGGGTCCATAAATCAGGTGAAGGCACAACAAAGAGGGTGTTGGTGAGAGTTTCCTTGGAGGAGGCACTGGTGTAGGTGTCAGCGATAGGGAGGGCTGGGTTGGAGACCAGGATGGTTTACGGTTTAATCATGCAATGCTCCTTTTTGTCCATGTGTCCCGATACAAGAGTTGGCGGGGCTCCCAAACTGGCAGCACTGCTTCATTGGTTTCTGGAGATTTGCTTCTGCACGTGCTTCCCTCACCCCATGGGGGTGGGTGGGATCAGGAACACCAGGTGTTGAGAAAGCACCAAAAAGAGTTTGGAAGATCCCCCCTTATGCTTATGATGTCATTTCTTGAGCTGACCGCTATTTGATCTCTACACAAGCTCGGATGGAGTCAGCAAGCTACTGACCCCACCCCAGCCTGTGTGACAGGTGGGACAGGGGCAAGGCCCATGGAAATCTGTGACTTTGGGCGTTTTCATTTTAAAACCCCCAGGCTTCTATTTAGGGTGGCATACACAGCTTTTGCTCACCGCTCAGACCAAACTGAACTGAGCATGTGCAGTGGGGATGACTCACTAGAGAGCTCCCCACTGCACATAATAATGTATACAATGGGCCTTCCTGGTGGAAGGCTGGGCCCGCCCATAAAGCTTGAATGGGCCTGCCGAAAGAAGATCAAGGAGCACCCGCACATAATCCTCAAGAGGAAGACCATCAAGTGGGAGAGCAGCAGCCGCTACCTCGGTATGACCCTGGACAGCAAACTCAACTGGAGAAGGCATATTGAGAATACTCAGCAGAAGACATAAGGAAAGATGGCAGCACTGTACCCACTCCTGAAGGCCAAGTCCATGCCCCTCCAGACAAAGATCAACGCCTTCAATGAAATTATAAGACCTCCACTGACATATCCCACCCTAGCAGGGATGACCTGCCACGGGCGACACCGGAAGAGTCTCTTGAGTAAATTATGGCGACATCTACTCTTGATTATTTCCCAGGTGTAGTTTAATATGCAAGTGTTATGATATGATATTATAAGTCATTTATAACGCGCATGTACACAAGTGTTTCTAGGCCGAACAAAACAAGGGAGGGAAGACAGAGGGAGGACAAGACAAACGATCTTACTATGCCTTGGTTCAACCTTGTGCCTTGTTTACATATTTCAAAGTGTTGGTAACCAGAATCAGACATGCCATTTTCAAATAAGCCCACGAAATGGAAACCAGCCCGCTCAGAGTGCCTTCCATTGTGCATATGACACTGTTGGGCACTCTTTGAAAGATACGGTTTAAGGAAGACACTCCTGGCGACTACAGAACAGAACCTACAGAGCACAGAACACATACATTGTCTAAATGCAAGTTCTGAACCTGACAGGATTGGGCAGACAAGTGGAGAAAAGCGTGAAGTGAATATGCCTTGCAAAAGAGTAAAATAACCAACTGGACCCTTTACTCTAAGAGAGTGCAATCACTCGTCCACGTGTATCAGTTACACAAATGTACTCGCTCAGCACCACACTCGGCCATTCAACTGTATAAGCCTAAAGGCAACACGTAAACGAGCTGCACATAGCTTAGTGTTCTTTCCCATAAGTCAAAGACCGCCACATATTTTGAAAGGTGTCTTAGCTGACTCTTTAAATGCTAATCTCTCCCTCGTTTACATATTTCAAAGTAATGGAACATGCGCTTGTAACAGGGTGCCATCTTGCTCCCTTAAATTGTGCAGTAAAAGAGCAAGTTACAGTGATATGGTGTACCTTTGTTTATCACAGAAGATGGTGAAATTGATTACGACAGTAACCGAATGCACAAACCGATTCATGTTTACTCCTCTACATCTTCTCCACATCGTGTGTCAGTGCATATGTGGCTAGGTGCTTGCAACTTCAGTGTGTGCCTAGCCACACCAGAGTGCTCCTGAATGTACAATCTGGCCCATTTGATATTTATGCACTGGGCACATACGTTATGTACAGGGTAAAAGGCCGAAATACTAATTGCATCCAATTACACATTTGAAACCCTCCGACTCCATGTCCTGTTTTTCTCTGTGTAGTGAATATGGCTTTCACAACCCCGGCGGGGGACAGAAATGGCCGGTAATAGCCCACCAGCAACAGCTAAGGTAGGCACGAGCGAAGTGTGGACCTGAGCTCTGGCTGTGTGCCATTACTGATCGTGTCCGCTCCCCGCAGGGGTCGTGAAAGCTAGTCGTACCCAAGGATTTATCTGGGGTACAAATGTTTTTTTGTTTCCCTCAGGAGATTGGTTGCTTGTGCAGCCAATCTCCTGAGGGAAGAAAAAAAAGAAGAAGAAATACAAGATGTCCGCTGCCATATGCAAAAGAAGCTAGGTCCCCTTTCCATGTCTATGGCGTCTGCGAGATGGGAGGAACGCTGGGACTGAGGCACAAGGCTCCGGTCAAGCAGGTAAGTAGGGAGGGAGGAGGAGGGGAAGGGCATTGTATTGTTTAGTGGGGAGGGAGGGAGGAGGAGGGGAAGGGCATTGTATTGTTTAGTGGGGAGGGAGGGAGTGCGAAGGCAATAGGGAGCGGCTCTCTGATGCCTCCCCTCATTACATTTAAAAGACAAAGGTGCCACCCGGGGAAGGGCCGTTGTTCTAGCCACCTGATTGGCTGATGGTCCTTTCCTGGGTGTGAATGCATGTGTATCATGTCAATGTAAGTGCAGTTTTCCTTAACTGAACTAGAGCACAGGCCACCCGACCCGCCTTTATAATCGACATTTGTTACCTTTTTTATCCACCGCTTACCTGCCATAAACCTTTCATGCTCCCCTTTTCAGAGTACTGCTACTTCCCAGTAAATATGCTGCTGCCCCAAACCAACCTCCCGAATTTAGCAAGTAGAGCCATGCCAACCTATTTAAAGTCCTGGTCCTCAATGTATATGGAATAAGGTTCTTCTGACTGTACATGCTCAGGAAACTTCTAGTCACATTGTCAAGCTGCCATACAGAGATTTGAGGCTGCAGGTCAGGAGGCTCTTTTATGTATATGGTTATGTGGCTACTGGGGTTCATAGTGATTTGTTCGACAGTCCTAGTGTCAAAATACAAAGGTTTCGACACAAAAGGATCGAAACCAATTTTTTCAAATGCATGTTTTTTTGGGGGTTTTTTTGGGGGGGGGTTCCCCCAAACCCGTTTTTTTTAAAGAAAAACCAATCATTTTACCATACAAACCCCAAAAAAAAAATTATATTAAAAAAATGCATTACACATTTTTTTTTTTTTTATCCTTTTGTTTTTGAAACTATTGTATTTCGAAACTATGTTTTCGAAACTTTGACGAGACACCGGCTACTGGCCCCTTACATCGTTTAAGGTGTGGGTTTGCACGATTCCTGTTTCCCTTAGATGGAAAGAAAGTGTTACCTGATTATTATGGTGCCCTGGCTTGAATTCTATCTTCAAACCAGCTCCCTATGACTGTGTTGCTCTGTTTGAACCCTATCCTCTTGCCCAATCATGGCTCTGAAGAGCCACTTTGAGTGCCCCCTATTTCCCTTTGTGAAATGAAACTCATGAGCTACTTCACAACGCTTCACCCTTCAGTTTCCTGGTACTGGGACATTACGAAAACGACTGAGCCAGAGATGTGAACCGAGCTGGATGATGTTTTCAGTCCCAGTACACCAGTAATGAAATCCAGCAAAGGCTTTCGACACTCAGTATTTCCCAGTTATCTAGTCCCACTCTGGTTTGAAGCATACTCACAGTAGTGAATAATTAAGTATCGAGATGAGGCTCAGGATGTTCTGTGGTGGGTGATAGCAATGTACATGGGAAATCAAATGTGTTTCTATGGTTCTGACTGTAATAGCCCCATCAGAGGCATTGCAGAGGGCGGCGGGTGCTGAGGGGGCTATAGACCCGGGTCTTTGGGTTGTAGCCCTGGATAGAAGTTCAGGGGCTACATACAAAAGGCTAACTAGTCCTGACAGCCCCGACATTAGCCGCCCCACATCTTTTCGAGACCTAGCAACACCCGTCGCACGTCAATCTGCCCATGAGCTGTCCTCGCTGTGACAGCCAGTGTGCTTATGAGACAGGTGTGTGACAGTAGGCTGCCAGTCTGTCTCTTGTTTGTTGATATGGGGAATGCCAGCAGAGGGGGAGCCACAGAGTAGTGTGTGCCTCGAGTAGAAGATACCATAGCCATGCACTGTTTAAATATGTTTACTGTGGACAATGCAGGGTGTGCGGGTCTGGCCTACCTGCCCTACATTGCTCGCTCTACGTCTAGGGATTTTGATGGTCTTCAGCAATAAGTCCTTTTGACACTGTTTTAGAGGAGATGTGCATGGTTACTTACATGGTGTAAATGTTACTTCTAGCTGCAAACTGTATTCTACACTCTATGCATCCAGGAGTGTCAGGCAAGGTCCACCCTTTAGGTTCCGAGGTGTTTGCAGCATCAAAAAGGCCTCATTCTACATTGGAAGAACACATGCTTGACCAGCCATTATTTTTTGTGTGTTGTCCCCAGGCCTTCCTGTACTTCTGCACCACAAACGAGTTTGCAGGAGATTGTTTGGCCCCTGTTATTTTGTCACTCAACAGTGTTAACCAATTACTTGGTCTGTAATTCCTACCCGAAGATGTTACCCGATATGAACTCTGAGATGAGTTGGGGCAGTCGCATCACCAATGCAAAAGAAAGTAAACATACCAAATGTAAATATCATGGACAAGTGTTATAGTTTGAACAGTACACAGAGTGACCAAAAAGGTTCAAGGCAAATGATGTTGAATGCCGATCAATGCCAGTCATTGCGAAGTTGATAAAGGCTTGTTGGGAGGGTGGATCAATTCAAGGGCATGGAGCTGGTTGGGCGAGTGGAATTAAGATCTAAGCAGGTGAAAACCACAAAATGGTTGTGCCTTTCGAAGATTCTTGGTGGATCAGGAAAACTGAAATGTGGGTCAATTAATCTTGAAATATGTGTTTTTCAAAGGCTCAGGGTTGTTCAGTGGGTCTGAAAATGTTCTCACTGTAGAAAACATATATACTGTAACCCCCATTATCAAACATTTGCATGTCTCATTTACAATGCAATGTTTTTTACGTTCTGAAGAAATAGAAAAGGGACATTTAGTAGTACGCAAAATACCTTGGTCTTTCTTTGAGGCATTCAGACTTTCCTGATCTTTGTGGGATTGTCTGCTTCTCCTTTGTATATTGTATATCCTTTTTCAACTTGAGGCATGACTTGCACCAAACACTGGTCTATCAAGGAACTTACGCATTTTCCTTGGACGTGTCCTCTTTGTGTACAGCCTGTCTCTACTTAGTGACGAATTATGGTACCAGTGTGGGTCTTGGAGTATACTGAAGTGCCACAAGAGTCAATGCCATGTTAGGAGACCTTCCATCTAGCTAGCTCCTGTCCTTTTGCAGCGCTGGCATGCTAAGGGAGGCTATGGGTCAAGGCTTGGTTTGAATACCTTCAAGCAAAGACATTGGGTATTATTACAGCCATGGCGGTACAGTAACAATGGTGCCAGTAAGCTACTGGCACCGTTGCTACCGCACCGCCATACTGCAAGTCCTGCTCGCGGGTGCACATCTGCCCGCCCGGTCTGACCTGGCGGGTGGACTGGCACCCGCGAGCAGAACATGATGGTAGCACCGGTACCGTTATTAACTGTACCGGTGCTACCACCCTCCCCATTCCCATTGAGCCCTACAGGGCTCATTGCCACATTTCTGCTAAGAGTAAGTTCTTACGTCAACGGCCAGTGAGTGAGCTTGTAAAGTAAAAACAGAAGAACATTGATCTTGCAGACGGTAAGGTTTATATCTAGAAACATTGCATTTATCACATAGCTCTTCACCATAATGGGGCCCTTATTGTATATGTTCTCAAATGAGTGCAGTAAAACACGTTTAAAAAGAAAAAGACATATCAGTGAGCTCCACACTTGTGCTGCACTCTCCCCCCAGCACGTACTGCAACTCCCTGTGTCACCAGCTCTGTTACTGTGGTGTGCACCTGTGTGGAAAGTGTGCCAGGAATGCGTGTGCAGGCATGAAGACCACTGTTAAACGATAAGGAGACTCCTCGCAGTGAAATGTTAGACACCACGTCACATATCTCTGTCAGAAACATCCAAGGGCGATTCTAGAGCCAACATAACACTGATAGGAGGTCAATTTTATGAATCACTTTTTTATGATGAATTGTATTACTATATGGCAATATAAATGAAAATATGTAAACATTTATTTTTGTGTACATGTCAGTGCTAAAAGGATGCTAGTCACCCACAACGCACTTTAAATAAATAAAAATAACACTAATATGTGTTGATGAAACAGACGTTTCAGCTGAAAAACAGTGTCTCTATAAAGTACAACTCAGAACATCACCTCAGGGGGAATGTGGCACAAGGCGTAAAAAGAGAACAGCCCATGCAGTTGTGCCACACTACATCCCCAGCGCGTCATATTCGGTGGCGCTGTAGCTATGTGTTTAACTTAGCTGTGTGTCGGTGCGCATGCTCTCACGGGTGCAAGAGAGAGGGAAGCCTCCCATTTGCTTTCTCTCCTTGCATGATCATCTTTGTGCAAAAAGGGAAACATTTGCAAAATGTACATTGCTAACAATACAGGTAGAAAAAGTATAATAATTTGAAATGGGATTTTGTGGTATTAAATATATCTCCAGCTAATTAACTAGTAGGGCAAATCGTGCTTAGTATGGCCCAAGTGGACCCAGGTATATTGAACAGTATACCCACACACAGGATGCTACAGCCCTCTTCAAACCATCGATCACTGGTTTACTAACATTATGCAAAGGATGTTAGCCCTCCAATGATAAGTAAGGGAGTTGGCTGATGTGCAAACGCAGTGAGGAAGGTGACGGGGATTAGTCGCATCCTTTCATGTAATAATAGCCAAGTGATAAACTGTGCCCCATTGAGCTACAGGAATATACAGTTGCTTACACAGGTTGGTTAGTAAGCCCGAACTATACAGACCAAAAAATGCCCAATAAGTGCCAATCTCGCGTGTCCCTCGTTGTGACTCCAGGGGTGTTGTTCTTCTTTGAAGATCATCAACAGCCATGAGAACCTTCAAAGGAGAAGCTCGCCTGCTTACAGTGCCTTTGCTGAGCTATGAATCTGTTTCCAAAACTGGGAATTAAAATGGAAGGGATAGGACCCACTGGCTCCACCAGCACAAGTAAGCCAACATGAGCTGACAGCAATAGAAACCGAAGCGAGGAACCAATCCGTGTGTTCATCACACTCATAAATGACATCACAAGAAAAATCCACCTAGACATGCGGTTGGGCATATAAAAAAGGGAGTTAGGGTACTACGCATCGGACAACGGTCATATTTAGGCTGATGTTTTAAAAAATGCCCATCTAGTAGGAAAACTCAATCAGAAGATGGGTGGTGGGAGGCGGGAATGAGCATCAGCTTGAAACACTGGCACACAAGGAAGGACTAAGATGGAGGAGATGCACTCCTGGACCCGTTACATCCGCCATCCTCTCAAAGGATGGAGGGGCCATATCTTGGCTCCTCGCGGATTCTGAGGCTCCCTCTTGGTGAATGAAAGGAACATGTCTGACACACAGGGAATACAAAGAACACCAAAGAAGCACAGCATCTACCTCTCACAGCAGGTATTATGCTAGGGTTTGCTTATCGTTGACCTTGGGGAATTCTTAAAACCCTGTCTTGGTAAAAGAAAGGAAAATTCCCAGCACACTGGGAAGACAGAGAACTGCTAAAATCCCCCCAAAGCAACTGTCACAACAGCTATCACCTCAAAGTTACAGAGATTTTATCTTGGCACCTCAGGAATTCTGAGACCCCAAGTTTGTAAAGAAGGAAGGGACATGCCCCATTTGAACAAATAACGTCTGTATGTGCATTGAATAGCTACAAATCAGACAACAGGTAACCAGAGATTTCACCAGCACACTGCCAGCGCTAGCCCCATAGACTCCTGGCATAGTACTCAGTGAAGCATTTGCACAAAGAACAAGATATACTCATGCAAACCCAACCAGGTCACTAACTCGAATACACACAGCTATTGCACGACCCCCTGCTTCTCATAGGACAGGAAACATGGAGGCTAACAGGGCCAAAAAAGATATATAAGAAAAGTAACCACGATCCATAAATCAGGCACAACTCACTAGGAATTGCCAGGAGGTAACTTCCAACCACCAGGCATACAGCATGGGCTACAAGCCTGATCGTGGTATGTAGATGGGCCACAGATTCACAAAACAGCATTGGCACAGCATGTATCATGCCTCACAGTCTACTAAACGACTTCATCTCACATTCATTAATACCTAATATACACACTGATTGAAATGGTAAATGCACACCGATCCATGAGTCGCGGAGGAAATAACACCATTGCAATCCGTATCTCTTATTACAAACGCAGGTTATCATTCTACCTGACTGACAAAAAGACACCCAAAGTATTTCGAGTTTACAGCTAAAAGCCCATTTTGCTTTGTTATGATGCCTGCATTCTACTGCTAGAGAGAGCATGTTAGTAGAACAATTGTTGTTTTATAAATGTACAACAACTGAAACAACCACTAACCTAAAAATATTGGCAATTCTCAACTTACGGTACAATACTATCTTACCCAATTTGCAGTCAATAAGTACTATTATCACACAGAGATCATTATTGATGTCCTCTAAACCAATCAGAATGTTCAGAGCGCACTTAATAACTACTGATATTGACTGCATTTTGAACATTGGAACTTCAAATGTGGATTGATAGGTAGACCACAATGCAATGCACATGCAAGGTTTCTTTCAACAAGACCCTTCGTTTCTGGGTGGACCTTTTTACAGCAAAATCCTATTTAACACACCAGAGAGAAAGATAACACCTGAGACTGTACTTTCACTTTCTTAGAAATAAACGGTTTACTTGTACATGGCGCCTAATGCATAATCATGTTAAACTCACTGCATGTTTACATTTGTGATTGTGATTAAAATGCATAACTTATGAAGGCAGCCTTGTTATTTGTCTATTTACTTTACTCACTATCAAAGTAACGTTTTTACTTCACCATCAAAACTCCCAAACATGTATTCCTAGAGCTAGTATGTGCTAATAGCCTTATAGACCTTAGGAGAGGTCATTATCGCTTGGGATAATGATACTTTCCTCCCCAACCTATGGCCATTTGCTGTGCCCCAGGCCATAACTTGGTGGCGGGTCATTATCCCACAATAACGACCCCTCCCTTGATCTCTAAGGCACTATGATTCGTATAACATTAAACATTTGCCCTACAAGTCATTGTTGCTAATTGCAATTCCTGTAACAAGAACATGGGTTAGTTTGTAAAACACATACCTATATATCGTATGCCTATAGGATTACTGACAACTGACGAGCAGGCCCATGATACTAATGTGTTAATTGATACATCCTACATTCTATATGCAAAAGCGTATTTGTGCTTCATACAACATATTAATTCAATAGCCTACATTGAAGTATGCTCCAATGTATTTTACTAATGCATTTCCAAAAGAGTACACGCATCTCATAACACACAAGAGTTCCAATTCAATTAGTAAATAACTTTACACAACATGCACAGTCAGTCCCATTTCTTCTAGCATTCTATATTCGGGTGGTGCTCCCTAGACCCGTAGGTTGTGCACACTGGCTCAGGTCTCAAACCATGTCTCTTTGCACCATTCAGGACTGAATCCGATGATCCCTCACTGAGTCGTTCTCAATTCCCCATACTCTGATCTGAACATCAGTGGAGTACATTCTTGTCTCACATCCAGTGCCCCTGGCATCTTGCACTGTAAAACACAAGTCGTGCTCTAATTATGACTGCCACCAGAATCCTCTATTCTACTGCTTATTTATTTATTTCTGTTGCTTATATAGCGAGCCAAGCCCAAAGGCATCTGGGTGCTTCTTACACCGGTTGCACCATATCCACTGCTTCGCCTCACCACAGTGAGCCTTGCCACCAGAAACGCATTTCCCTTGGCACAGTAACCCACAGCATGGGTTCCCGGCAAAACAGTTCCTCTATCTTGTGTTAAACTATGAAAGTGAACGCAGAGGCCACAGCTTCATCTGCATAACAGTCGTTCACTCCGGTAGCGTGCCAAAGGTCATAGCATGGTGAAATCACCACTATTGATGCAGTGTTGGAGTGGAACGGAGCTGCAACACTAGCTACATCGCAACGTCTGCTGCATCGGAAATGGGCCTCAATGAGCCCCCTACCGGCCCTTACAAAGCCTCTGCAGTACTCCTGGCTTGTGCACTGTCAACATGATGAACCTCTCCAGGTGATTACTTCTCCATAACGCTGTAGGAACACTTGCTTCTACCTACTGCACACAGTGTGAGTGGTAAAGTCTGTGGCCAGCGGTGCTGTAAACTGCTGGAAGGTGATGTCAGCCCCTGCACCCCTCCCGCACTCCCCTTTATGTTCAGGGTGGTCTCACTAGGGTTCTGAATGTCAGTCCCAGGCTCCCATACTTAGGCTGTCCCTACAATGTTCCCTGGCACACGTATTAAGCCTGGGATCCCTTCTTCAAGCTACAGGGACCCCTTATACCATTTGACCATCTCAACGGGGCATTACACTGAGCTCTGCCTCCTTTCTTCGTGTCTCCCTGGTTGGTGGGTGGCCCTTAGGGAAGTGAGGGGTGAGTCTTACTGCTGGCTGCACCTGCCACCACAGCACATGGGTTAGGATGCAGTCCTTCAAATGAGACCAACTAATCAATTTAAAGAAACAGATTCACGTGCAGTACTCAGGTAGGTCTTCAGGTAAGTTACTTTGATCAAAGCTTCGGGTTACCTGAAATAAGTAAGTACACAAAATGATGGACGGCATAGGAGGCCCGGCTCATTCATACCAGGCAGGTAACAAGTATTAACTGACCCAAGTAGGAGCCTGGATGTGGAAGACTCCACACTGACATCACACTCATAATTGATATCACAAAATTCATCCACATAGTCATGCACACAGCCATAATGGAATGGGAGGCAAGATGTCACGGAAATGCACATTAGCTCCCTGAGGGGGTGGTGGGTAGGCTGCCAATCAGCTGGCTAGGAACGCGGGCTTGATCTGCCAGTGGAAGCCCACGTTCCATCCCACTCTCTGTCCCATTATTTATTTATTTTTCCTTCTCATCCCCCCACTCACCTAATTTATGCTGTGGTGGCACGCCCCACTGATGCTGCTCCTTCCTCTATGCTCCTGCAGACCGCTATGGAAAGCTTCCCTTTCCATGGGGGCCATCTTGGAATAGTATTTTCCTTCATTCAACGGGATGCTGTGCGCGTCCTGTTGAACGAAGGAAAATAAAAAATATTTAACACCCCGAGTTACCCTTTGATATCCTGGGGTGCTAGTGGCCTTAAGTCCCCATTCCAAGGGCTGGAACGGGGGTAACGGTCCAGAGCGCTCTTTAATGGCGTTCGCTTCGCTCGGATTGTTAACTTGGACTGCCAAGCCGTTACCCCCCCCAGCGCCACATTACACTGGCAGTACAATGACTTTACTCCAAAGCAGCCCCATATCATTATATTCATTATTTATCGTGATGTGATTGCTTCATATTACTAAGTAGCTGTCTGATCTTTTGGTTACCAAACGAATGCTTTCTGGTAGTTGTAGGGCCATAATATGTAATACTTGCTGGCAAGCAAAAATCCCTTGGCAGAGACTAAATCTTGTAAAAACCATACAGTTTTAGACTAGATAATATCAGGCCCAAATGTCTGTTAGGAAAAGGATATAATTTCAAAAATAAATGACATATAAAGTAGGTGATAAAAGAGAGTAGAGGCAGTCCTAGGACAATGTGCCATTAAATAAGTTAATTGTTGTATTGAATGGCATACGTCAGGTGGTGAAGGGCTAAGAATAGGAACAGAAACCAAGGAAAGGGACAGGAGGACATTTAAACATTTATATCATTGGCAGCCTGAGGCCCGTATTTCCATATTTATAAATCAGGCCTGTTTTTTTGTGTGTTATTTTTTTTGCATCTGCTGTGCCAGCTCATTAATTAGTTTCATAGAGGCAGAGGCGCATGTGCATTGGCTATGCCCATATGCAATTGTAGGGACGTCATTTAGTACCCCTGTGGCGTCCCTTGCTACCCCTAAAAAAAATTGTAAAAACAACTATTTATATATTTTTTATTTTTTATTAAATGGAGGCTCCTGTGCTGTGGCCAGCAGCATGTGGCTCTTTGTTTCTGGAGTGGCTGGTTTTCTGATAGCTCATTTGGTTGAGCGCTCTCTGCTTAAATGTGTGCGTAATCTGCAGGTTGCAGGTTTGACTCCCGGCAAGGTCAACTCAGTCTTTCATCCTGTTGAGGTTGATAAATGTGTACCAACACAGGTTGGGTAATATTGTATGTATATTTGTTCTATATGAAGCGCTTTAGCGTAAGTGCTATATAATAACACATCATTATCGTTTGGCCTTGGACGTCTGCTTGCATTCACAGTAATTTGGTAATATGGGCTTATACACGCTGATATGAATGATACATATGGTGATCCATTCTTGTATAAATGTACATCATTTTACAGTGATATTGTAACCATATTTTTCGTAGTTTACTTAGAAACAATGCTATGTGATGCCACTTCCTGTTTTGTCAAGTGGTGAAAAGTTGTGTTCCATCGCTTCCTGTGATGCCACATCAGGGTGGGGACAAATGACATCACTTCCTGTGATGTCATCAGTGGTCAAGGGTCGCGTGATGTCACTTCCGCTACCACTGGCATTTTGGTGAAATGACGTCCATGTGCAAATGTGGCCTTTTCTGTTCACTTCCCACTCGCTGAGCCAGGCAGTCTCTTGCCACTAGGAAAAGCCCTATTGGATGAAGGCGCTTAAAAATCCTGCTAAGGAAATACACTGGACACTCATTACCACTCATTTTCTTGAACATGCCCTGTAGACTTTGTTAACTTCTGCAGAATAAAGTGAAGTCAAGCGCCTTATACAATTATTTGTAAAATGAAAACACAGGGCAGAAAAATGTGTATTCTGTTGACATGGCGGTGTCTGGTCCCTCGTAAAATCGATTTATTTATTCACAGGTAAAGCATTGGTCAACCAACACTCTCCCCCCAAACCTCTCCCTTCTGGCGCGGTGAATATGGCTTAGTAAAGTGTGGGCAAAAACATATTGTCTGGCGTTACTGGTTTGTGTGACATTTTAACGTCTGCCTGTAGGAAGCAGACGAGAACAATGCTTTGAATTGACGTGAAAGGAAGATATTCGGGCTTCAAGCACTGAGGCAGCAGGAGTCGCAGCTGCAACACTGGCAGAGAAAAGCTGGCTGTGTGGCAGTAAACAATCCCTTTTCCTGCCTGCTAAGCTGCACATTTTTAATTGGAGCGCAGATGCAAATAGGAATTAAGAGGTAGGTGCCCAGATAAAGACTACCAGAAAGAGCACAAGAGCAGAACAAAAGACGAAAGAAAGAGCTGCGATGAAAAGCACTCTCCTCTTTCATCAGGAGACAAAGAACAGGGGGACAGCATTGACAAGAAAAAGGCAAACATAGAGCGGCTGGAGATAACACAAAAAAGGAACATGAGGTGCACAACAAAAAACAAAGAGGAACAGAATGGGCTGCACGCTGAGGTGGCAGGAGCATAAAAGAGTGCATGTGCACAATTTAAGCAATTCACTTTGGGGAAACAAGAACTACTGGGGATCCTGTTGCCATTCAACACGTTTACCTGTAAAACAATGATGGCCCTCATTGCACCAGCAACCCGCATTTCTTCTTTGAAGAAAATAAATATCAAATATTCAGCCCAAATATGTAAGTTTATCGATAGAGCTATGCAAGGCAATCCCACAATAAAACCATTACGGAACTATGGGTTTCCCATCGATATTCCAGATAAAGGTGAGACGATTCCAGGAAGGAACTGCTAGGCTATTATGCAATTGTAGGCAAAAGGGACGAGCATACTTATTTTTGGCACTTAAGGGGTTAAATATCAATTCACAGGCTATTATTAGAGGATGCTTAGGAAGACATCAGCCAGGCTAGGGCTTGCTGATGTGTATCGCAGCTCTTACTAGCCGTGGAGAGCTAGGCTGGGTAGTGGCATGTTAATTAGAGAGCAGCATCACTCCAAACAGATGGTGAGGCCAAGGTTATGTAAAATAGGAGTGGTGTAAAAGTAACAGATGTGGCATTCAAAGGAGGCACAGACACCATGTTATGGATTAGTCAAAGACATTGAAGCTGCTACTCACTTTGCTCTCACGAGAGCGAGAACAGTAGGACATAGGATTTCCAAATACACAGTTGGGTGCAGTATACTTGTGTATAGGCGCGTTATAAATGCCATATCATATCAATGAGAGTTTTTGCATTTTCAGTTGTATTTACTCTTGCACCTGGTTATGTTTTGACAGACATTTGGTGCCCCTGACCTGTCTGTTTATACACAACCATAGTCTGGGCTAAGCTTATTACTGTACAGCTGCTGTTCCAAGTGCCACACCAGATACCACACCCGGCCGATTCTTTGGAGGATTGTGACTCTGTGTTGATGAAAACCCACACACTAGATGGTCCCAGAACTGTGTTCCCCACGAAAGGACAATGTCCTTCCATTAAAACATAATGATGTTTTAATACTTTGGCTGCAATGGTCATTCCCTCATTTGCACAAGGCTGTGCAAATCAGACAAATAAAAGTAGAGTTCGATCGCTCAAACCAATGTATATAATGTTCATTTTATGCCTCTTTATTTATTCATTTTTTAAATTTATTTTTTTTACTTTGTGTTTTATCAAAATGTATTGATTTTACAAAGACAGTCTGTAGGTTCAAACTGCTTGTTTGCTAATTGTTGATCACGAGCAGTTTGTCGTAAATTCTTCTTTACTTTGTTTCTCTCTCAGTACGGCGGATTCCAGCAGCGGGGTTAGGTATGCTTTCCTTAGTTGGGCTGTTTCGGGGCATGTCATCAGGAGATGTCTCACTGTTTCAATTTCGGTGGTGCTCTTACACAGGTGGCACTGGTTAGTTATTGATAGCCCTCTTAAGGCTCTTATTTCTTCTGCGTTTGTCTGGGAAGCACGTGAAAACTTGGTCAATTTCATTTAGTTTTTTGATTTGCGTAGGTAGGTGGGCTAGGAGTTTGTTGGCATCCGCCTTTTCCAGGGTATCTAACCAATCGAGTTTGTTTAGTTTCCTCTTCACACGTATTGGATTCCGAGTTAGGTCGTCTTCATCGCATCCAATCTGTTCCAGGCAAGCTTTCTGTTTGAGAGCCCAAGTTGAAAGCATTTTGCACTTCCCCACAGTTGTTTCTTCTTTTAGGATTTTGTATTGTGGAGCGGAGTCTGACTTGATGATTTTTCTGAAAAGGGCCATTTTGTTCTAGTCGACAGTGGCCTTCAGCGACAGCAAGCCCAGTTCCCTCCGAATTGCAGGTAAGGATGTTGACTTCGGTAGGTGTAGTAATTCTCGCCAGAAATGCGCTTCCAGTTGTGGCCAAATGCTTGTAGGGATGTTTGGCTTGCCTTCTCCTCTGTATGTTATCGATGGAACAAATTTTCCTTTGTAATATTTTATTACTGGCATCAGGGAAAAGCGGCCAAATTTTCTATCCAGGGCCTTGGCCTGTGAAGATAGTTTCCGAGTTTTTTTCCCAGAGGTTTGTTTGCATGCTTATCTCTTTTGCAGAGGTGTCAATCATGGCCCCAAGGTATTTGAATTCTGTTACCTGGTCTATTTTTCGTCCATTGATTTGGTTTTCGGTTTGATTTGGTCGATTTCTTGAGAACCAGGATTTTGTTTTTTTCCTTGTTGATTATCAGATTGTTTTCAGTTGTGTATGTGTTCAAACTGTCCAGCTGCCGTTGAAGACCGATCGATGTCTGGTCAATCAGGATAATGTCGTTGGCGTATAGGAGCCTTGGGATTTCCGTGCCTCCTAGGTTTGGTGGAAAGGTTCTGAGTGGGTCGCTGGAATCTTTTAGATCTCCAAGAAAAGCTGTGAAGAGGGCCGGTGCCAGGGGGCAGCCCTGCTTCACTCCTCTGTCAGTTGTGATTTCTTCAGACAGGGTGCCTGTCTGATTGAGCTTCACTCTGATGGATGTTTTTGAGTTTAGACCGATTATTGGTTTGAGGATCTGCTTGGGGCATTTCCATCTTTTCACCTTTGCCCAAAGGAGGTCATGATCAATCTTGTCGAAGGTGTGAGTCAGATCCACGAAGGCCAGATAGATATTTTTGTCTTTTTCTCTTGCCAGGTTTTTTAGCATACTCAGGAGCATAATGTTTGTTGTTGTTCCAACGTTTTTAGTGAAGCCTGCTTGAAGTGGATCGTTGCATGGCAAGTGTGTTGCCCACAGTTGGAAGCTTGCGGGTAGACAAGAGCCGTAGATTTTCCCTATTGTATCCAGTAGAGCAATCGGGCGGTAGTTTGATGGGTTGGATCGTTCGCCTTTCTTGAAGATTGCTATCACCGTTGCTCGGGACCAGGAGCTGGGAAGTGATTTTGAACGGCTGATTTCCTTGAAAACGATGCTAATGAAGGAAGCCCATAGGGCTTGATGTGTTTTCAGATCGGAATTTGTTATCCCATCTGGGCCAGGTGCTCTAGATGTTTTTAGGTTCTGTATCGCTCTTTCAATCTCGTCTTTGTTTGAGTAGTCTTCCCAGGGTATAACACTCTGGGTATGAGTGTAGATCGAGTTTGTCAATGGTTTCTTGAAAAGGGTGTAAAAGTGTTTTATCCAACGTTCTTCGCTCACTGCATTGGTTATTGTTATGTTTGAAGATAATCCTACCCCCTTTACGAGGCTCCAGAAGTCGCAGGAGTTTTTTCCATTTACCTTTTTTAACATCAGCTCGGCATCTTGCTGATATAAAGTGGCTCAATGAAATTTTAGCCAGCCAGTGTATTTCTTGGCCTCCTCTTGGAATTGCTTCTTGGTCAGTTGTGAGTTTGATTTTGTGCTTGCCGTTTTAATTTTCTGAGGGCTCTTCGTTTCATGACCAAAAGTTTGTTGTACTGATGTGGTCCTTGTGAAGCTGTGACGTTTTTTTTTGGGTGATCTCTTTGGTATGGGATCAGAAGTGGTTGATAGTCTATTGTGTGTGAACTTGTGTTGTTTTCTTTGCCACTACATTTTTAGCTGTAGAGCTCGGAAAGTTCCAGGATTCGGTCATTTATCATCCTTAACCGGTTTCCTTGATTGTTCACCTCCACCATTGTTTTCATTCTTGTTTTTGGGGGGGTTTCAGACAGCCATGTAATTTCCACAATGTTGTGATCGCTTGCTTTAGCTCGTGTGACGTCAAAAGATGTTAAGAGGTTTAGCAGGGCTTCAGAGGTGAAGATGTAGTCTATTGTGGTGTTTTGGTGGGCTCTTTCCCATGTTGGTATTTGTTGTAACTTTATTGACTTTTGGGCTGCGTTACAGATATGTCTTGAGTCCATCAGTTTCACCCATTTTTGTCCTCTTGAGTCCCCCCGACGTGCCTCTTTAGGGTTGGTAGACGGTTCTTTTGTAAAGGGGCAGGACGCATTTAAGTCTCCACAGATGGCGATCATCGTGACCTCCGTGTTGGCTTGGATGTCGTCGATCTCTGCTTCAATGGTTCTTAGAAATCTTTTGTCTGTAGTTGCTTTCGGGTTCCAATACACCGTTATTAGCACCATTGATGATTTCAGTGACTTTTTACTCGTTGAATCTTTCCTTGTCCATTCCACTTGGATTGAAAGATGGCTTTGGGAGAATGAGCGTTTTTTGTGTGATCTCAAGCCGGAACTGCTTTTCACTGCAATTAGCAGTCCTGCAGACGGGCTGCCTATCGTTGCTCTTTTGGCTGGTGCAATTTCAAGTGAGTATCCATCTATTGCTGGGGCTTCTGCTAGCCAAGTTTCTTGGAGTGCAAAGATGTCATATTATCCGAAGTTGGATTTTCCCTGAGTTGTAAGGTGTCTTAAACCCCTGGTGTTCCATGATCCGAGTTTCAGTGAGGCTACTTCTTTTGCGTAAATCGGAGTTTCAAATCTTGTAGACCTCACTTCTAACTGCTATTTGCTTGTCTTGGGAATTGAGGGTTTTGGCAGCCATGCCCAGAGTTGTTTGATTGGGCCAAAGGATATTTGGCTGTTTGTTTTTTCTGAAGTCGGTGGAGGATTCTCATGATTGGTTAAGGTTTTTTTTTTTTCTCCAGATCTGTTATGGTTCCTCGCGTCTCATCTTCAGCCTGCGTTGGGTTGCTTCGCCTTAGTTCTTCTGCTCTTGGTGTCATCGTGGGTTTTGTCCTTGAGCATTTGCTTGAAAATGCGTCATGTTTCATTGCTTGAAAGTGCCAGTGGTGATGTTGCGGCCTAACATTGGGCCGGCAATTTTCTGGCGTCCTTTCTCGTGGGGTTTTTACTGGGGCTCGTTTTGACTTTGTGTATCCAGTAATGTTGAAACCTTGTTTTAGGAGGATTTCAGAGTCTGTGTTTGATAGAGTTGATCTCAATGACTCCTTTATGTGAATGTATGCTTTGGCTTTCTTAGTAATGTGGTATGGTTCCACGAGCTTAATGTCGTTCAGAGTTAATCGTTTGAGGTCATTAGTGCTTTTCAAGATCTTCATGATAGTACCTGTATTCAGGGTTATAGTTTCTTTATTTGCTTCTGATTGTTCCATTTTTAGGATGATCCTTTTGTGGGGCTTGTGAAGGGGGCTGTGGGCTGGCCGAAATTTGTTTTGTGGTCTTTTTTCTTTGGTTTGGTCTTGATAGGCTTGGCCTTTTTGTGTTTTCGTTTCGTCTGGCCCTTGAGGTTCGGGTTTGTCATTGGAGGTTCTGTATTTAAAGGACAATTGTTCTGTTTTTTTCTGCCATGTTACTTCTTTCTGAGGGCGATCTCTAATAGAAGGGGTTTGCGTCGTGCTTGTCGAGCTATTACATCTACGTTTTTTTGATTGACTTTCCTTTTCAAAGGAGCATGTCGATTTTGGTTTGCATACCCCTGTTTTTTTTTTTGTCTCGAGTCTCTGGGGAAGAGTGGAGAGTAATGTTCATTGAGCTTTTGTCAGCCAGAAAGTCTTCAATAGATCTTGGAGATTTTTGTGTTATGTTGGTGGACACTCCGCTAGGGTTTAACTTTGTGCTTTTCTGGTAATTGAATACCAAGTATTTTTGTTTGTCGGAAGGAGCACTTTTTGAGGTGGTGTATGAGGAATTTGGCTGATCGATGATGATGCAAGATTCATCATTTGATTTCCGTTCGTGAGTGGTACTCTTTGGCCCCGCCAGGGATTTTCTGTTTTTTTCGGTGGCGGGTTTTTCCTGAATTCCAGAGAATACAAATTGAGTTGGTCCTTGTTGTAGATCGGTTTAGGTGTGGGCGCAGGAACTCTTTGACTTGGATGTCTCCTTTTCAGTGTTGTCCATTTCTTGACTAAGAATTTCAGAGTTAGGGCAATCCTTGTTTGTTTTTGCGCTGTTTTCTTTTGCAGTGATGAAACCCTTGTTGAATATTAACTTCGTGTGCATCATAGCAATTAGCGTAGTGTGATCTTTTAGTGTCTCGTTGAGAGATTTGTACAGTTTCCCAAATGGTGTTAAACCTATCATGATGGCCAACATTATCGTCGTCAGGTCAGGTTTTTTTATGGGAGATTCTTTGGGCACTGCAGAGTGGTCAGATTGGATTCTGCTTGGGATAACAAAGGAAGAATCTTGGGGGGCCCCTCTGCTCCTGCTGGTGGTTCGATGTTCCGGGATTCTCGTGCAAAATGTGGGAGAGAGGATCTTCTCGCAAGTCTTTGTGAGCCGTAGAGCAGCCATTCTGCATCAGCGGATATTCTAGGGTGTAGAAGCATGGGAGCTTTAGACTTATGAAAGACTTCAGGGGGGTCCGGCGTAGATGTTATTAGGTTGCGTTGGCGTCCGGCCTCCGAGCTTTCATCGACTATTTGAGTTTCAGGAGTAGGAGGCAGTTCAATGTCTGGGGCTTCCTGGTCATTACTTGGGGGAGTTTGGGAGGGCTGAGGTGTAGGTGAGGACTCCAAAAGAGAGGGGGTTCAGCCGGCCCCTTTGTGGTTTTCAGATCAATTGACGAATGCTCAAAAGCACAGTTTTCAGGTAGGCTTTCTTGTATGTCAGTAATCAGACTGCTGTTGTTGTTGTTGGGCGCCCTGCTGACTTTAGGGATCGAAGCAGTCTTTCGTGTTTTCACGGCTGGCTGTAAATCAGTCAGGGCCTCAAGAATCTCGTCGTCTGTAAGTTCTGTAAGCACCTCGTGCTTTCTTTTCCCTTGTCGGGCAAACAATTCTTTTAAAGAGTTGCAGATCATTGTTTTGGGGGTGACTCCCGCTGGCACTCTTTGTTGTGCCTTCTTGGTTTGACCAGATCTTTTGGTATTTTTTGGCCCAGTTTTTTTTTGTAGTTTTTTAAAATTGTTTAGCTCACCGTTGAGGGTCTGGGCGCTGGTCTTTTTCTTTATCTGGGAATTTGGTTTGGGGTCATAGATGTATTCCCATTCCTCTGATGCATCCGGAGGGGTGATTGAGTTTTGGGCTGCAGACGCTATTCCAGCGTGCAGCTCTGCAGTGTAGCTGGTCTCCACCAGGGGAGCTCGCGAGTCGGTGTTTGAGCCAGGTTCGCTCGCGTGTGAACAGCCGGCTGTAGCAACGTTCAGCGGGCGGGGCGAGCGAGGGGCTCCAGCGTCCTCAAGGTTTCTCGCATGTATCTGAGTCCGAATCGCCACGGTTGACTGGGGCGCCACCTCGCCACTGCTCCCTGGCGGGCCCACCGATGCTGGAGGCGCTGCTGACTTTTCAGCCTAAGTCGGGGCAGAAGTGCTGGGGCTTGCCGAGCAGTGTGGGCTCCTCTGCTCCGGGAGGATGTTCACGGTAGATGGAAGTTCCTGGATTACGCAGCAGTTTGTTTTTTCTAAATTTGATATAAGTTGGGTTGCGGCTTCTTGTCCATGCCCCGGCTCCTGTGGAGGTATTTCCCTCGCTGCCAGTCCTCCAACTGGCAGCACTGGGATACCTGCAACACTGGGCACGGGCTGGGTGTTCCGAGCGTTTCCAAAGTTTTCCAGCGTTGTTTTCTTTATTTTTTGAAAAAGTTTGTTTTGGGAGCTTCAACTTCGTAGCTCGGCCTTTGGATTGTGAGTTTTTGTAAGTGTGTAGTTTCCTTGAGGGGGGTATGAGATTCAGCCCAGTGTTGTTTCCCCTTCTTTGGGGATTTCTGCGTAGTTGCTGCCGCTTTTTTTGGGCGCTGAGCCCCGCTTGATATGAAGCTTGGGCAGAGCCTGCTCAGGGTGGAACTTGTGGAAAGGAGAGCTTGCGGTCTGAGTTTGACCGGGTGTTTTGAGGTGAACAAGAGGCTTGAGGGCAGTTGGAGTTGGCGCGAGCTTCTGAGGTGCATTTTTTCCTCTTCAGTTTCCTCGTTGATAATGTCTAGGCAGCAATTTTGCCGAAAGTCAAGGGCTGATGCCATGTCTCTGCCAGTCCTTACAGGGACTGCAGAGACTACTTCTTACTCGGCTGTGACTCCACGGCCGCTCTGCGGTGTAAGTAGGTATTTGTATCCTCCTTCCTTCTGATAGAGAGCAAGAACAGACTCAGGGAACTGGAGAGAGTCCAACCTGCAGAGACTGCTTCTGACTCTGCTGTGACTCCGCGGCCGCTCCGTGGTGTAAGTAGGTATTTGTATCCTCCTTCCTTCTGATAGAGAGCAAGAACAGACTCAGGGAACTGGAGAGAGTCCAACCTGCAGAGACTGCTTCTGACTCTGCTTTGACTCCGCGGCCGCTCTGCGGTGTAAGTAGGTATTTGTATCCTCCTTCCTTCTGATAGAGAGCAAGAACAGACTCAGGGAACTGGAGAGAGTCCAACTGTAGAGAGTCCAACCTGCAGAGACTGCTTCTGACTCTTTATGCCTCTTTATTGTAAATCCTAATCAGAGATCATACATATAAAATCACGGATCTATGTGATTATCTCCCCCAAGCATTCTGAAAACCTAAATACGGATTTTCTTGTCTTTTTGACATTTATAATCAATCATATGCGATGAGATACCGCCCATACCCTAACATACTTGCCATACATTGTTTATTACCCTAACCAACCCCCTCACACATAATTGCTTAAAACTGCACAGTTAAATGTCAGCATTTTCGGCCTTGAAATTATGTGGTGATACCTGAAATCACAACTCAACAGAAATAATTTCTTAAGCAATGAGGGTTTTTTCTCATGGTTCATACACTCACTTTATTTGATCAAACATGACATTTTCACCATATAATTAAAGTATTTAGTTGCTTGTAGATTGAGGAATCCATACAAGGTTTAAATGCCATGGCATGTATATGCTTCGATCGACATAGGATTGTCCTCAAGAGACAAAGAAACTTCAGAGAGTACTTGGTGTGTGCTAATACCAAACACACTATATATATATATAATCAACTGTATTGTCAACCACCTAAAGTTGGGGAATTTCTGTGTTTAAAATGCATGGATTGCAATGATGTAATCACAGGAAGCAATCATATGTCACCCTCAGACCGGGAACAAATTTGGACAAATTGACTTCTGCCCTGAGTACAAGGATGAGTAGAGGCTACAATGCCCACTCAGCCCTCACACTTCTACAAACCAAGAACCAACGCAAGCATACAGGAAAAACAGGCACTGTCGCAGTCACATGCACAAGTACAGTTAAGAGATATACATCATTCACCTTTTGTGGTAACATGAGCTGAGGGAAGGCTATATTTTTAAGAGGGGTATGAATGTTGTTAAGCAACAGCCCACACAGCAAAGCATGCAGCCCAAAATAAAGGAATGTCCAATCAAGTTTCAATAGAAATATATACTTTAAGCAGACACACTTTGTACTCACTAACTAGAAAACATTGTAAAAACCCAGCCCTGTAGAAGAACTACAGATTACGCACAGATAGAATAGATGTAGCCCTCTGGGTGATGAGATAAGGGGACACAGACATTCAAAGGACAATCATGTTCAAAAAGATATATGTCTTTAAGTTGTGAAAAGGGATTAAAATGACCCAGCCAGTCACTAGGCCTCAAAGATGGACCAGGGGGGCAGATATAATTAAATAATACCTTCTGCAAATGTCTTAGGTGTTTGACAGCTCGGGTCGCGGGTTCTGGAATTCATGTCCAACTGCAAGCTGGCATCGAGGAGGGGACTAACAGAATGGGAGCTACGGTTTTGAAGCATCAACTTGAGCTGTGCAGATCGGGCGTTCACAAGGTCTGGTTCGCAGTTGAGGAATGACAGCAGTTGAGCTGGTACCAAGAGGCACAGACAAGTCAGTTTGATGCAAAGGCTTGGAGGTTGAGGTTCAGGGAACACCAGGGTCGCGTCAAGAAGCTGGCATTTCAGACTTTCACTTAGCAAGTCAAGGCATTGGTACTTCGTAGTTTGAGCTGAGTAAATTATGTGCTTTTGTTGGCGTGGTGTTGCGGTGAACGGGGTTGAACAGCGAATGGCAGTTCAGAGAACAACAGACACCAAAGGGCAGAGTCGAAGAGTCATGTTGGATTGCTTAGCATCAAGGTACACTTGAATTACGGCTCAAAACGGGTCATTATCGACAACAGGGATCTTGGCTTTTCTGACTTCCACGTGCTGTGAGTCCCACTCCAGAGTGTCAAGGGCCAATATGAGTCCATTTCATGGGCTCCAAAATACAAGGGAGGATGGCACACACCTTCCATAGGGACCTCAGCATGGTGAGGTTCTAGGCAACAGGGTGGCTGGCAGAGATGCAGGCTTATTGTCCAGTAGCAGTGTGCAACCAAAATGGTCCTTGGTAATGGTTAGGGGACAGAGCATGCTTCTGCCTTGGACCCCTGCCTCCACCTCACAACTGGAGGAATTTGGAAATGACTGCTCTCCCAACAGGGTCCAGTTAAATATGTCAAGTGATGATTCAAAGGTGTTTCAAGATGGTCCCCAAGATGATTCAAGGAAGTGGTGGGACACCTATACTTTTGTAGGCAAAAGTCCACAGTTGATTGGACTAAAGCTAGCCTGCATTATGGGTCTAATCACTGCTCTCAAAATGTGTGCACTTTGCCCTTATGATGTCACACCCAAAGTGCTTTGCTTCAGAGGAACAGAAAAGAGAAAGAGAGGCAGAGAGACTCAAGATAGCAGAACCTTCTGCAATCTGTTCACATCCCTCTCTGGGTACAGTACCCTCATCCCTTCCTTCTCAATAGGAGCAAAGGCCTTTAGAATTGCAGCCCCCTGCTGTGAGGACTGGATCTCTGTGAATTGGTGCACCTCTTGGTTTCCGTTCTCAGGCCAGCGTCCTTTGGACTGGCTGTCCTGTGGAAAGGGTGTTACCTACCCTTACAAAGGAACAAAGAGAAATAATCCACCAAGGCTGTAGTCCTGTTAGTGGAAAGGGGTGGGCATTTTCTGGGAGGAATACAATACAATTCTCTTACTCGGGTATGGCTTATATTCACAATGTCTCGTGCCACTAGGACAGGATCTTTAGAGTTAAGCAGTCTTTGGAACAGGGGTGCATATTCTAAATGCAGCCCCTGCACCGAAGAGACTTGGATGTCACTGCAGCTGCCAAGAATGCACCTGTCACATCTGAACGAGCTCTGTACCACTGGTGGATCAGGTGCTTCAAACTAGGATGCAGCAGGGCACCAGTAAAAATGATGCCTTAGCAAAGAGCTTATGAAAGGGAAATGTGATTAGCAGATTTCCCTTTTAGAGATGGAGTTACACGCATATTTGTATTATTTAATAAAAATACAAAAGCGAGTGCATCCACATACTTCACAAATAACAATTCCTCACAAAATTCTACTAAGACATTATGCAACCTGCATCGCTAAACTCACATTCTACTTTTTAAAATGCCAATGTGGACATATAACATGGGAGAAATAATCAGGACTACCGTGTATCGGAACACATACTCTAAATCCCCAGTTGCTAGACATTTTATTGGAACAACAACACCAAGTGTTGCAGCTGAAATTCCGCATCATTGAAGTCCTCTCAAGACACCCACGAGGTGGAGAGCGGGAGAACAAACAACCCCAAAGAGAGTCATTTTGGATTCACAATCTACAATCTATGTCCCCACTCGGGATGAATGAAGAGTGGCATTTAAGCTGTTTTCTATAATAAAAAATGAACATTCCATTATAGCAGATACACATTATAAACTGGTGAGAATGAATAAACTGAGGCTGATGCTGTGCTTAGTAAGGCCACCAAAATTAAAGAAAAAATGTCATGGACACCTAAAAGAATGAACAAAGTACAGATGTAATCCATTAAGAATTAATAGGTAATGCAGTATTTAATTGTGAACATGAATTCAAAGACAAGAAAATCACAAATTGTAGGCTGCAAAGAGGCATGCACAACTTCAGTACTTTGAGTGTACATAACTGCAATCTAGTGACAGACCACAATTTAACATTCACAGAATAACACTTTGTGAACATCTTTTCCATATTGTCTTAACCTTGTATTAAAGGTGCAGTCAACATTCATGCAACATTATAGAAATGGTCAATCGACACCAGGTACAATCCACATAACCCCACACCCAAGAAGTAATGATATATATATATATATATATATATATACACAGTATCACGTTATACACATAGGGCCTGGTCTATGGCATTTTTAGTGCAGTACAACGTGGCACTGCCATCAAACACAGAGCGGTGCAAAATGTATTTTTTCAGTGCAAAGTGATTTTGCACTGCCAACAAACAACATGATTCACAGATCGATGCAAAATCTATTTTTGCAGTCCAAAGTGTCATTGCACAAGTACAAAGTCAGTGCAAAGTCACTTTACACTGCAAAAATACACTTTGCACCGCTTTGTAATTCAGGGTGGTTGTTGCCAGTGCAAAGTCACTTTACACCACACTAAAAATTCCACGAATCAGGCCCATAGTCTTTCTTGTATTTAGAAAGACACAAACATGGTTTTCAGACAGCTCTAGAAATTCACATTTCAGTCCATCTTTGACAACCGGATATTATCAATGTTACAAAACTGTGACGGACTAACAATGCACAACAACACACGGCTTTCGTGGATACACGGCAGTGCCAGATTTAGCAAGTAAAGTTTCGCAACCGAGGTTTACTATTGTTTTTTCTTATACCTGAAACCTCTATATATAGTAGTTACGGTTATATATGTACTGGCCTGAGTTTCATTATATTTTCCATTTAGTGTAGGCGATTGACAACAGATAAAACAAATTGCTGCACAACTTTATGGGGAAGCAATGTTGGCAAGTGTGTTCTATACTGACAGTTAATTTCTTTTACAAAACAGAGCGTATGCACAATAGAGGCTGCATATATAGATTTGCAGCGTGGGCGAATGTCTCCTAATATAAAGCACATGTTCAGTACAGGTTATTTATTGAATGTAGAATATGGAAGTAGTCTGGTGACGTGAAGATTTGCAGCCACCTGAGGCGCGGACTGCAGCAGTGATATAAAGGCACACTGCAAACAGGTATCTTTTAGATATATTCCCTAATTTGAAATTGTTGTTTAAATTGTTATTTTATACTATGTGCTTCAGTCACATTAGTTTTATAACTTTATCTGATGAACCCGAAATTCACCTCTGCTTGTGGTTTTTACTTGTGAATCCCTTTGTTGACATTAGCATCTCAACTACTTGTTAGCGTTCTTCTGTTTTAGGAATTAGAAGGGCGAGTTGAATCAGCGGTGCCTCACGCCCCTGCACACACTCTTAGAACCCCGAAACTACAATCCCTCTTGGGATTGTAGTTTTGGAAAGTCCATTTTGACCGAAACCCGGCACAGAGCCGGCCGATGCGGACGCTAGATGCAGTCTGCAGCAGTCCGCAAGCAGGACGCACAGGTAAGCTAGCAGGCACTAAATTATGGGCGTATTAGATATCCTGGCGCTTATTGAGGTTGAAAGGACTGCATCTTTCGAACGGTCCGCTCTATTAACACATATGATCACGGACAATAAGGTCCGTCCACCCTATTTATCCTTTAAGGAGCCATATCATGAATCCACGCTTCAGCAAAAAGTGATTGATATTAAACAGGATCATGGATCCCTCCCAGGTCAAAACACGAGGGAGAATTATACCGCTCCTATTATGAACAGCATAAATATCATACCCTATGAAGTCTAAAGAGATCATTTATACTAACACTGTACTAGATACACCATATGCTTGTGCTCTATCCACCCCTAGCACTAACAAAGCAGAGGACGTTGTCACTAAACTGTCGGATATTAAGATAAGACTCCTAAATACGAGGTAGCTAAATAAGCATGCACAGGATATTGATGATTACATTACTACTGACAAACTAGACATATTGTTCCTTACGGAAACATGGCTGCAGGAATCTATAGGTCCCATGGTGGACGTTGAGTTCTGGAGGGATACAATATTTATTGTAAAAACAGGGAGAAAGGCAAGGGAGGGGGAGTGGTTGTAACAGCCAAACAAGACCTAGCTCTCCATCCCTCCCCTATCCACTGCAAAGGCTGTGAAGTGATTATGTTAAAAATTAAACCTACCAATAATAGCAGTATTAATTTAATTGCAATTTATAGATCACTTTAACTTCTTAGAGAAATAACTCAATGCTATTGACTTTCAGGTAATTAATACAGAACCCACTTCAAACACTGGACACCAGCTTGACTGGGCTACATCCAATAATGTGAACACTCCTATTCTTGGGACCTACCCTTGCATTTGGACTGATCACAATATAATTGAATTAAGTTTCACACCTCATGACACCATTAAGAAATTAAACAAACTCCTATACCCACGTTAAGTAGAAACTTTAAAAAGATCACACCAGTCATCCTCACACTTGGCGTCTCAAACATAATGATTGCCACTAGCAAATATGACCCCTGCGAGAAACGAATTACCATCTTTACTAATCATTTTTCGGAAGTACTAGATCAACATGCCCCATTCAAACAGAAACTAGCAAGACCAAACAGAAATCATCAGAACTGGTTCAACACGGAAACCCGTAAACTCAAAAAAGACAAAAGAAAAGCAGAAAGAAAATGGCAAAAAGATCAATCCATTGTCAATAAGTAAATCTGGAAAAAGTTAGATCAATTGTATAAAGAAAGGGTAACTCTAGCTAAAAAAAAAACTACTATAACAACCAGATCACCTCGGCTTCTAATTCGACAGGCAATTGTTCCAAATCCTTAAATCAGTTGAAAAACCGGCAACCCATTCCAACCATCCCAAAGAGACTGTGAGATTGTCCAAACTGACTTCTCCAATAAAATAGCAAGGCAAGGGAAAATATCAGATCATGTATTATAGTCCATCATGCACTAATAAACATTGACTGTTTCAGAACCGGATCATTCTGAAAAGGCGAAATTCCACTCCTCCCCAATTACTGTAGAAGAGATGATGAAAATCTTATCAGCAACTAAAAGCACTTTGTGTGCAGAAAACATTCTCCCGCCTAAACTGATTCTTGACAACGCCAAACTGTTTGCTCCTTTTCTTTGTCATATGGTGAATGCCTCTTTCAGAGATCACAAAGTGCCTACTTCTATCAAAATGATAACGGTCACTCCCTTAGTAAGAAATCCTAGTCTAGAACAACGTGATCCAGTAAATCTTCGTCCTATCACAAACTGCAACTTTCTGTTAAATATCCTGGGCAAAGTTGCCACAGGACAGGTACAAAAATATATTGACCAAAACAACCTCCTGCAGGTCCAACAATCCGGCTTCAGAGAGGCGCAGGGAACTGAATCAGCATTGTTGGACCTTCAGACTAAAATGCTGGAGATAATGGATAGAAGCAAATCAGGATTACTCATTTTACTAGACCTCTCGGCAGCCTTCGATTTGTTGGATCATCAGAAGCTCTGAGAGGCCCTAGCTAAGGCAGGAAGCTGCTTGCAAGAGGCCATTGATTGAATCTCCTCGTTTCTAGGCAATAGGAGTTCCAAGATACAATGGGGCGAACACTTTTCAGCCTCTCAAACAGTAGACTATGGTGTACCCTAAGGAGCTAGCATCTCCCCCCTTCTCTTTAATATCTATATGCGTTGTCTCTGCACCCTCCTTACCAACATGGGTATATTTTTCACCAATTTTGCAGACGACACGCAGCGAATTATGGAGTTAACATGCTGTCATATTACCGACAACGATAAGCTTAGCACCATCTATAGCTCCATTGAGGCATGGATGAAGTCCATTTGGATGTGCCTCAATGTAGGGAAAACGTAACTCATGGTCTTTGGTTCCATTCAATCCAGATCCAAACTTGACCCAGCCTATAGCGCATTTAAAATCAAAAATACCACAGTTAAGGTATCAGAGAAAGTAAAGACCCTTGGTGTTTACTTACATGCCTCCTTGGGAGCAGATGCACATGTTGTCCGTTTGAAGCAAACTTGCCGGTACCATCAAACATTGCTAAATAGAATTAGACCCAATCTGAATCAACAAAATAGTTACACCTTAGCCAGAGACATTGTTTTGTCCAGACTTGACTATGGAAATTCGCTCATGATTGGAGCCAGCACAAAATGCATTAAGCAATGTCAAATTGTCCCGAATAATGCATTCAGCACTACCACTGGTAAAACTAAAAGGGATCATATTACACAAGAGAGGAAAGCCCTCCATTGGTTATCGATTCAAGACTGAATTACCTTTAAGGCAATGACCTTAGTCCATCATTTCCTATATCGAACAGCTCCGGAGTATCTGAAAAAGCAAATCAGACCATATACTCCTGGTAGGAGCCTAAGGCCTGGAAATAAAGGCTTAATTCAATCAGGAACTGCAAAAAAAGTAAACAGATTGGGCCGGGCCTTTACTGTTAAAGCTACCCTAAGATGGAATGAACTCCCACTTCACCTTAGGCGAGAACCAAATTATGTCAACTTTAGAAAGATGTTGAAAACAGCTCTTTTCAGATACATTTGTATCCCAGGACCTTCCATATATTTGGCCTGCTTGTCCCGTCATGTATCTGTTGTCCGTGTCTTCATGTTAAGCGCCCTGATGCCTGAGGGCTGCGGCGCTATATAAACACATAAACATAAACATAAAAATCCAATGTGGATTGAAACATGTACAAGTCGTGGCAATTAAACCTTTACATGGATCCCTCATTCTTAACGTGGTTGGAACTAAATACATTAATCATATGGTGAAAAGTTAATTATTGAACAAATAACATGTGAGAAAAATCAAAGTGGTTGCACACGTATTATGAGATAAACGCCTCATCTCTCAGGAAGGGATTTCTGTGAGCTGTGATTTTAAAGTGCACACTCTTTCACCAGTGCACTGATACTTATAATGCCACAGAAGGTGCCATGAAACCTCTTCAGGAGAAGATTGATGATCCATTCATCAAAAATGTTTGCACAATCAGGAGGAGACCACGTTCTGTGCCCATCACAGGTAAGTGTAGAAGAGGACAAAGGTAGAGACTGCCAAACATAGCGTAGACAGAAATATGTTGAATTGAAAACAATCCGTAATTTTATTCAGCATTCATATTCCGTCAATTTCTCGTTCAACTAGGGGGGGGGGGGGGGGTTTATGGCGGGCCATGTAAATAGTAGCTTTGCGCAGTTTACATGGTCACTATAAATGGAAGCAACTCAACCCGGTGCAAATAATGTAAAAAGCACACTCTCATTTAGGTCATTGAAGGAGGCAAAAGGGCAACTCCTCCATTGGTTGGATAAATACAGTTGATCTATGTACAAAGCAGACCTTTTTGTTCATTCGATTCGAACCAAACCTGAAATTCTGTATAATTTTACTAAAGATAAGAATGATTCTGCAAACAAATTGATCAAAATGTAGGTGTCTTTCTGTCAGTTTTACAGCTATTCACTGGACATAGAAAATCTCATTTGTAAGTCTACTTGCTTACAAATGTCACATATGGTTCTAGAATGAGAAACACAATTAACTCTTTGCTCACAACTGACAAAAACGTAATCCTTCAAAAACCGACCAATGTTTACATCTGTTTGTCCTCTAACCTTTCTTTCATATGGGGATGTGCTTGGGAAGCAAAGTCAGTGCAACACAGCTTCAAATCCCAGTCCTACACTTAAAGACAAAGATACATTAATTCATTAATTACTGTACTGCTCTGATCTCTCCTTTAATTAGATATTACCCGCGTAGATGGTACTCGGCTACGCAACACCCAAATTACATACTCGCTGTTCCCCACCAATTTGGGGATCTCACTCTTTTCACGCCACAATCTCTGCCCGCCTTCTGTCACTAATCTACCTCTGCAGTCTTTCTTTTGGCCATGCTGGACATGCATTCCTCTTTGAATTGGAGAAAGGACGTTGAGCCACAGCACGCTGAACATATGTTATTCAGCTTCCATGTTAATTTGTTCTTCTTTTTAAAAAATGTGTAGCAACATGGGATATTATGAGCCCGTAAACCTCCTTATGCACCCTTGATCCATTAGGGCCCAAAAGACGGGCATGAATGAAGTGCTATTTAAAATGTGATATATAGTTATTATTTCTTGCTAATCCCCTCTGCCGCCTCAAGTCAACCTCCCATTTGCAGCAGCTTTTATCTCACTTATGAAGACCTTCCTCCCGTCGAGATTAGATGCTGAACCTGTGATGGTGCAAAGAGGGCAATCATCATATCAGGCACCGCCCCCTACCACCGAAAATGTGCACGTAAATATAAGATAAGCGATCCCATTCAAAGTAATGGTTTTAGGCCTTGTACATTCCCAGACTGCTCTTAAGAAGCGGAAATATAAGCAACGCATTACCACAAGTAGATTAAGCGATGCATGCTTTCATTATGTTATAGGAGAAAAAACATAAACACAACTAGAATGGAATTAGGTTGCAACAGTAGAGGTAGATGTGACACACTGAGGGTGTTAGGCTGCAGCATACACTGAGAAAATCACTGAAAGATCGGCTGCTGAATACACTGAAGAAACAGTAATACAGATGAACCATAGGTGTAGCAGTAAGCAAACGTTTCGTCGTTTTGCAGGAAAGCCCTCATTAGAAGCAGCAAAACATACTATTTTGGAGCTGCCGCTCCATAGTGCTCATATTTGTTCAATTTTATGAAAAGTGCATTCTCGCCTGAAAGTACGAGACAGCCAAGGTCACAGTGGAAGGAAAACCAAGAAAGCATTTGATGGAGCGGCACAGAGATGCTGTTCCCATGACACAAGAGTAAGATATGTAGCAATTATTTTTGACCCAAATGATAGAGTTAATGTTAAGATTTGATAATATGAACAATATAGCTAATCAGCACTTTGTTTACTGTCTTCTCTCACCCCACTAAGCAGACTTGCAGAATTAATTACGAAAAGGATTATGGAATATGAAAATTAGATGACATTTTGCTCCTGGTGATGGGATTTCAATCCCAAAACGCATCGAGCTCTTTTGTGATTGGAATGTGAAATGTATTATTTTTGGTTGATATATGCACTATGGACAATATGAATGGAATAATGTAATTTGACCAAATCACATTCATACTTATGAATGAAATCTCTTGTGAAAAAATTATTTAGGACAACTTACAATAGAATGATTGGAGTATGAATATAAAAGTGATCACTCCACTCTCATTAACTAATTGATACAGGTATACAAGCACACAAAGAAATGTTGTTTGTTTCCTCAATCCTCCAGAGTGTGCATGGGATGCAAGTGTTCCACAGACCGTGGGCACTGTTTTATGCAATGCACTATTGAAAGAGGTGGACTATCTGGTTACTTTACTAAACAGACTGTTGTCAATAATGATGAAAGCTATATCCAAAAATACCAACTGTGTTGTACTACCTGTAAGGGTCAATTCTAAATTAAGATCATTTTGATTCAGCCTCAAAATATATATATCTATTGCACTAATTCTGGTATACTGCCCAAGCAATAATGTCTAAAATTGTATGTACCTCTTGACTTGTGATACTGCGGCAGTGGACGTGTAGTTATGGTTAAGTTGCTAATCCCATTGGAAGAGAATTTTTTGAGTGGCTTATAACTTTGCTCCCTGTGGACAAATCCACACCAAACTTTGCAATAAAAGTATATGGCCCACTGAATTTGTTTGCATAATTTGGTGAGGTTTGGTCCGGGGGGGCAAAGTTATAGGGGTGGACTCAAAATGTATTTTTTTCCCATAGAGTGAATGGGGAAAAAAACTTTGCTCACGCCTACAGCCCAAACCGCAGGACGGATTTTCACCAAATGTGTGGCAGGAGCAGTGGCTTGGTCCCGAAAATATGCTTTTTGGTTGAAATACGTCCAGTAGTTTTTTATAAAACAACCAAAAAGTAGGTTTCCCTACACATTTTCCTGTTCACTCCGCGGAAAGGACACCGATTGGCTAATCGGCTTGCATCATGTCCGCGGACATACGACTTGTTCGCTGATTGGCTGGTAAGAAGCGCAAGGTACGCATATTGTTTTGATGCGTCCGACATCTTGGATCCACAGACATCTGCGGACAGCGCTGCAATGAACGGGGGAAAAATACAACTTTGGGGAGTGTGTTAGTGTGTAAGAGTGCTTGGGGAGGGTGGGGAAGTAAGAGATGGGTCAAATGCTGTATTTGTTTAGGTGGCAGGCACCCCTGATGTGTTTGTCATGTCCGCGGTCACTGCGGCAGTCCGCAGAGATAAAAAATGCCCATATAGTTTAGTTAAAATATTTGATTCTATGGGTGTGTTATGCTGTGGTGGTGGTGGCCAGGGCGCCTTCGGCCATGCACCCAAGACTCTAGGGCCTGGCCACCACCACCGCAGCATAACACTGTAAGAAGATTCAATTCAACACTACAGCTAAGTCAATGCCTAGTCTGGGATACTGAATGGAAACCCTTATTGATATATCTTTATGTCCAGTTCATGAGTTCTGGATGACTATCCCTATATAACACCCCTCTCTTAGAATCCCCCTGACCCCTCTGAGCCAAGAAGTAGTTCTGTTTTGCAAGTTTAAAAGGTTTATTTGAGAAATAAGACAAAATATAGATACCACGCTTTTATAATAAATTAATAATCGATATCGCCCTTATAAATATAATGTTAATCAACAATGGGTAATCTGACACTAGCACACTTCTTTATAATCAATGAGGAGTTAGTATAGGATGGATCAAGTAGCAAAAATACGTTTATGATTTCAAGGGAAAAGCAATGAGGAATAAAATGCAGTACAGAAATACTTGAGATGATTTTAGCAAAAGATAATATAATCACTTTTTTTCTGGCAATTCACCCCCCTCCCCTATGCAATGTAAGACATGAAAATAGATGGAAAGAGGAGCACACAGTTCTCAGGAATTCAATCAAATACAATACGAAATTCAGTTCCCCCCCAGCAAGCTTAGAGAAAACTGGTATGAGTTTTAAAACACAGGCCCAAGTGCTTTGAATGTGGTGGCAATGAAGTGAGAAATATGCTGAAAATGCTTTTAGCAAGGAAAGAAATGACTGCTGATGGTTACACGTGGCTGGATTTTTAACCAAATCGCAAATCGCGGTAAAATTCGCGAGTGCGTGAATCGTGATTACGGCAAAAGTATAAGGAGTCAGCAAGTCGGTTCTAAACTCAAAATGACAGGTGACAGCTTGCAGCTTCAGAATTGACAGGTGACAGTTGTGCAGCTTTACAAATGACAGATGACACGATTTCTAGGAGGCTGTTCTACTTAGGTTAAAATAGTTTGGATTAGATTATTTTAACTAAGAGATTGGTTCTGCACAGTTCTGCTAGGTACTCACAATATAAATTTGAAATAGGCCTTGCCACGGATCTGGTCAGGTTTTGGACTGGACTCCGGTTCTGGTCTCGGCACTTCACAGTGATCTGGGTCAGCTCTCTGGTTCTGCTCACAGCGGTCTGGGTCACTCTGGATCTCTGGTCTGGTCTGTCCAGATACAGCGGTCTCTGCACGGCTCCTGGATCTCGGCACTGTTCCTGGCAAAAGTTCTTGGCAAGGGATTCAAGCAGCTCGCCCGGCTGTGAGTAGCTTGCAATGATTTGAGGCCTGCTGCAGAGAACTCAGCTTGTGGTTTTAGGCCTCTGATTTAGGTTCTAAAGTATAAGTTCTAGGTTCTGGAGTATGTAGCTGGAGTCAGTCTGGAACTGGTATCTTCTGGATGTTGTGTGGTCCGGCAAAACGCTCCGCAGCAACTGGATTTGAATGACTCTACCTGTCCCAGCAGTCTCTTTTTATGTGTTTTGAAAATGGGTGTGTGCCTGGGCCTAGCTAAGCCTGCCCCTCTCTACTTGTCATTGGCCCAATTCTCCCCTCTCCCATAATTGGGGGAAGGAAATGTGAGTCAGAGTGATGCTGGAGGTTTTATGGGTCAGAGGATCCTCCCCTGGTCAGTTTGCCCACAAATCTATATTTGATTCAAATACATCCTTCCCAGATATACAATTTGTTGAAATTACATGTGCACATTATATATTCCTTATGGTCCATGCTTGTCCGCCTCTGATCTTCCTGGGGGCTTGCATTCAAAAATGACAACATTTTGCGCTTTTTAACTGGTTTTGCAATATCGGACATTTACCCAAATTTACACACATGTGCACAAGGAGTATGGACATTAATTGATGAAGTGTCAGATTTTTAACATGCAGACATTTGAAGTGAGACCCTATTTTCCGCTAGCAACCCCCCAGAATACACCACAGGGTCCTAACGCATCTCAAAATGTTCACAGAAAAATCACAAAAATAATGATATTACTTATATAATTCTGACAAGTCTGCACTTTGAGTTATCTATCTTTTTAAAATTATGCCCTGGTCAAAAAGGGGTGTGGCTTCCCACATCACAGGGTGAAATAACTGGTTTATCCACTTCCCCCAAGCTCAGCTGCTAGCAGAGGCACTGCCCCTCCCAGTTTCCCCTGAGAGGAATCCACTTTACGGCCCCCCAATATAACATTTGCCTGAGTCCAGGACAGGCCTTTGTTCAACTCCCTGTAGTCCCCAGCTGCTCCACCCCTAATCTAATCAACAGGACCATGTAACCTCAGGATGCAGCCAGGCCTGGCAGCCAGGCCTGGGAACACAGCTGTTGATCAAGTATCAACTCCTGTCGGGGGTAGTTGTCAGGCAGAATTCAGTTTCATTAAGCCAGGTTTCAGCTAAATGTCACTTTTTGTTCCCAGTTTTCTACATTCAAATCAAACTGACAATTTTTACCTATACATTAAATAATTACTTCCTTCAAGTCATTTCAGAATATAGTTTTACATTGTATCCACCTCTTAGCAAGTCTTTCCTTGGTCTGGTTTTGTTTCATTTGTTCAGTTTTACACAAAAGTCTGGTGGTTTTAAAACACCGGCTTTCTGATAGTGGTGAGTACTGGTAATGCAACCATTTTTGGGATTAAGAAAATGAATTCCCCACAAGAAGGTTGTATCTTTGGAGTGGTCTCGTGCCAACTGCGCAGTTCTCGTATTCTGGCGTGAATGTGGGCGGCGATAGCTCATCCCCACATCCACCCAGTCTATTGATTTAGTTTGTTCTGGGATAGAATAATGGGCGGCGACAGCTCATCCCCACATCTACCCAATCTATTGACTCAACATGGGTCAAAACCCATGACAAATCCCCCCGCCCGACTGCGCTTTGATTCAAGTCGAGGGAAAGTCGGGTGCAAAGGAGGTTTTGAGCCCTTGCGCTGGTATGTCCCCATTATCTTCTTCCAATCCTGTAGGTGGCACAGTTCAGCATCTTTTCCTCCCTCCAGTCGATCAATCAGTTCTCCTTGCTGGTCCTGATGGGAGGATTGGGTGGTACCCTGGGCCCCTCGGGTCTCTGCTCCCGGTCTCCGGATCGTCCTCCTTGGCCAGTCTCCAGGTTTTCTTTCTCCTAGGACGACAAAGGAAGAGCGGCAATACCTATTCATGGACATTTCTCCCCACCATTGATATAGTGTGGTGGCATATATATTTTAGAACTCAACAGATATGAACATGCACATTTTTTTAAATTATGAGACAGGAACACATAAACTTGAGAAACACAGAATTTGATAGGTTATATGTAGGATATTTTAGGGTTGGAATTGAATTACTCTGGAGCGGTACCCTCTGGGATTGCAGAGGACTCCTCCAGTTGCTGCAAAGTGTGCCTGGGATGGCAACACTTCAACTGGTTTATGTGGACCCACTTGTCTTCCCCCTCTGCCAAACCGCCTTTGGGGATGCGGATCTTGTAGGCCACAGGGGAGATCTTGTCTATAATCTCAAAGGGTCCCTTCCATGTAGGCAAAAATGTGCACTGTCTTGCCTGGTTTCTTTGGAAGTTGTATAAATAGACCCGGTCCCCTACCTGATATTCCTTCCTGGAAGTTTCCAGGTCATAGTGGGTCTTCATACTCTCAGCTGATCTTTCTAGATTCCGCTGAGCATAGGCAAAAGCATGTTGAAGGTGTTTCCTTAAATTCTCCACATACTCATGAGTTGTGGAGGCATTTATCAGTGTCTGCTCTTGGGTCCTGTAGAGCAAATGCTGGGGAAGCGCCATCTTGCGCCCGTTCATCAACTCAAATGGTGACATTTTGGTTGCAGATGAAGGGGTAGATCTGATGGCCATTAGGACCAGAGGTAATCGGAGATCCCAACTTGGCCCAGAATCTGCCACAAACTTCTTTAATATGCTTGCAATGGTTCGGTTGTATCTCTCCACTGCACCAGAAGAAGCTGGCCTGTAAGCAATGTGTAGCTTCCTTTTAACCCCCAGTATCTCCCACATCTTTGTCATTACTTCACTGGTGAAGTGGCTACCTCTGTCTGACTCAATCCTTTGAGGTAGACCAAAACGGGAAAAGATGTGGTTAATCATCAGGGCAGCTGCAGTTTCTGCCTTGCATTTTGGGGCTGGGAGACATTCCACCCACTTGGTAAACAAGCATGTCACTGTCAACATGTACTTATTCCCCCTAGCAGAGCGAATCACAGGGCCTACAAAGTCAATTTGCAAATCTGACCATGGGAGTGTCATTCCCCTCTTTTGGAGAGGTGCCCGGTGTGTGAGGGATGTTGGCTGAAATTGTGCACACACAAGACAACCCTTCAAATATTGGTTGAGGTCCTGGCCCATGTGTGGCCAGTGTGCAACCTCTCTTAAGATTTCCAGTGTTGTGTGAAACCCCCTATGACCAGCGGTGGCCGTATCATGGGCATGACTTAACATCAGGCTTCGGAATGAGGTAGGAACCACCCACTGATCATGGCCAGCTTGGGATTTCCTTACCAACAAACCGTCTTGGATTCAGAACATTTTTGGACATTTCATCAACACTCTTAGGTCCTCTTTCCCAATGTAATCGGTATCCGTCAGGGGAAAGTTCTCAGGGTCCTCAAGGTGTTGGTAAAACTTACCAATAATTGGATCCCCCTTCTGAGCTGTAATTAAATCAGCATCAGGGGTCTCCTTACTCCATTGTGCAGTTGAAAGATCATTGTGAGCACTTGTCTGGGACCTAGTGATAGCGGTGACCTGGATTTCCCCCAACAGGGACTCTATTTCGATTAGATCCCCTTGGATGGCCACGGTTTTGGCCAGCTGATCAGCTAAGTCATTTCCAGTTTTGTCTGGTCCCTCTACTTTGGAATGACCCTTGATCTTCTTCCAGTAGATGGTCATCCCATTCGAGGTGACCAGATCATCAATGTTTTGGATTAACTTCCCATGTTTCAGGGGTTTGTTATTAGCGCATAACATGCCTCTGGTTATCCAGTTGACCAGGTGCTCCACGAACCCGTTCCGTACATAATCCGAATATGTGATTATGACCAGTTTGTGGAGTTGATGCTGGACAGCAGTGAGGATGGCCTGATGCACAGCCATCAATTCTGCCACCTGATTTCTTCGGGGACCAATTTTGTATCCAGCGGAGGGTTCTGGGAACTCCTTCACCCATGCATTCCCTACGCCAGCCACCAATTCTTTCTCCCCGTCGTTGTCAACATGGTAAGAGCATCCATCCACATAGACAGTGGGCATTCCGTCACACTTGTCTTCTTCAAAGACTTTGTGTGGGGAATTAAGGTATGCCTCCATGTTGTCCTTGATTTTTAGACTTTCGTCCTCGAGACAGCTTTCTCCGGCACAATCATGCAAGTCAGCCAGACCTTGCGCGAGGGGACTCTTCTTGTTTTGGCCATATCTGACCTCCACAGGAAAGCCTTGCATTGACAGAATCCAGGAAGTAATTCGAGAATTACTCACATTTCCGGCCCGGATTCTGTCACTTTGGAGATATTGTAGAGGCTGGTGTGGAGTCTGCACTATGATGTGTTCCCCCTGGATAAACGAGCGGTAATTCTTCAATGCCCACACCGTTGCCAGGAGTGCCTTCTCACAATCGTTGAATTTTTCCTCCACAGAGGATAAAGTTTTGCTCGCATAGGAGATTACTTTATTGACCTTGTCATGCTTTTGGTATAATACTGCCGTCAAGCACGTATTAGAGAACCCTGTCTCCAGGAAGAACTCCTTGTTTCTGACAGGGTAAGCTAGGCAGGGCGCTTGTGAGAGGCTTCTTTTGAGTTGTCTTACTGCCTCGGCTTGTTCTGGACCCCATTCCCACTTGACCCCCCCCTTCAGGAGATGAATCAGGGGTCTGGTGATCTCTGCGTAGCCCTCAATGAACTTTCTGCTGTAATTATTCAGTCCAAGGAGGCTCCTTAGTTCCCGCAGAGTTGTGGGGTATTTCAGTTTCTGAAGTGCTTCCACTTTCTTTTCCTGGGGACAGAGACCCTGAGGAGTAATCTCATGCCCCAAGAAATTAACATGGGTTCTACACCACTGTGCTTTCTGAAAGGAAAGTTTTGCTCCGGCGGCCCTCAACTTGGTCAGAACATAACGGATCTCTGCTATGTGTTCCTCCACAGATGAACTTTTGATGAGGACATCATCTACATAAGCCAGGTTACCCCTTGCACCCAGGTCGGGCATGGCCTTGTGTAGGAAAATGTTGAATTCATTGCCGGAGTTGAGGTATCCGAAGGGATTCCGGGTCCATGTGTACTGCTAGCCCCCAAAGGTAAAAGCCAGCTTGTATTGTTCCTCCCTACTGACAGGCACAGTCCAGAATCCATTGGTCAGGTCTATTGCAGTGAATACCTGTGACCCCTGGATCTGGGACAGCCCTTGGTCAATGTAGGGCAGAGGCCATCGCGAAGTATGGACCCGTTTGTTGAGCTCCCTGAGGTTGGCGCAGAGTCTCCACTGGCCGTTTGGCTTCAATATTCCCAGCACCGGGTTATTGAAGGTGCTGTGAACTGGACGGATTATTCCCCGGGACTCCTGGTTCTTAATTATTTCAGTAAGGGACTCCATTGATGCGAGAGGCAAGCGATATTGCTTCACAAACACTGGAGTCATGCCAGGGTCCGTGGGGATTGTTGTTGTGTGGATGTCGGTGCGGCCACAGTCATATGAGTCTACCGCAAAGAGATCTTGGAAATCCAAGAAAACTTGTTTCAACTTTTGCTTTTGTTCCAGAGTCACACAGGCATCAGCTAGGTTGACTCTCTCTTCCACCATCTGCCTGAAGCCTGGAAAGACTTCTGGTTTGGCTATCTCAGCCGCCTCCTCCAGCTGGGTGGAGAAGTCCCTGGTCAGAGTGCTGATTTGGACTGGAGGCCTCAGGTGGGAAAGGCAACCCTCATGGACCTGGAAAATCACCTCATCTCTCCTGAAGTCACAAGTCACATCTTCCTTACCATAGGGGCAGGAAGTGTACACCAGGAAGTTCCCCCCATGCCGGGTAAAAATCCTGTCTGGTGTTGTATTGTCATCACTGTCACTGTCAAAATAGTTTGATGGGATTGGTCCTAACAGTTCATTTCCTAAATCAATGGAAAAATGTCGGTCATCAACCGCCATTCCAATAATGGTGTCTGCGGCTAGAGTAATACTCTTTAAGTCGCTGTTATCCACCTCTATTAGAATGGTGTCATGTTCTATGTTGACTAATGGAGTTGAGTTTACCCCCAACCCTTGCTGTTGGAGAGAAGCGTTTAGATGTATGTAAGCATCAGGGTTTTTCAAATGTTTTCCTCTTTTAACTTTCACTTCCAGGGAGAATTGTCGAGTCCTTTCTGGGATGGTGACTTCCTCTTTAATCTGAATTTCAACTGCATAAGGTAGCAATTGAGCTGAACTAAATGCTTTTTCTGGATCATCAAAGCCCATGGGATTATCCGCTAATCGGGACCAAGCTTTGAAGTTTATTAGGTCCAAACTAATGGCAAAGCGATTGAGAATGTCACGGCCTAAGTAAAAGGCGGCAGTGACGTCTCGCACGACCCACTAATTATGGACTATGCTCTTGTTGCCAATGGAGATTTTCAGCATACACCTGCTTGGCAGGAGATGTTTGGAATTAGGTGCTTCCAGGTCCATTTCCCATTTGTCTATCAGTTTGAATGTGGGAATGGCTGGATCTTTTGGGAGCTGGCGGAACATGGCTTCGCTGATGAAGCTCTTACCGTTGTTCACACACACTCGAGCGAGAACAGAGTCCTTCCCATCATTTAACTGAACAGGGATGAACAACTGCTCTCCAATTTGCTGAATATCAGCCAGGCTCTGAGCTGATTTCACATCTTTCTGGACTATAGGAGTGGGAGTTTCTGATTGTGGATTAGTAAAGAATTTCAGGGTGTTTCCTTCCAGTGTGGAATAGCACCTTAAACTGGAAGGAAGGTTGATTTTCAGAAATAGAGAGGACCCCCCATCACCAGTCTGTTGTCCTACTGCTATTACTGTCACGTCTGGAATTTGGTTGTTCTGGAAGTGAAATTCTACTTGGTAAGATTTTTGTTCAACCATGTGGCAGGTGCCGTTTAAACTAACATGGTTGACACTCTGTTTTAATTTTATTGGTCGGCTAGTCTGGGTCCAGAGGACCCTGTTTACGCAATCTATTAGGGGTGACAACCTTCTCAGGAGGTCATTCCCTAGTAAACAAGGGGTGCCCTCTGGAGTCACTACTATGACCGGGTGTTTCACCTTGTGTCGCCCAATTTTAATGTCCAAGTCTGCAGTCCCCTCAACGGGAATTTCCTTCCTGTCAAAGTTCTGCAGTTGTCCAGGAAGAGAGGTGAGAGGAATTCGGTAATTCTCCCCCCTTCCTGCATTTAGTTCCTCAAAGGCCCTTTTGGACAGAAGGGTAGCTTGGGATCCAGTGTCCTCCAGTGCCAAAATTGTACCCTGCCCCTGTACTTGTACCGGGGCATAATATCTTCCCTCCTTCTCCTCAAGGGGGCACAGATAATGCACATTTTTGGACAACTGGTGGGCTAACTTTCTGGTTTTGGACATTGCTAGAGAAGAGATTTGGGCAGAATTCTGTGGAGAGTCTTGGGAATCTGAAAGAAAAAGTTGGCAACTGGAGATCAGAGCCATTGTGGGTTCGCCTGGTTCCGGTTCTGGGACTCCCCCCCTTTTTGGAGGCAGTCAACAGGATGGGTTTGAACCAGGGGATTTCGGTATTGTGGGTTCTGGGATGAGAAGATGGGCGGCGGTAGCTCAGTGTCCATATCTCCCCAGTCTGGATTGGAATCCCTTGGGACCCATTTTTCTGTGGGAGGAGTTCCCCCATCTCTGAAGGAGAAGATCCTTTTCCCAGGATCTTCTGAGGATCCCTCTCCCTCATATTGGAAGACCTGTACCTCCTCCACAAAGTGGGTCTGTTTGGGTCCTTTGTTTCTCCTACCCCCCCTCTGCTCCTTGGGAGGCAGGATTTCAGGGGCAGGAGATTTTGTTTCCGGTTCCTGGTTTTCCAGGGGCTGTTTACAAGTTGGGAAGGAAGCTTCCTCCAAGGCTTTACACCCCCCTTCCCCTTGTGCCTCCTCCCTGGGAACCAGTGGGTTATCGGGGTGCTGCCCCTGTCATTGTTCTGGAGCACCAGGTCCCGAGTTTGGGGCATTCTGCGGTGGCATGCTCATCTGAGGGTTTTGTTGAGCCCTCAGTATGTGACCCAGATCTCGTGCCATATTTTGGTCCTGGCGCTCAAGTTGTGAAACCCGCTCAGGCTGATACGGGGCTCTATTTTCTCCCCTGGGCTGATCCCGGGAAGGGTAGCTATCCCTTCTCTGGTAGTACCCCTGGTTGGGAAGATTTTGGTACCCCTCCACCCTTGGCCTCCCCTCTCCCGGATTAGGTTGTCTGGGCTCAGGGAATTGGGGAAAGAAGGATGGATGATTTTGGGGCTGGAAATTGGGTGGATACCTGGGGAAAAAGTTCTGCCCAGGATTTGGAGAATTTCTGCCCTCCTGTGGGAAGTTGGGAGGGAAGCTCCCTGGGTTAGGTGCTTGGCCGGATCCCCCCCCTTGGGCTGAAGGAGTCCACACATAACCCAGGATTGGTCGGTTTCCCTTATAGTGGGGACTTACATAGTCAGGGGAGCGGGGGACCCCATTTGTGGGACTACCTCCTCGACTCCCTGTCTGTGACTGGCCCGAGGGCCTTCTGGGCTGTGAATTATTTGGTGCAGGCAGGTTTTTAGGCCCTCATCTCCAAATCTAAAACGGGGCAACCTTTACCTCTGCCACCTTGGCAGCAGCAGGGGTGCTGTTGGTTTTGGGGTTTTTCGGCGCGTTATTTTTATTTTCAATATGCTTCTGCACCTCATAGATCTGGGTAGCCTGTTCAATGACCCAGTCTAAAGATCTTTTCTCATGAAAATCTCTCACGAGCTGGGTCATTATATATTTAGGGAGAGCATGGAAAAATGTATTGAAAAACTCTTTGCTGTCTGTGCGCACCCTTCTGGTGGTCTGCGCAAAAGCACGCTTTAATTCTTGCACAAACTCTTGTGGGGCCTGATCCTCCCCACATTGCAAATTGTAGGCTGCCTTGCGAGCCTCTTGGGGATTTCTGTGCACAGAAAAATGTTTCAAGATGGCCGCCCTGTATGTGGACCACCTTGAATGATTTTGGTCCTCCAGCCCTGCAAAGAAACTGGAGTACTCTGGTGAGAAGGTCCACTTTACATATTGAATACAGCTTTGGCTGTCCTTCAAATGAAAAGTCTCCATCATTTGCTCAAACAGCTCTAAGTGCTCCCAAACAGAATACTTGGCGTTCTTATTATAAGGCGTGATAACACTCCTTATTGCCTTTATTTGCTTCAATGGGTCCTTAAGCAAGGCCCTTTTTGCCTTATTGGCCTTTTTGGTTCGGGTAACCCTGGTCCATTCATCCTCTGACTCAGAGGCACTGCTCCCAGAGGTTCCTGTCTGACCTTCCAGGTTTTCCCGGATTCTGCAAGCCTGGGAATGGCTGGCAGAATGTGGGGACTTGGTCTCCTGTGTCCTGCACCGTTCAGAGGAGTCTTCAGATTCCTCCTTGCTGCCAGGATTTGATGGGTACCTCTCCCCCCACTGACCTAACTGGGCAGAAGTTTTCAGGATGCCCTTAATGGGCCTACTCTCCTGGGGTTCCCCACTAAATTGCATTGTGCTTGGGTGCCCATACCCGGATGCCCGCCCCTCCATTCCTGGGAGGTACTGGCCTATGAGCCCCATACTTCTGGTTGGATAGTAATCTGCCATCCCTGTGGCCTGGTGCTCATGTGCGCCAGAGGACATGGGGTCGGCAGAGTCCAGGGACTGAGAGACATGAAGGCCTCGGGTACTAGGGCTCCTGAGGTTATGCTCAGGAGTCTCCCTCTCCCAGCAAACCTGGTCTCTATCCGCCCCTGCTCCCTGTTGCAATGCAAGAGCCTGCGCTTTCAGTTCGTCAGTTAAGGCCTTACTAGACTCTATCAGTCTATCCTGCATCGCTACCTGTTGCTGGAGCCTATCATTGTGCTGACAGAGAGCCTCATTTTCTCTCTGTGCCTCCTGATTGGTCCTGGAGTACTGGGCCAGTCTCTGCTGCAGGAGGGTTACCTCCTGAGCTGTGTCCCTATTGGCCTGCTCCTTTCTTGCCAGAGCATCCTCCACCCTCCTGGTGTGCTCTAACAAGTTCTGGTGTTCTTTTTGGAGGTCACCCAGTCCCTGGAGGGCCAGGTGATTTTCTTCCATTTTCCTTTTTAAGTGGCAGCCTTCCTGGCCTAAGTTATCCCTTTCCTGACTAAGAGTCTGCATCTGTGCCGCCAGGTCGTCCCTTTGCCTTTGGAAGGCACCAGCTTTCTGGTGTTCTTCATCAAACTCTGCCTGGGTATCCAGGTCTTTCAAAATCAATTTATTGCTTTCCTCTTTCTCTCTGTCTAGTTGGATTTGCAGGGTGGCTACCTGCTCTGTGCATGCCCTGTTGAAATTGATCTGTTGCTCCAGCTTTTTCTGGCTCTGCAGTAAGGAGTCCAGACTGTCTTGGTGCTCCTTCTGCAAAGCCAGAATTCTGGTATCCTGTTCCGTCTTTTCCTGTTGCAGTCTATCCATGTCCTCTTTTATTTTAATGATATACTGCCTACTATCATTTTCTGACTCCTGGCTCCTCTGCAGCCTCTGCTCAGAAGGGACCAGGTCAGATTGGGCCGTTTCTAATGCCATCTGTTGCCTACTTGCCAGATCTTGGCCTTCAGCACATTTGTCCTGCATGGCTTCCATATATAGATGCAAATATGCCGCTATCCTAACCATCTTGTTATGTTCATCTTTAACTTTAGGAGCCATGTATAATTCACTCAGGGCCACATATAATGGACCCTGATCTCTCCATTTATTTGACTCTGTTTCAGTGACCTGTTGCGCGATTGCCTGCAGCCAGACCGTTTGGTCCTGATGAGTCCACTCGCCTCTCACAAATAGCTTATGTAAGAAGTGCTCTGTGGCTATTTTCATATCTACCAAGGTCGTCATTCTGGAATTTGAGTTCCTTCCTGACTTACAGAAGTTTGTATTTTATTTTTGCAAAACAGACCTTTCCCTTAGAGCGTCCTTTTGAGGAGTGCTTTACAGCGTAAAACAGCGTGGTGATCCGACCGGATGTATGTATCTTGTCAGTTAGCACACTGTATTAATCTGCACAAGTGAGAGATCTAATCCGGAATCCCCGGCTACGAGCCCCCAATTTGTAAGAAGATTCAATTCAACACTACAGCTAAGTCAATGCCTCGTCTGGGATACTGAATGGAAACCCTTATTGATATATCTTTATGTCCAGTTCATGAGTTCTGGATGACTACCCCTATATAACACCCCTCTCTTAGAATCCCCCTGACCTCACTGAGCCAAGAAGTAGTTCTGTTTTGCAAGTTTAAAAGGTTTATTTGAGAAATAAGACAAAATATAGATACCACGCTTTTATAATAAATTAATAATCAATATCGCCCTTATAAATATGATGTTAATCAACAATGGGTAATATGACACTAGCACACTTCTTTATAATCAATGAGGAGTTAGTATAGGATGGATCAAGTAGCAAAAATACTTTTATGATTTCAAGGGAAAAGCAATGAGGAATAAAATGCAGTACAGAAATACTTGAGATGATTTTAGCAAAAGATAATATAATCACTTTTTCTCTGGCATTTCACCCCCCTCCCCTATGCAATGTAAGACATGGAAGTAGATGGAAAGAGGAGCACACAGTTCTCAGGAATGCAATCAAATTCAATACGAAATTCAGTTCCCCCCCAGCAAGCTTAGAGAAAACCGGTATGAGTTTTAAAAAACAGGCCCAAGTGCTTTGAATGTGGTGGCAATGAAGTGAGAAATATGCTGAAAATGCTTTTAGCAAGGAAAGAAATGACTGCTGATGGTTACAGGTGGCTGGATTTTTAACCAAAGCGCAAATCGCGATACAATTTGCGAGTGCGTGAATAGTAATTACGGCAAATGTATAAGGAGTAGCAAGTTGGTCCTGAGATTCTAAGCTTTCAGAGGAAAGTTAAATGTCGTTCCTATTCCAAACGGTTCCAGAGATACGGACGATTAAATAAAGGTAGTTTTTCGGATTTAAAGTAAACTCAAAATGACAGGTGACAGCTTGCAGCTTCAGAATTGACAGGTGACAGTTGTGCAGCTTTACAAATGACAGATGACACGATTTCTAGGAGGCTGTTCTACTTAGGCTAAAATAGTTTGGATTAGATTATTTTAACTAAGAGATTGGTTCTGCACAGTTCTGCTAGGTACTCACAATATAAATTTGAAATAGGCCTCGCCACGGATCTGGTCAGGTTTTGGACTGGACTCCGGTTCTGGTCTCGGCACTTCATAGTGATCTGGGTCAGCTCTCTGGTTCTGCTCACAGCGGTCTGGGTCACTCTGGATCTCTGGTCTGGTCTGTCCGGATACAGTGGTCTCTGCACCGCTCCTGGATCTCGGCACTGGTCCTGGCAAAAGTTCTTGGCAAGGGATTCAAGCAGCTCGCCCGGCTGTGAGTAGCTTGCAATGATTTGAGGCCTGCTGCAGAGAACTCAGCTTGTGGTTTTAGGCCTCTGATTTAGGTTCTAAAGTATAAGTTCTAGGTTCTGGAGTATGTAGCTGGAGTCAGTCTGGAACTGGTATCTTCTGGATGTTGTGTGGTCCGGCAAAACGCTCAGCAGCAACTGGATTTGAATGACTCTACCTGTCCCAGCAGTCTCTTTTTATGTGTTTTGAAAATGGGTGTGTGCCTGGGCCTAGCTAAGCCTGCCCCTCTCTACTTGTCATTGGCCCAATTCTCCCCTCTCCCATGATTGGGGGAAGGAAATGTGAGTCAGAGTGATGCTGTAGGTTTTATGGGTCAGAGGATCCTCCCCTGGTCAGTTTGCCCACAAATCTATATTTGATTCAAATACATCCTTCCCAGATATACAATTTGTTGAAATTACATGTGCACATTATATATTCCTTATGGTCCATGCTTGTCCGCCTCTGATCTTCCTGGGGGCTTGCATTCAAAAATGACAACATTTTGCGCTTTTTAACTGGTTTTGCAATATCGGACATTTACCCAAATTTACACACATGTGCGCAAGGAGTATGGACATTGTTGATGAAGTGTCAGATTTTTAACATGCAGACATTTGGAGTGAGACCCTATTTTCCGCTAGCAACCCCCCAGAATACACCACAGGGTCCTAACGCCTCTCAAAATGTTCACAGAAAAATCACAAAAATAATGATATTACTTATATAATTCTGACAAGTCCACACTTTGAGTTATCTATCGTTTTAAAATGATGCCCTGGTCAAAAAGGGGTGTGGCTTCCCACATCACAGGGTGAAATAACTGGTTTATCCACTTCGCCCAAGCTCAGCTGCTAGCAGAGGCACTGCCCCTCCCAGTTTCCCCTAAGAGGAAGCCACTTGACGGCCCCCCAATATAACATTTGCCTGAGTCCAGGACAGGCCTTTGTTCAACTACCTGTAGTCCCCAGCTGCTCCACCCCTAATCTAATCAACAGGACCATGTGACCTCAGGATGCAGCCAGGCCTGGCAGCCAGGCCTGGGAACACAGCTGTTGATCAAGTATCAACTCCTGTCGGGGGTAGTTGTCAGGCAGAATTTAGTTTCATTAAGCCAGGTTTCAGCTAAATGTCACTTTTTGTTCCCAGTTTTCTACATTCAAATCAAACTGACAATTTTTACCTATACATTAAATAATTACTTCCTTCAAGTCATTTCAGAATATAGTTTTACATTGTATCCACCTCTTAGCAAGTCTTTCCTTGGTCTGGTTTTGTTTCATTTGTTCAGTTTTACACAAAGGTCTGGTGGTTTTAAAACGCCGGCTTTCTGATAGTGGTGAGTACTGGTAATGCAACCATTTTTGGGATTAAGAAAATGAATTCCCCACAAGAAGGTTGTATCTTTGGAGTGGTCTCGTGCCAACTGCGCAGTTCTCCTATTCTGGCGTGAATGTGGGCGGCGATAGCTCATCCCCACATCCACCCAGTCTATTGATTTAGTTTGTTCTGGGATAGAATAATGGGCGGCGACAGCTCATCCCCACATCTACCCAGTCTATTGACTCAGCATGGGTCAAAACCCATGACAACACACCCATAGAATTAAACATCCATCAAATATCCACAAATCTACAGTTTGTGTACTGTTTGATTTGTATAGTTTGTTAAGTTTTGGCTATGTCATGTAATTAAGATTGTAGAGTTTGGTAACAAGCACTGCAATATAACATATCCATGGAAGTAAACATTTTGAATTGTGGTGTATGGTTAGATGTTTGCTCAATGGTTGTGTTATGGAGCAGTATGTGTGAGTTGAATTATAATATAGTTACTGTTTGATTTTTTGTGATTGGATATATTTTTTCTTGACTTTGGTAACTGGAGCAGATATTCTTTTTCAATTTCTGTGAAAAAAGAAAAGATCATATTACTGTAGGTAGTTAATAATAGGCATTTCTGCATTATTTCAACCCTCATATTTAGTAGTTTACAAACCAGTGTACTATGCAATTTGCTCAGTTTCTGTGTTTGTTTCTTAAATCATTGGGTCTGTGGGAAAAAAAAATCCATGTTGGATAAAAAAAAAACTTTTTTGTTATGGTACAATACATTTCTTTATTTCTTTTCAGTGTTTGTTGTTTCTGGCTAATGTTGTATCTGATGGCTTGTTGCAGATTGTTAGATACCTGTTGGCGTAGTCTAACTGGTTATAGTTTTTCATTTATATTTTCAAGTTGCTCATTTATCTGTTGGGTTGTTGAAGATTTTTGGGGCCGTTAGATACCTGTTGGACTATTCTAACTGTTTATTTCTTCTTGATGTATCTGTTTGGTTGTTGCAGAATCTTAGGGCAGTTAGATATCTGTTGGCGTATTGTAACTGGTTATAGTTTTTTATTTATATTTCAAGTTACTCATCTATCTGTTGGATTGTTGTAGATGTTTGGGGCAGTTAGATACCTGCTGGCATATACTAATTATTTATTTCTTCTTATAATTTAGCGGTATTGATTTATCTGTTTGGTTGTTGCAGAATCTTGGAGCAGTTAGATAACTGTTGGCGTATTCTAACTGTTTATGGTTTTCTAATTGAAGTTTCATTATTGTTTATGTACAGATTAGTTATAAAATTTTGGTTTTAAGAATATTAAATAAGTGTTATAAGATTTGCTGATAATCTCTGCTTTAGATTAATGGTATTATCATTAGATTCGAACCATACACAATTCCTTTTTTATATATGCAGTGTAGTCACCTGCATTGGTTGTGGCTCCTGTGTGGTAGATTATACCTATTGTTGTGAAGGTTTTCTTACCAAGTGATAATTGACCATGTGTGAATCCAGTCAGCTTGCAGTTGTTTTTGGTACCATCTGCATTGTAACGTAGAAGCATTAATATTACGTATTTACTATGTCTTTGTATTTGTAAGGTGGAGCGATTATCTGAATTGCAGGTGGTACATAATCTGCTATGGTTTGCATTTTGTACAAGTTGCTGAAATGGAATGGATTCACAGTTAGGTATGGATACATACACAAAGCGTTCATTAGTGTTTAGTTCCTGTGTCATATTGTTGCAGAGAGTGCATGTATGTTTCCACATGTATGAATTCTGGTAGATTTCATTTATTGGTATATTTTTGTTTTCCAGTACTTGTGGTAAGTACATTAGAAATTCTTGTGGATCTTCTTGTGAGTTTATAGTGAATTTCACCATTCCAGCACAGTAGTCCAATTCTTGTCTTATTCCATGAACACTGTATGTGTTGTCAGTATTATTGCTTGCACTTCTATGAAGGACTAACATGTGCAAACACAATTGGTCTGTATTGTGTAAGTAAATGTTGTCAACAATTGGTGGCAAATGGAATAGAATATTTATTGATACATTTGCATAGCAATTTACACCAGTTATATTTGAAAATTTGAATGGACCAGATAGTTCTGTGTCCAAGTCATTTCTTCGTTTTGTGTGTTGCTTCTTTGAAGAAGTACCTGAGTTACTTTGAGTAGTAGATTCTTCTTTGGTTGTAGTAATTGATGAAGTATTAACTTCTTTTACTCTCTTTGGAGGATTTGCAGTGAGATCCTGTTGCATTTTTGTTTGAAGTAGTTTTCTTTTACAACGTTTTGCTTTTTGTGCAACAGGATAGGTTTCTAGATGAGGAGTGTATAGTGAACCTAGTCTATTGTATTCTAAAATGCAAGGAATATCAGCATTTACTTTACTTGCATCAAAGTTGATTAGAAATAGACCGTCAAGTGTGCGTAAGCATGATAGTGCTACGTAGCTCATGCCTTCTTTAAAGACTGTGTTCCCAATATCTATCAATGCTTTATCTAGGGTAAGACCTTGTGATTTTTGAATGGTGACTGCATATGCTAGAGTTGGAGAAAATTGTTCTCTCCGTACATACATGTCTTTGAAAAGAAGGAATCGAGCTGTTGAGCGTCCTATCGTTTTTACTTCTGATAGTTTGTCAAAGACAATATTGACAAACTGAATGTTGTTGTCATGTGGATATGTTTGAAAGCCAACAACTGTACCAAGTGCTCCATTAACTAGTCCTTACTCCACGCTCCACGCTCCTTCCTCCACGTCAAAGTTACGTTTAAACTTTACTCTACAGTTTAAAGATAATTTTAATATTTTCTCCAAACCAGCTGTGTTGGAGATACCGTTTTCTAAGGTATTTAGTCTTGTTGTGGCTTGTTGACACATTGTTTCATTGAATTTGGAACTGCTTGCAAGAGTTGGCATCAAGGATATACAATTGACATTTCTGTGTGCTAATTGTTCCATGACATTAGTAGCACATGAGTGGCCATAGAGTGCATGGGTGTGCTGAGTTTTTAATATTGCTTGTGCTTCTTGAGATAGTACACCAAGTCTAATACTTTTTAAAATGTTGGCGTATGTGAGGTCTGCAAACTGGCACATGTTTTCTGTTAATTCTCTGTATTGGAAATGTTACCAAAGGTTGACATTTCCTATGCTGCCAACAGTTTTACAGCAGAGTTTGTGTCCTAAGGTTTTAAAAATAGGTTCACCTTTCACTGGTGTCAATTGAACAATAATGTGTTTTTCTCCAAAGAGCTCTTCATAGTTTGTTTTGAGTAATTCTTGTAATCTGATGTGAATCAAAGGCAACATTAGGTTGGAGACCATGCTCACTTCATCTATTAGTAGCATTTTCATTTGTTTTAACAGTCTGCGTAGTTCCATTGCAGCTTCTGTAGAAAGTTTGTAATATTCTAATTTGTTTTCATGTTCTACTGGAAGGAGTAGTAATTGGTGTAAAGTGACACCGCCTATGTTGTAGGCAGCTAAACCTCTGGGGGCAGTTACAACAACTGACAGTTTGTTGTTTGTCAATTGTTGAAGGAACTTGCTGATGATTTTGATTAAGAATGTTTTGCCTGAACCACCAGCTTGACCACTGACATATAGTAGTATAGGTTTGTAATTTTGGCAGGTGCATTCTTTATTTTCATGTTGTACACCATGTGCAATTTCTTTTGTTACTTCTTGGAACATGCTATGCTGCTCATTGTTCAGTTTTGATTGCAATACAGTTAAGTCTTCTGTATCTTCTTCATAGTGACACCATGGTGGTAATTCATAGAATTCAGCGCACAAGTGGCGCACGCGGCTGGCGCACAGTGTGCGCGTGCGAATCCCTGCGCCAGCCGCGTGCGCTAAAATCCATTTCCGCACACGTATTCATGGATTCCAGCCACCAAAACCAGCCGTGGCGCACAGTGGCGCAGCGACCCTGCAGCAGCGCCAGTTACGCCCCCAAGAATGCCTCTCGCGCAGGGAAAAGCCATCAAAATCCCCAATCCAGCGCAAAGGGCTGAGCTAACCCTGTACCAGCATGGCAAGCGGGCTACGTGTATCACTGGGGTGCGCAGGAAGTACCTCACGCGATTGGCCCTGTGCGAGCAGGGTACGCGTATTTCAGGGGTGCGCGGGAAGTTCCACACGTGATTTCCGCAGGGTACGTGTATTTCAGGGGTGCACGGGAAGTTCCACACGCAATTTCAGCAGGGTACGTGTATTTCAGGGGTGCGCGGGAAGTTCCACATGCGATTTCATCAGGGTACGTGTATTTCGGGGTGCGGGGGAAGTTTCACATGCGACATCAGAAGGGTAAGTGTATTCCAGGGGTGCACGGGAAGTTCCACACGCAATTTCAGCAGGGTACGTGTATTTCAGGGGTGCGGGGGAAGTTCCACACGCGATTTCATCAGGGTACGTGTATTTCAGGGTGCGGGGGAAGTTTCACACGCGACATCAGCAGGGTAAGTGTATTCCAGGGGTGTGCGGGAAGTTCCACACGCGATTTCCGCAGGGTACGTGTATTTCAGGGGTGCGCGGGAAGTTCCACACGCAATTCCAGCAGGGTATGTGTATTTCAGGGGTGCGCGGGAAGTTCCACACGCAAATTCATCAGGGTACGTGTATTTCAGGGTGCGGGGGAAGTTTCACACGCGACATCAGCAGGGTACGTGTATTTCAGGGGTGCGCGGGAAGTTCCACACGCGATTTCATCAGGGTACGTGTATTTCAGGGTGCGGGGGAAGTTTCACATGCGACATCAGCAGGGTACGTGTATTCCAGGGGTGCGCGGGAAGTTCCACACGCAATTCCATCAGGGTACGTGTATTACAGGGGTGTGCGGGAAGTTCCACACGCGATTTCATCAGGGTACGTGTATTTCGGGGTGCGGGGGAAGTTTCACACGCAACATCATCAGGGTACATGTATTCCAGGGGTGCGCGGGAAGTTCCACACGCGATTCCATCAGGGTACGTGTATTACAGGGGTGTGCGGGGAGCACCACACGTGAATTGCACGTGTGGGTCCTCCCAGGTGTTCCCTCTACACCCTCCACAGCCCCTGCAGGTGGCTCACTCCACAGGGGCCTACCCTGCACATGTCCTGCAGGCACCCCATCCACCATGGCCATGCCCACCAGCCAACCCACATGTCAACTTGCACTACTGCCCACCAACGCATGTCCCCCTGCATCCCCAGTCACCAGGGGCACCCTCCACCAGGCCCCCACCTATGTCTCCCACCACCCCCACCCCCCAGCACTGTGGGGCACCTGCCAGCAGGCCCCACCCATGTCCATCTCATGTTCCCCACCACCCCCACCCCCCAGCAGTGCAGGGTCACCCTCCACCAGGCCCCCACCGATGTCTCCCACCCCCCACCCCCCAGCACTGTGGGGCACCTGCCAGCAGGCCCCCACCCATGTTCCCCACCACCCCCACCCCCCAGCACTGTGGGGCACCTGCCACCAGGCCCCCACCCATGTCTGCCACCCCCCCCGGCCCCCCAGCAGTGCAGGGTCACCCTCCACCAGGCCCCCACCCATGTCTCCAACCACCCCCACCCCCCAGCAGTGCAGGGTCACCCTCCACCAGGCCCCCACCCATGTCTCCCACCACCCGCACCCCCCAGCACTGTGGGGCACCTGCCAGCAGGCCCCCACCCATGTCCAACTCATGTTCCCCACCACCCCCACCCCCCAGCAGTGCAGGGTCACCCTCCACCAGGCCCCCACCCATGTCTCCCACCACCCCTACCCCCCAGCAGTGCAGGGTCACCCTCCACCAGGCCCCCACCCATGTCTCCCACCCCCCCACCCCCCAGCACTGTGGGGGCACCTGCCAGCAGGCCCCCACCCATTTCTCCCACCCCCCCACACCCCAGCACTGTGGGGCACCTGCCAGCAGGCCCCCACCCATGTCCAACTCATGTTCCCCACCACCCCCACCCCCCAGCAGTGCAGGGTCACCCTCCACCAGGCCCCCAGCCATGTCATCCCACCCCCCACCCCCCAGCACTGCGGGGCACCTGCCAGCAGGCCCCCACCCATGTCTCCAACCCCCCCGACCCCCCAGCAATGTGGGGCACCTGCCAGCAGGCCCCCACCCATGTCCAACTCATGTTCCCCACCACCCCCACCCCCCAGCAGTGCAGGGTCACCCTCCACCAGGCCCCCACCCATGATTCCCACCCCCCCCCCGCCCCCCAGCACTGTGGGGCACCTGCCAGCAGGCCCCCACCCATGTGTCCCACCCCCCCACCCCCCAGCAGTGCAGGGTCACCCTCCACCAGGCCCACACCCATGTCTCCCACCACCCCCACCCCCCAGCAGTGCAGGGTCACCCTCCAACAGGCCCCCACCCATGTCTCCCACCCCTTCCACCCCCCAGCACTGTGGGGCACCTGCCAGCAGGCCCCCACACATGTCTATCACCCCCCCGCCCCCCAGCACTGTGGGGCACCTGCCAGCAGGCCCCCACCCATGCCTCCCACCGCCCCCACCCCCCAGCAGTGCAGGGTCAACCTCCACCAGGCCCCCACCCATGTCTCCCACCACCCCCACCCCCCAGCAGTGCAGGGTCACCCTCCAACAGGCCCTCACCCATGTCTCCCACCCCCCGACCCCCCAGCAGTGCAGGGTCACCCTCCACCAGGCCCCCACCCATGTCTCCCACCACCCCCACCCCCAGCATTTTGGGGCACCTGCCAGCAGGCCCCCACCCATGTCTCCCACCCCCCACCCCCCAGCACTGTGGGGTACCTGCCAGCAGGCCCCCACCCATGTCTCCCACCCCCTCCACCCCCCAGCAGTGCAGGGTCACCCTCCACCAGGCCCCCACCCATGTCTCTCACCCCCCCACCCCCCAGCACTGTGGGGCACCTGCCAGCAAGCCCCCACCCATGCCCAACTCATGTTCCCCACCACCCCCACCCCCCAGCAGTGCAGGGTCACCCTCCACCAGGCCCCCACCCATGTCTCCCACCCCCACACCCCCCAGCAGTGCAGGGTCACCCTCCACCAGGCCCCCACCCATGTCTCCCACCACCCCCACCCCCCAGCAGTGCAGGGTCACCCTCCACCAGGCCCCCACCCATGTCTCCCACCCCCCACCCCCCAGCAGTGCAGGGTCACCCTCCACCAGGCCCCCACCCATGTCTCCCCCCCACCCCCCAGCACTGTGGGGCACCTGCCAGCAGGCCCCCACCCATGTCCAACTCATGTTCCCCACCACCCCCACCCCCCAGCACTGTGGGGCACCTGCCAGCAGGCCCCCACCCATTTCCAACTCATGTTCCCCACCACCCCCACCCCCCAGCAGTGCAATGTCACCCTCCACCAGGCCCCCACCCATGTCTCCCACCCCCCAGCACTGTGGGGCACCTGCCAGTAGGCCCCCACCCATGTCTCCCACCACCCCCACGCCCCAGCACTGTGGGGCACCTGCCAGCAGGCCCCCACCCATGTCTCCCACCCCCCAACCCCCAGCAGTGCAGGGTCACCCTCCACCAGGCCCCCACCCATGTCTCCCACCACCCCCACCCCCCAGCAGTGCACGGTCACCCTCCACCAGGCCCCCACCCATGTCTCCCACCACCCCATCCCCCAGCACTGTGGGGCACCTGCCAGCAGGCCCCCACCCATGTCCAACTCATGTTCCCCACCACCCCCACCCCCCAGCAGTGCAGGGTCACCCTCCACCAGGCCCCCACCCATGTCTCCCACCACCCCCACCCCCCAGCAGTGCAGGGTCACCCTCCACCAGGCCCCCACCCATTTCTCCCACCACCCCCACCCCCCAGCAGTGCAGGGTCACCCTCCACCAGGCCCCAACCCATGTCTACCACCCCCCCACCCCCCAGCACTGTGGGGCACCTGCCAGCAGGCCCCCACCCATGTCTCCCACCCCTCCCACCCCCCAGCAGTGCAGGGTCACCCTCCACCAGGCCCCCACCCATGTCTCCCACCCCCCAACCCCCAGCAGTGCAGGGTCACCCTCCACCAGGCCCCCACCCATGTCTCCCACCACCCCCACCCCCCAGCAGTGCAGGGTCACCCTCCACCAGGCCCCCACCCATGTCTCCCACCACCCCACCCCCCAAGACACTGTGGGGCACCTGCCAGCAGGCCCCCACCCATGTCCAACTCATGTTCCCCACCACCCCCACCCCCCAGCAGTGCAGGGTCACCCTCCACCAGGCCCCCACCCATGTCTCCCACCACCCCCACCCTCCAGCAGTGCAGGGTCACCCTCCACCAGGCCCCCACCCATGTCTCCCACCACCCCCACCCCCCAGCAGTGCAGGGTCACCCTCCACCAGGCCCCAACCCATGTCTCCCACCCCCCCACCCCCCAGCACTGTGGGGCACCTGCCAGCAGGCCCCCACCCATGTCTCCCACCCCTCCCACCCCCCAGCAGTGCAGGGTCACCCTCCACCAGGCCCCCACCCATGTCTCCCCACCACCCCCCAGCACTGTGGGGCACCTGCCAGCAGGTCCCCACCCATGTCCAACTCATGTTCCCCACCACCCCCACCCCCCAGCAGTGCAGGGTCACCCTCCACCAGGCCCCCACCCATGTCTCCCACACCCACCCCCCAGCACTGTGGGGCACCTGCCAGCAGGCCACCACCCATGTCTCCCACCACCCCCACCCCCCAGCACTGTGGGGCACCTGCCAGCAGGCCCCCACCCATGTCATCCACCCCCCCACCCCCCAGCAGTGCAGGGTCACCCGCCACCAGGCCCCCACCCATGTCTCCCACCACCCCCACCCCCCAGCAGTGCAGGGTCACCCTCCATCAGGCCCCCACCCATGTCTCCCACCCCCCAACCCCCCAGCACTGTGGGGCACCTGCCAGCAGGCCGCCACACATGTCCCCCACCCCCCACCCCCCAGCAGTGTGGGGCACCTGCCAGCAGGCCCCCACCCATGTCCAACTCATGTTCCCCACCACTCCCACCCACCAGTAGTGCAGGGTCACCCTCCACCAGGCCCCCACCCATGTCTCCCACCACCCCCACCCCCCAGCAGTGCAGGGTCACCCTCCATCAGGCCCCCACCCATGTCTCCCACCACCCCCACCCCCCAGCAGTGCAGGGTCACCCTCCGCCAGGCCCCCACCCATGTCTCCCACCACCCCCACCCCCCAGCAGTGCAGGGGAACCCTCCACCAGGCCCCCACCCATGTCTCCCACTTCCCCCACCCCCCAGTCTCCCACCCCCCCACCCTCCAGCAGTGCAGGGTCACCCTCCACCAGGCCCCCACCCATGTCTCCCACCCCCCACCCCCCAGCACTGTGGGGCACCTGCCAGCAGGCCCCCACCCATGTCCAACTCATGTTCCCCACCACTCCCACCCGCCAGCAGTGCAGGGTCACCCTCCACCAGGCCCCCACCCATGTCTCCCACCACCCCCACCCCCCAACAGTGAAGGGTCACCCTCCACCAGGCCCCCACCCATGTCTCCCACCACCCTCACCCCCCAGCAGTGCAGGGTCACCCTCCACCAGGCCCCCACCCATGTCTCCCACCACCCCCACCCCCCAGCAGTGCAGGGGCACCCTCATCCAGGCCCCCACCCATGTCTCCCTCTTCCCCCGTCCCCCAGTCTCCCACCCCCCCACCCTCCAGCAGTGGAGGGTCACCCTCCACCAGGCCCCCACCCATGTCTCCCACCCCGCCACCCCCCAGCACTGTGGGGCACCTGCCAGCAGGCCCCCACCAATGTCCAACTCATGTTCCCCAGCCAACATGTCATCACAATCTAGATCCCTGGTCCCTATGGTCAGCCTCCAAATGCAAAACACTCACCCGAGTATTGCATCCACCCATTCATAATTGGCAATTACATGACAGAACACCAATTGCAAGTTCCGAAACAAACACATTTCCCTCACATACACCCAATGGGTATCAGTGAATCTCAAAACCCATATCATGATATGCATGAAACCAATAAGATACTACACATTGAAGTTCAATAAAAAAATATGTATTAAAGGAAACATAAATAGAATCAAAAATAAAGAAACAGAAATGGGAATGTACAAAAATGAAAAGAAACATGTCCGTGAAAAAAAGCAAAACCAAAAATCATAATCCAAAGTAATGGTGTCCAAAGTCACTGTCCACAAAACAAAATCCAATGGGAAATAAAATTGAAAGCCATTGCTCCATGGTTAAAATGTGAAAGAAAAATACAATCCAACAGTGAACTATGTACATACGAACAAGCCAGGGTCCATTATCCCAACAAAAGAAATGAAACCTATCTAACTACACTAACTAATAAAATAAACTATATACAAAAATGTGGCCAATGTCCAAAAGGTCCAAAATAAATCCAAAAAAAAAGGAAACCTAACACTACCTACATAACTATTTACAAGGGCAGCGGGCTAGTTCGACGGCTCACTTTTGGATGCCCCGGGCCAGGGCATCATCGAACTCCTGCTCAATGTCCGGAGGCGGTCCTCCTCCATGGCCCCGAGGGTCCGCAGGGCCGTCGACGTGTCCACCTCCAAACCCCTGCGGATTGCCCCGAGGCACTCGGCCTGCCTCAGGGTCCTCCTCATGGAGAGTTCTCCGCCCTGACCATTGTGAGCCGTGCCTCTTCTGCCCGCTGCCGCTCCGCATCTATGGCGTGGCCCAACCACTGCCACACGGAAGACACTCTCTGTCCTGGGTCCTCCTGCCCTCCGGCCGATGCCTGCCCCTCTGATCTTGAAGGCCCCGAGCCTTCATGGCTCCCACCACGTTGCTGCTGCTGCTGTGCCTCTGCCCGTGCACTGCCTCCTGCTGCCTGCACATCCTCCGCCGGCTGGGGTGCAGTCGTTGATGTGGAGACCCCTGCTGGACCTCCGACTCCCGACTATGGCAGGGATGCCTCCTCCAGCAGCCGGGCCGCACCGTCAGAGGCAGCTCCACAGGGCACCCAGGTGACTGATGGGTGGGAAGATTGCACAGAGGACGACTGGCGCGTAGGGGGTTCAGTTGAGGAGGGGGTCGTAGCAAGTCCCATCATACGGAGGAATCCGGCCTGGGTGACCTGTCCCAGCAGGCTGACGTGGTCAACGAGCCATTCGAGATGACGTGCAGTCTCCTCATGAAAAGACTGCAGGTCACCTTGCATGGCCCGTTGACGCAACGCCACACCAGTCAGAACAGGCTCAACCCGGACCCGGATAGCCACGTCCGCAGGCAGAGGAAGGCCAGTTGTCGTGAGCTCATCCCCTGCCTGAAAACGGGTCTGGACATAGGCATCCCTGCTGGTGCAAGATCATGCAGGGACAGGATCAGGGACAGGATTGCACACAGGCACCTCCGCGGCGGCCTGTGCTGCCTCCTGTCCCTGGTCCTGCACTGCACCACTAGCACCAGTGGGATCCCCACCTCCAGACCCTGTTTCTGTTGCTTGCACGGCCTCCTCCTCCACCAAACCCCCCACCAACCTGGATGACTCGTGCCATCTTCCCCCATTGGGCCCTGTAGGGTCCCAGCTGCCCCTTCTGCTGCCGAGGAGTCCAACTCCAACCTCCGCCTCTTGGACCTCCCCCCGGCAGCTGCGGCCTGGGACGCGGCACCGGACTCCTCACTCCCCGACGAGATGATAACATGGGAGGGGAGCCGGGCCTTGCATCTCCGGCTGGCGGTGGGATCCCCGCCGCTGTGCTCCACAGCACCTTCTCCGCCCTCTTCATCAGTTGACACTGCAGACAGGGAGAAATAAAACACAGGCATCAGGGAACTGTGCAATGAACACATACACACATGACAGTTGTACATGAGTGGCATTGGCAAACCTCAGACATGCCATCACAATCCCCAACACACATGTCATTTCAACTCGCACACATGAGCCATACCACAGCCATATTGCAACTGCAAGCACCATCCATACACATACAACAGCATGAGCAGGCAAAGGTGAGCCAGACATCACATGCAACACAGGAAGTGGACCACACATGTACACACACCACTACACTTGCATGCATGTGTACACCTCTGCCAAGTGTTGCAGTGTTCAGATGGGCATCCATGTCACATCTGCCAATCAGGCTTCCACATACCGCTGTCACATGCAAACATGTTGCATCACTGTTGCACCCTTGTCAAATACACACAGATGCACATGTACACAGTGCTGATACATGCAGCTGAAAACAACATACATGCGTGACATCACGGACATGTCTACTTACATACACATTCATCCAAACATGTGTGCCCACACAACTGCATTTGGCATGCAAGCCTACACACACAAGCACCATCCATGTCTCACACATTCCAGCCCTTGCATGTGTTAGCCCCACGGCCCTGTACACCCCCACCCATACTTGACCCCATACAAACAGATCTGCAACCTGCACACTACTGAAAAATCACCACACACACAGCTCACAATCAGGATGCATGTACACTTACCGCTCGACTCCAGATGGGTCTGCCTCTCAAGGACCTGGACGTGGAGCGCTGGGGATATGCGTTCCAGGACCCTCATCTGTTCTTCCGACAAGTGGCCCTGGCGCCCCTTGGCATCCGCTGCCTTCAAGAGGCGCCGGGCCTTGTTCAGAGTCCTGGACCTGAAGTCCTCCCAGCGCTTCTTGACATGTTGGAAGTCGCGGACTGCCACCCCCTCCGCGTTGATGGCAGTCACGATGTCAGTCCAGATCTGAATCCGTCCTTCCTTGTCGGCACGGGAACTTCCGAAGAGGGCATCATACTACCCCAGGACTTGCTCCACCAGGACACCAACTTCGGTGGCACTGAAGCTGGTGCCCCTCTGCCTCTCTGGCCGGGGGTTGTCAGTGGTCTCAGATGGTGTTTGCCCCGACATGACAACCCCAGAGGCAGGAGTGGGTGGGCAACTGGGTCCTGGGGCTGGGCTGTGGAGCGATGGAATCCCAGTCGGGAGTCTTCGGTTCCAGCAGGGGTGGTCACAGCAACAGCACCCCTGGCTGATGTGCAGGCAGCAAATGGCAGGGCACGTGGGCAGCAGGCAGTCAGGCAGCAGCAGATGGCAGGTGGGAGCGTGCTCGGGGCTCTGGGGGCAGTAGTTCGGCCTTCTGGGCAGGAGCGTGGTCTTCCGTGTGCTTACGCGTGGCTAGCTTGATACGGAGTGATTTGGCACGTGAAAATTCGGCACGTCAGCGTGTAATTCGAGGAAAGGCCCTTAGCGCGTAAGCGCGTCTGCACGCATACGCAATTTCATTGGACAGAAGGCCCCTGAAGCGCAAGCGCCCCTGTGACGTGACGCGTACAGGCGTGCATGGGCATTTCAGCGCGCGTGAAAAACTGCACGTCCGCGTGTAATACGAGGAAAGGGTTCATGCGCGTAAGTGACGTGACGCGCGCGTTTGTTTCCCTCAGCACGGGTTAAAGGTGAGCAGGCCCAGCAGTTCGCTGTACGTGCCTTTCGTGGAGACCGACGTGTGTTGCTGCTTCCTGTTGTTTCGCGTGCCATCACAACTTCACAGCTATCAAGAACGTATTTCTTCTTTTGGCAGGGCTATTCAGACGGTGAGTAGCACACGCTCTTTTTCCCACTGCGGGTGCCCCTGTGTATCGCACCCATTTTCGATGTCATAGTAGCCTGCGTGTCCCACGCGTACGCGTTATTCGTGTTACTAGGTGCCACCGCGTACTGCGGGAGGTTGAATCCACGCACATAGGCTGCAGGGTTGCGTGCACGGTTTTACTGCAGTTTTGGGGTGCCTGAGCGTTCGGTGACCCGTCACCACATCACCGGGGTAACATACAGCCTTGCAGGTGCAGGGGGGCTGTTAACATCTTGCTTCCCACCCCTTCACCCCAATTGCCGAGGTCAATTGTGGTGTACACCTCCCATTGGCACCACTTCCTCTGTGCCAGCACTACTACATCAGTGCCATGGTTGGGAGGCCACCAAAGGTGAGGGGCGCCTCAGCTGGGCATCCTCCTCGTGGCAGGCGTGGTCGGGGACGTGGCCGTGGTGACCAGGGAGTAGGGGGACTCCAGGGTGTCCAGGGCGGCCACAGAGGGGGAAGAGGCAGGGGTGCGCCACTTGAGCACAATGTTGTGCCATGTGTCGGTGCAGTCATGCCACCACCCCCTGTGGTTCCGGGGGATGCAGCTCTTGCATCTGGCACTGGCACCCGTTTGACCCGGCAGTCTGTTCCATCGACTGCCACGGGCCCAAGGGTAGTGGTAGCTGCAGGTGCAGCTGTGGACACCGCCACCCAGACTCAGGGTCTGCCAGCGCAGGCTGCGTTGGCACTTGAAGAGCCCTTGGTAGATCTCCAACAGGCCAGGGGGGAAACCATAGGGGAAGGCCGGGCTGCTCAGACCAAGACACGTGTCCCTGGGGCAGTCATGTCATCTGCTGCCCCGAAAAGCCGGGTGTTGGCAAGTGCAGGGGCAATTGCACCCAACAGCACCCCGGTTGTGAGTCTGCCAACCAGGACTGTTGCGGTCAATGACCCTGCCACAGCTGATGTTGCTACGCAGGGTCCATTAGTGGGCACCCAGCTGCCACTGATACAATTCAGGCCTTTGGTCATCCCTCCACCTGCCACTCCCTTGGCTCAATCCACCAAACCCACTGGCCATACTGGTCAGGGCGGCATTAGCCAGCCAGGGTCTGCGCCACAGTCCAAAAGGAGGAAGGTTGCACCTGCAGCACAGGCTGGGACCCCACACACAGCCACGACCTCCTGCACGTCGAGGAAGAAGCCTTTCTGTAAGCAGGAACTGGACTTCCTCGTGGACTACGTGCGGGGCCACAGCCGTGACATGCTAGTGGGTGCCAATAGTCAGACTACGGCTGCCCAACGTGACACCCACTGGAAGCATGTTGCGGAACATGTCAGTTCATTCGCCCATGGGGTGCGCACGGCGCAAGAGTGCAAAAAGCGTTGGAATGACATCAAGCGCAGCACTAAGGCTAAGCGTGCCTCTAATTACAACTTGACTCTGGTGACTGGCGGTGGGCCTGCACCAGAGGAGGAAGAGCTCACTCCGCATGAGGCTCTCGTTGCGGAGTTCATACCACCTGAATTGGTCGAAGGAGTGGGAGAGATGCTGGACTTTGATGCGCAGTCCAGTGAGTGTTGATGCGTGTTTGTTGAGGACGTGTGTGTTTCACTTGTGGGATGTGTTGTGCATGATTGCTGCTACATGTGACGTGTACATGGTTCTGATGTGTAAGTAATGCAATGCTTCTGTCATGCATGTCTCCTCTGCCTGCATGTGGGACTCCATGTAGGCATGCTCCCTTGCCCCTCCTCTGCTACTCTGCACCCCAGTTCCACCTTTGCACTGGTCTGCTTCAATCTTGCCAATGTGTACTTTCTTGTTCATGTGTCCTGTGTAGATGCTAACTTCCAGCGTAGAATCTGCCAAACACATGCCGTGTGGTACAGCCTTAGTACTCGATGCAGGGTATCTCACTTGTACTGTGTGTATGGGTCAGATGTCCCGCAGGGACATGAGTGCCCATTCATGCTCCATGTGCATTGCACGCATGCCCCTATGTGTCTTTGACTGGATGATCACTGTAATACAAGTCCTTGGTTACATACATTGCCTGCCATCTCATCAGCCTTCCCATGTCAACTGTGGCTCAGTCCTGCGTTGCACACATGTTTAGGCTCTGACAATCTGTGTGGCTCACAGGCCTCAGCCTGTTCAATGGCCAATGACTCTGTCCAACTCTTGTTGTGTCTTCTTCACACGTGGGCGGCCTCCAGAGTTTTCATCATGTGTCCTGCCTACTGTCCCAGCATCATTTGCAGTGTTGTCACTTGAATCACATTAAGCTGTTGATGCCAGTCAACACTGCCTGTCAATACACAGGTGCATGGTCAGCCTTTTGATACCATGCTAGGCATCCCTGCTTTGGTACTGGGGTGGAGGGGTGCTTGGCTTCTAGATATGGTACACATTGAATGCACAATGCACGTGATGTCAGAATTTGTGTGTCACATGTCTGCCGGATGCGTTTGCTGTCGGTGTGTGTGTGTGTTGTGTGCTTCTGACATGTGGAGTGACCTTTTTTCTCTCTATTTTTCAGGTGATGACGCAATGGAGGCGGAGGATGGTGTTGTCATGCCAGACACAGGGTTGGTAACACCACATCAACCCGGCACTAGTGGGGGCCGTGGGGTGGTAGGCCACGAAAACCCCCAAGTGCTGCAGTCCATCTTGTCTCTGGCTGCCTATGAGTCCAGCCTTGATGACGACTCTGACGTCCATGTTGAGTTGGATGAGCATCAAGTCCATGTGTCAGGGGTGAGTGATTCTGATGTGGACACTCCTCTGTCTGCGACCCCTGCACTGAGGGATCAGACAGTCTTGGTTCCTCCGCCCGTGGTGGATCGGGACGCAGGGTCACCCTCCACACCAGTCACTGATGTGCCTGGGACATCATGTTGACGGGGGCATGTAGTCGTGCAGCCGCGGGCGGTGCCAACACAGCGAGGACCCCTGGTCCTTGGGTCCCGCAAGGGTCAAGCCCGGCAACGCGGTCGCCGCGCACAACCGCAGTATACTGAGTGGGAGCAAGACATGACTGCCAATTCCGAACGGCAGGGGGCAGCAATGGAGAACATTGCTGAGAGCATGGAGCGTGTGGCCCGATCTGTGCTTCCCCCTGCTAGGCAGGTGCTTCTCCAGCAGCAGGCGGCACGGTCCACGGCCCGCTCGCTCAGGCTGGGCATGGCGGCCTCAGACAGGGCACGCCAGGCTGAAATGTTGTCTCTGCGTCAAGCAATTGCTGCTCACGCAGAGGCGCACATGGATGCCCTGAGGGAGGAGTATGCTTCCCTCAGATCCACTCTGGGTGCCCTTATGATGTCCCAGAGGCAGCAGGCAGAGAAGAGGTTTGCACAGCTTGAGTGTACCATCTCGGCTGAGCTACAGGCTTGCCGGGAGGTGCAGCGGTTGTCCAGCCAGGCCTTCCAGGAGGAACTCCGTGTTACACGTGCTACCTTGCAAGAGGAAGCACGTGTATCACGTGAGGTTCTGCATGCAGACCTACATCACATCGCCACACAGAACCAGGCTCAACCGTCCGGCAGACTTGCTGCCGATGAGCAGCAAGCTGCGGCTAGGCGTGGCCGGGCTACTGTGCCACGTCCTCCTTTACAGGATGAGCCAGACTTGGACGACCATATATCTCCCACATAGGTCGGGCTGTGCAGGCGTTGAGCCCATGGAGGTTTCTTTTTTTGACTCAGCATCATCGCATGTGGATGTTGAGCAGCACCCTGTACCTCCCCCCTCCCGGGTGCCTCCCCCCCCCCGAGTTGTATGTGGCCATTTTTGATTTTTCTTTTAGTTTAGTTAGTTAAGTTTCTGTTTGATAGTTAGTTTAATTAGGTAATGTAGGTTTTCCATTGTTAGTGTAATTAGTTAATAGTTGATTTAGTTTAAAATTGCTAATCTATTGTGCTTTCATGTGACGGTGCAGTGCTTTGTGGCTTTTGAAGGCATCCACTGTCTGTTCCAGCTGGGCCCTTCAGGCTTGTCTTGTGTATGTGTTTGCTGCTTGGGGTCCTTGACTCACCTATGCCACTCCTGCCTCCCTTATCCATGGGCTCGCAAGGATGGTTCGGTGTTACAGAATTTTACACAAGGGCTTTGGACTGTCATATCTGTGGCATGTCTGCTGCTGTGTGACTTGTGTTGACACCCCTAATGGGGATGATTTTGGTGTTATTGTCCACTGTACAGCTTTTGCTAGATGGCATGTGTCATGATTAATGTGTACATTAGTTGCTATGCATTGTGTAGTATGTTTCATATCTTTAATGTACACATGCTTGTTGCAATTCATGCTGTAGATAGTGTTCCACACTTTGGATGTGAAAGACGGACTGATGGTGTCATTTGTGATGTGACTCTCTGACATGGTCAAGTAATGAGATGCCTGATGAGACACACACAGATGACTTTGAAGCATTTATCATGTGTTTCATGCCCTTTCTGTAGGGGGATGAGCCTCCAGAGCACCTTTGCCAGCAGACATGGCCCATTGGACGACGGAATTCTGGACACGTTTGTTGGTGCCCACATGCACATGTGTGCACAAGCAGAGGCACAGGGGTTGCAGACCCACATCCTCGAACTGCTGACATGTTCCAAGGAACTCCAGGCAAGGTGAGCAGCACAGGGGGGCCACGACACAGCAAAGCTTGCACCAGGTGAGTTGCACATGCAGTCTTAGTCACAGCACTGAGGGTGAGCTTAGACGAATATTGGTGTTGAAGCACACAATGCAGCTCAGGTGTGTTGGTGGACTGATGGCTGTTGATAGTAAGGTTGTCTGGGACACATGCAGGGGCAGTGGCACATACCCTCCGGTACACCAAGGTCAATTGAGGCAATTGTATCAACCATGTAGCCTTCCGAGACATGGAAAGGGGGAGCTCACAGGGACATACAGCAAGGGACATACTCGGGTGCAGTGCATGTCTTTTCCATGTACTTTATGATAAATGCACTGCCAACTTTGTTTCGGTCATGGTGGTATGCAACTTGCTCAGAAGTCATGGCTTGCTATATGGGTCTGTCTGCTTACCCAGGGAACATTGCATGTTGTGTGAATTGTGACACATTGGTGTTCCATTTGCCACACACCCACCGGCGGCTGACTTACTGCATTGACTGTGTATGACCCGTCACAGGGGTGATGTTATATATGGGTACGAAGCATCTACACCAGATTGTCTGTTTGTAAAGTAGTTTGTTGCTATGGGGCATGTTTGGTGTTCTGTTTTTGTGTAATTGGCACGTACAGTTTTTTGACTGTGGCTCTCTTTGCAGCATTGCAGTGCTCCTTTAACCGGACCTGAGAGTGCGCAGGCAGGAGGCCAGCACTCAAAATCAGAGCTAAGTGTCTTTTTGTTTTTCTTTCAAACTGCTCTGCATAGGCTTGCTGGGGAGTGTACTAATGCATGGATGTATGTGTGGTTCAATTTGGTATGTTTTTTCTCCCTAATCACCCGTAATCCTATGCAATTTTGAACCCTGTACCCTCTACCCGGTGTTCCTGCTTCCCGTACATATCCAAGCAACGGTCCCTGACCCTCTTTCCCCGCTGGGGTTGCGGATGCCTGTGTAAGCCCCGAACTTGCAGGCGCCAAAACCCTAGAGGGGGTGGTTGGTTTGTACCACTCCTGAGCCTGGACTACAGAAGGCCATGACAATGATGTCCAAGTTTGTTTGGATTGTGTATGTGTTCATGCAGGTAGTACATTTTCGTGCATTCCCTAGTTTCATGTGTCATTCCTCCTCCCCTCTCCTGCCACTCATTCCAGTCATCCAGTGTGTCAACACCTGTCCCGACTGCATATCCCTGCACCTCCTTCCCCACCAGGGTCTCAGGGGCCTGTGTGAGTTTGACCTTGCAGGCACCCGGGACATGGTGGGGGTGGTTGTTTCGTGACACTCCCGCACCTGTACAGGGGACCTGTGACAGTACACATCCGTTCATGGTGCATCATCCTATGTCATGTACCACACATGTTTCACATCCTGTTGTGACATTGTTTTATTGTGCTACCTTGGTTGTTGCATCATTGTGGTAGTACTTGGCCTTTGTGAGGTACTGCTACGTCAAGTCATCTACTGGAGGGTGTTCTGGTTCATTTTTCTGGCTTGGATTTTGTGATTTTGGACATGAGTGTGGATTATGAGGGTGCACCTTTTTACACACAAGGTGGGAGATGGTGACGAAGGGTAAAGGTGGTCCTGTGGCCAGGTGGAATTGAGGTTTGAAGGCTCCATGACCCAGGTGCAGTTGTTCAGTGGGTCATGGTCATTTGTGAGGGAAGGGGGGTTGTTGTTGATAGTTGCCTTGCCCTGCAGTGTGATGGGAACTCTGACATTGTAATGGTGGTATCCTATGTACATGTTGTGTTCTGCTGATCAATGCCTGTTCATGTGTTGTGTTTACCTTTTATGTGCGAGGGGATAGTTGTGGTTTGACATGCTGGGGTGTACACATGGTGAATGTCCACATGTGATGTGTAGAGAACACTAATGGTCACTTGAGTGCACATGCATATTTGAAGTGCATGTCCTTGCAGAACCACACACTTGCACTCTGATGCACTACATGTACTCCCACCCTTGCATATCCACGTGTACACTGTTTGCCTTCTGGTGCCCACTGTGTCCCTGCAGCACATGTTCTGTGACTGATTATGGATCCTGTATATGCCTAATTTGCTGTTTGATGTGGTCTGTCACTTAGATGTGATGCTCAGGGTGTGAATCACACACAATGGCTGTTCACTGTGCTGTGCGCTGAGCAGTGTGTTGCAGGAGTAGGACAGAGCACACATGAGCTGCAGTGTTGATTTTGCAATGCACAATGTGCATGTAAACAAGCATTCATTGTTATGTTACGTCTACAACTCTTATAATGCATTTGGAAATGACTTATTTTGGGTGGGAGATTTTGTTGGTCTGTCATTTCATCTGATTCCGGGTCAGGCATCATTGTCTGATGCCACTGTACATTTAGGACATGGCAATGTGTACCTTATCGTTACAGTGTTGGTGTATGGGTATTGCTTGCCATGTCATGTTGTGGTTTGGGAGGGTTTGAGTGACATGACAGTGATGGCCATGGCCTGTTTTGCAGGTGTGTGTGATGCACACCTTGCATGTCAGGGTCATCCGCTTCTCAGAGCAACTAGCTGGGGGTAGATCTCTCTCTGCGGCAGGGCCCTCCCTCTGGAACAGCCTTCCTGCCTCACTTGAACTTGAGGGGGACCATCTCCAGTTCTGGAAGCACCTCAAGACCTTCCTCTTTGCTTCTGCTTTCTCTCTGCCTCTCCCTTGCGGAATTCTTCACTGGAACTGCACTGGAGCTGCAACTGGGCCACTCTCACCAACCTCGGTCCCTGGCCCAGCCACTCTCCACTTGCACTGCCTCCCTGGCAACCCCTGCACTGCGGTACTGTCTCTCTATCCCTACAGCCCACCCTTCCCAGCACCTGTCTGCACTTACCTTTGCAGTTGCCACCAGCCGACCTATGTATTTTTTTTTGGTCTACTTCCCCTGTACTGAACTCCCCCCCCTTCCCCTTGCACTTTTCCCTTCCCTCTACCCCTGCACTTGCACAATCTAAATGACACCTGGCCTAGTAGTACCGTTGTCTGTCTTCCCTTTTTCCCCCCTCCCTGCCTCATCGCACCTTGAAATACTTGTGTATAGGCCATATCATGTCATATGTGTGCCTTTTGGTCACACGGGATAGCTTGTGTTTAAGTAGCTAGGGATGCAGACGATGTGGCACTTCCATGGCAACTATCTCAGGGTGGTAGGGTTGTGACAGTTGACTGTCTCTTTGTCATCATCGATTGTCACCTGGTATGTGCCAGGCCTGTGTGCACTCCGCAGGGGTGGGAGTTTAGGTGAAACATGTGGCCACAAGCTGGGTGAGGGCTTCCTCGCCACGTGCCCTGTCCCCTCCCACGGGCAGCACCTGTGCCTGTGGTTGGGGATGTGGGGGCACCACCATGTACACCGGGACGCCCTGCTGTGTTGCAACATTGTGCAGGACACATGCTGCCACAATGATCCTGCACACTACTGGTGGTGCATAGAGTAATTGCCCGCCAGAGCGGATTGGCGTCATCATGTGGTTGCTCAGAGGGTAGGCACTGTCCCCTGGGGAGGTGATAATAGTTGAGGTTATTAGGGTTTGGATATTTGTCTGTGTGTGACTTGCATGCATGTGCAAGGGCATTTGTACTGACCTAGGAGCCATGTGTCGCCATGCTGCCCAGCTTCCAGGGCCCAGCTCAGGGCGGACATTCTGTATATGAAACTGTCATGGGTGGAGCCAGGGTAGTTTGCATAGACAGAGGTGATGATTCCCTTTGCATCGCATACCACCTGTACATTGATGGAATGCCAGTGCTTGCGGTTTCGGTAGATGTGCTCAGTGGCCCTAGGTGGACGTAGGGCCACATGGGTGCAATCTATGGCACCGAGCACTTTGGGGAAGTGTGCCACCCTGAACAAATCCAGGACAACGGCCTGCCTTTCTGCGGGTGTTCTGGGCATGTATATGTGCCTGCGGACTGAGGGGCGCGCTGTCATGATTCCCAGTACCTGGTGTAGGCAGGGTGACTGCGTGGCCTGTGAGACCCCCCCCCCACTATGGCAGTGGTCCGCTGAAATGACCCAGTGGCCAAAAAATGCAGGACATTGAGCAGCTTCTCCAAGGGGCTCAATGCTTGGGAGCAAAGGGTGGGGGATGTAAGGTCATCTTCCCACTCCCTCACCAGGTCTAGGATGATATGGGGTGGAAACCTATACCTGCCATAGACCTGGTCGTCAGGCATCCCAAAAAGGCTTGTCCGTGGTGCGAAAATGCGTGCCCTGGCTATTCTCCTCCTCCTGCGGTGTCCCACGATCAGTGCTGCGACAAATGGGGCATTCATCGTAGCTGTATATACGCGTTTGTTGTTTGCGCGGGGACGCTTCCGCCTGCCTTCGTGTGGCGGACGCGTTGACGCCTGTGCGCGTCTTTTGCCGTATGCGGGTTTCCCGTATTCGGATCCATGAATACGGGTTGTTCGCGTGGGCGTTCCGTGTAGTTCCCTGCAGTACTTCCCCAGTTACGCCTTCTTTTTCACGTGTTGTTCCCCATTCCGCGTGTTCCGCCCACTGTTCTGCCCACTTTGGTTGTGTGCGCCGCGCTATGTGCGCTTTTGCTTTTGCGGGAAACTGCTTTTCTCACGCTTGCGCTCCCTTGCGCCTGCTTGCGCATGGATTTTCGGCGCACGTTTGTTCCATGAATCGGCCCCATGGTGTTTTCTACTTCTGTCATAGCTAATTCTGCCTCATTTGCTATTAGTGGCTGTCCCAGTGGTTCTTGGCTTCCTGTTACAGAAAGTTGACTACTGTCGGGAGTGTCCTTATCTAGTTGGGTCTGGAGTTCTTTTTCATGTTGCTGTTCACTGTGCAACATTTCTTTGTACTGTGTAAAGTTTACATCACTTATAGTGCTTTCATTTGCTTTGAAAGCGTCTTTATAGGAGTCATAGATATCTAGTAACTCTTCTTCTTTGCTCCATGGTTTAAAAAGTTGTAGCAGGGACATGTAATATAGTTCTTTATGTTGAGGAGTTTTTAATGACAATTTGATTTGATTAATGAATTTTTGTTCGGTAGGTTTCACTAAGCTGCCTTCACAATTTGTCACTCTGTATCTACCTGTGTTTTCATCTGGTTTTATATTATTTGCGTATGTGAAGTTTTGTGCTATGTGGTATAGACACATGGTTTCCAAAGTGGTACTCCTGTTTGGGTAGTATATGTCTAGTAAATTGTTTCTCAAAATGTCTTGGCTTTTGCGATCATTTTTGGCTATTGTTTCTATGTCGTCGTATGATTTGAGAACTCCTTTTCTAGATTTAGCAGGACCAAGACTTAGCCATATTATTTTTTCAGATTTTCCATACAAAACAGTACTGGTTAAACGGTCTGCAGCTTCAAAGGAGCCACATTCTCTATGAGAGAGATTTTTTATGCCTAAACTGTACAATTTCTGAGACAGTGTTTTGTCCGATGATAGGCCATTCCAGAGCTCTTGAAGCTCTGTTTTTTCTGATTTGGTTAAGTAGGCTGTAACATATCATGCAACTTCAGTGGAATTGTCTGCAATGTACTGCACATCTATGTTTGCATTCCATAAGAAGGCAATGATTGCATTGTAATTATTGATATATTTTGCTTCTTCTGTTCGTTTTATGCAATATGTGTTCTTAGGTGATTTACTTTTAACACTATGTCTACCTGAAGACATGAAGTTGCTTACTTGAATTGTTGCTGTAACTGGTATAGGGAAAGCAAAGCAGCATTTGGTGTAGTATTTCCCTTTGTTTTTCTATTTGCGACGACAATATTTCCCACATGTGTGCCTTTGAAATTGTAAAATTTGTTCATGAAGATCACTATTTGTTGCTTCTGAAGAAATTTCACAAGTGACATATTTTTCGATAAACTGTAAAACAGTGGCATCACTGTCTTGACCAAATTTAGAAGCATCTTTAATCCATAAAAGCATGTGGATATGTGGTGCTGCTCTGGCTTGGTATTCATTTCTCCAAAAGAAGTATTGCACTTCTCTGAGGGGAGGAACAGTTTTATTACAAATAAAGTGTAGCATAGCAATGAAGCGATGATGGACATATCTTGAAACATTAACAGGATCTAGAGAGCAAAGTTCTCCAGGTGTTAGTATATCTATGTTTGTTTTGTTTTTGTTTGATATGCGTAGGAAATCATGTAAATCTTCCCATGTATATTCTGCACAACTTAATGTACCAAACCAAGTTGGTGGGCCAAGGTTTCTTATCATACAACGTACATCTCCATGACATCGGAACGAGTACTCTTTAGTACCACGCATGCTGCTAACAGATTTGTAATGCTTGATTGTAAAACCTCATCTTTTTCTTGCATTTTTTGTAGTAATTGCGTAGCTGACATATTATGAAAATAGGTACCTGATTTCAATGTGTGTGCAACTCTGTAGCATAGAGTTGCTAGTTCACTTTCAAAGTGTATGGGGAATATGTATTACACATTTTGTGTAAATCTGGGATCTTCAGAATACATTCGTAATGAGCGGTATTCTGATGCTAATATCTGAGTTGGTCTATCATCATACCTTCCTCCTTTCCCAGTAGGAAAGAGTAGAGAAGAGCATGTGCTTCTGTTCTTTTTTCCCATATGCTGACTGGTAAACCTTTGGTTTGTTGCATTCGGTACGTTTCTAGTGCATCATCTATGGTGTCGTTAGAGTGTAATGGATGAATTGTATAATGGTCTAAAATATTGGATACTGTAGCAGGATGTAGAAGCTCAAATCTACCAGTTTCTGGTGACTCTTGAATATTTCAGTGGTCTCCCTCAGGTTTCTTCAATATTAATTTATTTGTAGTATTCATTATTGTCTTTTAGATATTGCAAGGCTTGTCTAACTTTATGTAAGTCTACGAGTTGTTGCCATTTTTTTTTTGTCTTTTGTATGTACACCATTGTCATGACCACAGGTTAGTTTATTTTCCCATACTTGTCCTAAGAGTTGCAGGTTCATAGGGAATTTATTTGCCCTAGCTAGTTATTGATTCTAACTCCCCATATTAATGGTTGGTTGAGTTTCTTTAATGGCCGCTAGGTGGCGCCTCTGGTCAGTTAGTTAGCGGGTCTAGTTGTTTTCATGTGCCAGCTATTTAAGCCCCGCCCCTCAGGAGGCTCACGCTTCGCGTCGTTTGTCTGAGTTCAGACTGAACGCTCGCCGCGTACCTCCGTTCCCTGTCACCGCTCAATATACCTTGTCCACAGAAAATTCCATTCATTCCTTCAGTAACTTTAATTAGTTATCAGCTCCCTTCCTGTGTTTTCCAGTTGATGCCGTTCCCGGCTCAGTCACAGTCCATAGTTGAAGTCCTGTCATAGCGGTCTCCTCATCTCTCAGTTCGTAGCAGTCTTCCCTCACGCAAGTACACCTATTATATGCAAATGCATTTGCTTCGTTTTTGTTGCGTTGTTGCCTTATCAGATACATTGAAATTGTGTATGAATGTTATTTGAATTCCTCACGCATTTTCAGGATATTACGTTGTTTTTAGCGGGTTCGCGCCCTTTCCTGTGGAGTTTTGTCTTGGAAGCTGATTTTCTAGTCAGAAATTTTCGTCACACTAAGGTTCATATTACGCTCAGTGATAAGGTGTTTTCCTGTTTCCGTCTCGTAGTGTGGTGAGGTAGTTTTTTCTGTAATTCTACACTTGCATTACACCTCAGCTTATTGCCCCCTTTTAGGTTCAAATAGCATAAGGTTTATGTCATTGTTTTAGTGCCATTTAGTCCCTTTCAAAAGAAACTGTTATCCAGTGTCCCATCTTCAGAACTTGCGCCCCTGTATAGAACAGGATGGAGAGCTCAACTAATTAAATACCACGGTGAGATATTTGCTGGCTCCCATATTACCAGTTTTGACCTTCTGTTTTACAAGAGAAAACTAAGGAAGGGAACATTGTTATTTTCTTCACAGAAATTCAGTGTCTAGTTCCCAGGAAGGTAGAAGTCAGTTGGAGTTCCAGAAGGTTCCTGCAGAGTTTTCAGGTGAGCGTTACAACCATTTACTAAGACAATTAAATATTGCACTATTAGACGTTGCACTCCTAGAGTTTGTACATTTTCTTTCACTTCTAATGGTAAATAAACTACTTTGCCACGAATGCCTTTCACTAATTCTGAGGGAGGTAATTTTGCTGTTTTTGGTTGAAGGCGTATTATTGCTTGAACTGGATGCACTGTTTGAATTATGATGCTCTCATATAAATTGAGTTGTTGCAAGGGTTTTGGTATTGGGAATAATTCCAAGTTATTTTTGATAGCACATGAAGGAGTTTGTTTGTTGTCAAGTTTTGCAGTGCAGCAACTGCAAAGTATTAAGGGGTCATTTATTTCATATTTGTTTTCTGCTATAAGGTAGAGAGCTAATTCAAACCTTTTGGAATCTTCATTTTCTTCTATTTTGTATGTTATGTCTACACTTTTTGTGCTACTTTTATAAAAATTTGAGCAGCAACACACACACACACACACACACACACACACACACACACACACACACACACACATGGTTTGGTACTTCAGCGGATGTACTTTTAAATGTTATTATTTCATTTTTGTATGTGTGTAGTAGAAGGTTGCCATTTGTAGAATTGTTCGTAGTCTGTTGTAAAGCTATTGCATTTTGTAAGTGGCTTTCACTTCCAAAATATTTTCTCTGGATATGCTCTATTTCTTCGAGTAGGTCTTTGGCTCTACCATGTAGAAGATTGCTATTTAAATTTTCTAATGCTAAAGCTGGACTTTTAGCACAGTACAGTTTATGGACTAGATTTCTTATAGTTGATTGATGTGCTGATATCATTTTGATATGATGGAAGGTGCTTTTGCAATTTGGTCCTGAAATGCAGGCTAATGCATGTCCTTGTCGTCCTGTGTGTTTACGCACTGGAAAAGTATCCATATTTTGTAGAAGTTTCATTTTGAATTTGTCTTTGCCTTTTACATATTGATTGAGGAACTGGCGTAAAGATTTGAAAGATTTTTTGTCAATGTTACACATTGACATGCACGGCCATTTGTACACTGGATGTTTTGGTTCAGTCTGATGGAGAGGTCATACTGAATTTTCTGGGGATATTTTTGTGAGCAGCGCTTCTTGTTCCATTATTTGGTATTACTAAGTTTTTCATACCCTCGTCCGCTGCTATGTATGGCAATTGTGTTTGTTTGCTTTTGTGTGTACGCTTCTTCGTTGAAATATGGTTCTCGTGGTGTGACTCCATTCACCTCCACAGATATTTAAGAAGTTATTTTTGTTGACATTCCGCTTATTGAGAAGTCTTTTTTGTAATTTGGTAGTTAGTTTTGTTAGTAGTTCATTCTGTTTAACACTAAAATAAATAACTTCCTTTTGAGAATGATTGCACTGTCTATGAGAGCTTCTAAGATTCATTTTCTATGGTAGGTTTTAAGGGTTGTGCATTTTTTCTCTCCTGTTTTTATAAGATTCTGAAGGACTCTGTAGTGGAACATGTTTTGTAAAATACTTTTTTGGTATGGTTACTTGCCATTACATCAAGATTTATAGGAGCAGTGTTAGAAGTAGTGGTAGCTGAATTCTTGTTAAACACTTTCTGTTTTGTTTTACATTTTGAAATAGGAGGCAAAGTTTTTGTACTGGAAGCTTGTTTTTTCACTTAATGACTCTATTAGATCTTATGTTTGAGCTTTTTGTACAAATTCTGCTAGAGATGGATGCTTATATTGGACACTTTTATTTTCATTTGCTCTACTTTTGCGTTGCTTTCTGCTGACTTGCTTTTTGGTAGGCATACTTTGGGGTCTGTTGAAAAAAAAGAAGGTATGGGTTAAGCTGTTCTACAGTGTATGTGTGCTGTGTGCAGGAGTGTCTGAGTATGATGGTAAGGATGTATGTGGTGGTGTGTGATTGTGCATTGGGCAACTACAACCAGTTGGGAAGGCTATTCTTGTATTTGTGTGTTACTATACTGGGGTTCAGATGACAGTATAAAGTAAACTAGTGGTGAGGAGAAGCACTAATACTAAATCTAACGGTATAGAACGAAACAGTTCTTTGTTCTGCAATACTAACATTCTAGGGGCTGAAAAATAGGGATTTGTTTTCCAATCTGCCTGCAAATCCCTGTTTAACAAATGGGGATTTGTGGGCAGAAAGGTGCACATATCCCTCTTTTTCGGTGCACAAATTCCATGAATCAACCCCACAGTGTGTTTCAGTAACAGTAAAAATATTATGGTAGTTTTGTACTTACCTTTATTGTTTGGAATGAGCAGGTTTCTTCTGAGTTGTTGGTTGTACTTCAGATGCTGTTGCTTTTCAGGAGAGTGGTCTTCACTGCAATTGTAAAAGAAATAAGTTAGTAATTGTGTATGTTTATAGCACTGATGTTAATTTAGACGTTGATTTTTATGTTTTTGTAGTAGTATTGTTGTTTGATAACTGAACATAGTGTGTGCATGCAGTTTCCTTTGACTATGTGTAGCCTTTATATTTTACTTACAATATGTTAATTCAACATGCTTTGCAAATGAGTAGAATACTAAGTATTTGAAACTCACTTGGTTTCTTAAGGTTGTGTTATTGCATGTTAGGAGATAGAAGAAATAATGATGTACCTGTTTTGCCATTTTTGTAAGGTAAATGGCAGAAGCTGTATAAAAAGCATACAATGTATGCGTTTGTGAAGGTGTGGGTAATAAAGCAGAAGTATGCGGGCTACAGGCAGGGGTGTTATTTCAGCTGGGAGCTTTTCAATGATAGTGTCTATCTGTGTGAGTGCATAAAGATGCATGAACTTATCTTGGCTGTGTTTCATTTTATAATACACTACTAAGTGTTTTTCTACAATTATACTGTTATTTCTCCCATCTTTTAATATTGTAATTGTTTAGATAGTTGTGTGTGTAAAAAAAGAATTTAGATAGCAGACAGGTTTGGAAGTAACCGTTGATTATAGCAGATGGGACAATAATAGTAAGTTAATTGTATAGGTTATACAGATTGAGTGACAGTTACTCTGTTTATATTCATTTATAAGAGTTGTACATGTACTCTTCATAAAATATGCATGCCTGTGGTTTGTATGCATGCATGTGGATATGCATGCAGCTGCAAGTAGAAATCTTGGAGACTTGTACAGTAGTTTTTGTAGTATGTGCTTTCAAATGAGATGAGACTTGTACTCAGAGTGATCAACAGTACATTTGAAGTGCTGAACTCTGATGATGGAGTTAGATGTAGAGGTCTTGGATGAGATTGGTGGTTGGTGTTGTGACTGCTTAGCTGTATCCAATGAGGGAATGCCACAGAGAGTGAAGTGGAAAGGGTAGAAGGGTTGTCTAAGAGTTACGCGGTCCTCGGACAGGGCGTGCCACTTCCGGGGTTTTCCAGCAAATCCAGCATGGAAAGGGGACAGTAGGGATTACCCAATCAGGTGTTGAGGTTGTGTATTTGTGTTGAAAGAGGCTTTGTGTAGTGAAGTTGGCAGAGGTGGAGAAAGTCAGGGTGTTGGTGCATGGAGATATGTTTGTGCATGGTTTACAGCAATATGCTCAATGCAGGCATGTGGCAAACAATTTTGATGTTAAAGGAGTGGAGGTGGTGTGGAGCACTGTGCCTGATTGCAATGCACAGGGAATTGTACAAGTGTGTGACGATATGGGCAGGATAAACAGTCCCCATGTGGTAGTTTTTCACTGTGGGGCTGTCCATTTGGGCTATGTCAGTGCCCCTATTTGTTGCCAGATTTGGAACACTTGGTTGAAGCAGTAATGAACATTCTCTCAAATGCCAAACTTATTTTTTCTGGATTAGTACCTAGGGCAATATGGGACAATAGGTCTGTTTTTTTGTCCAGAGCAAAACATTGCTAGGTGTGAAATCAACCAAGGCATGTGTACTTTCATGCTTAGAGCTGGTATGTTCTTCTGTAATCATGAGAATATTTATTCCAGTAATGCTGTTTATTTTAAAGAAGATGGCATTTCCTTATCTTTTTGTAGGAAATGCCATGCTGTTCTTGAATGTAAGGGTTGCTTTGGAGAAGGTTATGTGAAGATTTTATTTAGGAGTAAAGTAAGAAAAAAAACAAAATAACAGGTGTCTGTCAAGCATTTGCAAAAATCCCAAAACAAAACAGCTCTTTTCAGTGCCAACCTCAAAGGGGAAATGGGGCACACTATTTAAATTTAAATTTACCACGCTCAGATTTTCAATATGTCCGCAGACATGGCGTTAGTCCGCGGACACTGTGTATTACATACAGGGATTTTAAGGTGGAGAGGACGGCAAATGAGAATGAGTAGAGCAAGGGATTGGTCAATAAAGTTTATTGGGTGTGTTGTGTAAGGATAGAGTTTGTCAGAAACTATTTTTCCTGAGAGAAGAAAGATAGCTATGGCTGTGTGTTTCAGAAAACAGATTATCTGGATTCTGGGTGACTCATGGATACATTGGTTGGAGGTTCATGCAGAACGCTGTGGAGTAGCTGTAGATCTTGGATTCCCACATAATTATAATTCATTGTGGAGTGAACAGTTTAGGACATGTGTCTGGAATTTATTTGCAATTTGCAATGAAAAAAGGGCTTGGGAAGGTCATGGACATGTTTCCAAATTCTCAAGTATTTTTTTCACATATTGCGCATTGACAAATGTGGCTGCGTTGTTCTTCATTTGGTCCACAAATGGAGAAAGTGAGGCTTAATGCCAATAAGGCTGTTGGTGCCGTTTTAACAATGAAAATATTATGTTTCGTAACACATACATTTTACGCAGAGATGGAGTCCATCTTACTTATGCTGGCAATCAGATTTTTCTGAGAAATGCACAAAATGCATTGCAACCTTTTTGGGAATTACAGCAATACATTTTGCAGTAGGTGTTCAGCATTTTAAGTTTTTCAAACACAAAAAAAACCACGAAAAGGCTCTTTTCAGAGCCACCACTTCCTCCCAGAGAAAAGTGCAATGGTTTTGATATGGCAGCACCCCAAAATGTTATATGTCGGCGAACTGTCCGCAGACTTCTAAAAAAATGCATAGGGCCCCGCACTATTTATTTGTCACTTCTATTTTTAAACAATGAAAGGTGGCTCTGAAAAGAGCCTTTTTTGGGGGGGATTTGTTGTTTTATAATTTTTTGTTTTTTTCACACGACACAAAAGGAAAGGAGGGGAAAGGTGGGTAAGGAAAGGACACCAACCACGGGGATAAGAAAGGGCAGTTGGAGTGAGGAAGATGTAGGGTGGGCCTTATTTAGGTAGGTAGCAGACCTTGGGCCTCATTACAACCGTGGCGTTAAGCGTTTAATGGCGCTGTAAAAGGTGTCGGCGCCATTAAACCCTTAACGCCTAATTACGAGGTCCCTTTGCGGGACCCGACCTTAACGGCTGGTTTTTCTAGCCGTTAAAGTAGGGACCCGCAAAGGGATTTTGGTGCTAATGACGGTACCACAATTTGCGGTACCGTTATTAGCGCCTTCCCCATTCCCATTGAGCCCTTTGGGGCAAAAATGGGAATGGGGAAGGGCCATGGCGGCATGGGGAATTACCGCCCCACCAACCTCGGCATGGGGTGGTAATTCCCCATTCCACCATGGCGGACACCGGCATGGACCATGGTGCTAATAGCTCCATGGTCCTCTGCCTGGGTCGTAATGAGGCCCCTTCTCATGCTCCGTGACTGCAGTCTCTAAAGCACTCCGAAGACTCTCCCCCTTGCAGAGTACTGTGTACTGTGTCGCAGTACATACACAATATTGTGACCCTCGAAAAGGTAAGGGTCAACAGCATCATGGACGGCTGTGAGGCAGCTGGAGGGATGCACTGTCCCACAGGAGTGTCTGTTGTGGTGGCAGGAGCGGAAACTGAGGATGTTGTAGAGGAACTCAACCTACTACGTTTATCACAAGGTACAACCTTGCAAATAGCCCCACCGTGGAACAACCTTAGGTGTCATTTCATGGTTGTCGTACCAAAGCTGTACGAACCAGGGCTCCCATGACTCAGCACCATTTTGCACAAGACACTACAAAATAGATACAGGGGTTACAAGAGGAATAGAATTTAGAGACAAGGGTAAATTGGGATAATATTATTCCAATATTGTAGCACTTTTTGAGTAGGGGCTTTCCAACTAATGTCCAATCGAAGTTGAGGAAAACAGCTGGTGTAGAAATGATACCATGGACTGAAATACATGCAATAATAGTTCATTTTTGCAGATTGAGGGAAGAAAGGGAGAAGAAAACAGGAGGACAGAGAGAGAGGTTTGAGGCAACATTGGTATAAAACATTGGTATAAAATAAATTAACAAAGGTTTCCAGGGAAGCAGCATTGATTACGATCCGTGTGGAAGGTCATTCTGGACAGGATTGGTCACAAACAGGACCAGCAGGATATATGGCTGGAAGAAGAATAGGAGGATTTCAGAGGGTAGAAGAGGAGTTGAAAGTGGATTTAGAGGTGGATTTGGAAATTATTTTGGGAGATTTGATGGTGGAGATGATAGAGCAGAGCCCAAATTCAGAGAGTTTGGAGGATGTGGAGAACACAGTTGGATAGGACATTATGCACAATCACGTATAAGCAAAGGGGCAGGTCCCTATGGAGTAGGAGGATTACCAGCACAGAACACATGTGAATGCCCTTCACAATATTAAATGCAAAACAACTTCAAACCAATGCAACTGCTGGCACAGTATCCTGCTACAAATGCACATAATAGAATGCAGACACAACAGTACCCCATTCCAAATGCAAAGAATACAATGCAGCAACAACAGTACCCCTTTTCAAATGCACCAGATCCAAATCAGTATCCCATTCCAAATGCACATAGTACAGAGCTGCAACAACAGATGGTGCATCCCGTGGATCACAACATGAACAAAACCCCAGCAAATGAAATACTCTGGAATGACTCAGCATGATGTACCATTGCAGTGAGACACACTCAATCTATTGCAAGAACAAGCACAGAATAATACACAGCAGTAGAACAGGAATTGGATGCCACAAGGTGTTTTGCCACACTTTGGCAGAGTAAGTGATAGAGGAGGGAATCCCTTTACAATTTCAAACACTTTCAAATACCAGTAAATATACACACTAGGATAGCCCACAGACAACTCTGACATGCCCAATACTATCAGTAACCCTAGACCAAGAACAGGAACCATGGGTTGAGTGAAGATAAGAGAAAGGCCATTTTCAAACCTGCCTGACACAGGAGCAATATAAATCTTGTATTAAGAAAGTAGGGTTACATTTATCGGACATCATAATGGACAAACAGGGATCCTCTGGGCAATGATGATGGTTCCCTTTACAGAAGATTTATCTAGAACAGTCATAACACAATACATCAAAGCACCTTTGTAATATTCATGAAACACGCCAGTGAACATATTGGGTTGGGATATTATGAGCAAATTAAACATGACAATCTAATTTTCCAAAAAGAAAATAGTGTATTCCACTCAAGGCATGAGCAAAGGCAGCAATACAGCCATTTTGTGGCCACAAAGTGTTTCGAGGATCAACAATAGACCTTGTTTGCTACATTATGGAATACAGATAATATTGGGATGGGTGCCTCAAATAAATTATAGGGTATTGTGCTTATCTACAGGATTTGTATTCAGACCACCACTTCCTAGACAAATTGCACATGGCACAAGTATCACAGTGCATTTAGAAGCATTGGTGATAGAGGAGGCAGCAGTAATATAACATGGAGTAGATGAGGAAGTTATTGAATGGTGCTCTCTTTTGGGGATTGACTCAACATCAAGGTTGACTGATTTGACTGACAAACAACATTTTCAAGATGGCAACGTGGATGGAGTAGCAATGTTAGAAGTGTGTATGCCATATGAGTTAAGAGCGCAGCATAGGGAAGTCCCCCAGAAAGTATTGTTCACAAAAATTATCTCACCCTATTTTCACGTACATTTGGACAGAGTACCTACAGAATTATGGACTAGCGACCCTCAAGTTGTAGTTTTTTTTTTTTAAGGAGTAGGGGTAGTAATTATAAAATTGATACAAGGAGCTATACTACTTCAAGTGAGACAGTACCCAATCTCTAGAGAAGCATATGAAGGAATATATGATACAATTGCAGCATATTGCTCTCAGAATCCCCATGCAACACGGCTGTGTACCCTTTGAAAAAAGCACATGGAAGAGCTTGGAGATGTATGCAAGATCTACACCCTCTAAATAATATAGTGGAAGCAGAATTTCCCATAGTACCAAATCCAGCAACAATCCTATGCAATATGCCCACAAGCGCAATATATTGTACAGTGATAGATCTCAATAACGCTATAATTAAATACCATTGCAACCAGACTCGCAGAATTTAACTGTGTTTACTTACTGTGGCCAGTGACTTCAACATACCTGTTTAACACAGGGGCAATGTTAATCACCCAGAATGTGTAGCAGAATGCTACAAGTGGATTTAGGAAATATACAGAAACAGATTTGAAGTGATAAAATATGTTGTATGGCATCCTGGTGTGCAGCACCAAAGAAGATGAATGTAGGAAAGATTCATCAGTGATGCTCCTGACACTATTAGCAGAAATGGAATACAAAGTAGATAAAGAAAAAATGCGATATCATCAAAAATAAGTAGTATATATGGGCCAAATAATATAATCAGAAGGAAGACGAGTGTCACCAGAGAAGGTGGAAGCAAATAACAACATAACAGAGCCAACTACAGTAAAACAAAGGCAACTGTTTCTAGGGCTTTGCAATAAATGACATTCCTGGATATTTGATTATGCCTCATACACAAGGTCCCTTTTACAAGAATTGAAAGATGCACAAAAAGAGTGGAGAGTAATTGAATGGACAGTAGAGATCACTGCACTATTTAATTTACTATAAGTGCAATTAGTGCTGCCCCAGTGTTAGCAACAACAGATTACAAAGAAGAGTTGTTCTTGTTTTCCCATTCTATTAGTTACATGATTATGGCTGTCCTCACTTAGGTAACTAGGTTGGACCACAAACCTCTGGCATTTTACAGTGGTCATTTAGATCCAGTAATGCAGGGGCATTTCCCATGTGAACATGCTTTGGCAGCAGCTGCCTTTGCAATTGAGAAGATAGCAACAATATCCATGATCTGCTTAGTGACTCTTAATGTAGAGCATGGACTGTTTGCAATTTAGCAAAAACCAAAATCCACACTCACAACACAGCTTCCCTTAGACTACGAGGTCATTTTTTCAAATTCCTCAATTAAAAAAAGTAAGAAGCTGCAATGTCAACCCAGCTACTTTTGGTGTAAGAACAGGGGAAACGAGAAAATATGTACATGAATGTTCAACGTACACTGATATGATAATGATTTACCACATATTGAATATGATGTACTTTAGGAGGAAGCGATATTGTTTATTGATGGGTCATTGACGGTAGTTCAGGACACTGGTTCGAGGCATACTGGTGTGGCAGTGGTAAAATTGCAAGATGGGGAATTTGAAACAGTTGCTCGAAAAAGACTGCAAAGACATTCTTATGTGCAAGCGGCAGAATGAATAGCTTTGATTCTAGCATCAGAAATATATCCAGATACCCCTGCAACAAAGTATAGCGATTTGGCATACGTCACCTCCATGGTAAATTCGGGATGGTACTGATGGAAAAGGAAAGGGTTAAATCAGATGGCATGCCGATACAACATGTTCAATTATTATCCAGCTTAATTAAAGCATTGTCAGGCCCAGCAGCAGTAGCAATGGCAAAATATGCTGTCCAAACTAATGGAACTGATGTAAAAGCATGCAGTAACAGTATGGTGGACTCCATGTCAAAAGAAGCATCATACATGAAAGAACTATTGGAAATAGTAGTTGTATCCACAAATGGAAAATGACAAAAAGTCCAGATAACTGAACCTTATAACACGTTACCTGTAATGTAGGTAGTCGAATTGCAAGGATGTACCCCCCAAGATGAGCAGAACTTGTGGGCTAAGAGAGTGTGTACTGTGTCACCCACATACTTCATTTGGAAGAAAATCATTACCAAGCACACATCAAAAGAATACATAGCAGCAGATTTGAAAGATGAATTGATTATTCCAAATTTAAAGGGAATGGTGTCAGACACAATTGTAAAGTGTGCAAACAATATACAGCAGGCCACACCCTACAAACAGTGAAAGTAACATTGCTTTGCCCCTCTGGGCCATTTTGTCATTTGCATATCCACTATGGCGATAAGCGAAGCAGGTGCAAACATTTTGCTATATGATCGTTGTGGTTTGCTAATTTCCCATTGGCTTGAAGCGGGTCCTTGTACGCACTGTGATGTAAAATCCATCATATGTGAGGTATTGCCCCAGTGGTGTATATGTGAAGTTTGGGGATCAGATAAAGGCCAGCATGTTTTCAATGATTTTTTGAAAGAGATATCATCTCTATTGGCCATAACACACAAACTGTTCTGTTTATCACCCACAAGCCAATGGCATTTTAGAGCCTCTGAACGTTTTGCTCAAAGAGTGCTTGGGAAAAAATGTGTTACCCTAAACAAAAACTGGTGGAACTGCTTGCCTGTCGCCCTTTTTGCACTGTGGAATGAACCAAGCTCTGTTATGATGCATGAAATTGTAACTGGCAGAGTAATGCATGCTCCACTAACACGTTTACATGCTGAAAATGTTGCACAGTCTTAGGTGATGAGTTTTACAACTATCTTAGGGCCATGACCAATTCTCATAAGTTAATTTCAAACCAGATAACACCATGACAATAATGACTGGCTGCAACTATGGGTGAAAACAAACCACCACCAGAAGCATCAGCATTTCTACCTCCACCACAGTTGTATCTGGGGGGTCGAGTTCTAATAAGAAATTTTGCAAGAAAGTGGAATCATCCACACTTTGTAGGACCGTTTATCGTAGAATATGCAACCCCAACATTGGTGAATTGGCAGGACCGCTAATAATAGGTCCACCTTTCCGATGTCAGGTGAAACAAGAACAACGCCTCCCTTTTACGTAGACAATGAGGGCGTCGAAAGGGAAGTGTTGTGAGATAATATAACTGTTTCACACTCTATGCGTCCACTTATTAAGAGAGACTCAGAAAGCTCTTTCCCACATCACAGAAGTTATAGGAACTGTGTTTTGTATAGCATTTATTATTGTTTTTTTTGTTGTTCTTCCTCTTTTATGGATAAATTGTTAGTGGCACCACAAGGGGCTAATCATTTACAACATTTTGAAGACAAGACTGAGAGAACAACCAGAAAAAAAGAAAGAGGTCTTTGATACTAAAATATTTAAGGGGGCTTCAAGTGATGGGGTTTCCATTGAATTACATAATATGTGGTATAGCCAGCAGTGGGAAGAGATAGATAAAATACTATGTCCCATGCGTGCTCTCTCATCCCTCATGCCACAGGTGCCCCTGACGGTTTATACTGCAGGAAATAAAAGGTGAAACAGCAAATTGCCTAGCTACTCTTGTCCTATGCAGGATGAGGGGGTTATTCTAGGGACATTGGGCATATGTAAAATTGGATGACAAATCAGTATTTGTTGAGGATTTTATACAGATGAAGAAAATAGCAGATAGGTTGGGATCAAAACATATCGGAATCCATTACACACGGGAGAGTCCACATGGGGGGGTAACATTTGGTACTAAAAGTATATAAAGTATAAAGAAATGAACAGATGCACAAGAAAAGGTGTTGCCTTGATGCACACATAGACCACAGCTGCACATAATAAGGGATGTCTCCCATATGGGAAAATGGGAAGAAGAGATAACGGGATGCAGAGCATAGGCAATGGTTGGATTGGCAAAGGAAACAATTGAGCACTTGAATGAATATATGTGTCACTGATTGAAGGCAATATGTATGCTATTCAAATGGATTAATGCAAAAAAGAATGATTCATATCAAACGTCTCATAAACCCTACTTTATGTTTCAGATATAATGGAACTATCAAAGTGGAAATGAATACTGGGAGTAAATGAACAATGGCATGCCAGCCTTTAGACTGGGGACCTCTCATGGACCTTTATTTTTCCTGCAGCACCCAGGCTAATATGCAGCTCCCACATAATTGGAGTAGCTCCAGTACGTTAACAATGCTTCATTCACCTGCATTGGTGGTGCCACAACGCTATGTTGTTTCCATTGTTTCCATTGTTGAGCACCCCTCCCTACCTGATGTGAATGATCACATGAAAGACAGCAGCTCTTTGACATTGAAAAGGAGTAAAAGAGAAAAATATTTTTCACAATCCTCTACTGACAGTTTGGTGGAAAATTCCTAATAGGAGCTGGCTATTCAGCAAGGCCTCTGTCTTCTTTGCATCACTTTTAGCACATGGAATCCAAGCAGCAGCTAACGCAAAGTGGGTTTGATCATCAGATGGGAGCTGCTCCAGCTTGGTAACACTATAGTAAAAGGACTGAATTAAATAAAAGAAGATCTTAGGGCTGTTAGATTAACCACTCTCCAAAACAGGTATGTTCTGGATCTCCTCACCGCCATGGAAGGAGGCACCTGTGCAAACATTGGTATAAGCTGCTGTGCATTCGTTCCAGCAAATGATGCACAGAACATCAGTTTAACAGATGCACACTACTGTGGAGAAGGAGAGTGATCCAGTTGTTGATGAAGACTCATATGTTTAAAGTACTGGTTCCTATCCTCATACTAGTAAGCCTCTGCATCCTATAAGTGGTGCTAGGGTATTTAAAAGTGTAAATGTTGCCACTCACTTTAGGAGTTTATGATGCCACTGTCCTCTCGATACATGCTCACACACAAACTGACCCATTGAACAAGGTGAAAGAAATATGTATGGTTGCAATAGACAGACCCATTGACCCCCCTGGCACCTACACCTCTCCAAGACCCTGGACATTCTACCCAGCACTTGGTAGATTGTGATGCAGACGAACAATGCTGTTTCTATGACATGGCCCCCAGAAGACTATGTAGCACACAGAGCGTGCTTAAATGGAGAGTGTAGGGCATGGATAGCTAGGGATGCTCACAACAGAATTATAGATCAAGGTGTATTGGTTAGTGAACTACCCAGAGGTGGGAATATGATGGTGCTAATAGGGCAAAGATCACATCAGGCACCACCTCCAACACCAACAAAATGTGAATGTAAATATAAGATAAGGGAGTCTATTTAAAGCAATGGTTTTGGGCCTTGAATAGTTCCAGACTGTTCATAAGAAGCTCAAATAAAATCAACAGATTAACAAAAGTAGAATAAGGGACACATGCTTTTATTATGTTATAGGAGAACAAATATAAACACAAGTATAATAAAATTAGGTTAGAACACTACAGGTAGATGTGCACATTGACAAAGTTAGGTTGCAGCTGTCACCATTTTTGGGTGGTCACTCTCAAATCGGGGTGTTCCTTTTCCCCCCAAATCAGGTGGTGCACAACAAAGTACTTTGCATATTCAGCTTTAGTAAGGCCTCCAACCCATGCCGTACCACCGTGCAAATACCCTCTTTACCACCATGTATATTTTTTTAAGGTTTGACAAAGAATAATAGGACTGTCACCAAGACAACAGCCACCAATGCCGCGGCACTACACAATATCGCAATTCCAAATTACTTGCACCAATTGACTGACATATATTTCTAATGGACCTTCAGATACTGCAACACAAAGGTAAAATTTAGAGATGGGCAGTTATGACTTTACATCAGATTTCTTGCAAATTAATCCACAAAACAATATAACTCACACAGTGATTGCTTAGTCTGTTATCAAGAGCTTTTCTCCCAGCAAACCATTGCACTCCCAGGCATCAGCTATATATGACCTCTTAATTTGAATACAGTTGGAAAATAATGTTGGCTTTTTATCAGAAAGGCAGGGTTTTGGGAAATTACCACAATGACAAAATAGTTTGGGGATTTTTATTTGGAAGGAAAAGTTTGGGAAAGGAACTCAATGGAAACATCATTTTGGGCTTTTTTTTCAATAAAATGTAAGGCCTTGAGATTCTGATTTGGGATGGAAGTGAATAAATAGAAAATATTTTGCACACTCTACTTGAATGGCAGAGTTTTAGGGTTACTTATTTTGGGAGTGTGGATACCCCCCTTCTGTGCAGAAGTCAGGGTCTCAGAAAAATTAGCACCCAAGGACTTATTGCCTATAGCGGCTCTAACTCACTGGACATGAACTGTGTTAGTTTCAAACTCTAACAACGCTCATCCAATGACTTTCTATATGGGAATTAATTGAATTAGCTTTAATTATATATGCTAAGGCTCTACACAGTTTCATCCCCTCCCCACAATGTAATGGAAAGGATTAAGGCAGACAGTTACCAACACAATTCAATTTAAATGTATAGGGTGGTTTTCTATGGGGAAGTAAGCTGAGTTATCTTTAATAAACTGTACCAAGGGTCTCCCCAGTTCCACCCTGCTACCCGCTATGCGAGATGGAGATTAAGGCTAGTAGATTTCCACCACATATTTGTTGGCATTTGGATTAATCTACTTACACGGAAGGCCTTGGTTATGGGGCATTCAGGGAAATAGCAGGGCTCCCCTAAAGACAGCACAGATTTGTTCGAAGGCTTTGTTCTAGGATAGTCCCCAGAAACCCAGTCCACTTCTGGCTCCTCAAATGGCAAGCCCAGTTAGCTTGTAGGTTTCACAGTCTGCTAGTTGTTCCATGCAAGAGTCCATAAGTAGACTATCTCTAGGAATAGTGTGGAAAAGTCAAGCCAAAAAGCCCCCCTCAAATTGTAAACGGATCTCTTATAGTGCTGGTGGCACTCCATTATTATCATAATCCCCATGATACGGATTGTCTAGCTCTTTCCATCTCGCTCCCCCAATATGCCCACTGCCTGCTGATAGGACAAGGAGTTGGGAGGTGTGGATGATTGAGGCTGAGGGAAAAGAAAGATTCATCATCCCAAAATGACTAGTGGGTTTAACTTGTAGTCTTCCCATAACTCTCACAAAAGGGCAGCTACCCTAATCTTTCAGATAACTTCAGGCACATATATATATATTTGAGTTTGATATTTTATGGCAAGTTGGAAAATACTAATCTTATTCCATCACGCCCTTCCTGGGAGGAGCTACAATTTTTTTCGTGTTGCTCCTGAGCTGAAATAGTTAAAATCAGACATTTCAAGATTTAAACGTTAATTTCCCTCTCTAGCACCACAACCACTTTCCATTTCCTTGGAATTATGAGACGACCGGAATTATATTTTTCTTCATATCTCACATCGTATACATCACTCATAATTCATATTTACATGGTACCGACAGGCTTCATATCCACTTTAATATGAGCCTGGGATGAGCTCACTGGTACCCACAATGCTCTTTTATTAATGAAAATGTACTCCTGTGTTAATCAGCCAATGCTTCACATGTGCCCATCCATTTCAACATAGTTCCAACATTTTCTTCAGTTTCATTTCACTTCTGTCACATGACATGAACATCTGTTTATCAGCAGTGCCTATTTGTTTGTTGTTGCTGGGTTTGTACACCCATTAGTGGCTCTGTAGGCCATTTCTTGAGTTTGAGTCATTTTTGTTGACCACAAATGCATAGTTAATGGGGAGGTCTGACATTAAAGGTAATTTCTGCTGGCCGGCTTATCAACCCCTCCCCAATTCTGATCTAATTTTCTGTAATTCTCAGCATTTAACTGAACATCAGCCCTTTTTCTCCTAGAGGGCATCAGCGCAAATGTCTGGAGGTCACTGTTCCAGATATGCAGCAGTTCAGTGGGGGAAGCAGCAGCAGCAGCCAGTTACATGCATAATGCTGATAGGATAGCATTTTAAATTAGAAATATGTGTTCAACATGACATTTGTGTATTGCATCTGTTCCTGCTGTTTATAACTACAATACAATATTTAAACAGATATGAGTTAACTTTTGGTATTCTTCAAACATAGGCAACAGTTACATAGAACTTACAACAAATTACAAGTTCCAACAAATTATTGTTCACTTCTCCAACAAGTAGGCCTTTACATTTTCACAAAGTTGAGGGAGGCCCATTTTTGTTCCTTCTGTAGGCCTTATGTCGGAAGTCAAAGTTTGGAACTGGCTTGCATTTTCCAATGGATCCCAACATCAGCCAGCTTCTCTCTCGCAATAGGGGCCTAGCATGGCCTTTCAATCTCTGTCACTCTGGGGCTGTATTTTCACCCAAACAGCATATACTGTACTGTTAGGATCACTGAGGGATAGGTTCCTGAATACATTGAGAAGATTACCAAGAGATACATACACAAAGAAACAGTAATACTGATGAACCATAGAGACAGAATTAATCTTTTAATCTTTAGTTCAAAGCACATGGAGTTCATAAAAGATAAAATACAAAGGCCATACACATTAAAGGAAATACCTCATATTGCAAAACATGGTAACATTTAAGAAAATGTGATAAAATACATTTTGAGACATTTCAGCCACAATCATTCAAGCAGATTGTCCGGAGTTAGCTGTAATGTATCCTCTAAAAACATAGACACAGCCACTGCAACCTCCCTTGATGGCAGTGACAGTATGTATCAAATTGCTTATTTTGTTGTGCTACAGTTTAACTTCCTTAGAACTGGTATTAAAAATCTTAGCCTGGGCTGGTAGAAAAATGTACCAAAAGCATAACATGTACCAACTCTTGGCAAAGGATGAAATTGCCTGGGTATCGAATATTCAATTCTGAGCTCATACAATTCTTGCCATCATGGCCCCTGACTAACAACTTCAAACGGAGTAGAACACTCCGGTTTTGTTTGCAATGGAACCAGCAAATATACTCAGCATTTTACCCACTGCAGCCATAATCTTGGTACCTGAGTACAGACTCATTTTGATCTGGAGACAGCCGTGCAAATCCCTTCTGTGCTCCCTATATTTTTGCCACACCACATTTATCAAATTGCTATATTTGTTGTGCTACAGTAAGACTTCCTTAGAATTGGTATTAAAAATCTTAGCCTGGGCTGGTAGAAAAATTGACAAAAAGCATGAAATGAACCAACTCTTGGGATAGGATGAAACTGCATGGGCATCGAATTTTCAAATCTGAGCCCATACAATTCTTGCCGTCATGGCCCCTGACTAACAACATCAAATGGAGCAGAGCACTCCTCTTTTGTTTGCAATGGAACCAGCAAATATATCCTCAGCATTTTACCCACTGCAGCCATAATCTTGGTACCTGAGTATGGACTGATTTTGATCGTGAGATAGTCATGCAAATCCCTTCTGTGCTCCATATATTTTTGCCACACCACACCAATATGGCAATGGCTCTGGAAACACTAGCCAGGATGACAAGTCGAGACTCACAAATGCGTTTTCCAGTGTGTTCAGCCAAGTAATATTCCAACAGATATCTGAGGATTTCAGATCCTGTAGGATCTCGTGTGTCAGTTTGCAACCATAATCTAATGTAGAATATCAGGGGTTTCAAGCTCTCAATTCTTGATGGAGCAGGTAGGTTGAGATACTATTTGTGGCCCCTAAAGCTTTCCAAAATAATCTATTTTCTTTAACCTGAAAATTGATTGACTTGGGGACAGACCACTTCTTCTCCATGAATGCATGTAATGGTTCATGATGCAAGGGGCATGGCCTGGTAGATGTTAAGTGTTGGATTAATGGTTAACTCACCCATATCTAGTCAAAATCTCTATAACACACCAAATGCCTGGGTATATTTTGGAGTTGTCTCAGAGATATGATCGGACCAGTTTGACCTCCGGTTAAAAGTCACTTCTAAGTGGGTAAATGCATGCACCCAGTTGAGTTTGTGTCCAAATGCCTAAATGTCGGTAAATGTTTAGTCTGCCTGCCAACACACATGGCTTGAGTTTGTCTAGTGTTTACTGACAGGTCTCTGCAACCCATATATTTTACATAAGTGTTCATGGGTTTCTGTATTGCTAGCAGAGTGCTTGCCAATAGACTGTGTCGTCAGCATTTGACAACACAGTGATGTTTCTCTGGGCAACTCTGGGTGTGTCCTTTGTGACTTTGTTTAATTTCTTCACCATGCTGCAAGCATCAAGGTTGAACAATATTGGGACCAGGACGCACTGTTGCCTCACTTCACGTTGGATGTTAAAAGATGGAGATAATTTGCCTGTGTTGTTCAACCTCACTGGCGCTTTCAGAACCTGTATGTGGCGAAATTAATATGTTCAATATAGGTGCTGGCAGGCCCGAGGTTTGGAGCAGATTTTCATAGTTTTGAACGGTTTAGCCAGTCAAATGCTTGACTAAGGTCCAAGAAACCCAAGTACGCTGGACAGTCGCTTTGACATACTTGTCCAGAATCAAGCTGAGTTTCAGGACCTGCTCCACTCTGCCAATGCCTACCCTAAACCTGTATTGTTCCTCTGGCAAAATGTTGTTTTCTTTCACCCATTTGACTATACGTGTATGGATCACTCTGCTCAGCCATTTTGCAGTGGCATCAATAAAGGACATTTTCCGATAACAGCTTGGGTGCAGCGTGACTCCTTTTTTAAAGATTGGAATAATTATGGATTCCTTCCAGCTATCTGGAAATGTGTTTTTAGCCACAAACACATTGAAAATGTTTTTAAACAAGGGGACCCATACTTGGTGTTCCTGCCTAAATATTACCATCACCACCTGATTGGGGCTTGGGGCATTACCGAAGGGGGTTGAAAACAGGGCTTGCTTTACTTCATCGACCTGAAACTCAAAGGGAGGTTGGTTAATTATAAGAAGATCTTGTCAATATCATCTCCCCCAAAGCTGAACAGCCTTGAAAAATGATCAATCCAGGTTGAGGAAGAAGGGAACCCTCTCGATTTGTCTTTGAGTGGGCGATTGCCCGGGGACACTATCTTCAAAAAGTCAATTTTACATGGTTTATTTGGCTGCCTCTTCCAGTTGCTCCCATTGTTTGCCCGTCCAAACTTCTTTGGCATTTTTCAGTGCAATTTTATAGAGGATCCTTACTCGTCCCGGATCGGCTTTATTTCTCTTCAGTCCCTTTGCTATTATCAAGAGCTCATTTTTCATGTTTCTGCAATCCTTGTTATACCACTCTGGCTGTCGAATAGTTTGATTAATTGGCCGAAAGGCAGTAGTCATGTTAGATCTACAATGATTAATAATGCTGTTATATACGTGTAAATATGTTGGTTCTCCATAGAGGAGAGGCATGCAACTATTGCCTTGTAGCAATAGGCTTCTCTATCGTGTTGCCCATTCTAGGGGCCACCTGCTAATATGCTTATACTGACCTTGATCTTTCTGTGCAATTTGAGTATTGGGATTATCAGCATAAGAGATCGACAATATCATAGAATCGTGGTCACTCTCAGAGCAATGATCTATGTTTAGATCCTGCAAGAATTACCAGTCGAGTGCATGTGCTATAAAATAGTAAATGGTTGAATTGCACCTAAAGTTGATCAATGTGTAATGCCCTGGTCTGTCTGCTGGTAATCTTCTATTTACAGATCACAGACCACGATTGGCTAGGTGTCCCAGAAGTGTAGATCCTGCTCTGATTGATAATCCGTCAATCATAGATATAGCAGTGAGCAGGTGTTCCACCGTTTTGCAGAAAAGGCCTCATTAGAAGATGCACAACATGTTATTTTAGAGTTGCCTCTCACACTTGTTCAATTTTATGAAAACCCATGCTGGCCTGAAAGTACGAGACAGCCAAGGTCACAGTGGAAGGCAAACCAAAATAGTGTCGGGCAGAGCAGTGAATAAATGCTGACACAAGAGTAAAACATGTAGCAATTATTTTTGACGCAAACTATAATTTAATAAAAAAGCCGAAGCTTTGATCGCCAGATGCATGGTGCTCTGAGAAGAAATATTGCCATAGAACTTACACTAAGTTGTATATACAGTGCCCCCTATTGCCAGGTATTGCCACTACACCATGTGTTAAATACAGTAAAATAGTAGAAATTATCCCCGACAAGAAGCTCCTCATAAAGGATGTTATTCAACCCATGACCCAATTAAAAAACATGCACCTGCATCAGAAGTGAGTATTGAGACAACAGTTGCTAATAAGGCTACACACGGTAAGGGAAACTGTCTGGACAAATGGTGCTTTGGCATGGGAATTGAGATGGGAGTATTCTTTTGTTCTTGGCACTGCCACAGTAAATCAAATAATAATTGGACTGGCTAGGATGGTTGCAACATTCAAGCCCACCTTAAGAGGTGCCATCCGATGGCAGAAAGGTATTTTTATTGTTGTCAGTATGAAGAGTGCCAATCAACCAGATTGTGCGAAATTGATGTTAGTGTAATGAAAACCATGTTGAGGGGTTGAACTTGGGTGGGATTTTAGACAACGGATTAGCCAATGGTAGACTTCAATGTACACGCACCTAAAGGGTTCTGATTGACGTAGCCAATCATTATGTTAAAAAAGTCAAATGTACTGTTTTTTGTAAAATGCAAACCTTGTGGGTTTGCGCCTTATAACCCTTTGCCTGATGTGGGCTCATTGAGGTTTTTTGTATTTTTGACTCCTGGCGAACACTACCTTTAATAAAATGAATCAAGCTTTTTTTTGCACTTGGAACACTTCAATATTTTCGTTATTGGACTGTTTTTGGGGGCATCAATAGACACCTGTGTCTGGAACTAATAACCTCTACAAACATCTCCTAGATGTGTATTACATAGTTCAGTCAGTTGAGTGCGTGTTGCTATATGTTTTCTCTGCTCTCATATGCTTTTAGCAGTCTAAAACAGCCCTTCATTAATTTGTGTTGGTTAAAGTTTAAATCCTTAAGTTGAATTCTAATGGCACCTGAGATTTACAATGATAACACGTTGGGCCTGGTTAAAAGTGCATTCCATCTGCAGGTGCATACTGTGGTAGATGCGAGTTATGATTGTGCTTATGCATAATGCATGCATATATAGCTATTTGCAAACAATTTCAAAGACAGTACAAACAGTTTCCACTTACTGCACTTTGCATTACAAATTGACTTGATTTCCATACACAAGCAAACAGCAGAACAAGTCCTGAAGTCCTGGGACTCGTCTTTAAAATATTGAGAACACAAATAATGTTTTTTTTCTCGAAAACGTTGTAAAACTGGGGAAAGTGAACGACTTCCATGAAACATTTTCAGAAAAGGTGATTCGTGTTGCTCTAGATGTTTCCGTTTTCCAAACTTGACACATGACCGGTTGAAAAAAAGGCAAAAGTGCAACAGGAGCAAGTTTTATTTTATTGTGAATTGTTCAGCACTATGGCACTACCCCAGACACTCTCCGTTTGTGCATGAAAAATGGTTTGGTCTGGATGCAAACTCCTCTGCCGCTCATCAAGTCACTGGTAGACATTTGTTCATTGTGTTGAGTCACAAACGGACATGTTCACAATTTTGTGAATGAGATGCATGTGTGCATTATTTTGGTCGCAAATTTGTTTGGCGCAAGACAAGTTTTAAATTCGGTACTTTATTAGTAGGGAATTGGTTATAAGTCATGAAACGAAGATTTGGACATTGTGGGCTGTATTATAAGTTAAAAATATAGATCATCAAAGATGTCATTCACGCAGGACCATTTGACTCACCATGTCACTTCATAGGAGCCCGAGAATAAGGTTCTAGCTGTTTCTCTATTATCATCAAATATGTGTTATTTCTCAATCAATCCATACCAAACTACCCATTCTTATTCTATCTGCATGCACTTTTTTTAATGTACGCATGCTACTAGCCACCCGCTGGATGAATTTCTCCCCCTTTTCTTTGACCTCTCTTTCTTAGCCAAATGATCTGCCTCATGATAGACATCAGAACCATGTTATGGCGTCTTCATTCTTCTCACTGTTAATGTTTACATAACCCAAAAGATGCTAAATACCTTGCTGTACATCAATGCACTCCCTTACACATAACCATGTAACACATGAAGATCAGTACCGACCTCCTCTCAGCCAATCAGAATGTTCCCACTCATTCCTGCTTTAGACGCAGACAGGCAAACGACACACAACATGGCTCTGATTTCAAGAAATAGCAGTGTAATCTCCTAGCAAGATTTATTTCTTCAAGACACTACTTTTCACTACTCCTTAAATGTGACAGTCAACATCCAGCTGAACACACCAAAGTGAAAGCCAAAATATGGAACACAACTTTAACTTTTTCATAGAGAATCTGTTCACTTTTACATAACACCTAAGGCAAGCTCATGCTAAAACGGTTCCAATTGAACAAGGTTTACAATCAAAATGTTTTTCTTTTATAAAGTTATGGTTGTTATTTAAATATTACATAATTAAGCCACTTGTATTTCACTCACATGTTTTGCGTACTTATTTAGCTTGCAATGAAACAGTTTTTTCTTCGAACCCTCAAAACACATATTGATAATACTGTTCAGTGCTAATAGCCTTTTAGTCCTTGGTAGGGATCAATATCACTTGAGATAATGATCCATCCTAAAGCTATGCCACCAGGGTTTGCAAGGGGTCATATGTTGTGGGGGTCATTATGATGTTATAATGAATCCTGCCTGGGTCTAACAGGTTATAGAATTCCGTATTGGGCTTGAATACATAAAAGGTGTGTTGAAAGTCACATTAGATTATTCTGAAAGATGGTTGGATCTCTAAATCAATTAAATCAGCAGCACTCCCTGTTTCCCCGAACAAGTGTTTCTCTTAAATAGTAATATTTTCGTGTCCAGATGCCAGCCCCAGTCTGTCGTCTAGCTCTATATGTGGTAGTAACAAGAACACGTATGGGGTGGTATTACAGAAAGTTTGCACCAGTGAAAATACAATTAGCACTAGTGCAAGCATTGTTCAAATAAAAAAGTGTATTGCTCCAATGTATATTTGCAGCAGGGTAATACTAGTCCTAGTCCTGGCACTAGTGTCAAGTGGAAACATGCATTGAAAGAAAATCTATTTAGCCGATGTGGGTACTTGGTTTAAATATCTCACCATGTGTTGGTTACTTCAGTGAGCTTCGGCTTGTACAGCTAGCATGTGAAACTGTGTTTCCTGGCTCAATACTTAAATGGTTAAGTGTGCTTCACCTGTTTTGTAGCAATTATACATAACAGAAACTAGTTTTGCCTGTGCCCACAAGGGGTGCTAGATACTGCTGAGTTGCGTTTGTTGCTTGTGAGGGGTGAAAGAGCAAGCTGCGCCCACACATGATTCCTGCTCTTGATGGTGTTTTGTCAAGGCGTGGGCATTGCATGGTCAATACAAGCAAGTGACCACACGTAAAGTCGATAGGAGATGAAGAGGTTGGCAGAGAATGGTGAGGCAGGAGGTTAGGAGGAGCAATAAGTTAGTTCAAATCATGCATGTATTCTGTGAAACATTACACATAAAAGCCTGGCCAAGGAGTAGATCTGGGTGAACACCTAGTTACACTCATTGATCTTGTTGCACAGATACCTCGTTGTGCATCTGCAGATAAAATCATATCTATGCGACTTTTCATTTGCATAACTCATATGTACATTTGTACAGATGTGACATTGTGTGCCTGCATGCGCGTAATTGTATGTGCGACACAGGTGTTTGCCCCCACCCCCAAAGTTTGTGGCACTCCATTTTGTGCCACTCATTTGGCAGGGGCCCCTTTCATTTAGATGTCATGCCCTCCCCAACATTTTTAGCAAACGTACTCCACTGTGTGCCTGAGTACGTGTAAGCTATTGTTGCAGTGCACAACATGACTTGAAGTTACACAAGCTCGCATGATTGCTTTACGTTTATAAAACATCATGGGAAATTGTATTGTTCATTGTCATTAAATGTATGTTAATGTCATATTAATATTGTCCTAAGCGACATTCATTCATGTGCTTAATGTGCTTTTATTCACACCGCCATTCACAGATTGCATAGGTTAATGACCGTATTATCATGGAACTATGATTTAGAATTTGAACCTAAAGGAGTGGTAGACAAAAGCCAATTCAGTTTTTGTTACCCCTCAAACCGTTCCCTACATTCTAGTTCATCTTAAGAATTGCCGCCAACTATGCATCATTAAACAAGGTGCAGCCACATGCTATGCAAGCTATTTAGATATGTTAATTAATTCAAAAGGGTGACAAAAGTGATTGGATCAACTTTAGAGCGATCACCTTGATTCATGTATTTGCCAAGGTATATTTCGGAATACACCGACTTTATGGAGGGCCTGGACTTGGTGGTAAATGCAGCAAAGTCGGCGGTGATGGCTTGTTTGAAGGGGAGGCAGAGGAATCATTTTAGGGCTATGCACTGTAGGAACAGTGTTGTTTTCGGGGTCGATTCTTTTGACTACTTGGGGGTCAGATTCTCTGCTAATGTTGGCCCTACGGCCCATGTAACCAAACAGCATCTGCAGTTCAAGCAGGCTCTGAGTGGGGTCTCCAGGGCCATGTCTATGTTCAGAGCTAATCCAATTGTTCCTTTGCTGCAGCGGTATAAGGGTAAAGCAGCCTCTGTTGCCAGGTTTGGGATGGAACTGTGGGGGTATCATACGCTAATGTTGTTCAGACCCAGGTGAATCAATTCTTCAAGAACTTCTGGGGCTGACAGCCTCGGCTCCGAATTTCGGAGTACATGTGGAATTGGGTTGTACACCAACAGAGGATCTGGTCTCCCTGCAGTCAGCACTACACTGGCTCAGGTTATGGGGTAATGATAATGCATCTCTTACCCATGTATTGATCATCCTCATGATAGGTAAGTACATGGAAGGCAAGGTCCCATGGCTGTCTCACATTAAGAAACAGCTGAGGGGGATCAACACTTCACATGTGTAGCCTCCCAGTAGTATACTCTCTCAGATAGAGATAAACCGATGGACAGCTTGCCTATATGAGTCTGTGAGAATGTAATGAGAAAGCACAGCAATATTGATACCAAAGAACCATGGGTTGATGACAATTATGTCCCCAGGCATCCAGCGCTCTCTTCTATGAGCAGAGTTCCCAATGGATTGTGTTCTTGTAATAAGGGCAAGGTTTAACTGCATCCACCTAAGGGCTGTGGTGGCAACATGGTTCAGGCGGGTGCAGACCGATCTTGCCCGATGTGTGAAGCACCTTACGAGGACCTGGCACATCCGATATTCTTTGGCCCTGCCTATGCAGGAATTGGGTTTTGCACAATATTGGCCTGCCCTATTTTATCTGTTGGGAGTGGACTCACCACGTGTGGGCTAGTCCTTACTCACATACTTGAAAATTGCACTTTCTCTCAGGAAACAACTGTTACGTATATCACTCTAAATTAGTGTTATGCACACTATTTAATTAATGTCATCTATGAATTTTTCTAGGAGCTAATTTTGATGAGGTTTGCATGATCATATGTTTTACTGTGTTATAATTGGTATGTATTCTTGTATTTTGTACTGTTTCTATGGATGTTTTTTATGCATATCAGAAATAAACATGATGATGATGATGATATGGAAAAGTACTCTTTACAAGATTTGAAAACCTGGAATATGAGAACAAATGTGAGCACCATTGATCACGTTTATAGGCTCAGCTTGCTATTGCAAATATATGTTTTAGTGGGCAAGCAAGTGTTATAAATGGTCATCATTGATCTGAAGAAGACTGTTGACATATTCACTCCATCAATTTTATGGGAGTTATTGAAAAACCTATCCACGCCTCCAGAACTATTGACTGCAATTAAGAGTCTTAACACAACCAATTATAATTATATATGGTTATTTATAACGCGCTTAATACCCAGAGATTTATAAGCGTGGACCCGTGGATCAAACCTGTGTTGTTTCACCTCGTCTTGCTTCCAAGGCAAGCGTGTTGCCCCTGAGCTAACCTCATGGGACAATTATGCTTTGGCATGACGTGGCACACAGGTGGAGAGTTGACTAATGGATTTCTGGTAACTAAAGGTGCCAGGCAGTAATTGATTGTGTCCCCCACTTTTTCCCTATTCCTAAATTATACTGCCACGAGTACATGCAACATCTTGGGTGAAATTGGGCATCTTATGGTTTGCTTACAATGTCATATTAATTTCGAAAACACTGGCCAGTGTACAAATAAAACATAATCTCTCTTGGCTTTTGATACCACCAGGGATCTGTTGTAAATACATGCCCTGTCATTATCAAAGACCCCTAAACTCTATTTGACAGTATCAGGCAACCTATTTCAACTAACTTGGAATATGAATAAACGATTATGCAAGATGGTAAGATTAGACATCAAAGCACTATTATTCTGTCGTGCAGAGGTGGGGTGGTGAAGGCTTTTCCAGCACCTTTGAGGGAAAGCAGTTGGGCTATCTATAAATTTATTTAAAACCCAATACATTCTGGCAACATTGAACTCTGGGCAGGAAGCATAATACAGTGACCTGTTCCCAGGCTGAATCTTCTCCTGAAATCTAACCACTAACAACCACTAGTAGACCCACCATTCTCTTACATGGAATCATGGTATTGCCGTATCGTGCGTAACATCAATCTGATGATTCTGAAGTATTGCGTAACCATGTGGACCACCCCTACAAAAGGGCCCTGTTAAACCCAATGCCCTGTTTTAAAGTAGACAGGGAACTTCCACTATATTCGAAAATGGCCCAACTGTGGGATAATCCAACTTTGATTACAGGTGGCATCAACGGTGACATCAAATAAGCTTATAAGGAGAGTTTGCGTAGGTTGCAGGCGTTGAGCGTCAGACATAATTGTCTGCTGAATAGGTAAGCCCATGTTAAACTATAGAATGTGAAGGAAATTATTTTTACTTAATTGACACAACACTCCACACCGAAATAGGTCACCTTCCAAATGTTTCATCTACGATGAGGACTGGTACATTGGGCTCTGACCTGATCTCTGGTGCCTCCTTAACAGAGATTGACTCTCTTGTAATGGAAGAAAGTCCACTGAATTCTCAGGTGAGATTTTTAAAATAGGAACCCTTTTGTATATTTCAAATATCACAAGATTTCCTATTTTCTGCAGCTCCTGCAAAAAGGACATTTCAATAATCTAATCTTGCTCCCACAATAGCTATAGCAATAGTTGTGCAGTGTTGCTCCGATGAGAAAGGGCTTAACTGTGTTAACATTATCAAATTGAAATTGGCCAATCTCAGGAAATAGGAAAGCTGCGTGGATATTGCAAGCTCAGAAGCCTGGAAGACCCTAAGGGTCTTGACAGCTCTTGAAGGTTTGATCTTGTGCCCACCTAGGTTCAATTATTAATAGCATTCCACTATTTTGGTATAACTTAGAGGTGAGCTGACAAGCATGATCTATACCCAACACATTTCCATGCCTCCATTTCTCAAAATACTTTCAAAAATGCCCATAAAATATGGCAGAAATGGGAACAAACTACGTAATAAATGAGTAATGAACGGTGGGAGTCTGCAATGTGGTGGATACGCAGAAGGGAAATGGTCCAACTGTTGACTTGTACTGAGCTGTATAGATGCAACTGAAAATGGGAACAAATCACAATGCCTTTGTTGTAGGTATGAAAGTTCGTTTGTATACTGTATATTGTTGTTCTTAAGTAAAAAAAAAAAAACAATAAAAATATGTTTTAAAAAAAATGTCTTTGATTTTGCTTTGGTTAGATTGGGGGTGACTTTCTAACTTGCTGTGTCATCAGCATAATTTTGGAATTTTGATAGAATGTCATTAAGCGGTTTACGATAGAGGTTAAATAAGATCGGAGAAATGCAGGCTCCCTGAAATATTAATTAATTTTAAGCGACAACCAGGAGATAGCTGAAAGTTCCTTAATTTGTTCTTTGTGTTGTGACTCAGTCGAACCAGGTTTCTTATCATTGAGCAAGTGGTTCAAATCAGAAGGTGCTAATGAAATGGGGCTCATTGTGATTCAATACCGTGTTTGCAGGACGCAGGTCGTAGAGTACCAGGGTCAGTTTGGCGCTCAAGCATGGGCCGGAGGCAAATGTGCTGGTGGTTCGAGGTGCTTTTCGAAACATGGAATTTCAAAGAATTCTGCAGCCGCACGCTTCTTGTTTGAGCCAAGGCAATGGCGCGCTCAGCTGTCATTGTGTGGCAGCTGGTTCAGGCAGCAACAACAGCAGTTCAAAGCGTTTGAGTGAGTGCTAAAGACGGGTCCAGTTGGTTCAAATGTGGTGAACAAGTGTTGAATGTGGTTTGATCCATTGGAGGTACTGAAACACATGGACTCAGGTGTTTTGTCTTCCAGGATGCTCTGAGTCCCTATCGAGGGATTCAGGGACAAAATTAGTCCTTTTGTTGGTTCTTCCATTCTGGTGTGGGCTCACAAACACCTGCAGGGGCCCTTGACCTCCAGTGATGTCCTGGGCACCAATGCATATTGTAGGATGGCAGGACTTGCTCCAGCAGTTGGTCACCCCCACTGTTCCTAGGATGTGGATAGGGAGCATAGCTTGCTTGTCCCTTGGAACACTCAATCTTCATTTCACTTGCAGATGGCTGTGGAAAGATCAACTCTTCCAAAAGAGGTCCAAAATGAATTCTTATTGCAGTCCAGGAACGAATCTAAGAAGGGTTGGGAGACTTCCATTTACAGGTAAATGTTGCCAGGTATTGAACAAAAGAATGCCTGCTTTCAGGGTTACAACACCTGTCCTCGTGTCAGTGGTCTTTGCCTTCTTGGATCATAACCATAGTGATTTGTGCTAAAGGAAGTGACAGCGTCAGGAGGGAGACTTACAAAGAGAAACAACATGATGTAATCCTCCACTGTGCTGAGCTATCTCTGACTACAATAGTCTTGACTCCTTCTCAGACCCATAGCGTCAACATTTATTTGGTATGCAAAGCCCTGGTTTGAGTCTAGTCTCTTTGTTTAGGGTGTGCCCTTTGATTACTGTTTCACAGGAAAGCTCTTGCTGATCATACATTTTGTTGTGAAGTGGCTGACACTGGGTCTCTGGATAGTCTGGTCCCAATACACACTTCATCCAGGGTATGTCCTGTTGATCAGCAGATTTAGTTGACTGGCTTGCCAGGAATTAATTCCCTCGTCCTGTTTGAATGCTTTAGGTCCTTTCCACCGGGGGTCTGAGGCACTCTCTCAGCCCGAATTCTGGATAAATGAAGAGGACCAGCAGCCATTCAAGATCACTGGTCACACGATTCAAGCATCTCAAGCAGAAGGACCACCAGAGACCAACTGGAAGGCTGCTGCTGTGATCAGCATTGGCAAAGTCGACCACTTCACACTGGTTTGCTTTCTTCAAGTCTACAGGGAAAACCTGAACCAGGTGTCTTCCTCCTCTGTACTGTTGGAACCAATCAGTGCAAACCTCTCCTATGCATCCATCAGATTATCAAGGTTGGAGTCACAGCATTTGACCTGCACTTAACTGGAAACGGATAAATGTTGCATCACAACCGCTGTTGCTGCTCTCATTCTCCTTTTGAGAGTTTGATCAGTGGAATGTGGTTGGACCTTAAAGTTAGCTTATCAGAACCCCTCACTAGAGTAATTTCTGAAAATCAACTTAACAACCATCCTCACCTCATTTTTTTCAATATGTGTTTTTTTCTGTTGCTGGACTTTGATAGGATTGTGCTGTTCTTATCTGTGAATTATGTTGGACGTAGATGGATGCTATGAACCTAAAAATCTAAAATCAGCATGCACCCACCTTCATCTGCCACCACAGTGTTTGGACCTTCCTGCGGCGAACCCTTCTCGCAGCCTTAAGCCAAGCACACATCCACAAAAAGTGCATATCTTTGCTAGATCATATATGTTACCAAAAACAGAGCATGCTAACATAAAGAAAGGAAAGTGAATTCCAGAAATGAAACCTGCTTGTTTTTTTGTAGCGAGCCAAACACAAGGTATCATCAACTAGCTACAACATTCCAAACAGTTAAAAAAGAATATAGGCGAAGTCAAGATCTATGAAATAAGAATTAAGTCAAATGAAAAACATGACACAAACGAATCCAATATTAGCAACACTAACAATTTTTACAATGTGGAAAACATGACTTTTACGGCCTCATTATCGGTTTGGTGGTCAAGACACGTGAAACTTCAAATACCTTTCAAAAGACAGTGGCCAGCATTGCTGCCAACACCCGCGGCAAAGCAAGGACTCGCCGGATAGTCCAGGAAGATACAAACAATATCATTGCTGCCTTTCATTTTTTTCTTTTTTTTTTTTAAAGCAGCACGCCCACACTGCTAACGTGAGAGTTTGGCACAGCAGGGATTTCAAATACTGCCTGTTTTTCCAGAATGCCAGATTGTATGTCATGAAATATTTACTATGTGCAATTCCCAAGGAATACATATAGTAAGTTCTGCCTTATTGTGAGGTCACATATCCCAATGGTCAACACATTTTTTTAGGAAAACAGATAATTATTTTTGAGTTTCTTGAATTGAAGATATACGCTAGAAGATTCCTTCAAATTGGGGGAAAATTGTGTGCGGATTCCCAAAAGGGAAACTTTCATCGTTTTTGCACAGCAATGCAGAGAGCAGAGAACAATGACCCTTCTTGGCATTATTTGAAATTGTTCATTTGTACTTTTGAGAGTGTTCATTTACAGTTTCGAATACTCTAAAAATAGAGTACCTGATGATTTGCTATAAATATGGTATTACAGTAAAATAGGCACATGTCACTGCCGTTCCACAGTGGCATTGTCCGAATGAGGTGGCGTCCCAGGACTATTGCTTGTGGTAACAGACAATTCTGCATGAGGTGATACTAGGACAAATCTTCTAATTTTGTAATGAGACCCTTAGATAATGGTAGGAAAGACCAAAAAAATGGAAGGGAAATGCTCAAGTCTGATTGGACTTGGTTGATTGGGTCCTATGCTCGGGGCGTGCAGTGCAGTCAGTGCTCAGACAGACAGGGGAGGGGCTTACAATTGTGAAGCAGTGATGTTCCATTCTGAAGGGGCACGGTTCAACTGCCCTTGAGTGGGACCGGCAAATTCCTGTGCCAAAACAAATTCCTATGCGAAAGCAATGTGTTTACTGAAATGCCCAATGTGCATGGAAAGACGTCTGCAGCTGGTGCAGTGAAAGAGCATGCACTCACGTTGCATTACCTGAGCTGCAGAACATTATGTATACTATCCTAGGAAAGGACATACCAACCCTTAATAACGTGTTGCTGCAAAGCAAATGCCAAAGAGCATACACTGACATGCCTTTATGTGAGTAAGTGTATCGGACCGGGGGACACCCATCCATACTCAAGCTTCTCAGTTTCCTGTCAATGGCTCATCAATGTTGTCAACACATATGAATAATGCATCACTAATAATGAATATATCAGCAGGTGTTGAGTCGTGACTGCTCCCACTGGCCATCGGGCTGCAGTCTGTCTGTCCTGGATAGTAAGAGAACAGGCCTTTGACCCATCAGACGTCAATAAATAGAGTACCATGAAATTGTGTAACAGCAGCTGTTAATATTACAGCACAGAAAAGTGGGAGAAATCCAACAAGAAGTTCTTATTAGCAATGTGATATAGTGTGGGTTATATTTATTTCTGGGATGAGCAGAGAAATTAGGATATTTTTATCCGGGGGTAATTAGCATGTTGGATTCATTCTAACACCTTTGTTTAGTAAAGACAACTTGTGCACATAACTGTCTTTTTGGAAACTAGTGTTTCTGGTCTTTGGTTGCCAGCAGCATTTCTCTCTCCCACACTCATCTCGAGCTCTCTGATGCATTTTAGTTTACATACCAGACTCAGTTGTTAAATTGGGAGGGTGGTCTAAAGTGATGTTTACACACATCTGGCGTTGTATTACTGAAGAACAGAATTGCCACTGAGTATGTTGAGGACATTTCCAACATACTTTTGTATGCAGATTTTTCATCCAGCAAAATGAATGAAAAGCTCAAGAAAACTATTTGCGCTTACTTTTCTGATATAATATCTACCAATCCAATCCACACTTTATTGTACTGAAATCTTAATGGAAATGGGAAACGTTTTTAAACCCGTGAAACCCACAAATCATATCCTGTTAGCTTCTCGATGGGTTTTAGGATCTGTAACAGGAACTATGTTGACATTTCTGTCATTTGCCATGCACTATGTACACTGGATTAAATTAGACTTTAATGTATCTTGTCTCATGATGTTGTCCCTCTAAAATTGCAAAGTTGATTGTCTTTTGATTGTTGGAATTGGCTCCATTTAGGCAGTGCCTGACTATCGCCTTACCCATTTGGTACTACCCATTGGAACTTTATTTGCAGGCACCCATTGGACTGAGAATTATAATCACACATGCATTTGTTGTAAATGGATTCATGTTGGTTGACGTTTCCAACTTTGTAATGTATTTAATCTTTAGCTAGGCTGCAATGTTTTGTGTGAGCTCGATGTCATTGTTTTGTTTGATGTATATTGCTTTTGTAAAATGAACGTCTCTGCACACAAGGATTTTATTGTTTGCTCTTGGTGGCCAAGTGTACTGTACCTTCAGTCTAAGCACCAAGATGATAGACACTCTCTGGATCATTTCCCGTTCACACCGCTACATGCCACGGAAGCTGCTTAAGAGGTCTTTGCATGCCCACCAAAGTGGGACCAATTGTGAGTGAGCAGTTGAGAGGACATGCCACAGTCAGCAAGAGGTTGCAGCAAAATACTGTTCCAGGCAGATATGAAGCTTGTTCAGTCATGCCTTACTAGCCGCTAGAAATGGATGCAACACCACTGTGTAGCGATCATTTGACAAGCGCAGCTATTTCTGGACCAATCAAGACTCAATGAAAAGCAGGTTTACTTTAAAGGTGTCTACATTGCAACTTATTTCATAGGTTACTGTCTCCCACAATTGATGTCGTTTTACATGTGGAGTCCCTCTATAACCCTTATCCCACCAGCTCCTGGCAAAAGCCCACGCAGGCCAATGGCTCGGTGTTGTGTGACACAGGACCACAGGACCACAGGAGATGCTGCCCATCAATATGTAGGCTTCTGAACCTTAAAGAGTTGAGGATTGAACCCTTTGTGGCAAAGCTCACGCAGGCCAAGGGCGTGGTATTGTGCGACAAGTGTTTGGCGCTGAAGGGGCCGGAATGCTGAGTGTTAGCATGCAGCGCAGCCATGGACCAGCAAGGTAAGAAAGGTGCGGGAGGGTCGCGCAGACATTACTGTGTCCCACTAAACTGCCCTACCTCACGCTTAATCCCATTTTAACGTATGTCTCATTCTCTACTGCCTCTACGCACCTATCAGGCTTCCCCACTCCTGGGTGGTCGTACTCTGTTTATTCTGTCCCTGCAACTGTTTCTCAACAATTCTCTTGCATATTTCTGCATGTTTTCCTTCTAAGTGAATGTTTTGGCCTCTATTACAGTTTCTGTGTATTTCTCCTACAATTTTCCCCTCTAGGTGAGTGTTCCTGCATGGGCTTGCACATGGCTTACTGTTGTGTCCACAAGGCCTTTCTCTTTTTCTGTATGTTCACTCTCACTCTGTTGGTTACTACTGGTGTCCTCTAGGTATTTTCCTATCTAGACTGAGCTGAGCCTTATTGCTTCCTCTGCTGTTTCTACTCACTGTTTGTTTGCTGCTCTTGTTTACTCAAAGCTTTCTGTGCTCTGCTGTTTCCTGTTGTATCCCTCTGCTCTCCCATTCCCCAATCCCCTCCTGTGCACCTTGCATGGTGTAGCTCGAGCAGTGCTTCCTTCGTTTCTCCTCTACTCGCCTGCCCTTTCCCTGCCCTCTTTCATACCCTCTATGGTGCTCTCAATTTCCCCCATTGTCTTTAACTGTTTCTCTGTCTCCAATACTACTTCTCTCACTGAGAATGGAAGGACGAAGCTCAACAAGGATACCCAATAATCCAATTGAGGCATTCCCATCGCTGACACCCATGTAAGTGCTTCCTCCAGACCAACTTTCACCGACATCCTCTTTGTCGTTCCTTCTCCCAACCTATGGAAACTTCATATGGTCACACTTCTATCTCCTTCTTCCTCTTCTCCCATTAATGATGGCACCTGGTGGGAGGTACTCTTGGCCTCCTTCCTGTTCTCCAGTATCATCATTAATGTCTATATTAATGGCCATTTCATGGTCCTGGGCCCTCAGTCCAATCTCCTACTATTTGATAGGCACCTCCCTCACCTCATCAACTTCCTTTCTTCTCCTGCTACTCCTTCTACCACTTCCCTGACTCATCTGCCACCTCTTTCTTTGACCTCTCCAGCTCCGTTGCCATCTACTACGTCTCTGGCACCTCAACCACCTCAGTCCTCCACCTCTTTGGCCTCCCTGTCATCAACTGCATCTCTGGCTCCCTAGCAAGCCACCTGCCCTCTGGATCCCTTGCCACATTCAGCCCCCAACCCTCTGGTTTCCTTGTCACATCCTTCCTTGCTGGAGCCTCCACCACCTCCTCCTACCACCTCTCTGGTTCCTCTGCCTCCTCCTTCCATCTCTCTGGCCCCTCTGCCACTTCAGATAGGTACTCCTCTCTCGTCTTCCCCTCGCCTGAGGTCTTTCAAAAGTGGCAACCTGCTCCATATGGCTACTCTCAACTCTCGCTCTGCTGTCAAACACTCTGCTGACATCTGCCGTCCTTTAACTCCTGGACGTGGATGTTCTCGCTCTTAGTGAGAGATGGCTCAAGTGCAGCTCTGTCATGAGTTTTGACACACTCCTCTCTGAAGACTACAAGATGTTGTAAAAGCCCAGGCTCAACAGGCCCGGAGGCAGAGTGGCCCTGATCTTTCTTGAGTGGATCCCTGCCTCCATCATCCCTATTCAGATCTATTCCTCCATTGAATGGCTAGTCTCCAATCTCTATATCTCTCCCAGCCTCTCTCTGACCTTGGCCACCATCTAGAGGCCACCTGACCAGGTCACCCTTTTCCTCGCTGAATGGGCCGACCTCACCTTCTCTCTCCTTTCCTCTACCTTTCAGCTTCTCCTCCTTGGGAATCAACCTGGACTCCCAAGACCCCTCCTCTGGGCCTTTCCACAACCTGTGCGACTCTCTTTCCCTCTTAATTCTACACTCTGGTCCGACACACTCAGCCGGACACACCTTAGATGTTCTGATCTCCTCAGACATCCCCCTTTCTAATCCTCTTACTACTCCTCTCTCCTGCACTGACCACTTCCTTCTTTCTTCTCACATGAAGCTTCCTGTCTCCTTGGCAAAGCTCCACCAGCACTGCCACCTTCCTTTGCAGTCATTCAACCTATGAAGAGAGTGTCAGTGGCCACCTTTGCCTCCACTTTCTCTCCCCACCTACTCCCTCTCCGACAAAGCCCATTCCATCCTTCACCCTTCCATCGCTAACACTCTGGATAACCTTGCTCCTGTCATAAGGAACCGCCTGAAGACTGCCACCAAGTGCAACTCTTGGTCCGACTCTGATCTGGCCGCCCTGAAACGCAAGTGCAGAGTAGCTGAGCGGAAGTGGGGTGCATTGGATGCACCCACTGAAAAACTGGCCTGCCACCTGCACCTGCTCCAAAGGCAATACAGACTCTCCATCTTCTCTAAGACGAGCATCTCTGCAGCCCCTAACAACACCACCAAACATTTCATCCCTTCAACGACTACCTGTGACTGCAACAATCACTTTCAAGACCCTCTGCATCTTCCACAAGACTTTCTGGGGCTGGGGCTCTCACTATATTCAACTCTCTCTTCCTAAATACCTTCCTTCTAGCACCCATTACTCCAGCTTATTCATGATGGCTTTTCCTCCTTAGCTCACCATCATTTTCTTAATTTTCTTTCCAAATTCACAGCTCCAAGCAGGACTAATCAAACAAAATTAGACACATTCATGTTCAATGAGACTGCTGTCAATGTGCACTTTTCTGAAGCTAGACTGAGAAAGCCAATAACACACATGATCTCACACAGTCATATTGATATGGGGTGTGCTGCCTTTTTCAAGCTTAGCATCTAGAAGTGAAGATAGAATCATGTCTGCTAGACACTGGCAAATAATATTGCTGGGAAAGGCAAACAACATTGTCAAAATGGTAAATGAGTCCCACCTTGTATTTGTGGTGGTCAAACTGCAAATACATCTAATACGTGATCAAATGTATGCAGGGCATTTTGTAATGAGAGTGTGCAGTCCTACTGGCCGAGGGTAATTTCTAGTGACTCAGATTACCCACCAATCACAAGGCGACACTGGGTGTGATTGTTAGCTCCTCAGACCTTCTCCGTTTTCACCCGCCCTCCTCATAAACAATTCAGTCACAATCAGAACATTTTGGGTCACTTAATCCCCTGTTTGAAACTGGTGTGAGATTGGGTTCTCACAAATGCCATGCTCTTTTTCATTACAGTTTGATGGATGGTAAACTAATGCAAAAGCTCAGATTTCAAAGGGAGATTTCAGAAAAAAAAAAAATTCATGACCCTCGTGCAGGATTTCTTTAACACCCCTTGAGTTGTCCCCTTGCTAAATTGGTTGCTGAGCTTTTGGAGCAGTACCAATTGATTTCCAGCAAGGGTAAAAAGAAATCGTCCTGTCTATTGTGACAAAACTGATCCTTAAGGTGCCAGAATATCAAAGGCCCACTACAGAACTGCCTATATATTCCATGATTATTTTGATCTATGTGATTTTAACGAATTGCATTACAGAGAACGGTGTTTTACCGAACCCAAAACAACAACAAAAATACTGATTATTTGTTTAGGGCATTCCCCCTGAAAAGCTCCCTACTTTTTCTGTAAGCCTAACCCCACCCCAGCCCATTTTACCCTCTACCTCATCCCCCCATACATGTTTACCAAATGTTGGTATTTTTATTTAATTGTTCACGTTTTTGGTAAAAAGCGATGGCGGGACAAAGACTGATATGCAAATGGATATTCCTCCTTTGTGAAAAGTACAGTGAGCAAAAAGCGATGGCTGCAAACTCTCAAAGTGTGAAAAAACCACAGAACAGGTTATCATGTCATGTTCTTTCTAGAGAGGGGCGCCTGCTACCTTTTTTGCATAAAAGCATTCTCTGTAATTTATTCGGTAAAATCACTGGATACCGATTATTTTATCCAATGCCTTTAAAAAAATGTATGTTAAAATGCAGAATAAGGCCACATTTTTTCAGTATATTCCTAGTGTGAGAACCACTCCTTCCTCACACCTGGCTTGATTACTTTAACTCGCTGGTAAGTGCAACTCAAGGGACCCCAAATGATAATTGGCCTGGGAGTAGTGGAAATGGGGTTGATGCATAAGGCCTTTGTGAGATATGGAGTCTTCTGACCTGCTGATACCTTGTTTTCCAGGAATTCTACGCATGACCCAAATTCAAGCAAATGATGACCAATGGTCCCCCGCTCAGTGTAAACACCTGTGCATGTACCGCTGCAGTTCTCGTGTCTTCTGTAAATTGACACTTGAAAACTTTGCAGTAACAAAGTGTGAGAACCAGAAGCAGGGGAATCTTGAACTTAAACTTTGGAAGGTCTCTCCTAGGGCAGTGGCTGATAATGAAATGTAGTTGTTTTTCCCCCCAAAAATTAAAAGTTATTTACTCCCACACCAAAGTGTTCTACATGATATCAGCTAGCTGTTTACTATTGATCAGCAGCTATAGAAAACCATGTGTGGTGTAAGAGTAATGTGGTGTAAGAGTAATCAATGAAAGAAAAGCATGAGGCAGCATGACGTAGATTCCCACCTCCGCCAATGGGACACATGCTTTGAAAGACCCCACAGAACGTTGGGCTGAGGCGACAATGACAATCACGGTGCGTTAACTCCTGCTTTAATTTCAAAATGTGTATCTAGTCTCTGGTATGGAAATCGGTAATGCATCTCTTTTCCTGTAATCTCAGCTTCTTCTTCTACTCAAGAGAACATTTTTGCTTTTATTAATGGACCACAAGGCCTGCGGCTTGATCATGGCCCAGCCGTTCTGAGAACATCAAGGCTCCAAGGCCATCTGCACTTTTGGTCAATCCTGTCCCATGTTAACGCACTGCAGAAAATTGAGAATCCAGAGTTTACACGTTTCACTGGCATATGATATTCAGTGATCCAACCATTATCACGCAATTCTATAATTTTAACCGTGAGCATTGACCCACATTGTAATCTTCATTCACGTTAAGGACAATGCATTTTGAATAGACTTGTAGTTTCCCAATAAATGTATTTCTTTTTTGGTTGGCTTTTTAAATACTTGCTACGAGAAGCCAATCACACGTTGGATGTCCGTGATCCCTATTGCAAGTTAGGTTTGCTACATATATTGAATCCAAGTACATAATACAGTGAGCCATAACATTCATATCCTAAAAATACTTTTAGGAGTGGAATGATGGATAATATAATTACTTGGATGTGATGCACAGATGCAAACAGAACAGAGCAGAACAGCTGACTAGAAGCCGTTCCTTGAAGGGGAAATAGACCAGCTGGAGCCCCCTTGGATGACAGGGGATTTGTTTTAAATACACAGTGCCAGAGAAATGTATCGCGGATATCTATATATAGTGAGGAAATAAATCAAGGAAATAGTGTGATGCGATGTACAAAGCTCCCTGTTGCCAACGTGTAATTAGTTGACTGGAGAGAGCTGGAGAAGAAATATGAGCCACTGTTATGGAAAGGTGCTGGCACTTAGACCTAAACATTGTAGTCCCACTGGGCCTTACTTGCTCTGAATTGGGCACAGACATTTGTAGGGCACATTCACGTCTGCAGCAATTCACTCCTTGCAATATGCTTACATTTGCATCTTAGTCGCTTTGTTTTAATTCCCTGTTCGATTTCCAAATTCACTCGGTTCTTATCATCCAACCCATCAGACTAAAAGGGGGTCACTTTAGTTAGATACACATTGCATGGAAGGGACAACAACGTGAACACTTACGAGCTCTGAGATTTTTTTTGTCAGCACCACGAAGTGCAATACATGAACGCACATCTGGGCGGCTCCAAGTTTACATTTAGGGCCGATTCATGGAATTCTTTGCCTGGTTCAAAGTGACTCTGCCCTGCTGAAATGTGACTTTGCACTGCCGACACATACCCAGATTCATGGAACTGTGCAAAGTGTATTTTTGCAGTGCAAAGTCTGAGCAAAGTCATTTTGTACTGCACACATGACTATGCACTGACTTTGCATGGCCTTTGCACTGGAAAAATGTACTTTGCACAGTTCCATGAATCAGGTTTGTGTCGGCAGGGCAAAGTCACTTTTCAGCAGTGCAAAGTCACTTTGAACCGTGCAAAGAAATCCATGAATCGGGCCCTTATTTTCTGTACTCCAAAGTGCAAACAGAGGTATCATTGACGAGCCATACATCATGCTGATGTATATGCATTTGCTTTTAAAACAAAGAACCAAAAAAGGTACCCACGCTAAAGACAGTGCTAATTTCTGTCAATTATTTCAGTTAAATCTCCATATTAGTACAGGATATGTGCTTTCGAAGAAAGTCACAGGAGCAAAAACCCAAAGAAAAATGACCTAAGAGTACAAACAGTGAATTTATTTATTCAAAAATACATATTGTTGTTCAAATGACATTTTTGCACAGATTAAAGAACAGTTATCAAAACAAGAACGGAAAAATAAAACATAACATTCATCATATGTACAACAGTATACCAAGAATGATATACTTTTCAGGAAGCAGTTTAGGTCGTTTTCAATAAACTCAATTTGATGAGAGAGTCCTCCCAGGAAGTGGATTTTTCCTGTGGACTAAATATTCCCAGGGTGTATAAAAAATTACCCTGGTTGGTAGAAGTGAAATCGTTCAGTCAACTTAGTTTGTATGGTTATCAGCCATAAGGTTATCTGCCAACGTGTATGTAAGATATAAGACTTGTTCCCAGGGTGCTTCTAAACGCAAAGGGAAAAAAACACATGGATGTATATGCATTTACTTTTGGCAGGCAGAGAAGATGAGAGAGGGAGACACAGCCAATCTATTCTGTGACCCTACCGTGACTCCCAAAATCTTTGAAATCTCCTGGAGTGCAAAAACACATGCAAACACATGCAAAGCATGTTTATTATATGCCCCCACCACCCCTGGTTTTATCACTCAGGGAGATTGAAATGTGACCCAAATGTTTCCTCTGCATTTGCTTAGCAGTGTGAAACATTGGATTCAGTCCCGCAGGTATTGTTTGGGCTGCATGTGCTCCAGGATTGGTCTACGGAAAGCAAATAACATTGTCACAAAATGGCAATCTTTCCACTGTCTCCATCCTTTTCACCAGGGAGAAAACACAACAAAAGAGATTGAAAAATCACGTGTTCCTCTGTATCTGCACATTAAACCATATTATTATGTATTATTATGTTTTATATATAACGTACCACATGCCTGTTGGCCTCAGAGTGCGCACATAACAAAGAGACAGACAGACAACAAAATGAAATAATAATGCCAGTATACGAATTTAAGAAAAAGGCAACCTACAAAAAAAAACAATATATAACCAGCAAAACACCATCTAATATTTTAATTGTGCTCCTGCAAATTGAGTGCACTGCATCACGGGGGTCCCCTTTCTATTCCAAATGTTGTCAACTTTTGCATCAGACCATTTCAATATTTTTACCAACTTGGACTGATGATTTATTCCTGTGCTGATAACACCCAATTATATATCCCCATTGATAAACCTATCCAGGATTATAATCTCTTGTCAAAGTGTCTATCCAAAGTGGAGCTCTGATACTCATGTATGGCTTCCAGCTGAATCCTACAAAGATGAGGTTAGGATGTTAAATTCCAAACATAAACGAGAGATTCCTGGCAAGCCAATCTTGACCAGGCCTGCATATTCGAATCTTCGTTTGCTCAAGAAAATACGTCCATTCATCTATAAGAACTATTATCATGTGCAAGGGGTGCCCTCGTTTATTCCAAATTGGATTACTGCACCTCGCTATACTTTGGCATCTCTGAAGTACAATTGTCTCGTCATTATAAAGTGAAAAGTTTACTGCCTGATTCATGGAATTATTTGCGTGAAAACGCAGATTTGCGCACCTTTCTGCCCGAAAATCCCTGTTTGGAGTATGGGGATTTTCGGGCAGAAAGGCACGCAAATCTGCGTTTTTCATGCAAATAATTCCATGAATCGGGCAGTTAACAGTTTCCCTTATTGTTAACTTAAAACGATTACATCATAGTACTCCTGCTCATCATTTACCCCAATGGCTTCTGTTTCTTTGTCAAATTACTATGAAGGTCGTGTGTCTCGGGGCACTTGAGAGCAAAAATAAAAATGGCCGCCAGCAAAGGACCTTCTGTGCTGACGTCTATGCCTTGGGAAAAGCTGACAGTGTTGGCCCGCTGCTCATGGATGCTGATGTAGCCACTGGTAAGCAGAGAGTGGTGAGCAGCAGGTGGCCAATTTCTATCGGGATCTGTTCGGCAATGGTGGAGTGTTCAGAGCCGCGCAGATAAGCGGTGTGCATTGATGTCGCAGAGCATGCCCATCATGGGGTGGTGTCTCACCATGTTGCCAGCAGTCATGCAGTCTGCATGAGAGGCTGCTGCCCCCCAGCGATAATGGCGTAGCACAGGGAGGGCCTGGAATTTAATTGCTGGCTGAAGTGGACACTAGGTCCCTCAGTTGCCTTCAGGTACGGAGCGTGTCTCCCATGCTCTCTGTGGCTGTGGGAGTGTGCCTGGAGGGGAATAACAACACCCTTGCATGTGGAGCCCCTTAGACGAAGAATTTAGCTGCAATGTTAGTACTACAATTCTCAATAAAGGGAGCTCAACTGCACACATAGGGCTGTTGCCTGCAGGCATACTTGGAGGATCATCAGGGTTGTCAGGAGGCACACTAACAGTGACAATGGGCCAACGAGCTTGAGAATCACCAAGCAATACCACGGAGTGACATTACTGCCATCAGTCTTTACGCTACGAGGTTATGGGCAGAGAGTGACTGGTGCCTGTTGGGGATTGAGGGGACAAAGAGGGACTTAATAAGGAAAGTGCAACCTGTGGTGCAAATTACACAGAGCATGCTAGCTGAAGCCAAAGGGAGAAAACAACTGCAGAGTGGCATTTTCTTAAGGTGCAAGGTCTTGGTTTTGCCTAGATATTAGGGTCTGGTAGGCTCCCCTGATGGCGCCTGGAAAATGCAAAGAAAAAGGACAACAGCCTGATGGGGGTTTCTTTGCACTGCGGGGTGAAACAAGTAAGCAGACAACCTCAGCAGAAACCTCCCGGGCTTCCTCACCAACCCAGGAAACCCTCATGTTGGTGCTGTGTCGCACTGCTAAAACTGTTTCTATACTCAAAGGCACATTTGAACACCTGAATTAGAAGGTGGTGCAGTTGGAAACCTGGACATCAACCATGGAGCAGAAGACCTCTGAAATGGATACGATTTATCCCAGCAGTGAAGCAATACAGCAACAAACTGAAGGCCCTGCGGCGTTGTCCCCAGTCCCAGGACCCCAGGGTAGAATATCTAGAAAACCTTGATCGGGCAAAGCAATTTAGACTGCTTTGCCGCCATGGTCAGTGCTGAAAGTGAAGACCCAATTGTGTTTGAGGCTACCTGGCTCCCACAGGTGCTGGATCTTGACACAGAAGAGGATCCCATATGCATTGAGAAGTGCTACAGAATTAAGCAGCATAAGCATAACAAATCGAGGAGCTCCGAAATTGGTCCAATGCTTATTATTGAACTTTCTGACACAGAAGATAGTGAGCGAATCCTGACAGCAGTCAGGGAAAAAGAGAACCTCGAATACCTGCAAAAACAGATTCTGATCTTCCCAGACCTTGCGCAGGAGACATAAAAGAGAAGGAAAGTGATGAAAGACTTGAAGAAGACTTTACTAACCAGATGGGTCAAAGCAGGTATTTTACTCCTGGCCAAATTCAGGGTGACGTGGAAAGAAAAATAGTATATATTTTGCGACTCTGAGAAAGCAAAAGCACTCCACAAAACAATACCTGCACCACAAGCAGATGAGAGTTGAACTGGACAGTTGATCTACCTTAGATGTCCTCTGTTTTTATCAAGAGTGGAATTCCTGCTGTGGCTAGGACATTGTATGTATTTTGTACTGGATCATTAGGGTGAGGGGGGTCCACATGTTGGGTGAAACTGGTTTGTGGGGTCGCAGGTACTGAAGAGGCACATTCTTTGCAGGGACAGGGCGGATGGGGGTGGGGCTCTACGTTTTCTCTTACCCTGCTGAATCTTTTGGATATAGGTTGGTGGTGAACTTCTGGACTGTTTTATATATCTATAACACAGAAAATGTGGTTTTCCCCCTAGTTTGTAGTGTGGACATTCAGAAGGGCTCCAAGTGCCATACAAACGATTCATGTGATGTGGGACATTGATATAGACGTTTTGGGGGGTCCTCCATTTTGTGGGCTACCAATCTATTTAAGAACACTGGAATCACTTAATAAAATACAAATGTGTTGGAAAAAGTCTTGTATCTGGACTTCAAATATATTCATGAGCTAGCACAGTTTTTTGGCTCAGCAGATCCACTGGCATCTGCCTTCGCATGTATGACGTTCAACCATGAAGTGGCTGCCTAGCCCCCTTACATCACAATTGGAATCCTGCAGTGATGACACATTCTCGACAGCAGGACCTCGAATATGCAACACCTTGCCTCTAATTCTGCGAAAGATGGGTTATCACCCTCGCTTTTGGAAATCTTTGAAAGCCTTTCTGTTTTGCTCATTTATTCACCGTTACATGCGGGTTGTTGATGCAGTTTTGTGTAATAAAATAAAATAAATGCCAAAAGGAAGGCAACAGGATGCTGGTTTACCAGTTCATTAGCAACCAGGGGAGCGATGCCAGGCAATCAGGAGATAATGAACATGAGGCGAATCTCGTAGTAAATTCCTGCATTCCCAGAGTTAAAAATACGTTGCAGAGCCAGTGCCACGCTCTCCCTATTCACCCACCCTCTCACCATGCTGGATGCCCACATCCCCAACCCTTCCAAGAAAACCACCCCTCTCACTTTATTCCCTGCTCCACTTAAGTTCAATGCTCTGTGCCCCGGCAACGGGCCCCATTGGCAAGGAAATAGTAAACACATCACCTCACTCTATTTCCTATGCCGGCCATATTGTTTTGAAGTCTTTTTAGTAATGGAAATCAGCACATGGGAGTTGCTGGTTTCCCATTAAAAAAATCGACTATTAGCGCTCCGGTTGGCCACGCGTGCCTGCCACCCACAGGCATTGTGGCCTGTTACCACCTACGTCCTCCCTGAACACAGGACTTAACAATATAGTATCAGGTTTTAGTCTAATTTTTTCAAGGCAAAACACAAATACCGCCGGGCTTGATTTACAAACCCGTTTTTTCGTGGGGAAAATCCCATTGAAAAATGCTTTATAAATCAGTACTGCATGATCTGGTTAATAGGTTGCTTAGATGTAAACATACATAGGGAATCCTGGCAGTGTCTGCAGAAGGATTTAATGACTTTTAGGATATAGATTTTGTCTGAAATAGTTAATGCCAATGATCAAGGGAATCAACTGGGCAACAGAAGACAATTAGATTGCAACCAAAGGGATGAGCGTGCCACAGAGATGCCAGAGGAGGCACCATCTTACTGGTGAGGAAGAATTCCGGATCAAGTTAAGCGCCCCAAGTACAGCAGATAGAAAGGACGCCTTTCAAGATGGAGATGGTTGAACCATATTTACCCATCTTTACCCTCATACAGAAGAGAGAATGTGGTTTCTAGACATAATTTGCATAGAAGGAAAGAACATGGTTTTAGTTGAGACTTGTGCAGCCTAGCATGGCTTTCCTGGATACATTTCTCAATGAGATTGTTGAGCTATTCATCTGTTGTGCATCTTGCTGTAGAGGAGTGCAACCAGGAAACAACTGGTGACGACTTGGAGTTAAGTATAATAACTGCCATTGGTTAGCGTTTCCATTACGAATACACATTGTCCGTTTGTGTGCTGTGCATTGTTATTGGATGTCTAAAACCCACAATACTGGACAATAACAACCTCTCTTTCTTTTCTACATCGTGTTTGTGTAATTGCTCACATCAGCTTAAATTAAAGTAGCACATCCTTTAGTTGGAGGGGCCGTGTTTGCATGTTCCCTTTTAAGTGTTGCATTAGCATTGACCTGCATCTTGACCCCTGGCCAATTAGATGCCACAACATAGTGGATCTTTGGCAATTAAATTGTTCCTATGTGATGAAGAATGTAGGGCGCGTGCATTGGTTTCCACTATCATTCTTGCATTCTGTGCATTCCCTTTTGCACACAGTAAATCAACCTGTATGAGATTGTCTGTGTGATTCATCAACAGATCCTGTCAATGATAGGAAAGTGTTTGCTTTGGTCACAAAGAGATCAAAATACTAAAGTGAAATTCCTTGTTTTGGAAAGCTAGTAAAATTCACACAATTCCCAATACAAATATCTAGATAGATTTAAGTTGACAAAGCACTTGCTACTGTTATGATAATATGTTGTACATCCTGTTAGCACTACAATGCCTCTGGGTCAGTGACATGCGCTTTATAAACATTAAAAAAAAAAATGTAATAAACTCCCTGCAAAAAACAGCCATTTTGGGCAACCTTTTTGCCAGGTGACATTTCTGTGGGGACATTATTACATGGAGCCAATACTGATACTATAAGTACACACAGGTATTGTCTTTGTCTAATAATTCCAATAATGTCACTGTAAGCAAATGCTCATGTTGCCATTCTGCAATAATGCCAGTATTGTTAATTTAGTTGTTTGTTTGTTTCTTTCTTTATTTGTGATGCGCGCCAGACCCAAGGGTATCAGGGCGCAGAAGATACAAGAATACTTTCAGCTTAGGGTTACACAGTTACATAGATGTCATACAGTATTTTACACATATAGTTACATATAAGAATGAGAAGTTACGTACAAAATGTACAGCATTTACAAATATCATATAGTCAAAGGTCTGTGTAACAACTATATACAGGTGATATGAGTAATCCTCCCAATAATTACATAAATTAACAGCTAGAATACAGCAACAAATACACTTTATAGTAACTAATTACAATAGGTCGGAGTCAGTAGTACATGGAAGAAAGGTCTGTCTATTGGAGAGAATTAATGCTCTTTTACTCTGAGCCATTTTGTGGGGTTATGTTTGAAGTTCAGAAAGGTTTGGTGTGCCCTCAGGAATTGGGGGAGGGAGTTCCATAGTTGAGCTGCTTTATCTGGGAAGTTGAAAATCACATTGTGTCACAACCATTCAAATCTTTCCATACCGCACCAGCTTGCCCCTCTATGGGCAATAAACTGACTCTATTCGCAAACTAAATCCATGTATTCACTGGCAACAGGTGCACAAACACACATTCTCAGATTCACACATACAAACATTCTCACACATATGCAATCACTTTCACAAAGTCACACAACATTCACACACAGTTTGTTTTTTCTGAAGTTACCTCATTTTGAAAATGAGTCCTGTATCGGGACTCTCAGCTTCATGCCTGTTCTTAGGCCAGTGCTGAAGCATGAAGCAAGTAGTATTAAGATAAACCGATTCACACGTCCCTCTCCGTGTCCATCGCCCAGCACAACCCATAGAAAGACATGAGAAAATAACCTAAATGCCCTCAATGGTTTTCTATGTGCAGCCATGCTCTCTTCTGCCATCAACTGACTGCATGGAGAGAGGTCTTGCAGACCTGGTGCTGCAGGGGTTCTGTTCCTGCGAGCAGTTGCACACAATTCTGTCATGCCTTGCGCTCCCGTAAAGGTGTGCTTTACATGAGAGAATGACTGATAGTCATTGTACAAAGGGAGGGGCTAAGCCCCAACCACCATTATGCACTGGCAGCAACCTTATTATCACATGTGGTTATCTTGCCCACTGTTCCAAAACCTTCACTACCACTTTCCACCTTCCTTGCCATAAACTTGCACACCTTTACCAGCTCCATTTCCTACCAAAAAACCACTAACGTTCAATGAGTAGTGGAAAGTTTGAGCCATCCCCACAATCTGAGACGTTCTGTTCCTGCCCGATCCCATGGTGTTCTCTGATAGATACCCAGTTAAATGTTGTTGGTGACCTACTGAACGCCTTTACAATTGTGTCCAAAATTAACATAGTGTAGCAGATCAACCTAAGTTAAAGAGCGGGTTGCAACCAGTGTTTCACACACTGGTTGTTGCTCCAATGCATTAGTCTCAGTCACAACTGGATCCAGGAAACAATACTGAATCAGAGTGGTTCTGTCTGATTTTGCCTCTGATGCCATCGGTGAAAATCAGCAGTATCGACATCTTCTCAGCTCCTCTTCAAGTATCCATTTTAGGAAGTGTTACTCTGATTCCACTGCCTCTCAAAATATTTCACAAACATTATCTCTCATGGTTTAGTCATGCTTGATGGTGCAACCACAAGCATGCTGCTTTGAAGAAACCTCATCTGGTTGCAGCCCAAAGACATTTTAATGTATCCGTTTCCTCTTAAGTCATATATTCATTCCTCTGTGCTCCATAGTTACGCTTTATTATTTTTTTTATTTAAGCATTTCAGTTTAAATGAATACAAAACTTTTTTGCTTTACTCTTCCAGTTCATCATTTGTTCATCTTCCCAGCTAGCCGAACCAATAAAGGCTCCATAAATAGCTGTCTAAAGGATACCATCCATAAACCCTTTCCACCAAACAGTTGTCCCCCAATGATGTTCTTTACATTACATACGTTAGGTGCTGACAATTTCCAATTCCGTAGGAGCGTTGCTTCCTGCGTTTGTTGGTCTTACTAGCATTCTTTCCAGGTACATGCCTAGACCTCTGACAGTTCTTTTGTTCAGTTCTACATATAGAGCTTCCCACCATAGGTCTGAATCCTGACCACACAAATCAGTGACAAAATGTTCTGTAGATATTTTCACTTTTTTTAGTTTACCACAGAACATTAACAGGTGTTGTAGGTATTCTTCTTTTCTGTGACATAGTCTACAGTGTGTAGCACATTCAGCCTGAAACGTAAGATCAAGTCCCTATGCTTAGGGTTTGCACTCTTCCTTAAGTAATTAGGCAGCAGATTAGGAAAATTAACCAAGCTTCTTGATAATGTATGTGATTTAGAAGCTGAGCGTCTTGCCTCCGTTTGAGCCCAATCGATAGATAAGAGTAATGTTTGACCCTTTTGGGATGGGTGAAAAGTGTTTCAACAGTTACGCTTTATAGACCTAGCCCAAGGGCTGTACTGGGAGTTATATAACCTGAAGACCAAGTTAAAGGCCCAAGTGCAGCAAGGGTGTTTAACGAGTTCTCAGGGACCATACCTCACGTTATGGCCTATGGCCGTGGTCTATAATGCTAGTATGTCCCTTACATTTCTTTTTTTTTTTCAATGGCAATCTGCCTAGACGGGTTGCTGGGACATGGCTAGTTCCCAGCAACCACTCCAAGGAGGGAGGGGCAAGGCTTAGAAAAAGCCAGGCCGAGTATGCCAGGTGCAGCAAGCAAAGACTGGGAGTCAGATGATGCTCAACACCACCAAGAAGTTAAGGAGTGAGGGAAGGGGCACAAGATTTCCACTATGTCTGTCCGGTGTGTCTCAGGCATGGAGGTGAGCGGTGCTGGCAAAGGGCCTCTTCCCCCTCCAGCTTAATCAGCTAAGCTAGAGAGGGTAACTTAAGTTACCCAGGCCGTATCTATCAGTGCGGTCTGTGTGTGTCAGGTGCAGCCCGCTCAAGGAGGAGAGCCATGCTGACAGTGTGATGATAGGGAGCACAGCGCTAACAGCCATGCTGCCAGCAAGATCAGGGGAATTGCAAAGCCTTCCTTAATTAGCACATTTCTGGGCTATGCAGACTTTAAGAGCCACACCGGCTCGTATAGCCCAGAAAAGGCCCTCATCCCCCAGGGACCTAACGTTATTTAGTTCCTTCTAGTCCTTCTTACTAATCAACAGAGATTCAGAAACAAAAAACCCAGTCCTTTTTTTCCACACGGGCAGAAACTGCTAAAAGATGTTTTTTTCTGTTAGGAAACGTGCTGTTTGTTATATGGGGATACTGCTATTATTCCCAGCTTGCTAAAGAAACCTTGCTAGAGAAAGGGTTTACTGCAGGAAATTCCAATCTAAGTCAACACAAGTTCGCACCGACTCCTAATTACTTGTTCACGGCATCTATCCTTGAGAATTGCAATGGCATATTCTGGCCCCTGGCATATCCCTGATTATTGGTGTGTACCTCATAAAACAAAGCCAATATCAGAAACTCAAGAGGGCAGGCTGGAAACAGTCCAAAGTTCTGTCATGGAACTGCCATGACTGTCACACTGTTAAATAAGGTTGCTAATGTCCAGGCAATTGAATTCGAGGAAATGTATTACAGAGTAAAACATGTCAGCGCAGTCTTCCCAGAGGACCGCTGTGCATTTGGAAACCCATGTTCCTTTTGCCGGTAAGTTCTCAGCCATTCGGTGGGATTTTAGTGAGCAAATAAACAACATCACGTTGTTGCTGCTTTAAGCAACTTTAAAGTTCTGGCTGTTAGAGGCTGCGTGCTTTTTGTTAAGTACAAGAGAAACATTATGAAAGGAAACTCCTCCTCGCTGGGTCCATTCAGAACACCAATTCTGTGCTGCCAGTGTGTCCTACCAGAGTCTATCTTCCAGCCCTAACCTCCTTCTCTGACTCTCAAGGCATTGGACTGGGGCGAAGAACAAAACATTCTAATCGCTTTGGGGGTTCTCTTGTAATTTTGATCAATTTTGGAGTGATTCTGGATGAAGATGAGCGTGATTGATCAGAAGCCAGCGGGACTTCTGAGAGGGAAAGAACACTTGAGTCTCAATTATCTGCTCATTTGAATGTGTGTCCCTGCACAACCCTGGATTTACCACATTCTCTAGCAAAAATGAGCAAATGCACTGACAAAGCTGCAGGGAACTGATGCATGTGTTGATCTTCGCATCTCAAACAATTATCAGCACAAATTAACCTGTGACAGCTGTCAGCTATTAAAGTTGAGCTGAAGTGCCTAATGTGAAGGGAAACGTGATTAGTGGAAATAGTGAGCCACTCAGAACTTTCCTCTGAGAAAGAAAGGATGTGCCAAAGAAATTAGAACAGGTGCAAGGAAGAATAAAACATTGAACACAGGTCCTGATTCATTGGATTTTTTGTGCAGAAATCTTGCAAGGTACTGCACGAGCCTGCACGCAGATAAAAACATGCGTGCCTTGCGTATTCATAGAACTTTTCGCGCAAAGTAACCGTATTCGCAAGTCGTGGCCGAAACGCCCCTGACATGCCCACACTCAAAGCATAAACAGCAATCAGCCAGCTTAGCGCGCTCCCCTGGGTGCAAATAAATACACCCTTCAAACAGTTTGTAGGGTCCCCCACAAACAGGCCTGCATTTTAGGGACCCGATGAAGGGTCCCCTGTAACTGTTCCTGCCACGCCGACAACCTACGTATCAAAAAGCAAAACTAGGTCTAAACTCAGAAAATCTGTGTGTAAACACCATTCCTGCACCCCGCTACACTGCTTACGCGCACCCCTAAGTAAGTTCAGAACCCTGCTTGTTTACACGCACCCCAAAATCCAACATGCACCCCACCACCACGCTGCAAATCCTACGCACAAGTGCACTTAGGAGTGCCTTCAGGTGGCGGATCGTAAGAAGGACTTGCGTGGCCATTTCCTGTGCAATTTTGGGCGTGCGAGGGACTGCCCATTTTTGGTGTTCCTTCCCTTCCCAGCCCTCTGCGCAAGTCACGCCCATGCGATACTGCAAAAATGAATATGCACTGACTTCGCACTGACTTTGATCCTTGCAAATCATTCCATGAATTGGACCCTGACGGAAGTGCCTGCCCCTAGGCAAATGGATTACATTGCAGGCACTTTGCACACTTGAAAGTGCTTTTTTGCACGACATTCACAATAGAGTTAAAAAAAGCATTGCCTACTGCAATAAATAGATTTTCCCCATGCATTTTTGCCCCAGGGCAAGATTTTCCCATGTGCCTATAACGTTTCATGTTCACAACAGTCTGGAAATATTATCCTGGTACAGATATACTATGAACATAACTCTTTTGCACTAGGATTGTTTTTGCCCCAGAGTTAATATTATGCAAAATGGCATCTGCACCAGTGCAAACTTTCTTTAGTACGTCCCAATGTAAACAGATAACACCACTTTGTAGATGGACAAAAATAATCCCTGTAAATTGTAAGTGTATTACTTGCCAGTAAAATTAATCTGATTAGCAACGAAAAAAGATAAACACCTTAAGAAACCCATAAAAATTCATTTTGAGGGTTTGCGATTAACAAGCAGATATGTGACATTTTATTTGCACTGTTTTACTTTTTTTCTTTTGTCATTATTAAAAAGCACGGGTTGTGTTAGGAACATACCATTATCCGAATATGGAATAATCCCATTGAAAAATCTTTGTAAATCAGAACCACTTTGTCCACATACACTGCCATGTGTAAATCGGTCAAATTGTTAATTCACCCTTGCATGTTTATGCTTCCATTCAAGCTGCTTTTTCTTTTTGTCTTCAAGAGATGTTATTCTGAATAAGTGAAAATGTTATATACCTCTCCAGCAGTCCTAGACATGTTTTAAATAACACTGGCCACATGTGTTGAGTTTATGCAGGGTGAGGTACATTTATTTTGGAATTGCTGTATTTTCCTCCTGCACATGATTGAAACATAGATTTTATGATAAACAGCTAAAGAGGGAAATGTCATGACGTAGGACAATTCCCGATATGTTTTGTTTACCTCCTCTTTATAAAATGGCATACTGTGTTTGGAACAGAAAAGGTAAAATTGTTCCTCACACAGCAACAAACTGCGCAGCAAAGCTAATATAATGTAGAATTTTCATTTTTTAGTCATGATATATGCACATTCCCAAATACTCATGAACAACAAAAAATACCCTATCGGATAACACGTGTTTCAACGTTTTTCGACACTGCAAGTGTCTTTTTCAAATCAAGGCCAATTATAGCAATTACTGATTTCATCTGATTTCATCCAGGTTCATCTAGGTTCTAGTCCGAAAAAGTAGCAGTCTATGGGATCAATCCCTCCTACAAAGAGTAAGCTCTGTCTCCTTGCGGCGCAGGATACAATATAGTTGGTACAACAAAAACCCCAATCCAGCCCTCTGTATGGTGAGATGTGATTGGACGGCCTTGGAGTCTCCTTTATTGTCTAGGCGTAACTGTCCGGGTACTAATCGGATATCTGCCAATGGGCTTGTCCGCTTGAACTGCAGAAAAGTGTTCTCTATTTGGTTTTCTGTTCATACCAGCATAAATACATGTTTTGCCAGATACAATTAATCCCTTAAAAAAAAATCAAGGGCCGTTCCCTGCCATAAGCTTTGTGTATTTATATATTTTGAGCCATGATATTAATAATGGTGCTACTCCCCATCCCAGAAAATTGAGAACAATTCTCTGCAGCGTCAAATGTTCATTCCAATATAGAAATCGATCCAATCATAAACCTAAATGTTGATAGCAGTTCAACATTTCTATGATATTCAATCATAATGCATGGTATACAGTGTATGGTAAATGGTATGATCTGTTTTTTAAGAATGTTCATTTTCAAATGATTATGTTTAAAGAATGGGAAAAAAGATTATGATAGTGTTGTGATCCTCTTTGCTTTGAATCAGAAAGCATGGCGTTGCTGCCATGATATAGAACCTGCGTGAATTTCTTTGTAAGTTTTGCTGATGCACTCGCAGATTTTAAAACGTGCAGCAAATGTGGGGCCCGATTCATGGAAAAGTGGGATTTAGCCCGCAATGGCCGCGCACCAAGAACAACACTGTGCGAGGCTGTGTGCAGAATGAAACATGCACGCTCTGTGTTTTCATGCAATTGTCTGTGAAAAGTAACCATATACACAAATTGCAGCCGCAGAGCCCCCGGACATACCCTCACACAAAGCAAAAACAGCCAGAACAGCTACCTTTGCGTGCTCCCCCGGGCATGAATACACGCACCCTTTAAACAGTGCATTTGGTCCTCCACAAGCTGGCGTGCATCTCGGGGACCCTGTGCAGCAAACCCCATAACTGTTACCGGCACCCCAACAACATGCATACAATTTATCATAACTCAGGTAAAACTCAGAAAATCTGCATGCGTACCCCCGTAAACTGTGCCTGCACCCCGTTACACTGCGTACACTCACCTCTAAGTCAGATCAGAACCAAGGCTGCATACACGCACCCCTAAATTCACACCCAATCTTCCTTTGATCAGTGATTCCTATGCACAAGTGTCTGTACGCCTTGCTTCGGGTGGCGGATATCATCAGGGATTTGCATTGCCATTTTTCCGATGAGAGGTTGCACACACCGTTCCATGAATACATATCATTTCATGCAATAGTGGCTTGCTCAACTGGCACTCTGTTATTATTGCACCGCTGATGAATCCAGTATAACAATTGCAGAGCATAGACATTACTGAATGAATCTAATGCACTGTTGGGCCAATGCTGTAATAACTCAGATGTTGTTTTGTAAATTAGAATTGTAATAGCACCTTTCCACCAAATAGGAGTCCACTTCTGTAGTAAACATGTATTTTATAGGGTTGAGGGACAGTGGGTAACATGTCCGGATGTTGCTGCAGCACATTGAATAGTCTATGTAAGCCTTCAGCCAGAGAGGGCTACAATGTGGTAATAAGTATACAATGGGTTGCTAGTGATATAGACATCTTAATGCCCGTTTTGTTGTGCTCATCATAAGAACACTTACTTCACCATTGTCTCTTTAAACACATGTTTTAGTATGTGACTTGGGTTGCACCTGAGACACAGAAGTAGCTACCATTGGCTAAGAGTATCGACTTGAATAGTTATGCATTTCCAAAATAATGCAAAGTCTGTAGATTTTGTGACTTTAGATAAGTAATCTCAGATTGATTATTTTAAATTCTTTAGAAGAAGACATCTTGTTTATTTGTATGTTGTGCAAATTCAATCTCGGTGTTACAATGCCCCCATTCATATTTCTTAATGGGCTAATCCACTTAGTAGATGGGTGTCTCGGTTTTACTTGCTTCAATTGTTTCACATCTCCCTCTAGCAAAGACATGCTTCACTGCAAGCTATACATTTGATTGCATTTGCACTTTCATGCAAGAAACCTCCCTATACAAAGAAAATCCTATGCATAATTATGATAACAAATCACAATTAACACAGTGGGCCTCATTGCAAGTTCGGCGGTAGTCTTGCCGGTAAAACCGGCAGGCTGCAGCTGAACTTGCACATTTTACCGGCACCCGGGAATGGGCAATTACCGGGGCATTGCCGGCCCCGCTGGACTCGGTAATTGCCCATTCCCGGACGCAGGAAAAAATGCTCCTCATTCCCATTTGAGCCCAATAGGGCTCCATGGGAATGGGGAGCTCGGATGTACCAGCACCATTTGTGAATGGTGCCGGTGCATCCGGCATGGTCTGCTCGTGGGTGCCGGTACGCCTGCCAGGTCAGACCTCACGGGTGGGAAGACACCCGAGAGCAGAACTCGTAGTTTGTCATTCCGGAAACAGTGGTACCGGCAAGCTTACCGGTACCGTTGTTACCGGACCGGTAATCTTGTAATGAGGCCCAGTGCCTGTACTGCAGTCTAGAAGAGGGACTCACATATTCAAAAGCAGGTTAAGATCTATTACAATACGTTGTTTTTATTTTTCAAACCAGAGGCCCTGAACTATGCATGCAACCTTTAAAGAAATGTAATTAATGCAATGTCCTTATTTTGGTGGATCTGCAAATCAGACTGTCATCCTTATGTACTTCATGAGTTGAACTCATTGGGGTTGAATAATAAGGGTCATTTTCAAAATGCCTAAATTATGCCACTCACCATTTACATCGGTTTGTCTTTATAAATGAAAGCTTGGAACAATATTCACAAAGAGCTATGTCCCACATGTGTGCACATTTCCTCTGATCTAAATTATGCATTGGAACCCTTACTAAGAAAGTCTCCCATACCTGAATCTGTAACAGTGCATATACAAACAACATGCACTCCATATATTATGTATGGGTAGTGTTAAGAAAAATAAATGTAAATGCCTCACCTTGTGATCTAATACATACATACACACACACACACAGAGCAACACCCAAACACACAATTAAACATTAACACACAAACACTGAATATAGCACACCAATTGGAGAACTGCTTCTTTTACTTTGACATGTGTCACTCTTGTATCTGGTAGAAGAGTCCCAAAACCATACCTGTATTTTTGTGAACACCCACCAGTTATGGGAGCAGTTCTGAGCCAACCAACGAGTTGTATGCTGCACGCTAGATTGCCCTAATCATTGCAGTAATCGAAGCCTGCATACACACTATGGCCAAGGCAATACCTTGGGTGCTTTATTTCCTTACATTTGCATGGATTAATGGACCTGTTAGCCATATGAATGTGTGCCCATATCAGTTTAGAGGTGCTTCTTTCCATCACTCTGGTTAATTATTTCCATAGGCATCAAATGAGAAGTGTTTCTGCATGTGCAGGAAGCAGGATTCAGGGAGTTATGTTGATTTATGTCTCCAATTCTCCCTTCTTCTTGCCTGCATCCATAAATCGGTCTTTAAATAAAGGGGATACCTGCAATCTGAACCCTGGTCCTTCAGGTATAGTACAAAGCAAAACAGAAAGGTCGACCAGTGGATCGGGATGGCACACTTCACTATTTTGATTCAAAACAAAAAATGTTATTCAAATAATCCAAAAAATGCATATATCTATATATAAACATGAACATATTAGAAAACAATACTCTAATTGTTCAGAACTCGGCATTCAAACAAATACTCTCAATCCTTCATTCATGCTTCCATACATAAAACCATAATGGCCAATTCAACAATGTGTAGTCACAATCTCTTCATACACAGATCTTAACAGTTAATTATTGTATTTCACGTTCCTCTGACCCTGTCCTTGTTGAGAGTGTCATTCATTTTTTTTTTTTTATTTGCAAACGACTTGTGTAATCGACGACATGTGTTTCGGTCTCTGTGGACATACAATCTTATCCTTTTTCTTTCTCAGACCTTCCTCAGTACGTGAGGCTCAGTCGAGTTGTCCTGACTCTCCCATGGACTGGAGTAAGCCATATCGTAGTCTAAAATATATATAGACAAATAAAAGGCCTCTTGTATTGGCGCATGGGATTGTTCCCTGATGGAAATGATTTGGTTGCAAGATTGCACCCCGCAGTTATCTCCCCCTAACCTGATACACGCGACTGCGCAATGTTTGCATTATAATTATATTATAATTGTTCTTTTATAAAGCGTTTCACGCCAGAGATTTATTTCTAAGCACGAGATGGTATTCAAACCTGTGTTGCGCTGCGTTGTTTTGCTTCCAAGAAAAAAGCGTTGCCCTGAGCCACCCCCCTCACCCTCATGATCGCATTTCTACTGCAGTGATCTTGCATTTACTCTTCTTTGTCCAAGCCATGGTCCCCATACTGTGGACTGAGCCTGTGTCTGTAGGGCTGCGCAGCTTGAGGGCCTTCTTGAAAAGGCCAATGGGAGGTATCAACCTGTTTTTTTTTCTTGAAAAAAAATGGTCTATTGAAACGGTGCAATCAAGTGACACTTTCAAAAAAGCCGGGGTCGAGAGGGCCACGACGGACGTTTGTTCGATTTGACAAACCCTAAATCACTGGTGCCTATGAAATTGGATGATCTTGGCTCATGAAAATTGTTGCTACAATTATCCGCTGTTCTCGAAACCCGTTTCACAAATTGAGCTTCGAATTTATGCAAGCCCGAAGAAAATTGCTGTATGATTAACGCTTCATTCTACACAAGGGGCACTGATATAATGAGTGCATTCCGATGGAATTGATTTATTGGGCAGTTAACGTTATGCTTTAATTTAGTCATGTGACTGACTCTTTCCAAAGTGCACTTTGTGGAACACCTACGAGGAAACGATTGTTATTTGCATTTTTAAAGCGCTCACACAGCCCCGGGGCATTGAGGAGCTGTTACAGGAATATGTCTTAGTTGCGTATTTATAATGCAAGGTTTCTAAGCGTGTCTTGTTTCCAAAGCGAGCACTTTGCCGCTGAGCTATCCTCCCAGAACAATATGCCCTCACTATGTCTCTGATGAAGGGTAAAAGTCCTGAAATACTTGACTAGTGCTTGGCATCTGAAGGACAGAAGACAGTACCTTTTGCATTTTTCATATAGTCATGGACTGACCTGCAGGGGCAGACTGTACCTTGAAGTTAGGATGCATTGACCTGCAGGTGTCTGCTGCTCGTCATCCCCCACCCTTTGTTTCGGGGGAAGCCATGACATGTGGTTGACTTTGATCTAATCCAGTGCTATTCAAACCGTTTTTATGCTGACCCCCCCGAGTAAAAATAGTGTTGTGTGCTCCCCAGAGATGCCATATCTACTTATGTTTTCTATTGAAAGTAGTCACCACACTCCCTTTTTAAAGAGTTGTGCACCACCTCCTCTGCAATTCCTACGAGACGCCCTGGAGGGCAAGACCCACAGTTTTAAGACCACTGCAATCGCGCTGACCCGAGAGGCTGGTGTGATATAGGACTGACACTCTGGCCCAATCAGCTCCGAATCACGTGATAGCCAGTGGGGTCACATATGTATTTTGCAACAGGAGACCCGGCTATCATCTGACTTGCTACAAAGGCCCTTTATGTGATCTTTCTTGCTTGTCACCCAAGTCATGTGCAGAAAATAGAACCGCAAGCCTTGTGTTCATGACGCCTGCACTTAGCATTCTTCTGACTGTCCGCATGTTCCGTTTGCATACCGAGCAATATCTCTCACTAAAAGCTTGCACATGTGCATTGATAATACCAAGCATTATCTCTCACTAAAACCTTGCACATGTGCATTGATGATACCGAGCAATATCTCTGACTAAAACCTTGCACATGTGCATTGATGATACCGAGCAATATCTCTCACTAAAACCTTGCACATGTGCATTGATGATACCGAGCAATATCTCTCACTAAAACCTTGCACATGTGCATTGATGATACCGAGCAATATCTCTGACTAAAACCTTGCACATGTGCATTGATGATACCGAGCAATATCTCTCACTAAAAGCTTGCAAGTGTGCATTGATGATACCAAGCAATATCTCTCACTAAAAGCTTGCACGTGTGCATTGATAATACCAAGCAATATCTCTCACTAAAACCTTGCACGTGTGCATTGATAATACCAAGCAATATCTCTGACTAAAACCTTGCACGTGTGCATTGATAATACCAAGCAATATCTCTGACTAAAACCTTGCACGTGTGCATTGATAATACCAAGCAATATCTCTGACTAAAACCTTGCACGTGTGCATTGATAATACCAAGCAATATCTCTGACTAAAACCTTGCACGTGTGCATTGATAATACCAAGCAATATCTCTCACTAAAACCTTGCACACCCACGTGCTTTTCTTCTGCCCAAATAATAAAAGGCTATCGAGAATGGGGTGATATTCACTATAGATACATAGATGAGACTACACCTTATTAACGTAGTTATTATGTACACATGGGATAAACCTGTCGTTAAATAATCCAACAGGGTAAACTAAGCTTCTGATCGTTATGACTAAATTAACAATTAAGGCAAGAAATGTGTCCGCACTCACCAGTCGCTCTTTACAAAACAGCCTACAGTAGAAATGCCCTTGACTCCTAAGAGATATTATATTGCCTTATAACTTTTCCCGTCAGCAAGCCTGCTCAGACTAGCCCTGCATCCATGTATGCTGCATGTGCTATGGAACACACATTAGCAAGGGACGAAAGGACATTATTACCAAGCGAGGGTCAATGAGCTTGTTACAAGCTGCTATTGCCTTAGTAGTGCCTCATGCTGGGCTGTTACCACCAAGGCACTTGTTCCAGGGGAGTGGGTTGTTTGAACTTTCAAAAATGTGCAGCTGATCTGAAGATTTTCATACTAGCTTATCACAAATTTCCATTAGCACGTGAAGGCAGGAGTAACGGTTACGTTATTAAAATGATTGTATCTATTTCCTGAAGCAGTAAGGCAGGGGGATTTAGGTGCTTTAGCAGCTGGAATTCTTAGACAAGACATTGCCAATCATGTAAGGAGAGTGCCCCACATCCTGCTCCTCATCACCCCTTTCCTCCTCTTTTGTTGAAAGTTGAGTGTAAAGTACAAAAGATAAACGCAGCCCAAGTATCCTCCTCACCTCTACAATAGTTAGAAGCCCCCTCAATTGCACTCCTCTGTTAAATATTCTGCTACAAAATGAGGCAATATTATTATCCTAGGGAAAGCGAGTGAGCACCCGTGAAGAAAATTCCACACTTCCTCCTTGATTCAAAATGACCCGGATTCAAGTCCCTTGCAAAGTGAATACATGAGTGGTTAATTTAAAATCTGAGAAGTTTCTGCATAGTCCATTCCCCATTTAACAATAAAGACGTTGTACACTGGGAAGTCAACTAAAATGTACAGAGGAACATTCCATCAAGGACACCCTCCCCTGAAGAAGCAGTGTGAGTCCTTCTGAGCACTACAAAAAGCTGTAAGGCAACACTGCTAGAGCTCTGTGCTAATGTGAAAGATTTTAGACCAATCATGATTCAATATTCATAACAACATGCAGGTGTCCATTGCCCTATACTTTGCATTGCTTGTGTACACAGTCCAAAGTGTTAGACTTTTTTAGGAAGGACATATATCTCACCAATTGATGAGCTTTTGCAAAGTAGAAGGCTTCTGTTAAGAGAATTCCTTTGGGAACCATGGATTAATTAAGCCCCAGTATCAAGTCCCAGTACTCATGGGGGTGGCTAATGGCAGCCAATGAATTTCTTTATGCCTTTGCCAAGTGCCAGGCCCTCATTGACTTCTCACCTCCTCCCTCACCACATCCACTGACCCCCGATGCCACCTCCAGCCTCCTGGCATTGCTCAAGCATTGTCTTACATTCGACTTTGTAGCTTAAACTATTTTTCATGATTTGCCTAATGTTGCTTGCGTCCAGTCTTGCATTTCTAATGCCTTATTGCTATAAGGGTCTTTCTGATTATTCTAAAGACTTGACCTGTTTTTCAAGTCTTAATTTCTTAGATATCGTAAATTCTCCTTTCTGAATTGATCAGCATGGACATTATGTGTTCCTTAACTGTGGAAATGGTTCTATTAAATTAGCTGTACCTTCCCATTGGTCATTGAGTCAGATACAGAAAAGTAAGTAAGGGTCACAGTAAGATTCAATTCCTGTGTTTGTGCTGACTATTACAGTAGGTGGTCTAGTAATACAGTATCATCCCCTTCATTCGTCTTCCCTTTGACAAAGGACTAGATAAGTAAAGCATCACTTCACCAATCCACTCCTATAATATTTTTTCTCAAACATACCATAACAAAATTAGTTATTCACTTGATCGTTTGAAGGTGATCAAGAACATCCGGAAATATGCTGAGCCTCTACCGCCTTCCATCCTCCTATTCCCGCTCATTCCTTCCCCTACACCATCTCCAACTTAGCTGATTCCTCTGGTGGCAACAGTGACGCCGCCACTGCTCGTGTATTTCATGCTAGTGCCTCGTTTTACCACTCTTGATGTATTTCATGCTAGTGCCTCGTTTTACCACTTTGACAATTATGTATTTTTGCTATTCAAATAATAACAGATACTTGGATGATGTTTGATAAAGATACTCTGATGCTCCAATCACAAAGATGTCAGATTATAGCACACCAATGATGCCATTGAGACTGAAACATGTAGGTTGATTAACCTATGCATAACCTAGCACAGCTCTAACAGAACACGTTTTGAAGTCAAATATATGTGTTTAAACTACTTTGCACACCCACTACGAATTACTCAGAGCCTATGGTCGAAATATGCATTTCCAGGGATGGATGCTTTGTGGTGTTGTGGCATGGGTGGCTTGTTAGCTGTTAGCTGAAATGTTCCATTCTACTCTCCCATTTCAAGCACAAGAGTTTTTCTCATGCATTTCTAAACCCACCATAACATTGATATTGTTTGCTAAACATACCACAATGTTCCAATTACAGAGATGTCAGATTATACCACACTGAGGGTGAGATGCATATGTGCATATGTGGTTGTCTGCATTCTTAGGGCCTGATTCATGGCATTTCTTGCACGGTTCAAAGGGACTTTACGCTGCCGACACAAACCCAGATTCATGGAACTGTGCAAAGTGTTTTTTTGAAGTGCAGAGTCAGGGCAAAGTTCATGTTGTACCGCTAAAAAGTCAACATTGAGCAGTGAAAAGTCACTTTGAACCATGCAAAATAATCCTTGAATCGGGCCTTAATAGTTGGGCTAATCTGTATAGCGGTGAGCTTCCAGAGAATGCTCGTTGGTGGTTCTGGGGAACCTGTGCATTGTTACCTGAAATGGCCTAGTCTACTCTCACTTGTCAGGTAGACATGTTTTTTTCTTGAAATGTTATGGCAAACATGATTTTGATGATGTTTACTACCATACCCTAATGATCCAATCACAAGGACATTAGACTATACTACAGAGCTGATTAATATTGATGGTGAAATGGTTGTTTGAGTTTTTGTGAGCTCTAAATAAGCCATTTACCAAAGGGCAAAAATACCATCATCTGCAGGGGCAAGAAACAATCTTGTAGAAATCGCATTAGCAAAATATCACACCATCGTTAAATGCCTTGACTCAGTACCCAGCAAAATAATTGGCAAAGCCCAAAACACTATTTAAATCCATCAAGTACTGCTTCAATTATATACTAGAACAGACAATCCTTCAATGTGTAGTTTGGTGCATTGCCATGAATTAATTTTTTATGGATATAAAGACAAGATTAGTTAGCTCGATCCTCACCTCAGACACCCCACTCGTCCTACCAGTGAGTGCCCTAAGATGTTTGGTCTTAAAACTGTGGGTCCCACCCAAGGGTCTTGGAGATGTCCAGGCGGGGTGCACTTTTCTTGAAAAGAGAGAAAAGTGACTGCTTTGAATACAAAACATAAGCACCTATGCTATTTTTGGGGACCAAGCAACAATAAGTTTACTATAAGGAGATGAGCATAAACAAGTTTGCATACAACTGCCTAAGATAAATCAAGATCCAAGCCATTGACTGGACCAGCACATTGACGGCCCTCAAAGCCACCACTTACAATTACTATGTTATATATATATCTATGTTAAAAGACATCAGAGGTGCATGTTTCACACCATTTCCACATGTCATCAGTGCTTCACTCTTTTAAGACATGTTCGCTATTTGACAAATCCAGGATATTTGTCCCTTCTCTCCTAGGAGGGGACACTCCATTTGAGGCTAGCGAGGGGAGCCAGCTCAGCCAAACCATCCCTAGGGGTTTGAACAAGTGGGACCTCACTGGCAGTGATTCCCTTCTCTGGCACAAAGACTCCCATTCCGGTAAGCTTCTACCTGTCTGGAGCACGCTATCTGCCTACATGGGAAAACGGAAAGACAGTTGTTACTTCTGTTTTGAATGCTTCTGTTTTGAATCCACTGAACAGTGACATTTCTTCAAGCTCTTTAGTTTTAGATAATTCTGGACCTCACCTGAACTCCACAGTCAATGAACAGCAACATGCTCCTTTTATCTGTGATACTATTTTGGATTCACTGAATAGTGACATTTCTTCCATCTCCTTGAATTCAATTAATGTTGATCTCATCTGAACTGCACAGTCAAAGAGGAAAGACGCACCCCCTTTTTTGAATGACGTACATGAAATCAAGAGGAACTTTGAATAAGTGAGAAGGAAGCATCCTATGCAGAGGCGGGCCTCTGACAAGAAGACATCCTAGAGGGGGAGAGCCACACTAGACCATGGAGCCAGTGGTGGCGCAGAGAGTAAGCAAATGGTTAGCCGGATGCTGGAAGGCTGGCGTCCTGTTCGAACAGGAAGACAAGGTCGGGAAAGAGATGGAGATTGAAAAGCAACCATCTCATCTGGTGGCGTGATCACAAGGAAGCCATGGTGGGCCTGGGGCCTGATAAGCTATGCCGAGACCAGACTGCAGAGCGAAGCCCAGATCCCTGAGCTCCTCACAAGAAGTGTTCAGACAAGCAACAGAAGGGGAGGGAAGTGGAGAGAATGCAATTGAGAGGTACGAACATTGATAATCAAGGCTGGGAAAGCTGACAAGGTTACGGGAGCCTGATAAGATGGGTAGAGAGAAAGCAAGCCCATCAGAGGGCCATAGGGCTTCAGAGTTCCCTGAGAAACTAAGAGACTGTCGAGGCTGTAGAAGCCACAGAGATTACGGAGAGTGATCAACCCAAGCATAGAGAAAACAAGCCTACAAAAGGGCCAGAGAGCTTTACAGATTCCTGAGAAACTAAGAGACTGTCAAAACTGGGAAAGTCAACACGAAAGTCAAAACCAAGTTGCATCAAAGTGAATAGAAAGCCAGAGATAATTTGGGACTACAAACAAACTGTAATATTCAAGGCTGGGAGAGCCATCAAGGTTGCGGCAACTGAGAAAACCCAAACCGGCTGATGATCCACCAAGACTGAGAGAAAGTAAGCCTGTCAGAGGGCCAGAGGACTTTTGAGAGTCTGAAAATCATGACATTTAACAAAGAGAATTGTAGAAAAATTTAAACTGGAGGGTTTCAAGCATCTGGTTGAATTTGGAGAAATTGTATCTAAAAAAACCTTCATTTTCCTCAAGAAGATGAAACCATATGGAAGATATTAACATTTACTAAACAGAACCTGCAGAGAGATTGTGAACTGTGTTTTGAGACATTGACAAATGTCTTATACCAATGAAAGGAGATCCTTGTGAACTGTGTTTTGATACATTGACAAACCTTCTAAGGCTTTTTAAAGGAGATTCTTGTGAACCATGTTGCAGACATTGACAAACTTTGTAAACCTGCTGGAAACAAAACCACTTGATTGGGCCAGACAGAAGGCAAAGTCAGAGGCCATTGTTCTGGCCTTCCTTGTTTAGTTATTTTTTGTAAGTGGTAGGACCAGTCAGCTTCTAAGATTTGGACTCAGGACTATTTAATTTCAGACTTTGATGAGAATCCTTAGTTACAGTTTCACCTGTAAAACCTGCAACAGGCCTGAACTGTCACAGTACTTTTTGTTTTTATTGTTAATTTGCTCCAAACCCAGGCCCATATGCAAAAGAGGCCAATATATTGTGTCTTTCTGGACATTATGCAAGCTTTTGACTACATTATTAGAGCAATTCTTTGGCAATAACTAGATGCATTAGGCTGTGCAGCTGTTGACTACATTATTGGAGCAATTCTTTGGCAACAACTAGATTCATTAGGCTGTGTTAAAAGATTACTTAGTATTCTGATCACCTTACATACAGATACAAAGATAAAAGTACAATTAGATCAGCGAGGGAATACTACAATATGGGTGTCCACGTACTGTGGGCTACACCGTGGTTGTGTTCTAGCGCCATTTCCGATTAACCTTTATATAAGCCACCTTGGTGATACCGTGAAAAAATCCTCTAATATCCCTCTGAAATTGGGTAACACCTATATAAATTATCTGGCATATGCCAATGACATTGTTCTTTTTCGATATGACCCCAGTTGGTTTGACAGCCATACTTTATATTTTCGTAACTTAAACTTGTAACTAAATCTAAGTAAATTGAAAGTTTTGATGATGAATAATAACAAATGAGTAAACCAAAAAATGTATTTGAGCTGTGAATCAGTCGTGTTTGGAGATAGTTACTGATTTAGATATCTTGGAGTTAATGTTCAAATTAAATAATCTAAACTGAAAGAATTAAATATCACGAGAAGCTTGGCAAGTGCAAATACTATGGAATTGGGACTACTAAATAAGAAATATGGCCACTTCTCGGTTATCAAAAACAGAAAAAATGAGGTCCGTGTCTCTTAAGGTTTGGTATTAACCAATAGCAGGATATGGGGAAAATTCCACATGTTAGATTCAACCACAGCTACGGGAACATAAAGTGCATGGAGAATTCAACCAGACTTCAGAGCCACAATCTCATCTATTAGAACAATATTAAATCTTTAATACATGCAACAAACACGTTGAAACCATTATAACAATTCATCACAGAAACTCACAAATACTTCATAAAGTGTCCGGTGCCTATCACCTTACAGCTGATCCAAAAGTGCAAATACAGTACAAAGCATTAAAACGAGCAAACACGTGCAAATATACAACAATTATACACACTGTTAAGGATTTCAATCAGGCGATACACACTGGTCTCAGCCGAGAATGCAGTGCACAACTGAAATGCTTATTTTGTTTTATATATAGGTTCAATATTTGAGAGATACACCACTCATATAACACCCCCTTTTCAAACACCGCGGGTCACAATGACCAGGAACCAGGCTGGTTGGTAAACGTGATATTTTTTTTTATTTATTTAAAATTCAATCAATCATACATTTTTTAATATGGAGTAGCAACCACCAATGTGGTGACAACAACAAATGGGAAGGTAGGCAATGCACTTAATTCAACCCTTTAGCAACACAGATAGAAAACACCAAAGAATAGAAACACTTGGGATTTTTGGAAAGATAGCACTCAAGTTAGGATTTCCCCCTGCACAATTCCCTCAACCCACAAATAATCAGATCTGAATGGATATGTAGAAGCAGCAGGTAATCAGGAAAAAGGAATAGGAATCAAAATTCTAATTTAACCTTCCTCCTTTAAACAAGAGAGAAAACAGACTTGAAACCCTTGCAATGTTAAAATGACACTTGGAAATGGCTGAACAAACCAATGAATGTGTGCAAAAATCCTTAAATAAGTACATTTCTTTAATGGGGCAACACTGGAAAGATACTAGCAATCACAAGCAATAGATTGAGCAAAAACATGCAATTCGAAATTTAATGGAAGTTTTACAATTATTTATAATCAAAATCACACGTGTAAAACTTTTCAAAAATGTCAATTCCCGCCTGAAATTAACCAGACAGTTTTTTATAGAAAAGGGTGATTTTGAGTGTGGGGGTGTAGCTATAGATCTTAGGTACAATCTGGCAGTGGAATGAGGTCTCTATCTGGAAAATTGAGTGAGTTTTGCTAGATAGAGTAAGGTGTGTCTGTGAGAAAATGAAGGCGCGAAAAGGCAAATAAATCAGTTTTGACAATGAACAGTTTTACTCTACGTGAGAGCATTCAGACTACACTACCAGATTGAGACACAGAAAGTTCCAGGGTTGATCCGCGGAATCACCCCTAGTTCCCCAGTGCCTGCCCTGGTGGAACCAGTCCGATCACTCAAAACAGGAGGAATAGCTTAGGATTTTACAAGACAACATTTTTAAAGATGTTGGCGCTATCACAATAAATTAATGGCAGGGTGGCAAGAATGATTTTTACAAAATGACAAGTTATCAGGATAAGTATAGGATGACTTAGAGATGGGATAGAGACAGGGCAGGTTATGTAGACTATGGATTTCTATGGGGTTCGGATGATAGTTACAGTCCACTTTATTTTAGGATATTGGACCTTCCAGGGTTCTGGTCACTTCGCGACAATGCTCCTGGCAAGACAGAGCAGTTTGGTCACCAGAGGGCACTGGATTGGCACTAGACTGGCACTGGTGTGGCACTGGACTGGCACTGGACTAGCACCTCAGGAAACTGGATACTAAGAATCAGCTGGATGGCAGGTTTGCAGCAGGCATGCATTTAGTGAGCAGCAAGCCAGGTTAATTTAGGATGCTTCCCAAAACAACATAGCTTCCCTTGGTTATTGGCATTTTTAGAATTTGAGGCCTAGATGAAGCAGGATCAGCAAGTTTTTGACCTTGTGGTTGGGATCTGGAGTCTAGATGGATAAATGCAAGACGAAGACAGGAACAGGACAGGATGCTGTGCAGGAAATCAGGAATAGGTCCAGAATCAGTGTGTGTTGTGTGTTTTCAGGGGCTCTTATTTATAATGCCAGGTGACACCATCACAGTATATGACAGGGGCAGGCTTTACTACACACACCTCTAACAATAGGATTGGACAAGGGTAGAAGTCTCTGCCAAGCTCTTCGCCGGTTGGATCTCAGAAACATGATGTCATGTTTATGAGGTGATTTTGACAGTTTCCAGAAACCTCCCAGAGTTACTGGAACTAAAATCTAATTTTGCCACAAACACATATTTACACAATGGCAACCTTTCAGTAAATCAGATACAGAGGATACATTTTTTTTTCCTCAGATTTCAATCCAAACCACCAGTCCATGAGGCTTGGTTTCGCCTCCCCTGACAGTTTTCACACTTTTCAATGGGATTCATATTACTCAGAATTCTGCAACTTTATACATGGGTGGGGATTGTGATAAGGAAGATATGTACAACATTTTACATTTGCAAAATGCATGCTTTTCTTGTAATTCCACATATATCACCATTTCTGTTCCCTTGGTGGCACCACATTCTACCAAGTTTTAAACTAAAGGCCACAAATTCTACATTTTTACCAATTTTGGTTGCTGAGTTAAACGTCCTTAAATTGTCCTTAGAACAAATGGGAGTCACTGTCTGTCATTTTATCTCTTTCCAGCTGACACCAGCTGACACCAACTGGCATTTCCTTCCAAGCAGAAAGGGGGGTTCCTTTAGCCTGATTGAAGTTTTAGGGTCTTTCACACCACCGGCTTCCTTCCCTGAGAACTGCATTGTCCTGGGTTCCAACAGAGACGCAAGTCTGTTCCACCCTATAATTATCAGTTAGTTGGCAGGATCTGCTGGGAGAGATAGCCCTGTTGGCAGAACCTGTTTTTCAACTTTGTAACTCAAGCCACTCTGGGTTTAACATCTTTCACTTTTGATCTTAAATCCAGAATTAAATAAGCCAGTTACATCGAATAACACATGTGAAATATTCTCCCCAGTAACAAACCCCTTTATATTTCTAAAGACAAGTAAAACTTTTATTTACCAGTGTACAGTTTTAAAACATAGGCATTTGTTTTTCCTTATTTTGTCAGCAGCCTATTTTCACACATGGTGCAAGCTGACATTTCTTTCTTTAATTCAGTTTTGGGCAGATCACTCAGCTTTTCACAATGTCCTCGCAGCTAAAGTCATTTTTCTTTGAAGCATGAATTTCATCTGAACACTGGTATATGAAACTGACCATGCTCAGATAATTGAAGTTCTTTTGAAGACAGCTGGTGTTTGATACATTGTGGAGAAATACACGCAATTTCCTGTGTGAGTAAAAATAAAGATCCTTGTTGATTTCTTTCCGATCTAAGATGACTGGGCGTGGCATTCAGGAACTAGGCCTAGTTTTGCTAATGCACAATGACTTTTCATGAGTATGGCAGGACCTTTTCAATTACAGAGGTTTCATAGTAAATGGATGGATTTAGCCTCAAAACAGCATTTTTAAAGGGTGAAAAAAAGGTTTCATTCTGAAAAGGAATTTTGGGATTTTCAGCAAGGCAATGCTGCATATTTACTCAATTCCATGTTAAATGTTGCAGAGCACACTGGCACATTCCTGCAGCGTGTACTCTGTTCCACCCCGCCTGAAATGTGTGTGGGAGGGTGTTGCAGCAATTTCTTTTATGGTTGTTGTAAAAACGCAATTTTGAGATCATGGCGCGGACAGTCGACGCAGCCATTTTACTGTTCCTTGCACCAATGCAGCAAATTGATGGGGTAAAGCAAAGCTGAGAGGGTCAATATATCCCACAACACAGATTATTTAAAAAACACATATTATATAACAAAAAATAATTGTTTTCCACAGTGCAAAGTTCCTAATTGATATATAACTCTGGTAACTATGTATGCCCATCAATGCCTAAATTACATATTATTTTTGCTCAGTGTCCATCACAATACTTGATCCAATGTTGTTGTATGACCCAGCAAGTTTCGTTCCTCTGAACAATTAGGAACTTTGTGGGAACTTCTTCAGGATAGAAAACAAGTACTGGTGACCAAAAAGGTCTAGTGTGTGACAGTTTAAGAACAATGTTCATGAAAACTTGATGGTGTACAACCAAGTTTTTGTGTGGTGTCCCTACACATGATTTCCCAACGTGTAATTTCACAAGCTCCTTTCATTTAATGAAGTCTGAGAGCCTAGGCCAAACCGTATCTTGGGGTCGATAAAGCCTCCTTGTACACTGCAGAGTCACAGTCATAATATCCTTGAGGGGCATATTAGAGCCTTCTGAAAAGCAGGTGATCATGTGGAGGCATACCATATGTATTAAAAGTTCATTAAAAGGCTTCCAATGTGGGATGTTTTTACCCATGCATCCGAGCCCTACCACAAAAACTGTGCAGTACTGGCATGGAAAGCATCATGATGGCCAGAACTTCGCAGAAAATGCACAGGGAAATTCATGAAGAATAGGCTGCCACCCATTTTTGCCTATGTTGTGAGCACAGAAGGGCACAGAGCCTAAAACCATTGTAAAAGGGGCAATGCTGATTGCCAAAAGCAACCCATAACTGGTGGGAATTCGTTTTCTTCAGGTCAAACATGGCTAATTTATGGGCACAAAATTATTTTACTGCAGAACTACACCAATGCCATTTGTTGAACCTGGACAATATACTTCCATGTAATATCTCTTGTTTGAAATGTTTGAATTCAAGACTGATCCAAAAAAAAATTGCATGCAGTACCCGCTTTTGACTGAGGGCGGCGCTAGCGGTCTAAACTCTGACAGGGAAACTGCATGTCAGGAGTTGCAGGAGGGGCCTTTACATCAAAGGCTGGGAGTTAATTAAAATCTTAACCACATGCTGTTCCCAGAAGACAATCTGATTTAATTAACAGGCCAAAGGCTGGGAAACCTCTCACCTCCAGAGATTCACACCAGGAGTTAGAATCTCACATGACCTCTTGATTGATAGAAGGCAGACTGGCTGGGAGCCTCCTGGAGACCACACAATAGGCTCTCGCACTTGAATAGAATATGTTGATTTTGACTGTTTCCTGTCAACAAAGGCCTGCCTGCCAGAAGACACATGTGATCACTGACCCACCCAAGTCTTGGAGGCGGACTCCAACACTCTGAGAACTGAATTGAAAGTAAAATATATATTTTACAGAAACACTGATAACTCTTTGTAATCAAATGACAGGAATGTATAACTTTGAGAGCCTTCATTTAAAAAATGTACCTTCGATTCAAGCCCAAACTCCAATTTGTGTGATGTTCTGGGGCAAAACCCTGCTATTTATGTATACTACAGACTTTGTGTTTAAGCTAGAGACATAGGAATTTACTGGAGTATGTATGGACAGGCCGTGTATATGTGTATAATTTTTAATGAAAAATCAATATTGCAAAACCAGTTAAAAAACGCAAAATGTTGCCGTTTCTGAATGCAAGCTCTTAGAAACATCAGACTTTGAACAGAGTATACCTCATGTGATATGTGATGGGTGCATGTAATTTCAAACCACTGTGTATCTATGAAATATGTCTTTTTGATCAAATATAGATTTGTGTGCAATTTGACAGGGGAGTGTCCTTTCTGCAGGCCATATAATGACATCGCTCTGACACTCCACTTCTTTTCCCCAATCAAGAGAGAAAGGAAAGCTTGACCAATGGGCAGTTGAGAGAGGGGCTGGCTAGTAATGCTGCACACACACCCACTTTCAAAAGACATAAAAAGAGCCACTGGAAGCTAGAGAGGACATTCAATTCCATTTGCTGCGGAGCATGCTGCCGGACCACACAACATCCAGAAGATACCAGATTCAACACTTAGACTTTAAAACTCCAAAGAACTTGATTCAGAACTCAAAGCAAGGGCCTAAACCCACAAACTGAGAACTCTTCTCAGTAGGCCTCAGCATCCAGCAAACCTAACAGCGGTAGCAGCATCCAGGAGCCGTGCAGATCAGCGCTGGGTCCAGAGAAAGCTGTGCAGAAAGATCCAGAAGCAGTGCTGTACCCAGCGAAAGCAGAGCAGTATCCAGAACCAGAGATCCAGAGTGACCCAGACCAATGTTAGCAGAACCAGAGAGCTGACCCAGATCACTGTGAAGTGCCGAGACCAGAACCGGAGTCCAGTCCAAAACCTGACCAGATCCGTGGGGAGGCCTATTTCGAAATATATTGTGAGTACCTAGCAGAACTGTGCAGAACCAATCTCTTAGTTAAAATAATATAATTCAATCTATTTTAAATCTAACCAGAACTGCCTCCTAACTGTCACCTGTCATTTGCAAAGCTGTCACCTGTCATTTTCTAGCTGCAAGCTGTAACCTGTCGCTTTGAACTTTTAAAATTTCAAATCCGAAAAACTACCTTTATTTAATCGTCCGTATCTCTGGAACTGTTTGTGCTAGGAACTTGGTTTAACTTTCCTCTGAAAGCTTAGAATCTCAGCTTTTCAACAAGCTTAGAGCTACTCCTTATACTTTTGCCGTAATCACGATTCTCGCACTCGCGAATTTTGCCACGATTTGCGATTTGGCCAGATTTCTTTACTTGTAAAAAGATAGCTGCTTTTGCCTGTGTTTCAAACTTCTGTAGTCTAAGCTTGCTGAATTGAACTGAATTACATTTGATTGCATTCCTAAGAACTGTGTCATCTTCATCTTCATCTCCTTACATTGCATAAAAGGGGGGGTGAATTGTCCAAGAAAGTGATTACATTGTCTTTTGCTGAAACCCTATCAAGTTTTTTTCTCTGTACTGCATTTCTTTCCACTTTGCATCCATTTGAAACCATAAAAGTATTGTTGCTATCTTATCCATCCTATAACCACTCATCATTGATTATAAAGAAGTGTGCTAGTGCCAGACTACCCATTATTGATTACTGCTCAGATTAAGTGTGATATTCAATTATTAATTTATTATAAAGTGTGATATATATATATATATATATATTGTTTAAATTCTCAAATAAACATTTTAACTTGCAAAACAGAACTACTTCTTGGCTCAGTGGGGTCAGGGGGATTCCAAGAGAGGGGTGTTATATAGGGGTAGTCATCCAGAACTCATGAACTGGACATAAAGATATATCAATAAGGGTTTCCATTCAGTATCCCAGACTAGGCATTGACTTAGCTGTAGTGTTGAATTGAATCCTCTTACATCAACAATGTGCTCCTTCTCATTTGGAGTTGTGAAGGCACCGTTGTGTGAATGTATCAATACACTCAGGTAAACTGTTCTACCATTGTTGAAATATTAACATCCACAAATATTTCCTTGCCTACTGTATAGGGCTGAAACTGGCTGGCTGCCATCCAACTGGGATTTGCTCGAGGACCTCTTGTGGAGAAAGGTTTTAGCTTTGCCACTGCGGCCCCCTATCCCAATTATAAGACTTGAAATGGGGCTCCTGCCCTTCCAGGTCCAGGCAAATTGGAAAATGTTGCAATTGCTGCTGAAGGTCCTTATTCCGCCATCTAACTGTTTCTTTGTAAATTTGAAAACTGAATTGACTAATGATGGATGTACTGTCTTGTCCTCTTGGAAACAGTCTTAATCCTGACTCTAAATGATGATACAGTGCAGGATTTAATAGAGAATCCTATAAAAGTGAAGGAAAAATATTTTTATAGGACTGGATTGAGACTAGGGCATTGGTAATTAATTATTTATTATGTAATTTAAGATATTAAATCAGATCATTTAATATGTTACCTAAATATTTGCAGAAACATCCATTAAGAAGGCGAAGAGATGATATGTTTAAATTCAAACTGAATTTACTTACTGACTAGAGAAGTCATGGGAGCAAGAGGAAAAGTTGCAAAATGTGAAAGATTATGTAGATATTGCTCTGTGGTGATGGAATCTCTTAGGCATTTGCTGATTGACTGTGATTGACTGCAAAATGCTTCAAGAATTGCGCGTGAACATGTTTTGCAGATTTCTCTTTTATGCACCTTGGGCAAGGACTTTAAACAGTCAGAAACTCATTTTAGATATTGTGGTGCTGAAATCTTTGTACATGGTTTTAATATGATTTTACACATGTTGTACTATAAATCAGATTGTGTCCTGTTCTTAAATATTGTATTCTATTTTATTAATCACTTTTACTTATGTTAGTATTGTATGAGCACCATGTTTAATACTTATATGCACAGTCAATAAACAGAAATACGTGTTAGTTTAATTAATCAGAGAATGTCCCATAGCGGTAGGGCTTGATAGGTATTTCCTAAATAAAATGAGTCCTTCTTCTGGTTAGCCACACCTAGAAACAGGAATACCAGTTAGAGTTTCACATTCCTGAATAAGCCTGCTCTTTCACCAGGAAACCTGGCCAAAAGTCACCCATTTACACACTTACATTTCACATGGAAAGTCATTCAGAATGTTATCATCAGTCAGGTCCATTAAAGGATCTCTAAAGAAAACCTCCTTAGAGAAAACCATTCCAGATGTGGACCCATATACAGGTCTGAAAATCGCCACACATAGGTCACTGATGCAGACTCCAATGCCTCTATACGTTTGATCCCTGCCTACTGCTCCTACCTGACCCCTCTGCTGCCTTCAACCTGGTTGATCACAAAGCATGGCCAAGACCCTGGGTTCCACGATGGCAAAATCCTCGTGTGATGGTTCACATCCTGCCATCCTAGCAAACACTTAGGACTCCAAATGGATGCTAATATATTCTTTCATCATTCTGTCGGATTCAGATTTGTTTGGGAATGCAACCTCACTTTAGTCATCCCCAATCTTCTCCTTTTAGCAATTGTTTGTCCTTTGCTATTTGCTTTTCTTTGGCACCTTTGAACAGGGTGCCATAATATATTGTGGTCTCAGGAGTTGTTATGGTGATTCTCAAGTGCATTTATTTGTACTATGGTCATGAAGCATTGTCAGAAATGCATTATTGTGTACTCTGTAGATACATATGTATATATATATATAGCTTCTTATTTATTTTCTCTCATTCATCTTACCTAGTTAAGGATGTGCATTCTTTGCTTAATCTTGTTATATAAACAAGGGATGCATTTTGAGAAGGTCTCATATCCTTTAAGCAACGTTTTCTTGAGATCATCAACTTCAAACATCTTTTAATTGTGTTACATTAAACCACATGTGCAAATGACCCTAATAAACAAAGTCTCTTTTCGAGTAAAGAAAAACATGGTCTTTGAGCATCTCAATATAATACATGAACCATAATTGGTTATGGCAATGGTTATTGACTGTTCAAGGTTAACTATTTTCCTATTTTAATATTGAACTCAGATTGTATATTTTGAGGAGTATCTGCTTAGCAGTTGTGGCTTCAGGTCTGTACATGACACGGGTGAGCTCTCAAAAGACTGAGGCGCAGCAGGCATGTCACAGTAGACGTGTTGATCTTTACTAGATGAATCTTTATATGCACTCGATTTCAATAGCACTGACTACTGGAGATGGGCGCTGAGAGATGTTCAGCCATCAAAAGAATCCACCTGGGAACGTCAGTTCAACGTAGGGCGATGATAAAGAGCCTCTTGGTTTGCTCTGGCCATTGATTAAGTTCAAGCATCAGGTCACAAAGCTCTGGCCCTTAAATGCGATGGGAAGTGGGCCAATTATTCCTCAAGGTGAAGTTCACCCTTGTGGAGGAACACTGTTATTTTCTCAAGAGGAGGCTTACAAGTATATAACAAAATACATAATCGCCGCAATATCATGTGTTCTTCTTTTCGAACACGGTATTCTTACCTCACTATAAAATAAACTATTGTTTTTATATATTGTAAGCATGAGTCGATTTCCATAACTAACTTGAACGGTTCATGGTTTGTGTTGAGTGCCACTTGCATATAAATTATGCTTAACAGTAAAAGGCAAGACTGCATCAAGCAATTACTATCAGCAAATCACCTTATCACATATGTGTACAACCCAGGTGAGACATTAAATACATTTTGAGTTGGACCATGTCAAAAGTGATATGATCATTGATTCCTGCTTTATGCTCCCATCACATTCCATTCTCCTACATGTAGTGCTGTTTGTAGTGGTAAAATTACAGAACCTGCAAACCAACTTAACCCTTACTCAGGACATGAGGGCTTTGTTTCTGCATATATATATATATATATATATATATATATATATATATATATATATATATATATATATATATATATATATATATTACATGGCCACGGTAGTGGCCATGTAGTTCTGGTTAAGTTGCTGTTTCCATAGGAAGAGCACTTTTTGGGCGGCTTATAACTTCGCACTCCCTGGACGGATCCTCACCAAACTTTGCAAAAAAAGTGGTTGGGTCACTCTGAATTTTTTTGCAAAGTTTGGTGAGGATTCGTCTAGGGGGGGAAAGTTATAGGGGGGGTCCCAAAACCTTTTTTTTCCCATAGACTGAATGGGAAAAAACTTTGCGCACGGCTACAGCCCGAACCGCTGGACGGATTTACACCAAATTTGCGGCAGGAGCAGCGGCCTGGTCCCAAAAGCGTGCTTTTGTAAATTTGGTGTAAATCTGTCCAGTAGTTTTTTTAAAAATGACCAAAATGTAAGGCAAAAAAATTAGTGATATCTGCGTTCGCTTCGCGGACGGACTTCCCTTTTCGCTCAGCGGACAGGACCCCGATTGGTCCATGGGCTTGCGTCATGTCCGCAGACATGCAACGTGTTTGCTGATTGGACGGTGAGGGGCGTGGAGCGCGTCAGATTTTCTGTGGCGCCCGCCATCTTGTATTTGCAGTCGACCGCGTAAAGCGCAGTGAAACGTGTATAAAAAATTGTATTTAGTGCCGTGTGTTGGTGTGTAAGAGTGTTTGAGGAGGGTGGGGGAGTATGAGATAGGTTCAATGTTTTGTTTTTTTATGTGCTAGACCTTTTTGTTGCGTTTGATTTGTCCGCGGAGAACACGGCTGTTCTGACATTTTGTAAATAAACTAAATGGTGGGGTGTTTAGAGGACGGAGTATGTGTCATTTTTGTTCGCAAGGAAGGTAAAAATAAGCTATGAACACTTGCGGTGTACTTAATTGTTCGTAAATACACAAACTGGGGGTGTCCTCAGGACGCTGTCCGTATTGTACTCTGCTAGTTGAATGTGTTCTAAGAACACACGCAGTGTCCCGAAATGGTTGCAATTACACAAAATGGGGGTGTTCTGAGAACGTTGTTTGTATTGTTCGTTGTCAGAGTGACAGGGTGAAAGTGTTTTAAGAGCACTCCTTTTGTTCGCTAATAGTACAATTTCCTAGGGGCGTCAACCGACTTTTTGTCCACTAAAGAAACGATAAATCCGGCTGGTGTGCGCCGACATTATGTGATAATCCTATGACTGGCGCTATTGACCTGGCTGACTTGCTTTTGCGACACTAAATCATATCTCCCGCCCCTAAGCCTGATATTATCAAAGCATTCATATTCCCCGCCTCTCTCCGTGATGTTACAGGGTGCGTAATGAAATGCACCCAGTCGTCTCCAGTACTACGCGACTTTACACAGAACCTGGAAGACAACACACATTATGTCACAACACAGCGCGCCACAATTCGGAATATGAAACTGTGATTTAAAAGCAAAGAGCAAGATTGTAAATGTTGTAAAGTACATTTATTTGACATCAAATGTTTAGAGAATATTCAGCAATTTGCATTTGTCTTTGTTGTCGATCCTCAAAAGTTCATGTTGAGACACGCAATGTTCCTTTGCGGTACAGAGAGTGTTAGATCAGCTTACAACTCAGTGCACCACAATTCGGAATATGAAACTGTGGTTTAAAAGTAAACAGCAGGATTGTACATTTGGTAAAGTACATTTATTTCACATGAAATGTTTAGTGAATATTCAGCGATTTGCTATTGTCTCTGCTGTCGATCAGGAAAAGTTTATTTGGAGCCACGCGTTGTTCCTTTGCGGTAGATAGGCTGTTGGTTTATGATAAAAGCAGTAAATGGTCGCTCTGGTAATCGGAAGGTTACTCCAACAACGAGCCATTAGACCACTCTATTGGTTGGTTTGTTGTTTGTAGCCGCTAGTACTGCGTAAGGGCAAATTGGTCCTTGGCGATTGTCCCATAAAATGGTGAAGGTCATGAAGTTGCATATTTGGACTTGCACCTGGCAGTTGAAGACCCCATCCGCTGGAGTCTGTAAATCGTGACATAGACAAAATGGGGCCACGTACCTGTTTTAAAACACATAAATTAGTCTCACCACCCGATCTTCATTAAAAATCATCATTTTATTTATTAGGGCGTGAAACTATTTGCTATCGAAGATAGTGCAACAGTGTATTTTAATAATAAAATAATAATATTTTCCCATTCATATAGCGCTAAGAACCGTGAGGTATGTAAGCGGTGCTTATTATTAACCACGGTGTGTGGTGCTCATTTATCGACCACGGAAGGATGAAAGGCTGAGTTTCGCCTTGCCGGGATTCAAACTTGCGTTAGCAAGCTGTGCACGGATGTCAAAGCGAGCGCTGTACTCGCTGTGCCACTTGACAGGCTACAGTGAAGTGGCACAGCGAGTAGAGCGCTTGACCGCCTATAGACCGGTTAAATTATTTCTATTAACCCACCCTGTGTCATCTGCCTTTTTCAGAGCCCTCTAAATGACAGGGAATCAATTCGGCGGTGATAGTGTGCGGTAGAAAACATTATGCCACTTTCAACGAAAAAGTTCAACTTCAGCGGTCTTTAATGCTACGCTATTGTAATTATATTTGGTATAAAGTAATCTAAAAGGTTACTTACAGTACAATTGCAATTTCCATTGTCTACGAGTGGTGCAGTCCCAAAATACGACTCCGCGTGTGCCAACGATCTTTCGCATAGTGATATAATATATAAAAGTGGTTTCGTTTCAGAAATTTCATCTTTATCTTCTCTTACGTTTTAGCAACACTCCTTCAAGAGAAGTCTTTCATCACAATCTCTGTCTGTCAAGGTCAAAACACAATACAACCTTATAGTCTGCTTCGTGAGCCTCTCCGGGGCCCGAGAAAAAAATGGAAGCAGCTGACCTTCACTGTGAACGAGCATAAATTCTTACTTTGCAACATTCTGTGTAAAGCCATCTGTAGAAGTTGGTTTTTGCACGCCATGTTTGTATACTGTTTGCGTGATATTAAAAAAAGTTTGTTTAAAGGACATTGTGGTTCTAAGTACAGCCGAAAGACCCCTGAAAATAGCAAGTTATGGTAAGCTATGAAAAATAACTCGCGCCACCACCATGCACTGCTAAGACTAACACCCAGGACATCAAAGATGACATTGCAAATGTCATTGATGAAATCACTGATGACATCAAATATGTATGTACTTTTCATGGAATTTGTGTACTAGGGATTTTCATTATAATGTTCTGAAAAAAGTGTGAAGGATATTGCAATAAATATCATACCGTTATTAGTGCTTTGAACGATGCATTGATATAAATAGCATTGTATTATGGGATTCTATGTAGTATACTGAGCTACTAATGGAGAAAGATAGCATTGTGTGCAGAGTACAAGATAAAAGTATAATATTTGTAATGTTAATATGTTGAATAATGAAATGATAATTGTCCTGAAATGTTCGAAAATTCACAAAATGGGGGTGTTCTGAGGATGTTATTCGTATTGTGTGATTGCTTAGCTGTATGCAATGAGGGAATGGCACAGAGAGCATAGTGGACGCCGTCCGCGGACACCGCGGCTGTTTGTGGACAGGGCGTGGTACATCCGGGTTTTTCCAGGAAATCCAACATGGAAAGAAGACTGTACGGATCAGCCAATCAGATGTCGAGGTTGTGGATTTGTGTTGAAAGAGACTGTGTGTGGTGAAGATGGCAGAAGTGGAGAAAGTCAGGGTGTTGGTGCTCGGAGATATGTTTGTGCATGGTTTACAGCAGTACGCTGAATGCAGGCATGTTGCAAAGAACTTTGATGTGAAAGCAGTGGAGGTGGTGTGGAGCACTGTGCCTGATTGCAATGTACAGGGAATTGTACAAGTTTGTGCGGATATGGCCACGATGAACAGTCCGCATGTGGTAGTTTTGCACTATGGTGCTTTCCATTTGGGCAACGTCAGTGCCCCTACTTTGTTGGCTGATTTGGAACGCTTGGTTCAAGCCGTAATGAAGATCCTTCCAAATGCGAAAGTAATTTTTTCTGGATTACTACCTAGGGCAATATGGAACAATAGTTCAGTTTTTTGTCCTCAGCAAAACATTGCTAGGTGTGTCATCAACCGAGGCATGTGTGCCTTCATGCTTAGAGCTGGTATGTTCTTCTGTAACAATGAGAATATTGATGCCAGTAATGCTGTTAATTTTAAAGAAGATGGCATTTCTTTATCTTTTACCGGAAATGCATTTCTATTTTGGAATGTAAGGGTTGCTTTGGAGAAGGTTATGTGAAGATTTTAGGAGTAAAGTAAGAAGAAAAAAACAAGAAAAAAATATAGAATAACAGGTGTCTGTCAAGCATCTGTAAAAAAAAAACGGCTCTTTTCAGAGCCAGCTTCAAAGGGGAAATGGGGCACACTATTTAAATTTAAATTCACCACGCTCAGATTTTCGATGTGTCCGCGGACATGGCGGTAGTCCGCGGACATGAAAATCACTACGAGGGGGTTAGTATGTTCTATGTTACATGTCAGGGATATTATGGTTAAGTTGTGCTACTAAAAACCTATGAAATTCAGTGAAAAAACTTTGTTAAAGGGATGTCAGTGAACCCTAAGTAAAGGAGTGTGAGTACAAAGTATACAAATATGAGCATATACAGGGAAGGTATAGTAATGAAAATAAAACTATGAGAAAGTGCTCATAACTCTAATGATTATCTTCATGCACAGAAAGGATTGCTCTCTTTCAAGCCTGTGTCTTCCGCTATATTTATGTTTCATATGATATGACTTGACCCTAACAAATATAGTACCTTTTCAATTTTTACTTGCTGACTGTTACTGAAGAAAACTATGTGGCTTAGATATGTCAGTAAAGGAAAAAAAGGGAGAGCCAGCCATGTGATGTCATCAGTGATGTCATCAATGACATTTGTGATGTCATCTTTGATGTCCTGGGTGTTAGTGTTAGCAGTGCACGGTGGCGCGAGTTATGGTTGCTTATCTTACCATAACTGCCGAATTTCAGGGGTTTTTCGGTTTTACTTTGAACCATAACGTCCCTTTAACAAAGTCTTTTCACTGAATTTCATAGGTTTTTAGTAGCGCAATTTAACCATAACGTCCCTTTAACAAAGTTTTTTCAGTGATATATATATATATATATATATATATATATATATATATATATATATATGCAGAATATATATATATATATATATATATATATATAAGTCAAAAATGTTCAGTGGGTTTGGGCAGGATTTATGGATTTGTAGGTTTGTGGCTTGGCATAGCGTTGTTCCTTATACAATTCCACACTATTTCCCCAATCTGCACTACATTTTGCATTTTTATCTGTTAGGACCAACCAGACAATACTGGAAACATGGCATTTGAAACCCACCCAGTTCCCCGTATTTCAACACAAGTCAAAATGTGTTGGTGGGTTTGTGGTTTGACAAAGCGTTGTTCCTTATACAATCACACACTGGTTCACCAATCTGCATAAAATTGTGTATACTTACCTGTTAGGACACTACAGACAGTAGTGGCTACATGACATTTGGACACTCCACCCCTTTCCCTAGATTTCACCAAAAGCTGACATTTGTTTGTGAGTGTGTGGCTTGGCAAAGTGTTGTTCCTTACACAGTTCCACACCATTTCACCAATCTGCACCAAACTTTGCATAGTTACCTATTGGGACCCTTCGGGCATTACAGGCTAAATGACATTTGGGCTCCTCACCCTTTTCCCCAGATTTCAGCAAAAGTACACATTTGTTTTGGGTTTTTTGGCCTGCCGATGAAGTCGTAAACCATGTTCACCAGGAAAAAAACAAAAAACTTATTATTAATGGACCGAGAGGTGAAGGTGAAGGCAGGTAGCATTCCAAAAGTTTCCAAATTTTTGCTGCATCAGGTGAAATAACTTTTCCAGAGGATTTTTGTGAGATGGTGCCTGTTAACAAAGCCGTAAACCATGTATGCACTTGACATCCAAGACTGGATCAGCGAGAAGCAGGTTTCGGGACTGTGGATGTCCTTAATGGATTCGTTTCTGAGGTGTCTCGTCAGTGTATTGGTGAATGTGTTCATGTTGTGTGTGGCTAGGAGGGCTTTCACTTACCATAAGAACACAGAGGTGGTGCTCATAAATACCAGTTGCCAGTGGACATGGATAGTAACATTATTATGTGCATGGTGCTGATGAAACAGCTTTTAGTGCAGGGGCAGCTCTTGAAAGTACACTGGTATTTGAAAAAATTCAAGATCAGTAGCAGTTTGTGCATATTTTTGTTGGAGGGAATTAACATCTCCATTGAATTAGCATCAGTGGCCAAGCTTAGTGAGGAAGCCCTAGATAACTTTCTCCCCAAAAATAGTTTTTAAGTATAATGTACTTAAATTCTACATTTTACAGCAGAAAGAACAATTGAGTAAAATGACATACAATTTACAATTGGTTATACAGGGTATTACATGAAAATGTAGATGTCAAGTCACCTAAAATAACACAGGATTATTTTACAACATTTTCATGGTGCCTCTGTCCACAACATATGTCAGCATTGCCATGTAAATCACCTTCATGCAGCTGCACCCACGATATATGTCACTATAAATCATGTAAGAAAGCTTCACCCATGATATATGCCAGCAGTCCCAGTCTAAATCACTTTGATGTTGTGGCCACAATCTATACTGGCATCTTTACTGAAATTCACCTTTATGAATCACTTTCACAAATGTATGACAGTTTGGTCACTGTAGATTCCTTCCTTGAAGCTGTCGTCAGAATCTATGATGGTATGGCCACTGTAAATCACGTTCTTGAAAATTAGGATCGACTATACAAGTATTGTCTCTTTAAATCCCTTTCATGAAGTGATGGGCAGAGTATATTCTGGTACTATGAATAATGTAAATCATTTTTATGAAGCAGCCAGCACAATCTATTCCAGTACAATCATGGAAAATAGCTTTCACAAAGCTGCAGCCACAATCTGTGCGTCAATGGGCACTTGAAACCATTTTCGTGTAGCTGCAGCCACAATCTGTGCGTCAATGGGCACTTGAAACCATTTTCGTGTAGCTGCAGCCACAATTTCCAAAACTCTCCCAGTTTCATACTTCAGAAAGACACTCAATCCCATTTGTTTCTGGAAATTCTGGGATTTGAAGTCATAGATTTGAAATTGAAAACACAACTATAATGTCCAAGCATTCCAACAAAATAATTAACTTGATGGCTTTCTTGAATAAATACCAGTTTGGCCAAAGCAAATTACTTTGGGGAAGCTGAAACTACACTCTATAACAAATGTCTGAATATAGCACATTTGAAGAGTTTGCATACACTGCAATTATTCTAAATAGCTTTCATTATTCAGCCAACTAGTAGCCCTCCCATCATCCAGCCAAACACAAGAATGCATCACCCTTTCACTACTGTACACAAACGTTTGCTCTCATTGGACGAAGTATTAAGCTAAAGCAGTTGTTAAATGATATAGACTCATAACAGTCAATGATGCATTATTTCACAAGAGAATAATAACATCTGAAAACACTCATATTGACTTATTACTTATTGGTGTACAATTATGATTCATTATAATAATATCCGTAGATCAAATCCAGTATACAAATAATGTAAATCTAAATACATTCGATGTTGCACTATGAACGCAGGGGTAGGATGACACGTTCATGTTCCTCTCCCAAGGACTGTTTGGGGAAAACTAAAACTAGAGGCAAATTAGGATCAAATGGTTCAATTTAAAAAACAATGAACCAGTGACATTGGTCAAAACATGAGAGAATTTAAACACAACAGAAAGACCTTTAGTGAGAAAAAATGGAATGGGAGGCTTACACATGTGTGAACATCTTTTTTTAAAATCAGTTATCTGTCCAAAGGTTGCAGGTGCAAGTCTGCCATGAAATTCCACAATTACCCTCTTCACCTTTACTCATTTTACTGACTTCTAAAGGATAAAATAAATGGGTAGTTTGTACTTGAAATCGCACATTTTACCTGCAGGTTAAACTTTGATCTTTGCAGCAACTACAGAGTTGGTGCTATATTACGTAGTCACCAACATTCACAGATGCACCACTCAGGACCTGCTGGTGCTGCTTTTGGCACTCAATCAAACCTTCAAACCGATGTGCTTGAAACTTCAAACTAGCTTAACACCACATTGTGTCCTCACAGAACCCGTCATTTGCTAGGTCCAAATCTACCACTCATTGCTCGAACCAGCTCGGAGCACTCAAGTGTCACTCATTAATTCGAACAAGCATTTAACGAAAAACTTGACTCCGCTTGAATTCAAATTTCTTCTTTGTCAAGCGGCACACAGGATCATCAGTGTCACCGCTTTGAACCATCTCCAACCTTTGACTCGAACTGCTGCATTGTCATGCCTGGACACTACCCAGCGGTTAGCACACGTCTCAAACTGCCTCATCTCTGAACTGATCCTCCTGAGCAGTCCAGCCTGCATTTGAGCAACCACATTCAAACTGAATCAATTCAAGTTTGCTACTTGGAACAACACAACTTGATGCACCCGATTGGGGTTCAATTAACTCGCACAACATCTCGAAGCCTGGTCTGATGCTACCAAACCGTCAAAAAGGTACTATTAACCCATAACTGCCCCCCTGGTTCATTTTGGCGCCTAGAGACTGGTAAGGACTCTTGTGCACCTTTTTCTTCTCAGACTTATCCTTTTTTAAAGAACATTGTGGTTGTTAAAGTGCCTTTCAGCACCGTATTCTGCTCAGAGTGCTGCATCTCGTTTTCTTTGCATACTCTGTTCTTCCACAGCAGTGGGGATTCTACAGTGTTTTTCCATCTGGTTAATCTTGTAGATGAAGTGTTTTAGTAAAGTGTATAGGTTTATGGAACCTTGATTGGACAGCACCTTTATGTTGGACTGTTGTACTTTGCTGTTTGGGTTGCTATTGAGTCAAATACACACCCCTCCTGAGAGTATAGCCTTCCCACCGCCCTCTTTACTACTAAAGATGAAGGAGGTATTATTTGTAACTTTGTCTGCTCTACCTTTATGCCTGGAATACATGATGGTTTGTAGAAGTGTGGGGGCTGAGTAAGTGGTTTCACTACTACTCACCCTGGTACGCCTGCAGAGCAGGAGTCATGTTGTCACAAGTACTACCACAGAGATTCAGAGTGTGACCGGGGAACGGCAATGAGTACACGGATGCTCAGGGCTCTCTGTGTCCTGTGGGTACAGGTCTCTGTGGTGAGCTCCAGATAAGAGCAACCGCTAGACAATGCACCTTAATCCACTCTTTTGCATTTCAATGGGGTCTGGTGTCAGATGATGGGAATCCCTGGGTGTCTTTCCTCTCTGTTTCTCTTTTGCATGCTAATCAACGCTGCTTCCCGTTCGCTTTATCTTGGCTTGAGCTCCTATCTTCAGCCCAGCCAACCAGATGGCTTAGAGATAATCAGACGTATTTACATAAATACCGTTTCACACTCCAGAGGATTATGGAACACAGTGCAGTGATAATAATGAAGATACATTTTGTTATTTCCAAGAAAGTTACAGCATCCTGCTTGTAATTATGCATCCACACTTGGAAGGCACATGCCGCAACATTCGTTGACATGATAATACCCAGCAACACATTTTGTTAAAGTTCTTCACAATATATTCTCTTGAAACGCAGCTCAGAAAATTGCAGCCAAAACAAAACACTCTGATTTTGCGACAGATTCAAATATAACAGTTTCTCAAGTACTTTCTTTTTCAGCACAACTAACACATAATGCATTAATACTGTGTTCACATCCCTGTGCTATATATTCCGAACTGCTCATTACATCTTCATTAAAAAAAATAAAAAAATGAACATGTGCAAGTGTAATAGCTGTAGGTGAACAATTGGCCTAGTGCAAAACAAAGCTATTCTTTCAATGCAGTTTTGCATCACAACGAAGGAGCTAGGATATGCATGTCCCTTTTGCATTGAAAGAACATGTGTTGGCACCAGAGCCATGTGTGCCCTACTGCTAATTGCTCGTGCACCAGTGCACACCTTCTGTAATAGAGTCTCATGTGTGAAATCATAGCGTTATCATCCTTCCCATTGCCCCAATCTTTTGGGGGTAATCCCTTTATATCAGTAGGTGTTGCATGTTATGGACCTGATGAAAACAGTTCTGATTTGTGCAGTTGTGCCATGAAGGCAGCAATTGGCTGTAAGGGATGTTACCCATTTGAAAGCATGAGTGGTGGCTCATTTAGTGAGGTTGAGCATTAGTTTGTGCATATGAGATATGCTCTTGAATGTATGAAGAGCCTCCCAGGTACATATCTGTAAGGTGCTTTTGCAGTCAAGGGAATGTGCGTGCATACAGTGATTTGCGCAAGCACTAACCTTTTAGAAACACCCCAAATGCAAAATCCATTCATGTTTCCAAGTTGCGTAACAATTTAACTTAGGAGAATTCCTTTGTCAACTGGGTCCATAGTGTACAGTGGACCAGTGAAGGCTGGTCCATTTTTCAGTTGTTTCTTTTAATCTGTTTTCGATTGGTAATAAGTCAGTACACCTTTTTTTCGTTAACAGGCTAATGTTTCATTTTTGATTCAAGTGATGGTTGACGTAGCTGTGCAGAGATACAAGGAAACCCGGCACTTCAGTTGCTACACAGCATCCCCTACTCAGGCCTACCACTTCCTTATCCAAGGTGTCGCACCAAATTGCATCTCTGCCTTGATAAAGACTACGTGTTGTCTCTTCTCAAATGTACTAGCAATATACGTGCTAGGGCAACCATCACTTGAATCCAAAATGGAACATTAACTTGTTAAGGAAGACAAGGTGTACTGACCTTCTTAGCCAATTAACCCTATCAGGGTGGTCATTTAGTCCAGTGCCACAACAACAAGGTTTGCCCACCCACTCACTTGTACTTCTCCTTTGAGATTTGCAGAGTTATTTCCCAAGTAAACCTTGTGCCGGCCTGCAGGATACAACTAAACACCCAAGTGGATATAACCATAGCGCTGGGGTCCGTCGCACCTATAAGCTCGCAACCTACCTGTATTCTCTTTTGCATTCACAGCCATGCTAATTTAGTGTAAATGTAAATTGGCCATTTAACTCTTACCATCCGAAAGGTGCTTGCCAGTGCCCAGAGGCATTGCTAGGTGGGATCAGGGGGCTATAGCCCCAGGTCTTTTGGTTGTAGCTTCGGATAGAAGCTCAGGGGTTACAACCAAAATGGCTAGCTAGCCCCGAGTACAGCCAGTCCCGACAATAGCGTAGCCCCAGATATTTTCCAGACCTAGCAACACCCCAGTGCCCATTGCAGTGGATGCCCGAGGCCACATCGTATCAGCACAACCCCAAATCATCCACCTTCTTGGGTGCAAGCGGCCACTGCTTATCTAAGTGTCTGACACATGGACACTGTCTGGCGGCAATCGGCTGCGCTGCAAGAACAATTCTTGGGTTTACCACCCAGCATTCGTATTCATGCCAACATCTCGTGAATCAGAGTACCGGGGCATAGGGCGTAAGACCCTGCATATAAAATATACCAACAGAATGTTAGTCACAAGATACATCACCATTGGCAGAAACATAAAGAAAGGACACTAGATATAAACCGATAGAACGTTGCATTTACCTCGAATGGAGCTAATCACATAATATTTCATCACGGCTTGGAGGCGAATTGCTCTTGTTTATCACACTGTTTCATTGTGCAAGGCTCTGATGCATAGATGTAACGCGCTACTGTGAACATCTGTTGACATACATGTTCTCTGTTTCTGCAGAATAAAATACCTTGACCAGACACCAGATGATATAGGGTCAACAGGAAAAGTAATTGAGCTAGATGAACCCAGAATGGACCACTCCATGCACAGGAGCATCTCTAAAGCTGAAGATAACTTCCTGTATTAACTGGCCTACCCCTGGGCGTTACAAACCTACCTTCATTGCTAATGTTCAAACTACAAAAAGAAATGGGTCATTTTCCTATCAGCTGCCTATTCTGTATGCACAGCTGTTAAAAATGGCTGCCAAACAGCAACTGTCACACTGCGACAAAAGGTTGAAGAGAAACAACCATGAAAAGAAAACAGAACCCGCTCTAAATCGAGAAAAATCACGACCTACTGAAAACCTGGACAACCTTATATGAAAACGTTTGAATGAACCTGATGAGTCCAATTACAGTTGCACATTTAATTGTCACATGTCAAAAGCAAATAACAGTAAATTCAGCAAACGCAGTTCAATAAAAGCATCAACCGTACACTCAGTGCACGTGAGCAATGTGTGATATTCAGATGAGTCCAATTACTGAAGGAGTTACATAGCAGGAGATGGGGATCTGGTCAAGAGCTCAGCGCCAACATTAAGGACACATTAGACATGTTTGGGCTTGAATAAAATAATTGGTAAGAATGTGTTTTTGAGCCTGGGGCTGGTTAACTGTTAACTGAGTCTAATTTGTACGAATGGTCCTCATGGTCAATACCACAGACACAATCAGTGTCAAGCAAGATAAATGTTATTTAAGCAATATGACCCAAGCAACAGGGGCATTACTTACTCAGGTAATGCCCCGGGGCCCATAGTTATAGGACCAAGCGAAGTGAGGGCCTTAGCGAAGGCCCTGGGGCAAAACCTGAGTCGGTAATGCCCCAGCCGCTCGGGTCATATTGCCTTTAGTAACCCGGCCCGCAAGATCTTCATGAACGGGGCACTAAAAGTATATTGTCTGTCCCAAAACGCGGGACAAAACAAATTAAAAAACAACCAAGAAAATGGATGCCGGGAAAGGGAAAACAGAGTCTGTTTTCCCTTTCGATGGTGGCCATTGGGAACCGACGCACTGGAAACAGAATTGTTTCCAGCATGTCCGCTCCCGAAAAAAAAGGGGAAGAAGGTAAGTGGGGTTGGGAGGGCGAATGGGAGGGAGGAAAAATAATATAAAAATAAAAAAAAACGACCTGCTTCCCCGGCAGGCGACGATGGAAGCCTCCAGCCATGTGGAGTCGTGGAGCAGCTGCTCCGAGTCTCCACATTGTTGGAGGCTGCCATCGTCCCCCATCAGGGACAAAGGAGCAAGAAGGTAAGTGGGGTGGGGAGGGCGGGGAGGAGGGAGGAAAGGGGAGGGAAAGAAGAAAAAAAAACGTACTTGAGTCCCCGGTGGGACGGGGTGAGGCAGCCCCTCAGCCGAGGGGAGGCTTGGAGTGGGGATGACCCTGTTTTTGAGCCTCCTCATTGGCTGAGGGCGTGCCACGCCCCGCTGTGGACAAGGAGGCTGGAATCCCAGCCGAGAATCAAGGAATTCTCGGCCAGGTATCGACCCGGTGAGAGCCAATCAGAATGCATGTTGCATTCTGCTTGACTCTCGCCGGGTACTAAGCTGAGTTATTTTGTGTTCTCCTAAAATCAGCTTGGTGATATTGACTGCAATACATTATCAATGTCAATCAAATGTTTCCTCCCCAACAAACAACATATTGAAGAAAGCGTGAAATGATTCCTTCCCAAGAAACAACATATTTAAGAAACCTTCTAAGTGTTCTTAGTATAGCAATATACCCCATCAAAGTGGGGATTTGCATAGATCATAGGGGATCAATTTTATGAAAGTGTAAATTGCATGGAGGGATACAATGAAATAAATGCTTCTCTACGTAAGTATATGGGTGAGTAGTGGTTATACCAATTATTCAGCCCCCACATATCTACACACCAACAGGGATCCCAATGATAAAGGTGAAACAGGCACAGCTTAGAGTTATACCTCAATCACCCTTTGAAGTAACATGGGCGAGGGAAGGCTATACTCTCAAAAGCAGTGTGAATTTGATCCAGTAGCGACCCAAGCAGCAAAGTACAAGAGTCCAAATTAAAGGTAATGTTCAGTCAGTGTTTTATAAAAGTATATATACTTTAATTAAACACATCAATGTACAAATAACTATACAAATATTCAAAAAACTCACCCCGTTAAAGGAGACATATGTGGGATACATTGATTCACTCAGCAGAATTTCCATCCATAACCAAGCTGCACTTCAGAGGTTAACAACAAAATGGCTGCACTGGCTCCTTTGAGCACCCCTGTCTTGCATCAAAGCTCCGTTTTGCAGCTACAAAATGATGGCTGCCCGGTCTTGCCAAGCACCTAGTGGGCAAGTTGGAACTGGGAGCACACCGAGAAAGGCTGCCAGTGTGTTTTCTTGTGTGCACTAAAGAAGCGAAGTGAAAAGCAGAGCTTCGCTGCTGCTTGATAAAAACGTTCCCATTGAAAAGGGAATCTTTTTCATTTAAAACAATGATGTCCTGACACTTTTTTCATCTGTTTAACATCACACTGCTTTTATCAGTGAGACCCTGCCATGCCCATCCATATTCAGATTGTGTTCCAGCAGAAGAGAGAATTATCCCTGAATGACAGGCTGTGTCAGACCAGATCTGCGAAATCAACAGAAGCTTTAATTTAAGCCGCACCGGAAAACGCTTGATTTTTTGCTGCAAAATGTCAAAATAAACCCTTAAAAACAAATCCTAGCTCTCTTGCATAGGTCAATTTCAGTGGACCTTTGCCTTGAACATAGTGCTGTGTGAGAGAAATTGACTAGGGCTGCAAAACAATATTGGGAATTCAGATGGAAGAGAAAAAACAAATTTGAAAGGGACATCCCAGCAGACTTCACCATGTGTCAAAATATGCTTTTGCAAATAAGAAAAATACTTGTTTTAAAAGTGGAATGTCAAATAATGCCCTGTCCTGGCCTAGCAATGTAAAGGGGGTTTTGCTGGGAGACATACATGTGTTTGCTTCTGATTCAGAACAAAATCAAAGAAAATAATGAAATAAATATATTGGCTGTCCTGGGAAATCAGCCCAAACAGGTTTTTCTGCCATGGCTCAAGGGACAGTTGGGTGCTGACAAAAGGAGTGCCCTACCCCCAAGAGAAGCCACAGTAGATTTAGCGACACCTCTGTGTTAATTATGCCCCTTGAAACTTTGAATGGACCAGAAGGCAGAATATCACATGCTCACCAGACTTCTGTCTGTGCTCCAGGTTGACACAATAGATTCTGGGACGCCTACATGTAGAAACTCAAGTAATACCTCACTGAAACCTCTACTGGGGAGCTACAAAGCCAACTCCAGAGAAGCCTTGTAAGCTATGCCCTTATTTGGTAGATAATACTGGCCCTCTGTCTGAAAAGACTATTTTATTAATAAACTGTTAAGATGTTTATCTCTGCAACAGGACTTCGGAGGAATGTAAAAGCTTAACAGTTTAAATATCATTTTTGTGACTTTTAACGAAGATGTGGTAGCCTTTACTGGCATATTGTGGACAGAAAGTGCAGAGAATTGGATATTCTGAGGAAAGTGTATATGATGCCACTTTGAAATTCAATAGTCACATGCTATATGATAATATATACACGTTTATAAAGTTATAGAATTTTAGGTGAAGTAATTTCAATGAAAATGATGAAAACTATTAGATGGACGAAACAAAGTCCTACAAACTGGAGCGTTGGACTGCCATGCTCTGTGTGAAATATGTAATCTGCCTATGTAATGTGCCAAAATGCCACAACTGTACAAATGTGGGATTTATGTTAAGATTGATTTTTGGCAAATAGGACTGTGGGATGGCTATTCACCTCATAAAACACAACCCACAAACTGAGTCCCCTCCTGGAGGAGGCGACCAATTTAGGCTGACCTATCCAGTTCTTGGGGGTAGGTCTAGCTTAGTTAAGCCCAACAATAGACCTGGTGATGTCATCCACTTTTATATAAGGTGTGGGAGCTCACTGGGACAGGACACACTCTCTCCTGAATTTCCAGCGCCTGCGTATCCAGACATTCCAGATCCACCTTTGCAAGATTCCAGACTCTACTGCCAGGCCAAAGCATAGCTGACCCTATTCCAGCAAGGTCATTGATCCAGAAACCCCAAAAAATCCCAATAACATGAGGGAAAACTGTGGTACACTTTTGGGAGCATTCTGTGACCAGACCAGCGTTTGGCCCACTACCTGCATGCCAGCTGTACCCTTGTCATCCAGTGACCAGACTTGCCAAGCTGTCTTTTGCCAGGAGAGTCTGCTGTGCGGTGACCAGAGCCTTGAGCCCAGAAACCCGGTTGGCTGCCCCAAACTCCAAACTCCAGAGCTGTTTGTATTTCCCCACCCTAAAGCAAAACATAGCCTATCCCATCAAGACCCTTTGTCTTTGTCCCATTTTCTAAGTAATCCTATTCATACCGTGATAACTTCTTTATGACTGTTAGAATTTGCTGTGCATCCTGACCCTGATTTCCTAGTGTTAGCGGCATCCTTTCCTTCACCCCATCTTCTAACTACTTAGCAACATTTTGATTAAATACATTAATTTTCCCTAAGGAAAGGGGTACACTGTGTGAAGGGTTACAACTGCAGCATAACTTTTACATTCACGGGTGGTGTTCCTCTGTTCTAGCCATTAAATCTAGTTTAAGTAAAACTTATCTCTTCTTTCCAAACCGATTGTCTCAACTGAACTGCGTTTATTTTACCAAAACCGAATTTCTTTCACCTTGAAAATGTCATCTAATTATTCAGCTATAGTCACTTGTTCACATCTTTATTGTCCCTGTGATGTGCATCTATCACCCAGCCTAAAGACCGCATTCTGATTCTGTATAATTCACCTGTTAAAAAAAAAATATTTAGACATTTAAAACTGCAAGAAAGTGTAAATTGCAACTTTTCAACCTGTGAATTTGGCTGCACTGTGTTTTCATTTTAAGTTGCTTTTTAAACTGTATACCCTTTGCTGATACCTTGTCTTGTAGTTGCTAGTGATATATCATCCCTGATACTGTGATAAAAAAATATGTATCTCATTGCTTAACCAGACATATAATTAATTATTTGTCAAATTCCGAGTGTCATTTTATGCAATTGCAAGGGGTTTTTGCCTCTTAGGTTGTGAGGGAAGGTCCGATTTTGATTATGTTTCCTGCCTCAAATCCCTGACTCCCTGCTGCTTCTTTCCATCCAGAATCTGATTAACTGGGCTTTCAGGGACCATTGCAGGGGAAGACCTTTACTCAGGTGCTATCTCTCCTAATTGAAAAAGTGCTCCTATGGGGCAAAAATGGGAATGGGGAAGGGTAAATGGGTATTGGGGACTTACCGCCCGCCAAGGTCGGAATGGGGCGGTAAGTCCGCCAACCACCATGGCGTAAACGTAGTTTACGCCATGGTGGTAAAGTCACGGCCCAGGCGGTAACTTACCGCCTGGGTCGTAATGAGGCCCATTGAAAACAAAGAAAACGTATTCTGATTGAGTGCTACATCCTAGGCTAAGGGCAAGAGTCCTGATCCGGTTTGTGACGCCCGATTCGAATCCTTTACAAAGAGAAATACAGAATGTAATGGTGTCACATTCTAGGTTTTCAGCAAAAAGGAATTTAAAAAAAATAGGTTCTTAGAGGAAAAAGGTGCAAAAGGGACCTTAATCCAATGTTTGGTTGCTCAAAAGCATCAAACCATACTTCGAGTGGGGGCCAACCAGTTTTGGGTGTGGTGAGTCTTACTGGGTTAAAGGGGGAGCTGGTGTCTATTTCGTTCGAAGTGGAAGGTCGGTCCAGATGAGTATGATGTTTGGGTTGAGCAATTCAGATGGCTCACAAGGGTTGCTCTACAGGTCAAGTCAGTTCAAGACGTTGGTAACCGCTGGTCTGGGTCATCGAATGACATTATGCTCTAGCAATTCAAATCAAGGTCTTTTGGTTCGATGAAGTGAGTGTAGCGATCCAATGCAGGGTTTGAATAGGTGGTGATTTGGTTTTGTCTTCAGCATTGAGTTGGTCATTTCAGCCAAACAGGTGAAATGTTCAGTTTGGCACGATGCAGCATTGAGATGGTTTGATGGATGCAAAGTAGCAGTGGGTCAAACATCAGAATAGTGCTAAAAGCAACACTGATGGTTTCCTCTAGTTTAAGCACAGTGAACACAGCTCAAAGGGGGTAAAACTGGTTTGATTCAGTAGAGCAGGGTTTATATGGCCCTCTAGATGCTGTAAGATCCACTGTGTGGGCTCTAAGAAAAGGTGAGTTCTCTCAAATACTGCTCTTTCAGTCTTGCAATGTTTGGCACGGAATGGCAGTTCCTGGTACTCAGCAGGAGTCACCCCCAAACGTGCCCTGGGAGTGGGTAGGTAGGAGAGCTTTCCTCTGCCTTAGAACACTCCTTCTTAACCCTAATTGCTGTGTGTTTTGGAAAGACCAACTCTCTGAAAATAAGTACACATTCATTATTTCTTCATTCCTGGAAGGTCCGAAAGTGAATCAAAGAAGGTTAAACCTCTGCTTTTATAGGCAAAGTCCATAGGTGATTGGACAAAAGCAAGTCTTCTTTAAGGGGCTCAATGCCTGCCCTTGTGACAAGTGGACCTTGTGACTTGCATAACACCCAATGTGCTTTGTACTAAAGGAAATTTAGGAGACAGGAAGGAAGCTGAGTTACAGAGAGAAAAAGTTGGTGGAATCTTTAATGAACTGTGCTAAACTCCCTCTGTATACAACATTCCCACCCGCTTCTAATCATAATTGGGTATTTATAACATGCTTAACACCCAGAGGTTTCTCAGCGCCGACCCGGGGATCAAACATGTGTTGCTGTCGTCTTGTTTCCAGGGTGAGCGAGTTGTCCCTGAGCTGTCCTCCCTAGACTAGGACAGGATTCCTGTTTGAAATTTCTCAGAACAGAGAGGAGAGTGAGACTAGCAAGGTGCATGTGTCTGGGTGGAACAGGAGTCCTGTGGCTGGGTGGCAGAGGGGAAACAGTTGTTGGAGTCCTGTGACCGGACAGTACAAGTGTAAGTCAGGGGCCACATGACCCAGCTGCATCCTTGCCACATAGAGGCAGTTTTCATGGACCGGCACTGTGCCTTCAGTATGGATGGTGCAATCGTAGTGGTGCAGGTGACTACTACGGCGAGATGGCGCAGTACCAAGCCTTGGCCGGGCAGTCAGGCAAACAGCATTGTGCCAGTTTCAAAATAGGCAGGTGTCTAGGTTGGCAAGTTAGGCCATGCTGAGAAGGGAGGAGGAGTCATGATTTCCAGCCCCTCAGGTGGTGAGAAGAGTCCGGGCCTAGTGGAACAGTGTGAATTCTGGTGTAGTGCTATTCATAGAGTGGGGAGAGTTGCAAGGATGCTGTTGGGCTGTTATAGGATGAATTCTGGCTGTGAATACAATAGGAACAGAGATATGTCCTGGTCTGCACTTGAAAGAGTTATGGTGAAGTCACCAGGCTTTCAGGGAGTGATGCAACACCCTCAGGCGGAATGTAGCATTACCATGGTAGGCAGCCTGGGTTCTCTTGGAGGAGTGGAACACACCGTACGTTCCAATCAGGATTCATTCCCTGCCATCAGAACGTTTGCCAACATGGAATGTAAGGGGACAGAATGGAAGGAGGCAGATGACATGAGGCCTCAATTTGACAATCGTGGCCATCGATTAGAGCAACAGAGGGGTTGTCCCTCCAACGTCTTTTTGGCTGATGAACCAGAGCGAAAGAGGAGCCATCCCTCCAATGTGCTTTTGGGCATGGATCGATGCCCCTTTCACACTGTGAGTGAGCAGTCCTCCAAGGAGTTGTGTGTGGAGTGTGGCAGACTTGCTACCAGTATGAGGGAACTGGATCCAGCTTTATGGGGGTTTCATATTCAGCTGAAGGCTCTTAATTTTTCTGAAGACTGAGCAGTTGAGTTGGTTTAGGAGTCTGCGTAAGGTCGCTGATTTTCTTGTTGTGGTGGCGGTGTTGTGGACTCTGGGTTATGTTCTATTGTGGTTTGGTCCTGGGATTATGTTGTTTGGGTCCTATAAGTGTTGGGTGAGTGTTTATGTTATGGCCCCTGGTTACTCCTTTGGTGCTCTTTAATTTTGCCAAGTGTATAGTGTTTCATGTTTTCATGGCTTAACTGATGTTTCATTAACTGATGTTTCTTTTCCAGGGGGAACTTGGACGTGTGGCTTTGGGGTATTTACCTTGTGAACACTGTGTTTATTTTCAATGCAGTATGTTTACTAAATTTACTAGTGTTTTTGGGGACCAACTTTGGATATGTGAGTTGGGTGTTTGTTCTCATCTGTTTGTGTGGACATTGTCCTTGCTATACGCAAATGTTTAAGGTGGTTTTAAAGTTGTTTGTATTATGTTTGTGTGGTCTCTATTTGTTTGTGTTGTTAGTGGTGTGTATGGCACTGTGTGTTTTAATGGCTGATTTCACTTGTGGAGATGAGTGGGAGATCTGACACTGGTTACAGTCGGGGGTGGTCGCGTGAGTAGTTTTAGGCTGTTGGTTACAGCCAGGGTTTACTGTTGGTTACAGTCGGGGAGGTCATATGAGTTGTTTTAGGCTGTTGGTTACAGCCAGGGTTTGACTGTTGGTTGCAGTTGGGTGTGTCGAGGAGTTTTCATAATTGAATAGCATGGTAGTGGAGTGTTGGAGTTCAAGGAGTGTTCACTGTTGATTACAGTGTTGATGGTGTGTTGGAGGGGTTGCATGAGTTGTTTTAGGCTGTTGGTTACAGCCAGTGTTTGACTGTTGGTTGCAGTCAGGTGTGTGAAGAAGTTTCCACTGTTGATTACAGTGGTGGTGGTGTTTTGGAGTTCAAGGAGTTTTCACTGTTAATTACAGTGGTGGTGGTGTGATGGAGGTATGACTGTTGGTTACAGTCATGAGTTTGGATATTGATTCCAGTCACTGTCATGGTGAGTGGTGTGTGTGTTTGGTTTGTTCAGTGCCATTGAACAGTGTGCCTAAGAGTTTTTCACTCTTAGGCATCTGCTATCTCCTGGGCCCGGTGGACGGCATTGTTTGTCTACATTGCAGTGGTTGGTTAGCTGTGTGTGCTGTGCCGGTTCCCCAGTTTTCCAATGTGTTGTATTCCATTGTTTTGTTTTTCCCATGGTGGGTGTACTGCTCATGCGGCTGTTTTGTGCCAGAATAGATCTGGTTGTCTGGTGAGAGGTTTTTTCCATCTGCTGTTTCATCTGTTTCTCACTTGTTGTGTTGAGATGTGGTTTCATCTGTTTCTCACTGGTGGTTTTACTGGCAGGTGAGGTTGGACTGGTGTGCTTGTTTTGCCACGTGTGGTGTCAATTGTTGTGATGTTGTGATGAGTGAACTGGGGAAATGTGTAGTAATGTGTTTAGTGTGTTCATTCTGATGGTGTGTTTGATGAATGAAAGGGGTAGAAGTACAGTAATGTTCTTGTTGTACATTACTTATCTGTGTGGTGGCTGTCAGTGAAATTTGATGGTGTCATGTGGAATGTTGGTGTTGTTTGAATGACGATGTGTGAGGGGAATGGTTAGAGTGACCTGAGCTGGTGTGTGGATGGGGCAGTGTTTTTCCTATGCTACACTATGAGGTATATTGTACAATTGAGCACAAATAAATATATGAATGTACCTGGTTTCCTGCATGGTGTGTAGCTGAAGAACCCTCACCATGATCACTTAGTATAGCTAATGTTTAAGGATTAAAATGTCACTAGGATGTCACTCCAACTCCCTAAAGACCAACTGTGAGCTCTGAACCTGCTCTGTACCACTGGAGAGCAGTTGCAGTGGATCAGGATACTGATGCACCAGGGCACAGGTGTACACTATGCTTTTGGCATGAAGTTTGCTGAAAGGGTGGTCCGGTTAGCAAACTATCCTTTCTGAGATTTGATTATCCACACCATTTTATTATAAATAAAAATCAAAGAAGTTAGGGCTTTTACACCTTTGCAAGATAGCAGCAGCTGTGTGCAATTCCATGCACTTTTGTCTGCTCAGTGCATTTTTTGTAATTGCATTACAAATGGCACAAAATATGTGCTAGGCCAAGGGTTTGACTCACATTTTTTGCATTTTGTAGAACAAAGAAGTGTAACTGCCTCCCGCGAAGTACGCTTGTGTGAGGCATTTATGTTGGATTCTGTGGAACCTGATTGCTTTTAATAAGCACTGAAAACATGCAGAGTACATTGGAATCCAATGTTTCCTTCTGCCTGCAAGAGAATAACATGCTGTTGGAACAGTTTTTGTTTTTGACAGGCATAGTGGCAGTCATAGGTGGAAATGGTAATCCAATTCAGTGACCGAGTCTGACTGCAAAAAACATAAACATACCCTGTTATAGTAGTTGTTAAGTGGAGGCGGAGCATTGCTATGGTCCGTTTCTCGGATGGGAACTAGACACTACCCTTTACAAAACTCTTACGTTCTGATTCCAGGCAGCATCAGGAACCACCAACAATGGATGATTCCGTAATCCATTTCTCTGAAGAGCAGAAGCGACCTTCAGAAGCTCAGCATATAATAATTGAAAGCTATACCTCACGTGAGTTTGTGCCCAATAGCCAATTCATGGATGGCAAACCACAAGAACATACTGAACAATTGGCAATGGAAAACACATCTTCAAAAAAAGCCCAAGAAACTACCACTCCTGCTTTAGAAGTGGGTAAAACATGCAAAAAGGAAGAATGGATTGACAAGAAGCAGATGCATTTTGAAGAAAGCTTGGATGATAAACCCACAGATTCTGAAAGAGGAATGTGTAAATCACCGAACTCAGCTAAACCTAAGACTCACAGAATCAAGCACACTTACACCTGCATTGAATGTTCCAAAAGCTTCAGCAAGAATTCCCTACTTAAAGCCCATCAACGGATTCAAAGAGAAGAAACGCCGTGTCTATGCAGTGACTGTAGGAGAAGATTCAGTAGAAATTTTAACACTTATACGCCATCAAAGAACACACACTGGTGGAAAGCCATATACATGCCCTGAATGTGGTAAGAGCTTCAATGGGAATTCTGTACTCTTTCATCATCAGAGAACACATACTGGAGAGAAACAGTATACTCGTAGTGAATGTGACAAGTGTTTCATGCTGAATTCCACCCTTATCAATCATCAGAGGATACATACAGGGGTGAAACCATATGCTTGTGGTGAATTTGGAAAGCGCTTCCGCAAGAATTCAACACTTACTTGCCATCAGAGAACGCACACTGGAGACAAACCCTATGCATGTACCAAATGTGGGAAAACATTTATGTTGAATATCGCTCTCATTAATCAGAAAAGAATGCATACAGGGGTGAAGCCATATGCATGTACTCAATACGGGAGGAGATTTACTAGAAATTCAATGCTTATTAACCATCAGAAAAAACACACTGTAAACTGCTCATCCGTTGTAAACCATGTTGATGATTTTACAACAACAGCTAGAGAAAGAAATTCAGAAGGTACAGCAAACTTTAAAGACACAGGCCCTCATTACGACCCTGGCGGAATCCGAAAAACGATGGCGGAAATGCAATACCGCCATCGAATAGCGCTCGGTGCGACTATGACCCGTCACCGCAAAGTACGAAGCCATTAGCGACACCGTAGTGAACGCCAACGCTAACTGCACCAAGTACGCGCGCGCGCGCCATGCCAAACCGTAAATACCACCATGGCGCAAGGGTACGCGAATTCCGACCCTAGCGGACATGTACCTAACGCCATCAAGCATGGCGGAAAGCACCAATCCGCCATGGTGAGAAGTACGGCATCGCGAATCAACCGTAAACGGCCCCACTGAGTGCCTGTACACCGCTCCCTGCCCACAAAGTACAACTCCCCGTAGGTGCAATGAAGTCACAATGCAACCAGTGAAATGTACAAGTCACCCATGCATGCCAACGAACAAAAGAATCACAAGAGGGGCCAATGGGAGCTGCAGGGCACAGATGGCACGAATACAGAAGCCATTCCAATGGACATGACCACAGTCCCCCCCCCAGAAACGCACGCAAACACAGGCACCTGTGACCAGCAATATTCCGAAAATCACAACATTCCACCAGTCCACCTGGCTGACCGGCATCTGTTACACAAAACCCAATCCCCCGCCCCTGAGCATGACAACATTCAAACAGTCATATTGGCAGCCCCCATCCCTGACCTCACTGGGCTCCGTAGGCAAACGCGCCCAGCACAGTACCACGCGATTAAACTCCGAAGCTGGAACCCAATGCAGATCTCCTCACAATACATCGCTCCCCAAATAGGAATATGCCACATCACTCGCAAAGAAGAACGCTACACGGCCCATATCAGAATAGAAATTTAATGCACAACTAAATCACCAAGCCCATACAGCCATTAGTCCATGAACTCCAAAACACATATCACCATTGTGGGCTGCATCCGCAAGGAATGACCAGCTACTACTTGTGTGACGCCCTGTTCCATCAGGGTACACAGAGCCACATTCACGTACGAAAAGGCAACATGGAAGCGCACAGAACCGCAGGGCCGTCCCAATGGGGAGGCACTAGTCCAGCTGAAAGGCCGAAATGTTGCTCCGAGCCACTAGTACTGCGTAAGGGCATGTGGCCCATTGGCGATCGTCCCATAAGATCGTAATGCTGCTCCACTGATTAACACGAAGCAGCAGGTGTTGGGAGTAAACGCCATCTGCAGGAGTGGCATACAGATGGCAGTGGCAAAAGGGGAGGAGATACCTGTCAACCAAAAGAAAAGAAAAAGAACAGAATGGCCATCAGAACTACATTCGAACAACTCACTTCAATGATCACACTAAATCCACAGTCATATGCATGCTAGCCCACTCGAAAGGATCATCACCACCCCGAACCCACTTGCGACTCATAACTATCTATATCGAGGTGTAAACACCATCACAAACGAGTGTACCTGTGCATGCGTCTGTCAAAACAGATTCCATCAGATGGGAATGTTAACGTGCATGGACACAAGTGTCTGAAGGCGCGTCGAGACAGGGAGGGCTCAACAAGGCCAGATAGACGATGGTCCCACTATGGCAGCCCTGCATCACATAGCGCAGGGGAGTCGGATAGATTCCAAGAAGCCCTGTACATGGCAAACCCTGTATCAAATCACCTGCCCATGCATCCATTCATCATTCCCTCATCCTGTTATAAAAACGCCAGAATATTTACTCACAAAACATTCGAAATTTCCATTGAGTCTGTGCGTTATGCAGCCTGCAAAATCCACAGTGCCCCAGCCCGTAATTCCAGTGTTGTGAAGTTACATGTATTTGGGAACGTCCGGCCTCATCGCCCACGTCACTATTGCGCATCCCAAACTATTCATATCAATAATTGCTTCCTCGCCATGGCCCCTGTCTCAAGGATATCGAACAAAAGAACGTTATATTTGCAGTCAGACCTGTGGGCATCTCCCCGGCGCTAGCTGAAAACCGAAAGCGCCGCCCTTCGAATTCCTCATTTGCAACATCACGTCGAAAAGGCATCTGTGGCCGTTTGAAATCACAAATTAATCCATCTAGTGCGGCTGTGTGTGAAAATGGCAACTGCCATCGCCCACTAATGGGACGCCCCGCCCGTCGGTGCAACTCGGTACAGTGATGCATGAGGGCCCACCGTTACTCGAGTACTACGTTCCAATGACCCATCACAAGTCTGTTCGCGACTGCAAAGATTGTATGTGAAACAATGGGACCATAGCCGAATGTACATATCAACAAATGTTACACGGCCATCGGGTACAAATACATGATTGCAATAGCAAGATGCCATTCCTCGAATTGCAGCGTTGTGTGCGGGACGTGCTCGGCCAAAGGGGAGAGCAGCTTGCACAGGTGGAATGAATCACCACAGGTGGAGGCCATACAGCCTGAAAACACATAAATTGCACACCCAGTCTCCTCCCACAACCACACCCACTCCGAAATGCTACCGGCAGGACTCGCGATGTTGGCCCTGGGGGACCTGATAGCACTGCAAGTACTCCAACTCCAAGAAGAAGACGGACACCAACTACAACCGGCCGCACGGAGGAGACGCAGGAGGAGGAGGAGGGCAAGGCAGGGCCAGCAAGGGCCGCCAGCACAGCCACTACCACCACGCAGACAGCCCGCAATCCCACGCCTCCGAGCACATCCGTTCAACCTCACTGATGAGCAGATCCACACCCTCTACCGTTTGGACCGGGACACCATAGCCGCAATAGTGGACATGACACACGTTGACCTTGTCAGCATGATAGATAGCCCAACCGCCATCCCACCCCTACTGAAGGTGGTGTCTGTACTCCACTTCCTGGCCACAGGCACCTACCAGCACACAGTCGGACAGTTGCATGGCATTTCTCAGCCACTGTTCTCACGGACACTATTGCAAGTGCTCGATGCCCTCCTGCAGCACGCAGACGACTACATCTCTCTACCACGCTCGGAGCAGGAAATTACCAACACAAAAGTGGGATTCCATGCACTTGCCGGCATACCGGGTTGCATTGGTGCCATCGACTGCACCCATGTGGAATTGGTCGTCCCACATGCCATGGAGGCCCAGTACCGCAACCGAAAACAATTTCATTCCCTGAATGTACAAATGGTGTGTGACTCCAACAGGATCATTACACATTGTTGTGCCAGATTCCCTGGATCAACCCATGATTCTATGGTCTTGAGGAACTCAACTATACCACGCTACATGGAGCGACACGCAGGGAACAGATCCTGGCTACTCGGTGAGTCTCATTTCATGCATGATGATGTGGGGTATGTGATGCGGCAATGAACTGGCAGGAAGGGGGGGGGGGTGTGCGTACGTAGCAATGGCATTCCACATCATACGTTTATCGTCCACATACAGGTGATGCTGGGTATCCACTGAAGAGATGGCTCCTCACACCAGTCCGGAACCCACGGGACCAGCATGAGGAGGACTACAACCATGCCCACTCACGTACCCGTGTAGTCATTGAACAGGCATTCGGCCTACTGAAGACTCGTTTCCGCTGCCTCAGCAGGTCTGGCGGGGCACTCCTGTACCGCCATGAGAAGGTTGCAAAGATGGTCATGGCATGTGTCATGCTCCACAACATGTGCGTACGTAGAAATGTGCCCATGCCCCCTGACGCAGAACTGCAAGCACCTGATGATGGTCATGATGAGGGTGGGGATGTGGCAGCACCTCAAGGAGTCTGCGAGGCACCGGAGGGCCGTGACATTCATCAGCATCTCATTGATGCATGCTTCTAGCACTCACGCCTGGTGGCTGATACATGGACACGGGACTCGTGGCACTGTGTGTGTCTGGTACATGCACAATATGGACTGTACGCCTATGATGGCCTAGTACACAAAGATCATTGTCCACACATCTCATTGGTTGATCGTGCACTGTTTATGGCATATGTGATATCATGTTGAACACCCTATCGACCCGCCACCCAAGTGAGCCCAACACACCCCCTCCACCCTCCTACCTCCCCCCCGAACACCAGTGTCCAAAGATGCTCATTGTCAGTGGGCTGTCGCTATTGCAAGCCCCCTCTGCGGGTGTCAGGGGCACCCCTGCCTGTGGAGCGCAGGTTCCTCCCAGATCTACGTTGGGGGCTGCCCTGGACGGAACTTGCTACGGATGATGTGTCTGCCTGCTCACGTCCATGCATGTCCCTAAGGGTTTGTGAGAGCTCAGTGAGCACACGGCGCACTGCGGCAAGTTCGGCACATACGTCTTTGGACGTCGCATGCAGTTCCCCCCTCAGGCTCTCGGTGCTTCTCTCCATCTGGACTCTCAGGCTCTCGGTGCTACTCTCCATTTGTGCCCTTAGTGTCTCTGTACTTCTCTCCATTTCTGCCCTGAGTGTCTCAGTTGATGTTTCTATGTCTGCCTTAGTGCGCCCACATTCATCGGCATGGTCCTTGAGGAGCGTGGCCAGTTGCTGCTGTTGCACGATTAACTGGTCGAGGGACTGTTGCCTCTGCTGGGCCATGGCCATTTGCGGGGGTGTCACAGAGGGGCTGTTGACCTCATGTTGCCTTGCCACAGGGCTTGGGGGGGATGGCCAGTCGTCGTCTTGTGGGTGGCCCTGCGTGGTATCCTCATGTTGTACGGGATGGGACAGACAGGGGGAATGGGACAGGTCATGGATGGATCTGACTTCGACATCCCCGTCTTCTGTGTTGGAGCATGCTGCCATCAATGGGGTGTCACCTATGGTGCTGCTGCCACCTGAGGCAGTGCCTTCTGTGGCATCCGTTGGGGGGACCTGTGGTGGTGGTGTTGTGGGCATGCTGGCTGCTGGGGTGCCTGTTGATGTTCCCTCCTCTGGGCTGCCACCTGATTTGTGCTGCTGCCGTGTCTTGATGCGTGCAGCTGAGGTGAAGGGTCTTTGGCCGTTGGTCTTGGCCCTCTTTGCAGGTGTGCTGGTAGGGGTGTCTGATGCTCGTCGTTTGGATCGGACCCTGTGGTGGAGTAAAGGAGGGCGAGGGTTATTAATGGGTCTGTGGGTATTGAAATGGCATTGTATCACATGCATTGGGGTGGTACATGAGGGTGATTTGGGTCGGTGCCTTGGAGGTGCTTTCATTTGTGTGTGGGGTGAGGGTGCAGTTGTTTGGCAGCCTGCAGTTAGGGTGTGCCTGCTGGACGTGTGGTGGGTGTTTTAGGTGTTTTTAATTATTTATGTATTTATTGTGGTTTTAAAGTGCGCTATCAGGGCGATGTGTGTGGACGTTCTCCTGGACATGTGTTTCTGTTGCACTATGTGGACACATGGTACTTCACATGATTGGACATTGTGGATTTAGCATTGTTTTATCTGGCCCACCTACCTGATTCTTCTGATGTCTGCACTCCTTTCTCCATCCCTCCGACTCCCTCTATGCTCTCCATTCCGATGGTGGAGGCACAGATTTCTTCCCAGGGGGTCAACTTGATGGGTGATTCAGGACCTCCCCCGGTGGCTGTGGCAATGTTGCGGTTGGCAGAGAGTATGCTGCGGACGCGTATCCGCAGGTCGTCCCACCGCTTTCTGCATTGCTGTGGGTTGCGGGGTGCGGTCCCCACCGCGCTTACCCGCTGTGCCACCAGAGCCCATATGGCCTTCTTGTTCGCAAGTGCCGTCCTGGTCATTTGCGTGGAGAAGACGACGGCAGCATTCTCCTGGAGGGTCTCTGTTAGCACGGTGAGTTCCTCACGGGAGAAGTGGACCTGCCGCTTGCGGTCGCACGCTTTCTTCGCTACTTTTCCCATTTTTCTTGGTTTCGCTAGGGTGGATGACGGGTTGGGGTGTGTCTCGGGGTAGTGTTTTTAGTGGTTGTGTGGTTTTTGTGGTTTTATAGGTGTACGGCGGGATGTTTCCCGTTCCGGGACCATGTTTTAACTTCCGTTTCCGTATATTTCCGGTCACCGTACTTTCCGGTAGGCGCACTCTGCGGTGTCCGCTGTGATGGGTGGCGGTATTGCACCTAGGGCGCCGTACGGCGGCGGTGTGGGCCGTTTTGGGGTCATTTCCGCCATCGCGGACTTTGCACTTCCGCCATGCCGTGGTGCTCGTGCCCGATGGGTCGGAATGGCCCGCACTTTGCTCCTTCGTGCAATGGCGGAAACGCTATTTACGCTGTTGCGGTCCGGTCAGTCACTTTCCGCCAGGGTCGTAATGAGGGCCACAGTGATGTATAATGAAAATCTGAAGGGTGGAACAAACTAGCCTCTGCTACTCGTGGTTCTTCGCATCACCACAACATACCTTGAATCATGATAGTCATTCCTGCTATCCTACCTATGTAAAAACGTAAAATGAAATTATTACAATATCCCAGATTAAACTGAATTAAACATGCATGCTTATTGATCATGCAAATCCTTAACTCCAGAGGCTCAACCCACTGCCTCTGCCAAAAGATGTAGAACCATTGATTGTCTGCCTGTTACTTACCTTGTCTGCTGTTAAAACAAGCATAGATCTCACACACCGGTTTTTAAAACGTGTTTATGCACTACTGGGGATAAAAATAAATTACTGCTTAGGTTGTGAAGAGTGTCATATCCAATGCTGCATGATTTCCACAGAACCACTCTGTTATTGGTAAATGTGTAATGATTGTCACAGGTAAATATATTGTTATGTCCTCCATTCCCCAGTCCCTGATATATGTTCACACTCTTACCCTTTCACCACCTGGTGTTTATACATCAATCAATACTCTTAAGTAAAGACACCTTATTCTAGGACTGCCTCAGCTCTCTGTTATTGCCTTCTTTGGAGGTAATTTATTTTTCAAATTACACTTTGCTGTTCATCAATACATACATTCTTAAAGTAGACTGCTCCAATGACACAATGACATCACTCACCTGTGGAAATGACTTGCCACCATTCAAAAGTGGATGAAAAATGCCAATGTAAAATGCAACCAGACAAAAACAGAATGTGTGCTCCTCATTCACCCCTCAAAACAGCAAACCATTCAAGGATGGCTGTATGAGATGCACCTGAAGAGATTCATCACCCAACTTGTCCCGTCTGCCAAATCGCTTGGGCTCATCCTGGACAGCAATGGTTCAACGGTCCAACGAGAAAGCCCAGACCGTGGAGCACCAGATCGCAATTCTCTGCAGGTTTATTCCCTTCCTCCATCCCAGGACTTCTGGAACATGGTACAGGTTCTCAAGATGTCAAACATTTATTGGAGCAATGCCCTCCTTGCCAGGCTCTCTGCTGTACTATATACCCAATGCACCTCAAACAGTTCATCATGCCTCAACCTGCGTCATCACTGGTTCCAATGTGTTGAACCATATCACTGCCATTCTGCACAATCTTCAGTAGCTCTCAAACCCTTACATGACCCTTTTAAAAATTACCTGTATCATCTACATGTTAACCACCACCCGGACGCATGGCTAGATTTCGGAGAAAGGTAACACCTCAGGTGAAACACGTTCCTCTAGGAGAAAGCACAATGTGAGGGTGGAAAATAAACTAGCCTGCAGGGAAAATACCAGGAAACTGTATGTCTCCTGCCCAACCCGGGCATACTCGAACACCATCCCAGTTGAAATCATGACTCCTGCAATGCACCTACAGCTGAGGAAAGCACTGAATACCAAGCTCTTCATAGAATTCCTCGACATGAGTTGCGTAACTGGGCTTCCGGTTCTACAACCATCGCAGACCCAATGTAAACCTCCCTCCTATCCTTGCGTTCTTGTACAGCACTCTGGTGCTCTCAAACTTGGTTTGCACTATGTAAAACTCAAAGACAAACACAAAATACAAATGCAATCTTCGATATCAGGAAGGGGTGAAAAGTTGGAGAAATTGCATGAAAATTTAAATCCACGTTGAACATAATAGGGATCGGTTCTACAACCCATCATATCAAGGCACTAAAGATTACCTAAATGATTAAAGAGGTTAAATGTTGAATCATTCTTGGATAAAATAAATTATAGCTGGGTATGGCAGATCAATGATGACATGGAACAAGTAAGGCGCATTCAGAGAAAGTGTCAGATGCAATGCAGTGAAGAGTTAATATGAGGAGTAAATGTGTTGTTGATCAATATGTATGATCTGACAAACAGGGTTATAGGTTGGGGGCATTCGGAGAAGAAAACGAGAACTATATTGAACCAATGAAATGATATCCATGTCAAAAATTATTAGCTTTCATTGTCAGTGTTAATCTGTGCAGTTTGGTAAGTAAACTGTGCAAGGACTATGGTCAGAATGCAAGATTGTTCTTATATATGGAGTTACTAATGCACTGGCTCCAGTGCTCAAATCAGCAGTTGGTAAGAAACTGTTTTTCAGGAGACTTACGAAGAGCAGGCGACTAAATCCGTAATGCAGTTTTCTTTTGGACCTATCATTTATATATAAATGAACATTGACAATCTTTTGTGGTATGAAGGACTATTGCTAGTGTGCATATATACCACACACATTTGGTAACACTCCATTTAGTAATGTAAGGAGAATCTGGTTTCAGCGCAACTTGTGCAGTAGTGCAGACTGTGCCTTGTCTCAACACTCCAGCTAAAACCAAGTACTTAGAAGGGGTTGAGGGGGTTGACAATGGTATATGGCAAGCTGCAATTTCATTGTGCACATGCTCAGTTCCTTATGCAAGGCATAGATATCTTGAGGCGTTACTGCATGGTGTTGTAACAAGTATGAAATTTGGGGACTCTGGTCAAACATGTTGATACTCTTCATATTTTCACTGTGGCCAGTGGAGCGTGTCTGTTGGTTGGGCTTTTTTCTGGCAGTAATCATCCTGCCCACAATCAGGTTTCAAGATGGAACTCTTCAACTGCTGCAATAATCATCACCACAATGCAGATTCAAAATATGACAGACACAAGAGAACTAGTAGGACAAATTCCCTCAAACGGTTCCCCAGGAATCTCCAACCACCACATTGTACGACTAATGCAGGAAGATGTTAGGGCCTCAAAAGGCAGGTAATATTTTTTTCATAGAGCATGATTCTTGCTACAGTTTTCATTTATAATTAGATATCAGGGCCAGCCTTAGGCCTAGGCGGCATGGGGCTGCAGATAATTAATCTCCCTCCCATTCATTTGAAGACAATACATATGCTGGACCTCCTGCTGGACATTCAAACCTCACAATCATCAAACTAGGGAGAACAATTAAATGGAATAAAGCAACAAATACAAACTACTGCGTGCACCCACAGAAGCTGGGAAATTGTGTTGAATCCTTTTATTTTAGATATATTAATTCATTTCTGCTATTGCAATATGGAAGCTAGCATATTTTTCTTAGGTCTGGCAACTTCTCAGATCGTTATTCATGGCATACGCCCTTTCTTGCATGTGACATTTCACTTGGAAGAATAAAGCAGATGAAATTCTGATGTTTAGTTTAACCCACCTTTTTACTGCACTGCCTTTTGGAGCTATGTATTCTCGCTTCTGCTCCTTTCTCATCTAAAAGGGAATCAGGAATGATTTCCATTAACAGCTTGCTATGATTACTTTTTGTATTTTGCCAGGTATACTTGGGATCAACAGCCCTGTAGAGGAGCATCCTCTCTCTCTCTCTCTCTCTCTCTCTCTCTCTCTCTCTCTCTCTCTCTCTCTCTCTCTCTCTCTCTCTCTCTCTTTCGCTCTCTCTCTCTCCTTCTCTCTCTCTCTCCCTCTCTCTATCTCTCTCTAATGACAGACAGATACATATGGCATTTAGGGTCTGTACCCCTCCCGGTCAACATTATGAAAATCAGGAGCATTGTCCATTGAGGTAGTTAGAATGCTCTTATAATAGGTAGGTACATTAGAAATAGGTGACACTGGACACACTTATTTAGGGCAACATAAAATATAAAGATATTCTTACATTGCTCACAACATAATTAAAACAGAATATAGAGTTCTGATGTAGAATATAGGTCAGCAAAAGACAGCCATAGTATTGCAGCTGGCTACAGGCTTCAAAGCCCCATGAAGATTTGGAAGTGCTGGACGCACAGAAAAGGTGCTGTGTGCAACTTGAGTGTCTGGGTAGAAGCCAAGGATGACATAAGTGATGTCATTCCACCTGTGGCATCATATAGTTGCATAAGAGACAAGGTAAACGTGTATTTATTATAGAATAACACAGACTTTAGGCCACACTGTGTTTAGACATGGAGAATGTTACTCACACTCAATAGACATTAGACTTCAGAAAACTGGTAGTGCTCAAATATATGCAGGAAAGTAGGTCCCTGACAACAGAATGTGACCACAACAGATATCTATTATATTACAATGGACTCCACAGTTTGCCTTGCAAATTAATAAAGGTGTTTAGTCTTATAGGAGTTAAGAGGTTTTTAGAAATCACAGAAACACAGAGTTCGGAAAACCCCAGACAAATAGTTGTCCCCCAGCCAAGGTTGACTGAGAGCAGCTGAAGACAGGTGCAGCTCACTTGGCAACATTTAATAGCAGAATATGTGATTTTCAAAGGTGAGACTCATAAAACAAAACTGGAATACAGTTAAAAGCAGAAAAGCAGGGCGAGCTGGCCTTGAACAGAATGTATTAGAAGTCTGGAAAGTAAATGCGTAATTTGCTGAAATTGTTCTGTCCAGTTTTAAGTTTGCAACATATATCTCGTGGTTCTCCTCCTCTCTCCTGACTGCCACCTCTAAACTCCTCCTACTGGGGGACTTCAACATCCATCTTGATTCTTCAATCATGGCCTACACTCTCTTACGTGACCTCTGCATCTCTCTCTCCCTCTCTATTCTCCCCTCTGATCATACCAGTCGGCTGGACACACACTTGATGCCTTCATCCACACTGATCTTTTGCCCTCTACCCCTCTCTCCACCCCGCTCTCCTGCTTTGACAACTCCACCCTCTGCTCCCATCTGGGACCACTCGGCCCTCTGACCGAACCTCCCTCAGCTCTGCCAACCTTGTTTGCGGACATCAGTCCAATGAATAAGTGTCAGTTGCTGCATTCGCCTCCACTTTCATCTCCCCCTCCTCACTCTACCGAATCAACTAGTGACTCTCCTCTCAACAACTTTCATCTCACTATCACTAATACTCTCGATATTCTTGCTCCTGTCATGAGGATCCATCTGAAACCTCCCACTAAGCATAACACTACGATTCTGAACTAGCAGTCCTGAAATGCAATTGCAGGGCTGCTAAATGGAGTTGTCAGAACTCAAGCACATGTTCTGATAAACTGGCCTGTCACCTTCTCCAACGGCAATATCGTCTCTCCATTTGCTCCAAAAAGATGACTCACTTTTAAGCCTGCGTCTCTTGTGCTTCTAACAACATGGCTAAACTCTTTAAAATCTGCAAGGAACTAGCCAATCCTGCTGCAGTCTCTACCTCGACTTTTCCCTCCCAGGCCATCTACACTGCACTGGCCACCCACTTCACTGCTAAAACTCTGGACTCCCTTAGATTTCCCCCCCCCGCACCACCCTCGGCCAGTGGTAGAAGCATACCAAAAAAGTGGTGGAACTGTGACCAAGGTGGTGGACATTGTAGGCAGGACGGGAGCACTGTGCAACACATTTGTTTAAGGGTTGCAGTCATGCTGATTGACAGCATATGGAGTTAAAACAGAATTTACCTGTAACTTCCATTGGGTAGTAAAGTGGAGAAGTGTGCTTTAACTTCACAAAGAATCGTTCCGGAATGGTGAAATTGGTTGCTATTAAAATGTAAAAAATAAAAGTAGTGGAACTCTGCTCCTGACTAGTCCCACTCACTTTGACCACTGCCCTCAGCCACTCCTCCTCCCTCATCCACTCTTTCTTCCTTCTATCCGATCACATTGGACAATGCCATTAGGGTTGTCGTCTCTATGAAGGTCTCTTCCAAACAGGTCTCCCCCTGTTCTTCCAGAACTATTAAGGTTAACATCGGCTCCTGGCCCATGCACTCACTGATTTCTGTAATCATTCTCTTGCCACTGGGTCTTTCTCCTCTTCCCTCAAGCACTCCATTGTGCATCCCCTCTGTAAAAAGCCTTCTGCTGATCCCTTGTGTCCGGTTAACTACAGCCCTGTCTCTATCAGTCCCTTTCTTGTGAGTCTCCTGGAGAAGTTGATTTTCCCTCAACTGACTGAGCATACTGAGCTTGTTGGCTGCCTGCACAACCATCAATCTGGATTCTTAGCCTCCATAGGCATTGAAATTGCTCTCCTGAACACCCATGAAGAATTGCATGTATCTCATGACTCCAGCTCACCCATTGTTCTCATTCTAATTGATATTTCCTCTGATTTTGACATGGTCAACCACTCCATCCTCATTTTAATCGCCTTCATGATACCCTTGGTATCTCAGATCGGCCCTGGACTCGCTGACCTCCTTCCTCACTCACCGTCCTTGCCAGGTTATCCTGGGTTCTTTTACCTCACACACGTCCATCTCTACTCATGATGTTCCCCAGGGCTCCATCCTTTCGCCTTGGCTCTTTAACATCTATCTCACTCCTCTAGCTCACTGTATCTCCACATTCTCCCTGCACTTCCAGTGTTATGCAGATGACACTCAACTTTTCTACAGCCAACCTTCTGCGTCTCTTTTGATTTCCTCTGTCATTCCTGATTGCCTGTCCGCCATCAATCACTGAACAGGTTGTGACCTCCTTTGTCACTAACCAACCCTCCCAGGTCGAACTGGGATCTTTCCACTAGTCTATCGCTCTCTCTACCTGTGGTGTTCCCAAGGGGTCTGACCTCTGTGCCTGGCTTTTCAACCAATACCTGGCTCCTCTCGCTCACCGCCTAGCTGTTCTCTGCGCCAACTTTCAGTGTCATGCTGATGACACTCAGCTCTCTTTCAGGCTACTCCCGGCCGCCTCTACTCCTTCTTTCATTCCTGAATGTCTGGCTGCAATTCAGGAGTGGTGTGCCACTAATGATCTATGCCTCAATGCCAGCAAGATGGGGATCCTCATCGGAACACCAGCTCCCTCCTTTCCTCTCACTCTCTGGCCGCCCACTCTGGGTCCTATTCCTTTCTCCTACCTGTGAGGCTAAGAACCTCAGGGTCATCTTCGACTCCACACGTTACTTCTCTCCTCACATTTCTGGGGTCTCTAAGAAGTCACACTACCAGATGCACCTCCTCAGAGGTGTTCTTCCTTTCCTCTCCTTCCCCCATAAGCTCACTGTCTCCAGAAGTCTGGTGCTTTCAAGGCTTGACTACTGCACCAGCCTCTTTCTAAATCTTCCGCCCTCTACAACTCATCCAGAATAGGACTGCAAGACTTGTCCTTGGCCACAAGCCCAGGAATCGTATCTCTCCAGCACAGAAATCTCTTCATTGGCTCCCAGTAGCGGCAAGGATCAAGTTTAAGACCCTCTGCATTGTCCACAAGGCTTTCTGGGGAAAGGGTCTGCACTACCTCCAATTCTCTCTTCCTAAGTATCTCCCGTCTCGAGTCCTCCGCTCATCCACATTCAACTCTCTGAGGGTCCGCTTATTTTCCAAGGAGAGAGTAGGGGGCATATCTCTTTCTTCGGCTGGTGCCTCCCTCTGTATCAGCCTTCTTGCCACTCTTAAGCTTGAGCAGAACCATCTTCAGTTCCAGAAGCAACTCAAGACCTTCCTTTTTGCTTACGCTTTCTCTCTTCCTCTTCCCTGATGGTGTCACATCTGTTCCTTGCACCTGGTTTACCTGGCCTACCTCTGAACTCTGGACAAAGTCCCTGCCTGTCCAGTTGCACCCTGCACTTTCTATTGGCCCCCTAACACTTGTGGTCTGTATCTGCAACCCTACAACCCACCCACTCTCTGCACTTGTTAGCCATCCGCTAGTTGCACCCTCTGACTACTGGCACTTAGCCACCTGTTGGCTGCACTCTGTTATCTCCACCTCTCCCTCTCCCCTCCCTTGTGCACTTCTCCACTCCCCCACACCTCTCTTGCACTTCTCCCCTCCCACCTCCCTGCACTTGCACTATATGAATGACACAAGGGCTAGTACGAACATTATTTTGTCATCCCTTTGTTTCCCCCTCCTTGTCTTGTTGCGCCTAGAAACACTTGTGTACAGGTGTATTATTAATGCCATGTTACAGCATATCCATTCTTGGTGCACCTCCAGTAATCTCTGTCTCCATGCCAGCAAAACTGAGATTCTTCCTATTGGGACTCATGTTACCTCTTTTCTTCCTTCACTCTGGCACCCTCTTTGGGCTATGCACCCTCTCCTTCCACTGAAACCAGAAACCTGGGAGTTATCTTTAACTCCCCTCTCTCTTTCATTCCTCAAATCTTCGTCCTTGCCAAGAATGCCCATTTCCAACTCTACCTCCTCAAAGATGTCCTCCCTTTCCTCACTTTTCCCCAGAAGCTTAATGTCTCCAGAGCTCTGGCATTCTCCAGGTTGGACTATTGTAGAACCCTCTTCCTTAATCTTCCTTATTCTCCTCTTCTGCCCCTCCAGTTAATCAAGAATAGGGTTGCAAGAGTTATCCTCGGCCTTAAGCCTCCCCAGCACTAACATCTCTCCATCAGCTTCTGGTTGCTGCAAGAATCAAATTTAAATCCCTCTGCATCATCCATAAGGCTGTCTGGGGCCAGAACCCACACTATCTTCATTGTGCTCTTTCCAAATACTCTCCTTCCAGATCCCTCAGATCCTCTGGCTCCAACTCTCTGCTTATCAAGCGCTTCTCTAAGCAGTGAATGGATGACGTTTACTTCCCTCAGCTGGCTCCCTCTTCTGGAACAGCCTCCCCCTTTCTCTCTATCTTGAGCCGGAACACTAGTTCCGCAAGCACCTCAAGACTTTTGTCTTTTCCTCCTCTTTCCCTCTCTGCCTCCCGTACTAAACCCCACAATCGTTGTGCTTGGTGGCCTGAGCCCTTATGTGTCCTTTGGAGTGCTGGCCTTCTGTCCAAACCCCCAGCATGACCAGTCACACTCAATAGACATTTGACATTGGAAAATTGGTAGTACTCAAATATATGCAGTAAAGTAGGTCCATGACAACTGAAATGTGACCTCAGCAGGCGTCCATTATCTTAGTTTGTCTTGCAAATTAATAAAGGCGTTAAGTCTTATAGGAATTTACAAGTTGAAACACAGAACTGGGAATACCCCAGAAAAATACTAGAGACACAGTCATGGTTGACTGAGAGCAGCTGAAGACAGATGCAGATCAGTTGGCAACATTTAATAGCAGGAAATGTGATTTGCAATGGTGCGACTCATAAAACGAAACTGGATTACAGTCAAAAGCAGATAAGCAGGGTGAAATGGTCGTGAACAAAAAGTACTAGAAATCTTGAAATTAAATGCACCATTTGCTAAAACTGTTCTGTGCAGTTTTAGGGTTGCAACATATATCTGGTGGTTCCGTGAAATTTGGGAAACTCCCTACTCTTGCTGATTACCATAGAAAGTCATGTGTTTCAGGAGGCATTTATGTCCAATGAAAATCAAGTGATGTGTGACCTTTAAATAAAATGGCTAATCAAACTATTGAAATATAAGGTTCATAATAGCATAAAATCATTGTGTAATCTGTTGCCATGTATAAACTTATGATGTATGTAGTACAAAGTTGAGTCATTTCCTTTTTCAGCTGTAAGAAGCAGTGATTAAAAAACATATGTACTCTGAGCCGGCTTCCCAGATGTCCCTTCCTTGCACAAATATATATTTATTAGCAGAGAGGGCTGACTGCAGATAATTTTGGCTGAGAATGAATCTCCTTACAACCCTTTCACAAGAAATCAAACCAATGATGGTGAGCTGCAACGTTTGGTGGGTGTGGACATTCCCTGGTGTCTCTGAAAGGTAACAAAAATACATGACAGATGTGTTGATTAGCTAGGTTACACCATCAAATGTATGTGAAACATATCTACCCAATGCATAACAAATATTTGGAAGTAGGGCTGATTAACTTTGCTTAATACATAATTATATTTTTAGTGTTGTCTTGTTTTAATTCATAATTGTGTTAAATTGTTGAAGGGAAGGCATACACATTTGCAAAGTGGAGCTGGATTTACCACCAAACTGCACGATACAGGCATATCAGCTTCTCTGTCTCTGTGCATCTGGACACTTGGCAATCTATAAAACACTGACCACCTTGAAAAAGGCTGCATTAAAAACTAAACAATCATTGGCAAAGCCTACAGTTTTTGCTTTCGTATTGGAACTTCAAAGATGGTCAAAACACATATACCATCAACTTAAACCAATAAAAAATGATTTTGGAAATATTTAACCAGAATAGTCATAAGTGCATGCTACCATCCAAGAAGAATCCAGAGATAACTTCAGGAGAGGGACATCCCAAGTGGTACTATGCCAGCTGTCAGTAGCTAACGCTAGTGAAACTTCCAACTACCATTTAAGACATGGTTTCTACTGAATCAAGCTACAAACATGAGTTTTGACAATGGAATTCATCTGATAAAATAATATCATGCCTAGACCTTTGTGAGAGAAAGTGAGGAGATGCACAGCAGCCATCTGTGAGCAACTTGATCCAGCAGAAATTATTTGGAAATAGTCTTTTGGAATTTATAACATGACAGCCTGAATTAAGGCCTGATTCATGGAATTTCTAGTGGGGTGCAAACTAACTTTGCAGTTTGCACTGGTGCAAAGTGACTTTGCACTGTCAACAAACACCCTGATACACAGAGTGGTGCAAAGTGTTTTTTTTTTTTTGCAGTGAAAAGTGACTTTGCTCCAGTGCAAAGTCAGTGCAAGGCCACTTTGCACTGCAAAATTACACGTTGCACAGCTTTGTGAAATCAGGGTGTGTTTTGACAGTGCAGTCACTTTGCCCAAATGGTGAAAGCAGGAGGCATCAGAGACTAATTATAACGCAGTTAAGCTTTCACAGTTGACTACTATTTTATCCAGTTGCTGAAATGCACACAATTTAACAACGAGGTAATCTACATTTTTGGCAAAATACACAGGCCGAAAAAACGGCGCACGTGTGCAAAAACGTGCGATTCGCAGTGAAATAGCGAAAATCGCAGTGCAAGTGCGATTATCGCAGTGCAAGTGCGATTATCGCACAGAAAACATTGCACATCTATTCATGGAAGTCCGTGCACGCGCAAAATGTGGGATGTGCGCTGAAAAAATGCGCGGCGCACGCTGGCGCACAGGTCATCGAACGCCGTGCGATAAGGCCACAGCGAATTCGCACATAGCGCGGCGCACATAACAAAAGTAGGCGTAACACTGGGCGTCACACGCAGAATGGGGAACAACTCGTGAAAATGTGGGCGTCACGGGGGAAGTACAGGAGGCAAGTGCGCAGAACGCCCACACGCTCGCCTACAACACGTATTCATGGATTCGAATAGGGAAAAACAGCGCACGGCCAAAGATGCGCACAGGCCCATACATGTCCGCCACACGAAAGCAGGCTGTAGCGTCCCTGCGCAGGAAAAAAATGTGCGCCAAAGTCCTACACGCGCGAGAAGGCCCACACGCGATCGGGCCTGGGCGCGTGTATTCCAGGGGTGCGTGAGAAGTTTCTCACACGCGATTGGCCTGGGCGCGTGTATTTCAGGGGCTCGCGGGTGTTTTCACACGTGATCGGGCCTGGGGGAGCGGGGTACGTGTATTCCAGGGGCTCGCGGGTGTTTACACACGCGATCGGGCCTGGGGGAGCGTGTGCGTGTATTTCAGGGGTGCGCGCGAAGTTTTACATGCGATCTGGCCTGGGGAAGCGTGTGCGTGTATTTCAGGGGTGCACGTGAAGTTCCACATGCGATTGGCCTGGGCGCGTGTATTTCAGGGGTGCGCGAGAAGCTTTTCACATGCGATTGGCCTGGGCGCGTGTATTTCAGGGGCTCACGGGTGTTTTCACACCCGATCGGGCCTGGGGGAGCGGGGTACGTGTATTCCAGGGGCTCGGTGGTGTTTTTACACGCAATCGGGCCTGGGGGAGCGGGGTACATGTATTCCAGGGGCTCGCGGGTGTTTACACACGCGATCGGGCCTGGGGGAGCATGTGCGTGTATTTCAGGGGTGCGTGCAAAGTTTTACACGCGATCTGGCCTGGGGGAGCGTGTGCGTGTATTTCAGGGGTGTGCGTGAAGTTCCACACGCGATTGGCCTCGGCGTGTGTATTTCAGGGGTGCGCGAGAAGCTTTTCACACGTGATTGGCCTGGGCGCGTGTATTTCAGGGGCTCACGGGTGTTTTCACATGCGATCATGCCTGGGGGAGCGGGGTACGTGTATTCCAGGGGCTTGCGGGTGTTTTTACACGCGATCGGGCCTGGGGGAGCGGGGTACGTGTATTCCAGGGGCTCGCGGGTGTTTACACACGCGATCGGGCCTGGGGGAGCGTGTGCGTGTATTTCAGGGGTGCGCGTGAAGTTCCACACGCGATTGGGCTACGTGCGGGTATTTCAGGGGCTTGCGGGTGTTTTCACACGCGATCGGGCCTGGGGAGCGGGGTACGTGTATTCCAGGGGTTCGCGTGAAGTCTTTCACGCGATCGGGCCTGGGGGGGATCGGGGTACCACTCACCGTCTGCCTTGCGTGTAGAAGAACGCGTAGCCAACACCCGCTGTGAAGTAATAGCGTGTGAACCCCAACGGATGGTAAACACACGCACCGCACGAAAAGCACGTACAGAGCAGTGTAAAGGCACGCAGGATCTCTAAGCCCTGCCAGGGCAACGCCCGTGCGCGAAACGCCACAGACGCGCTTACGCTGTAAGGGCCTTTGGTCCAATGAAATCGCGTACGCGTGCTGACACGCTTAGGCGCTAAGGCCCTTTCCTCGAATTTCACGCTGACGTGCAGGATTTTCACGTGCCAAATCACTCCGTATCAAGCTGGCCACGCGAAAACACACGGAAGACCACGCTCCTGCCCAGAAGGCCGAATCACTGCCCCCCAGTGCCCCGAGCAGCCTCCCACGTGCCATCTGCTGCTGCCTGCCTGCCTGCCTGTCTGCTGCCACCGTGCCCTGCCATTTGGTGCCTGCACATCAGCCATCTGCAGGGGTCCAGTTGCTGTGTCCACCCCTGCTGGAACAGAAGACTCCCGACTCGGATAACATCGCTCAACAGCCCAGCCCCAGGACCCAGTTGCCCACTCACTCCTGCCCCTGGGGTTTCCATGTCGGGCACATCAAAATCTGGCACCAGTGGCAACCCCCGGCTAGAGGGGCAGAGGGGCACCAGCTTCACTGCCACCGAAGTTGGTGTCCTGGTGGAGCAAGTCCTGGGGCAGTATGATGCCCTCTTCGGATCGTCCCGCGCCAACAAGGAAGGACGGGAGAGGATCTGGGCCGACTGTGTGGTTGCCATCAACGCGGAGGGGGTGGCAACCCGCACCATCCAGAAGGTCAAGAAGCGCTGGGAGGACTTGAGGTCCAGGACCCTCATAAAGGCACGGCGCCACGTGGAGGGGGGCCGGGCCGCATGAGTTCCATCCAGATGAGGGTCCTGGAACGCGTACACCCAGCGCTCCACGCCCAGGTCCTTGAGAGGGAGACCCGTCTGGAGTTGAGCGGTAAGTGGCCAAGCATTGCTGTGTGAGACAGGGCATGTTGCAGTGTGCTGGTTGTGTGATACTTGCCTGCATGTGTGACATAGGCCATGTACGCATGTATGAGTGCAGGGACATCATGGTAATGCATGTGCGACCAGTAATGTGTGAACCGCACAGTTGTTGCATGTGTTTAAATGCGACATGGGAAGCCCTATGCAGATTGCACACATGAGAGCATGGCAGTCTCTGTTCCTGGGCATGGGTGGGGGTGAGGGATGGGTGCTGATGCCAGGTACATATATGGTATCCATGTCTGTGTGCCTGACCTGCGTGTCTGTGACTTGTGAATGCCATGGATGCATGACACATGTCTGTGACAATTTACAGATTCACTGATGCAGCCTAGTCATCCTTGTATGCACTGTGATTGGGGTGTACGGTGCCAGATGGATGTGACTGAGGTGAAGTGTGTGCATGTGATAGGCATGACCCATGATGCATGTGAGTACCATTACATTGCATGTTTCGAGAGTCCATTGGACATGTATGGAAATGTCCATGGCATGCACCATGATTGTCACTGTGTGTGTTTTGCCTGGACTGACACATGTGTTGTGGAGTGACATGATGGAAGTGTACTTTGACAGTGGCACTCATCTGCTATTGCTTCCTGTCTAGGGGACCACTGTACAGTACCCTGATGCTTGTGTTCTATGTCTCCCTCTACGCAGCGGCTAGTGAAGAAGAGGGCGGAGACGGCACTGTAGAGCAAGGCGGCGGGGATGCCCCCACGGCTGCAGCGGAAGGGGTGGGTGAGCCCCCACAGGGGCCTGCTACGGCGGTAGACGGTGAGGAGCCATCCAGGTTGGTGGTTTCCACAGAGGAGGAGGAGGCCGCCACTGAGGCCCACATGGGGCCTGGTGGGGGCATCCCTGCTGGTGCAAGTGGTGCAGTCCAGGGGCAGGGGCAGGAGGCAGCACAGGTCACCGTGGAGGGGCCTGTGCATGTCGCTGTCCCAGACCCTGTGGGTGCACCACCATGCACCAGCAGGGATGCCCCGTCCCAGGCCCGTCCGCAGGTAGAGGGGATGTTCATGTCATCTGACTCCCCTCCACCTGCGGACGAGGGGACCCCTGGCCATATGGAGAAGGTCCTGATTGGGGTCGCGATGCGCACAGCTGTGATTCGTGATGCCGTGCGTGCTTCCCAGGAGGAGCACGCATGTCATCCGAAGAGCACCGTGCCGACGTGGCCCAATTGGGATCGTCCATGTTCGGGGGTTTCCTGTATGTGTCGGCCAATCTGGCGGCCCTCTCCTCCTCTGTGGAGACTATACGCCAGTCGTTCTCCTTGCCGTCTTCCGGCCCAGATGCCACCAGGGCCCCCTGTGGACCTGCCCTGACCAATGCAACCAGCTCGGTGGGGATCCCATCCCTGCCACAGTCGGGAGTCAGAGGTCCAGCAGGGGTGGACACCACAGCAACTGGACCCCAGCAGATGGAGGATGTGACGCATCATCGGGCAGGACACGTGCACGACGGCGTCGGTGGTTTCCATCAGCCTGGATGCCGTCGTGCTGGCACAGGCAGTTGCGTCGGAGGCAGCACCAGGCTCAACGTGGGAGGCATCATGGCCCGGGGCCATCAACATCAGGGGTTCAGGCATCGGCCGAAGGGCAGGAGAACCCTGGAATGAGAGTGGCTTCCATGTGGGAGCGGTTGTGCCAGCAGATAGGTGCGGAGCGGCAGCGGGCAGAGGAGGAACGGCTCACAAAGGTCAGGGCGGAGGACTCCATGCGGAGGGCGCTGAGGCGGGCTGAGTGCCTCAAGGGTCTTCGCAGGGAGTTAGAGCTGGACACTGCATTATCCCTGCGGGACCTCGGGGCCAGGGAACATGCCCGCCTCCAAGCCATTGAACAGGAGTTCGATGATGCCCTGGCCCATCACAACAACCAGTGAGCCGTCGGACTAGCCCGCTGCCTTTGTATATAGTTATATAGTTAGTGTTAGGTTTCCTTTAATTTTTTTTTTTATTTGGTTGCGATTGGACAATGCGCCACATTTTTGTATATATTTCAGTTTTTAGTTAGTTGTCATAGTTAGGTTTCATTTGGTTGGGCTCATGGACACGGGATTATCTTGTAAATAGTTCTTCAATGGATTTTTTTATTTTTTGGATTTTTTTCATGGACATTCATCTTCTTTGGGTTGTTTTGCTTTGCGGTTTTTCTCATTTCATTTCCATTCAAGTTGATTTTCAATACATTTTTATTTTCATCCTTCAATGTGTCGTATCATCTCATTGCTTTCATGCATGTCTTGTTGGGTGTTTTAACATTCACTTGCAGCCATTGTGTGTGACAGACATGTGTTCATTTGCATTATTTACATTTGGTGTGTAACATGTAATTGCCTTTGATATGTGGGTGGATGTGATAGTTGGTTGGGCCTTTTGGCAGGGGAGGATGGCCATTACGGACATGATTGGGGATTGTTGGGACCCAGGTGCAGGGGGGCATGGATGGGACATGGGCGAGGGCCGGGTGGAGGGTGCCCCTGCACTGCTGGGGGGTAGGGGGGTGGGGAACATGAGTTGGACATGGGTGGGGGCCTGCTGGCAGGTGCCTCACAGTGCTGGGGGGTGGGGGTGGTGGGGAACATGAGTTGGACATGGGTGGGGGCCTGCTGGCAGGTGCCCCACAGTGCTGGGGGGTGGGGGTGGTGGGGAACATGAGTTGGACATGGGTGGGGGCCTGCTGGCAGGTGCCCCGCAATTCTGGGGGTGGGGGTGCAGGGGGACATGAGTTGGTGATCATTAGTGCAAGGAGACATGTGCCTTTGCTAGGGGGCATGCCCATGTTCGGTGGGCTGCCTGCGGGACATGACCAGGGATGCAGGGTAGTCCCCTGTGGTGTGGGCTGCCTGCAGGGGCCGTGGAGGGTGTACAGGGAACACCTGGGAGGACCCACACTGGCAAATCACATGTAGGACTCCCCGGCACCCCTGAAATACACGTACCCTGCTGAAATCGCGTGTAAAACTTTCCGCGCACCCCTGGTATACACGCACACGCTCCCCCAGGCCAGATCGCGTGTGGAACTTCTCGCACAACTCTGAAATACACGCGCCCAGGCCATTCGCGTGTGGAACTTCCCGCGCACCCCTGAAATACACGCGCCCAGGTCAATCGCGTGTGGAACTTCTCGCGCACCCCTGAAATACATGCACACGCTCCCCCAGGCCCGATCGCGTGTGAAACCACCCGCGAGCCCCTGTAATACACGCGCCCAGGCCAATCGCGTGTGGAACTTCTCGCGCACCCCTGAAATACATGCACCCAGGCCATTCGCGTGTGGAACTTCCCGCGCACCCCTGAAATACACGCGCTGAGGCCAATCGCGTGTGGAACTTCTCGCGCACCCCTGAAATACACGGACACGCTCCCCCGGCCCGATCGCGTGTGAAACCACCCGCGAGCCCCTGTAATACACGCGCCCAGGGCAATCGCGTGTGGAACTTCCCGCGCACCCCTGAAATACACGCACGCAGCCCAATCGCGTGTGAAACTTCCCGCGCACCCCTGAAATACACGCGCCCAGGGCAATCGCGTGTGGATCTTCCCGCGCACCCCTGAAATACACTCACCCAGGCCATTCGCGTGTAGAACTTCCCGCGCACCCCTGAAATACACGCACGCAGCCCAATCGCGTGTGAAACTTCCCGCACACCCCTGAAATACATGCACGCAGCCCAATCGCGTGTGGAACTTCCCGCGCACCCCTGAAATACATTCGCCCAGGGCAATCGCGTGTGGAACTTCCCGGTCACCCCTGAAATACACACGCCCAGGCCAATCGCGTGTGGAACTTCCTGCGCACCCCTGAAATACACGCGCCCAGGGCAATCGCATGTGGAACTTCCCGCGCACCCCTGAAATACACGCACCCAGGCCATTCGCGTGTAGAACTTCTCGCGCACCCCTGGAATACACGCACCCAGGCCATTCGCGTGTAGAACTTCTCGCGCACCCTTGGAATACACGCACGCAGGCCATTCGTGTGTAGGACTTCTCGCGCACCCCTGAAATACACGCACACGCTCCCCCTGGCCCGATCGCGTGTGAATCTTCTCGCGCACGCGTGTTTCCGACACCCGTAATACGCGTTCCCCGCTTTTGCCAGTCCTGTAAACTGGTACAGTATTGGCGTAGCCCTTTGCGATGGTTTTGCAATCTCGATGGCTTTTCCTTGCGCGAGGGCGTTCTTGGGGGCATAACTGGCGCTGCTGCAGGGTCGCTGCGCCACTCTGCGCCACGTCTGCTTTTGGAGGCGAGAATCCATGAATACGCTGTGCGCGGGAATTGGTTTTATCGCACGCGGCTGGCACAGACATTCGCACGGGCACGCTGTGCGCCAGCCGCGTGCGACACTTTTGGGAGGAATTACATGAATCGGCCTGTAAATAGGTGCCCTCTTAGCCACCGTCACCAATACATTGTGTACAATACCTAACATTCAACATTAACAAAAGGGGATATTTAAGTATAGACTCTTCTTTTCCAGTCTGTAATGTAACTAAAATGTGTACATCATAAAATCTGGGTGGCAACACTTCTTACATACATCAATTCAGTTCTTATATATGTCTTACTCAGGCCAGATGAGATAACAATTGCACTGATGCTGAAAGTTGGGAAAATGGCTCTAGCATCACTTTTGCTGCTTACAAAATGTGGAATGTAGCTAAAATATTATGTCCCAAACTCTACTATCTAAAACATGTGCACTACACCAAAAAACAAATAAGATTTTTTTATAGAGAGCTTGAAGTAATACCTAATTTCACTACTGACTATATTCCTGCAACAGAGTCAATGTATCACTGAATGCATTCTTTCAATAATGTGGGCAAAGATCACTGTGTCGTCCCTACTGTGGGATTATTTTTACTTGTTTCATTGGAGAAAAATCAAATGTGGATTACTCCACGTTAGAGATTCCCATTGTACTATTGATACACACGTGTCAATTTTTCCATGATTACGCACTTTTCTAGATGTGGAAGCACATAGATGCTGGTGTATGCGCCTTTCATGAAACATTTGACCATGAATATGTCTGTTTTTCTTTCTTTTTCTATAATTGAAACAGCGACTAATTCACCAGTCCATGTTCGGAAACGGTAAGACACACTGGCCCACATTACGAGCATGTCGGTCTGGGAAGTACGGTACCGGTAAGCAGGCCGGTACTGTACTTCCCAGACCACCTTACTACGGGTTCTGCTCGCGGGAACCGTTTCACCCACCAGGTTTTTCCTGGCGGGTGTAACGGCACCCGCGAACAGAGCACATCAGATGCACCGGCACATGCAGAGTTGTGCCGATGCATCCGACGTCCCCATCCCCATTCAGACCCAAGGAGGCCCTTGATTCCGGCACCCGAAAATGGGCAAGTACCGGGTCTGCCTAACTCGCCATGATCCGGTTCTTGCCCATTCACAGGTGTCGGAGAAAATGCAACTCCGTCAGCAACTGTGGCATTTTTAATGACACGGCTACCACCAGAGTTGTAATGAGGGCCACTGATCCAAAATCTGAGGTTACGCGTTAATGTTATTTTTGTAGAGTAGCAACATATGGATGTTTACTGTAGGCCCTTCTCTTCCTTTTAAACAAAAATCATAATCATAATTATAAATGGAGCTCTTACATTGTGCTTCATGCTGGAGATCAGCCTCTAAGCACATGAACAGATTCAAACCTGTAATGCTCTGCGTTGTCTTACTTCCAACACAAACACATTTCCCCTGAGCTATCCTTCTGAATAGCTTTTAAATGCAAACAGTTTGCATTTGTACAGGTTATGTTGCTGAAACTCTATGCAAGTCTCTGCATGTTGGTGTCAGTCATTACTTCCATACAAGTGAGTGCAATATATCCATGCAGTCTTGCCACATGCACAGTAACACAGTAATTTGACTCCAAAATGCATAATAACTGCAGGTTTCACAGGACTCTAACTCGTGTGGATGCTTCCTATCACTGCATCATTAGCTAACGTGGTAACAGTAATTTAGGTTGGATGTATTGCCAGTGTTAATACCGCCAAACTCATATTGAGGCCACGAGACTTGCTTTGAACCCCTACACCCAACATGGGTGGAATACTAGTCTCAACACCAATAGATGTGTAGTTAGAGATGTCAGACATTAATGAATCCATCACTTGCAAATTATGTTTTACAGGGAAGGAGATGTTAACAATCTATGGAAAGGCTCCTGCTGTGAATAAGTATAGGATGGTAATTTGTGAACTGCAAATCACCAGCGTCTGAAACGATACCTATGTACGCTGTGCTTTCCCCTGGTGCCTGGTCTGTGCAAAGACAGGCCATAGGGTGAAAAAAGAGGCACAGGCGGTATAAAAGGGGCTGAATGCCTTTATAAATAAGAGGTGTGTTCCAGGATGAACTTGTTATTCCACGGGCTAATCTAACACATCCACATTTTGCAAAAGGCCCAAAAGAGAATGCAGTTTTAATTCTATGAAGATGTCCTCAAAAAAAGACTTCCCAGTGAGATTGGGAGCAAGAGTGAGGATAGTGTGCCCCAGAGCCTTTACTATATATAGCACGCGCTTCAAATTACACTCTATAGACTAGTATGTTAGTAATAGTGTAAATGAGGATTCACAGACCACACTAGTACACATATTCTAAAAAGAGGCGACTCCAATACTTGCTTGTTTAATTTTCATGCACAATTGGATCAAAAACTTCTATTTATGAATATATTGTTTTGATATTTTTATCAGGGACAAATCTAGGGCCATTCGTTTTTTTTTGTTTTTATTATTCCAGGCACTGTCTAGTCTAGCCACATTGCAACAAGAACCATTGAAGATTGCAAACCAAAGATCAAGCCTTGTTCTATCCCGCCCTCCCTATCCCCCAACACTTTCCCGACCCCTGCCAACATCCCGCTCTCCTTTTTTGCATTTAGAGTACCACTCATTTCTTTTTTCCCCTTCCACCACTTTCTATCGGAAACCTAAAACAGTGCAACGACTTCAATAAAATGTAACTGAATCCATTAAAAAAACAGCAAAAAAAATTATGAATAGTAGATGTGTTCGAATTTTCGGCTGTACGAAAATTACGTACAGCTGAAAATGTCAAATACATCTACCATTCTGTTTGTTTACGGTGACCCAGGGGAGCGGGGAATGGAGGGGTGACCCCCGCATCCTTGTTCACTGTAATCGCGTCGGGGGTGCGTGTGTGTCCCCCGTGACCTCTGACATAATGTTTTCTTTTTTTTTAAAGGACCCTGCAGTACTGGTTCCCCTGCACGGAAGTGAAGGGAAGCAGCGTCGCAGAGAGATGGCAGAGGCGACACCACCCAGAGAGGTGTGCCGCCCAAAGGTAAGTAAGGGTCTGGAGGGGATCCGATTGTCGGAAATGTCCATGGGGGACAAAACCGAAAGTTAGTTTCGAACACATTTCGTAATCGAACAAAACACAGATATTTAACACGTATAAATGTCACACTTTACAATTTCAAAACAGCACACTACCCGAAATGGTGCTTTCTCCACAATGACTAATCCCTGCAGCCTCTTAGTTGTCACACTTTCAAATTGTTTCTTGAATTTGCGGACGCAGAATCTGTTGCCTGTGAAAGACTGATAGACTCTGATATTAGCTACAAAAGCAGCCTGCAGAGATGATCAGCAGGAAGCTTTCATGGAAAGAGTTGCACCTAACCCTCCTCTTAGCTAGGGGTAGTGTGCCGGTGTCTGCACTATAACAGGATCTCTGTTATTCCATTTCCTTTCTCTGTTAAGAAGTGCACATTGTCAAGGTGCTTGCATCCTACATAGAGGCAGGTCACAGGTCTCCTGGCAGCACATTCGCTGTCACGCGTCTATACTACCGTATGACGATATTAAGACAGAAGTAACACAAGCAAAGATCACATTTAAAACGACCATGCTGTTTTCACAAGGATCATTTTCATTCAGTTTCCCAAGCAGATAAAACCAAGGCTTTGAGGAGTCCGTCAGTGCATGAAAAGGCTGGCCATGAAAAGAATAGATTTTTTTTTACGGAACACTGTACACTGAAGGAACCCATTGGCAGAGCAGCGGAGCATACAGCAGATATAAGAAAGAATGGTGAGGACAATGAAGCTGAAAGGAGAAAGCGATAAGAGCACAAAAGCAAAACGTGCAGGTTCTAATGAAAAAAGCAATTCAGAACGAATGGACTGCAAGCATATATGCAGTCAAAGAGCGTTAAACAAGACAATCATGCATTCTGCAGGAGCCAGATGATTCCCAGAAAAAAATTATATATATATATATATATATATATATATATATATATATATATATATATATGTATATATATATATATATATATATAAAACAAAGTCACCAATAGTTGTTGTGGGGTTGTACTCTGCGTAGCAGTCTTTTCAGATGTCTACAACGTTGGCACTGTTCAATGAATGTGCACACAACCTTTCAACAGTGATATAGAATCAACTTTGCATGGTTTTGGAAAGTTGTGTGACGTTCCTTCCTCTGGAGGAACCTTAAAGGGTGGCCTTTAAAAGTTTAATTTGTCACTTACAGCAAAAACACAAGTGGATGGATTGACGCCAAACCTGCATTCAAATATGTTGTCTCATCCCTCATGTGGACATTACCTGGGCTGTTGATAATGTGGAGTATTTTAATAATAAAAAAACAAAATTAATAAAAAGGGGACACACATTTCTAAAAGTAGTCTTAGTTATTGCAGAACATGACTGTTTGATTTGGGCCTGTTTGAAAGGATCGTGGACCCGTGCGGCATTAAAAAGCTATTGGTTGGCTGAGTGAAAGATAATATTTATGATCGGTTAGTGATGGACTGATCAGTTTTTAGCCAACAACCATCTTGAATTTGAAAATGCACTCTTAGTTTCTGGGAGTCCTACTGCAAGAAAATGAAAAAGGACATATGGCTGCCTTATGGCCATACTTGAGGGTGTCCACGAGTCGTTGAATCTGCCCCTAGTTAATAAAATAAAATGGCGGATTTGGGGCTATATCTTCAGAACACAGAAAAGGAGGGATTACCCCATAGGTTTAACAGATAATGATCAGGACCTACAGTCCTAACATTCACAAAGAGAGAGGCACTTTGGGTGTGTTCATTATGCATGGGGCATGGCAAAAGGTCATGATCGTGCACAGTGCTTACTGCTCAGTGGGGCATTGAGTCGTTTCAAGAGGTGCCTGTGGTGTGACCAAAGACAATACTTGGGCCATGCCCAGTGGGCACATCGGCTCTCTTTTAGAAGACCAGGGCATGGCTGGAGGCAATTCCATGGGCACTGTGTCCAGCCAGAGATATCCATGTGCATCGCTTTAACGTGCATCGTGAAAGAACAAAGTCCACAGTCCAGCCGCAGTGTCCACTGGGAATTACAGCAGACCAGGTCCAATGGGCACCTTGGCTCTCTTTGAGATGACCAGTGATGGTGATTCTCCACTGGTGCTTACTGAAGGCTATGCCCCAGAACATGCCACTTTGATACAGAACATCAAAATAAAAAAGTTCAATTATGGTTAACCTTCTGTAACAAAAACCTTAAAAATTCACAGACAGAAAACGTCAGCAATTCAATTGAAGGGACGGTATGAGATCCTCAAAAGAAAATACATAACTTCACTGCTTAAATGCGGGTCAACTCCATCCTTCTACATTGATAAAAACGTCCACTAATAACCCAGATTATCCTATTTCCTCCCTCTTGTTTCTTTTCATTTTCAAGGTCCATTTTTGGAACTACTGGTCTCTAGTAAACCAAATTGTTCAACTAAGTATGCCTTCTTCTGTAACCTGTATCACTCGCTCTGGCTTGATATGCTGTTCTTCTGTAACCATAGAACACGCATATCCCCTACTGATGATTATTTTGTATGCATTGCAGTTCTATGTAAACCTGTACTAAGCAAACAGCGCCACAATGCCCCAGGGCCGCTGTGCTCTATATAAATTCAAGAAAATAAATAAAAAATAGACAATTGAATAATTTTATACTGATACACAATCTCTTCTCGCCTTGTCAACCTGGCTTCCAACATCGTTGCAGCATCGAGACACATACTGGAGAGGTCTTGAGGAATGGTACATCATGCTGGACATAAGGAGATCAGGGCTCTGTCTTACAGTGCTGTTGGAACTCTCTGCATCTTTTGACCTGATCAACCATGGGATGCACCTTGATAGATGTTGCCTTTCGATGAGCATGGGAGATACTCTACTTCATCAAATGCAGTGTTTCTTGACAAATCAGTCGCACACGCAGTGGGATCAGCCCAGGGAGACTTACTTACCATGTCCTATGGGCTACACAGGGACCATATCAATCATCGAACCCCAAAATAAAACTACTTAAGTTGCTCCAACTTTGTGTCAGGACTTCGATTAAAATATGTTGTTTGGCAAACTAAGAGGTTCATGCTTCTACAACAAATGTCTTCAACGTACAACTCTGCAGATATTGTGGCCTATGACTCCAATGCATCCTCACCATTGACAATGCATGCTAGTGCGTGGGGGGGTCCAAACGCCATACAAAAGACCGACTTTGCGAAAGTCAGCCCCTGAATGCAGTCCCCCACAAGGTTGGTCTTGTGTTTTCTCCCCTTTATCCTGGTCCTTTCTGGGGCCCTGGCCACAGTGTTCCCCACTGCATGTCTTTGCTTCCAGCCTTCCACCTGCCCATTCCAATTACCTGCCGTGGCACTTGCAGCCTTCTCTGACGATCTCAAGACTGCGTACATGGAAACCCAATGTACTGCACGTTGGCTTTGGGACGCAACCTTTTGGCATCAGGCTTTGGGTACGTGGCCTAATGGCTGATCATTTTAGTCCAAAAGATCTGGAGAGCCAAAGTGTTGAGATCCCTGGATGTGAACATGCTTCCTAGACTCAACTGATTTATTCAGGTAACCTGCAAGGGCTTGGAAGTTGGAAAGCCCACTGTTTGAAAGCCTCTGATTCTATCAGATGTCGACCCTGTTTCTGTTTGCAACACTGTTATATTATTTTGCGACACTATGATATTCTGACATTGTGAGATGACTACTCTATGGCACCCAGTAAAGCCTTAAAAACATGACCTTTGTCTCGAGTTTTTCTAAAGGAGTCTCCAAATGTGTGCCTTATTATTGGTCTTTAGCGTCTTATATATATATATATATTTCTTTACAGGTGTATTCTGTATTGTAATATTAAAAGAGGTTTAGCACCCTAAAGCATTTCAAAGAGGAATGTGTACTACATTAAAGTGTCAAGCAAAACAGATGGTGTCCCTCACTGGAGATACTGAAGACTCAGTGAACCAAAATGATACAATGATTTGCCAATGGGACCAGTAAAGGTATTTATGCAGAAATGTCCTTGATTGAAGATGGGCTTTAGGAAACCGAAGAAGACATACAAAATGCCATGGCATTGCTTTTGGGAACAATGATGCAAAGCATCTCATATCCACTTGCTTATGGGGCAGGTCCTTTAATCGTTTTATCTGTGGAATCATTTGACCCACATGTCACTCAAAAAACATTTTTCGGAGGGTAGTGGTGGTCGGGGGGCAAGGTGCGATTAAGACATGCATTTCAACATGCACAGTGCTGCATCACAGTTACTTGCATTGTGATTGTAACACAGACCTTTGAAAATGAGTTTATTTCCCAATCAATTGCCTATTTCCTTAACGTGGTTTGTTAATTTGATCGTACGCTCCTGGCGAAACCCAATTTTGTTGTATTGATTTTTGAGTGTGGGAGGGAAATTGTCAATTTTCTGCATTCCAGGAAAAAAAAGAGTGCATTATCACCTTTTACTGTCAGGATAAGTTGTGCCATGGTGCGTTCATCAACAAACATGCTATTTTTTGTTGTACTTTTCTTTTTTAGATGTTGCGTCGTTTTGGAAGTTTTAGAGCCTGATTCACAGGAGCGTTTTATAATGGTGCAATCCCATTGGAAAACCTTCTGTGAATCAGTGTGCATTAGAGTACTTAAGCACAAGTGGGTTTCTGAATGTGAGAACAAGTGTTGATATAATGCCTTATGAAATTAAGTTATACATGTGCTGTACAGTTAGTGTGAGGTGTATGTATCAGTGAGGGTGACCATAACCCATTTAATAAGGTGTTTTCTCGTTTTCTCGAAAAAAAAATGTATATAATAAATGTTACCACTGTTGTTGGCAATTGACATGACTGCACGTAATATGTAATGATGGCGCCATACTTTAAAGTATTCCAAATGAAACTGCAGTCTACATTATCACTAGAAGAATTAACACGTGTTGCTAAATTGACTTATTTTCATTTTTTCTTTATAAATAGGCTATTTATTTTCGTAGAATCATCTCAAGCTTGAAGTTTGGCACAAAACAAATGTCAGTGCAGTTAGGAGCAGATAAAGGAAAATGCGCAATGTTAGTAACACATTATTGTGATAGAACATTATTTTCACCCATTTCCTTTTGAGGAATAATGACATAGAGGGATCTGCAGAGAATAAGCACATTTTTGGTCAAGGCTCCACCCATGAATTAGGTTCATGCTATGTGAAGACAACACTTCTGGTACATATTCATATAGAATGTAAGTATGTGTAAGGGAGGGAACATTAGATTTTATATGGACTATACAATGCAACTCTAAACTCTCAATGCGACCTTTAAGTTACTGTAATCACAATATATACCCAAATGCAGAACTTGAAACTTGACTTCTTGGGGTGTACCGGAATTCGGCTTCAAGTATGTATTTGGTGGAATTCCTCGTGAAAAATACCTATTTGACTCCATCTGAATAATTTCTTGCTATTCTGCTGCACGCCAAATACTGTATCTTCTCATTTTAGTAAAATGTAACAATTTAGAGAGCCAAATATGGGTATACACTATGAAACAGAATGACATTCCACCTTGTCTGAAAGCGTTTCAGAATCAATATAAGACTAAGGTACATATGTTTGTGAATTGGAGAAAAGGAGCAGTGAGGAGTCGTCAGATGTGAGCATAGTTTTCTTCTCTGGGAAATGCCTATAGAGAAGTGTGAATTCATAACATGCGGTGGAGAGGAGAAGCGATGAAGCAGTCAGATGTTCCCCCACTTTGGAAGTCTCTGAGGAACTTCGTGCTGGGAAATCTCTCTTGTTCCCCTGTGGGCCAGTCTGCCAGAGGGAGGATGAAGAGATAGGTGTGAGGACTCTGCATGGGACAAAGTCAAAGTTCTATGATCTGTTGGTGAAATTGCTAGGAGTGGAGGATGTTTGGAAATCAGAAGATTTCCCAACATGCAGGCTGGATCTTCTAGGTCAACAGGGATGGGGCGAGTCAGTTGCATATCAGGCAGTGCCAGATGCAGCCGACATTTCGCATATTGACCTCTTGAGCGTACATGCTTATTGGGAAATTCTTGAATAACATTATATACTAGTCTTTCTCAACAGAAAAGGTATGACAGATGAGAGAACATTTCTGTGTGGACTGTATCTACTGGGCTTGTGGGATGGAGGGTTGAAGATCGAGGGGATTAGAAAAAAAAAAGAATGGACCCTCGCATCCTCTTATGTGGTAGGAAGGATGTGTGGTATTCACTGGGTAATTGAGCACTTAATGACCACTTCATCATAGAGCAGCAACATACACAGCTATTGTGGTTGTGTTCTAATTATAGTCGGTGGCCTTACACCATCTGATGACAAAATTGTAGAAGGAAAATAGAGTCAAAAGCTACCCTTGTCATTAACACTCTGGTAGTCTTCTATAGTGAACAGTGGAGCTAAAGTAGCGTCTGTCAGTTAGCTCTTCCATGGAACACGAGGGAGTTAAATTGTTTACAAACATAAAAGATATACAATTTATTGGTTTTTCAAAAACAAGTGTTTAAAAATGAGGCAACACGTACACAATGCCTCATTTGTAGCAACACAACATTGTGTACGTGTTGCCTCATTTTTTGCAACACATGAAACTACAGTCACTTCATTTGTACTAATCCACCTATATGCATAATCGCTTAAGATTTGTATACAATGCTCTCTTCTGTGGCTAAGATGGCATATGTCACTGGTTTAAACACTTGTTTTTGAAAAACCAATAAATTGTATATCCTTTATGTTTCTAAACAATTTAACTCCCTTGTGTTCCTTGGAAGAGCTAACTAACATACGCTACTTTAGCTCCACTGTTCATTAAAGAAGACTACCAGAGCGTTAATGACAAGGGTATCTTTTGACTCTATTCTCCTTTTACAATTTTGACCTAACCCTCTGGAGCCAAGGCCCCTTATAAAAAAAGAGGGTTCCCTGCCCTTATCTCATACACACCATCTGATGACATCCAAATGTTGAACACATACTAGAGTAATCAGTGAAATGTTATGGCGACACCAGATGACAAGTCATTTTCCCCAACTAAATTAGGTAAGCATTTAGCCTCCATTTCACATAAAAAAACATGGCCATAGATGAAGGCTGACAAAGGCCCTTTGTCTTTCTTTTCAGGAAATGTATTCTCGACTAACCTGAAAGAATGCCCTTTCACAATGAAAGCAGTCCTATGTGAAAATCTTCATTGAATGTGGCGAACATATAATATTACTGCCACGCGATAGGAAAACATGACTCTTATGATTGACACAAACCTGAGACAACAATAGAGGGCAAGTATGTGTTTAAATAATTGTCACTATATTGGTTAGTAGATATAAATATGTTGTATATACATAAAAACAGAATCACCGGAGAGAGTGAGAGAGGGTGTTTATTTGTATTTGCATTATAGAATGCAAGAACACAGGAGTAGATTCACTGTAGACGTCATGATGTTACCGTCCTGATGAAGGCCACATAATGTCAAACAAGCTCAATAGAAGTAACTCTATGAGGCTGAAACGCATTGTGTTGACATCCTTTGACAATGCCTTGAGGCATTGATAGATACCTTGAAATATAATTTCTAAGGAAACTACAAAACTACACATCCAATGAGGTGGATGATAGTGGTGATGCATGATGTATCTCTAACACAAGCAATACAATGATGAACCCACTGAGATATTGTGTCTCTTTCCTGTGTCTTTTTAATAATGTTTGTTATAAATGCTTTAACAAAAAGTGAATACATCAGTTTAGTGACTCTGATCTACCTGCTTAGATAATAAAAGCGATATGACATTTTTGAATAAACAAGTAGTGTGAACATGGTCCTTAGTTTGATAATAAAATGTTGTCTATCCAAACAGACCCTGACCATTTGTGTATTTTGTATTGTGTGTTAAGAGGACGAGGGTTGAGATTTGGTAGAATTAAGCAGAGTGCATTCTAAGAGCGTGCAGGATTTGGTCATATTCAATCAAATATCAGAAGTTCCTATATGTATGAAAAGGAAAGTGGACTAAGGTGTTGGAATTGAAATAATATTATGCCTCCTATCGCAGTATTTTGAATGTGTGTTGGCCTAAGTTGTCTAAAATATTGTGTAAATAGATTCTGCGGCAAGGTCTTGACCTTAACGAAAACTGTGTAAGTCGCCATCTTGGATTTAGCCGCCATTTTAGGTTCTCTTGTAATATGGAAGTCACCCTGAACATCAAAATGGAGGCCGAATGACATTCTGAGTGAGATTCTGGCCGTTGTGACCTCCGCACACATGAATAAATAATATGCCTGCAGGCCACTTGTCGGGGTCGCAAACTGAGACCTTGTCCTATCCCTGACCTATGTGTAAATGAACAACTGTATCAGCGGAACTGATCAAAAATGCATACATTATGGGATTGACCTGGCAAGGAAACCTAGGCCTGGTCTTAAGAATGGTTAACCCGCGAGGGGGTTGGCCAGAGCTGGATAAAGAGTATAAAAGCACAAATATTCCAATGTACGGTCTCTCGACTAATGCATCGAACCTTCGTTGAAGTTCATTACGTTACTCTGAGAGCCGAATAGCTATCCGTTATTCAATTGACTTTTTGGTAACTGTTGTAGCTTTTAAATAAAGCACTTTGTATGTCCTTTGTAACCTGTGTTGGTGTGTTTCCTTTGGGCTTTCCAGCCTCATTTCAATTTCTTTGTTTTCACAGTTGGCGCCCGAATAGGGACCCTCAAGATTGATGCCGGATCATTGAAGGTTGACGCAGACTATCGAACCGGGATCGGACGGTGTGATTCTGCGGGCCCGACCGATCGAGACGCGATACCTCGGCAGCGCTGCACGATCCGATCCTTGGACGATAGTCGTGTGGTCTGACACGGCATCTTGACGAGGGTCCATTTTTGATTCGGGCAGATTTGTCGAAACCACCAAACACAAGGTAAAATTCGTTAGGTAAGTTCTTTGATAAACCGTACGGTCCTCCTTAGGTTTGGTCAGGTGCAGTCGTGACCCGGCTCTTAATTTAACCCTGACAATTTGAATTTGGCGTATTGTATCTGCAGACACAATTATTGACCAGGTAACACCAATTCTTTGTGAAATGCCTGGGAAATTGTCTAGCTGCTTTAGGGCTCTGTTCCGCAGCGATCGACAATCCTTGGAATTTAGCCGCCCTGCACCACAGGAGGGGTCGCCGGCATGTACTATGTACTGTAAGTATGGCATTGGTAGTATAGTATTTAATGATATTTGGCACAGACAGACCAGACATGCCTCCGAATTTCAGTGGCCAATCAACAGTAGTTTTGAGATCCCCCGTATTGAAATCTTAGAATCAATCTTGCTAAAAAAGAAGGCTAGACCTGCAGCCTTTGATGTTTTACAGAATTGGAAAAAAGAAGCGTTACAGCAGCTTAAAAGTAGGGACAAACATGCACGCCGTCATAAGACAAACGCCGCAAAGGTTTTGTTATATGATAAAGAGAAACATTCAGAATCAGTTAAAAATATGGATAGGGCCTTTTCAATTGGAATCCAGAAAATTTACCCCTTTAGAGATTTCCATGTTTCTGAAGAATTTATAGAGAAATTGTTAAACGAACGCAGGCCTGATGCCTCAGCGCCACCTCCGTATGTTCCTATTTTGTGCACTCTGCCCATTCCTGCTGTTGTTCCTGCCATTATCCCTGTTCCCCCGTACAACCTATTATTCCTAGTCCCATAGTTGTTGTTCCTCCACCCATCGCACCGCTCCTTCCTTCTGCACCGATAGTTGCACCTTTATTAAATTTACCTACACCTCCGCTCCCGAGTGGCCCCGTATTGACTGAAGTTGAACCAGGTGCAGGATCGAAGATCGTCACTCGTAATACTGTTTCTGCAGATAAGAAACAGGAATTGTTTGCATGGGCTAAGCATTGTATGGAGAAAGGTGATCAAGTTAATGTTTTTTCCACATTATCTAATTTGAATAGTTTTCCCGAGAAAAATGTTTTTATCAAAGGTTTGGGGACTCATTTATGTGTGATGTGGGGTAGATTACAAAATTCGGATCTTCCACAAGGAGTGAGAGATCTGAATGCTTTGGCACTTTCGAGGGACACAGAACAGAAAGTATACGGGCATGTTGAAAAATTGTTTGAGTTTAGGAAAGACTTTGAAAAGTCACGAGATGAGGACGACGAAGACGATAGAATATATGTACAGAAACGGTTCCTTCCGTGCCGTAGATCGGCACCTGACGAAATACGAATTTGCACTAAAGATGCGGTTCGATGGATCTCGGATTCATCGATTCCGCCAGATGAAGTATATGACACATATAGTCAGTATACAGTAGAAATGCAAAGAAAGGTAATTCAGGTAATGGTACAGTACCTGCAAGAAGAATGTGTAAGAGAGAAGGTTAGTTGCCCCATAGAATTATTGGGGATTTGTAAAAGGGCTTTTTCACCCGATACTTCTTCAGCTGCCTTAGCGCTCGACCTGGCTCTATTGCTTAGTAAGCGGCCGGAGGTACCCATATCTCAGTTGCCTATGAGAGAGGTTCCTCCGACCTTTGTCCCAAAAGTTGAGATCCCCGCCAACGCTGGGACTGGTGCCCCCGCTGTGGATATCCCTGCACATTATGTATCACAATTTGTTCACATCCCGTTTTCACGACAGGAAGTGAACACTATTAGACAATCAGTTCCCGATATCAGGAAAAACCCGACGGGGTTTTACAAAGAAATAGAGTCCGTCTTGCAGTCTTCTGTGTTCACCTTGAGTGATATTGACTTGCTATTTCCTGTACTCCTACCCGTACATGTATGGAAACAGGTTCGGAGAGTAGACGATGTGCCAGGGTTGGGAGATACGTGGGCTAATATGATTAGGATTGATGGGGAAAGACCAGCTGGTGAGAAACCCCCACAGGTAAAACTTACTTTGCCTGATAGAATTGTCGCAAAATTAAAAACTATAATTCCAGAGAAAAGAATTATTTGGTACAAGCTTACGGCCTGTGTCCAAGGAAATACTGAAGACGCCACCGAATTTTTTAATAGATTCGAGCAGGTATTTTCTGACTTCAGTGGACAGGATTTAGGTACAGAGTCTGGAAAAAGGTTGTTCGTGGACAAATTTGTACGTGGACTGTTGCCTAACATCCAGTCACAGATTATGTCCTCTGAGAGCGCTTGGCAGGCAAAATCTCAATCTGAGGTTTTGCACATGGCTCAGTATTATGAGAACCGTGTTAACAATGAGAAGGACAAAATTGAAAAGAGGAAAGGAGATTTGAAAACCAAAGTATTATTACAGCAAATTGTTAGAAACCCCAGTGGAGGCACAACACAGACTAGAGGTCAGTATGTCCCAAAAGGAAATGCTCCTTTGGGTCCTGTGAATATTAATCAATATGTTTATTGCCGTCAGGAAGGTCATTGGCGAGCACAGTGCCCTGACCTTCGCCAAAGGTCAAACAGTGCATTTGGGGGTATGGGTAGACGACCTAGGGGCCGCCCTGGAGCAGGGGGCCCTGATAGAGGTCAGTTTTTACAAGATCCTCAGCAACCTTTTTCACTGGAATATCAGACCTCGAGTGTGGACTCGAGGAACATATTTGATCACCCTTCTGCTGCCTACCTTTCTGAAGAGCTTCCTTCCGACGATACTCAATTTCATTAGGATTGCCCGAAGCAGGGTTTGGAACCTTCACCTATTCCCGTTAATCAGAAAGGCCCCTACGTTGAATTATTAGTAGGGAATAGGAAACACCAGTTTTTGATAGACACTGGAGCGCAGAAGTGCTCCATTGATCATTCTCGGGTTCCAAACATTCCACTGTCAGGGCAAACCAATGTTTCCGTAGCGTTTTCTGGTATACCAACTGTCTGTCTTGTTTCTGCACCGGTGTCTGTTTCTTTGGGTCCCTTTACGGACCATTGCCCTTTTCTTCTCACTTCAAACTGTGGAGAGAATTTGCTGGGGTTGAATTTGTTAAAGAAATTGAACGCAGTAATTCATTGTTCTTCTGATGGAGTACGGCTGACGGTTTCACCACAGCAACTTCCTAATTCTCAGTTCTTGATTCGACCTTTACCTCCTGAGTTTAGCATTGTCCCGGAATGTTTATGGGCGGTAGACGACAATGATGTCGGGGTATTACAGATTGAGCCCGTTAAAATAGTTCTGAAACATGGAGTGAAACTACCACGCATTCCGCAGTACAAAATATCAGTTAAGGGCGAACGTGCTTTGAAATGCATTGTCTCCGATTTTGTGCATCGTGGGGTGATCGAGGAGATTACAGGTAGTTTGTGTTGTGTAATAGTCCGATCTTGCCTGTATATAAGAAAGGTGACAATGCAATTCCATACTGGTTCATAATTGATCTTCGTGCTATTAACAGAGTGGTCGCCCCACAATTTCCAATTGTGCCCGATGTGACGATGATATTGACAATGATTCCTGCTACGGCTACGCACTTCAGCGTTGTGGATTTAAAAAACGCTTTCTTTAGCATTCCTATACATGAGGAAAGTAGATATCTGTTTGCGTTCTCCTTGGGGGTACGCTCATTTACATTTACCAGGGCACCTCAAGGGTATACTGAAAGTCCTAGCATTTATAGTAGAGCTTTGAAAGAGCAGCTTAACACCCTTGAATTGCCACCTACTTGTACGCTGCTTCAATATGTTGATGATTTGCTTTTGGCTGCAGACTCTGAGAGTGCTTGTAAAGAAGGCACTGTACTGTTGCTTGTTCATTTAGCTAAAAATGGTCATAAAGCTTTGCTTAAAAAATTTCAATATTGTTGTCAGGAGGTCGCCTATTTAGGCTACCTCCTGTCAAAGGAGGGGAGAAGATTGACACCTGAAAGAATAAAACACATTTCTGGCATGTCTGTTCCAAATACACAGAAGGAAGTCAGAGTCTTAATAGGTATGGCTTCCTACTGTAGGTTGTGGATCCCGAACTTTTCGCTAGTGATAAAACCGATGTTGGCTTTGACGAAGAAGGGCATTTCTCTGCCACTGCCATGGAAATCGGAACATCAACGATCATTTGAGCTTCTCAAAACCGCATTATGCTCCTCACCGGTTCTGGGTACTCCAAATTATGACAAGGCCTTTGTGTTATTTGTGCATGAATGTGATGGATGTGCTTTGGCTGTGTTAACACAGGAACACGGAGGGAAGAATAGGCCGTGCGGTTACTACTCCTCCGCCCTTGATCCTGTTGCATGCGCTTTGCCAAGATGTTTGCGCGCTGTCGCTGATGCTGCCGCGTCTGTAAAACAGAGTGAGGGAATGGTCCTAGGCCATGATTTGATTTTGATGGTACCTCGCTCTGTTGATATTCTATTGAACAAAACCCAAATGCAACACCTCACCTCTGTGCGGGTAACAAGGTATGAATTAATTCTGTTTGCCCCTGACATCCAAATTAAGAGGTGTTGTGTTCTTAATCCGGCTGAACTCTTACCTTTCCCGCAAAACACTGTTTGCGGTAACGAAGAATTACATGACTGCCTGTATACCACTGAGCAAGAAACGAAGGGCAGGATAGATCTCATAGATACTCCTTTGGATAATGCAGAAGGGGAGCTGTTTTGTGATGGATCCTGCTTCAAACTTTCGGATGGTACATCTACAGCTGCTTATGCAGTTACTACATTGAGCAAAGTTGTTGAAACTAAGAGAATTTCGCATAACTCCGCGCCAGCCGCAGAGATTATAGCATTGACCCGAGCTTGTGAACTCTCCTAAGGGCGTATAGTAAATATATATACTGATAGTCAGTACGCATTTGGGGTGGCGCACAACTTTGGAAGGCTCTGTTCGGAAAGAGGGTTCCTGACCTCACATGGGACCAAGATCCAGCATGGCCCCTTGATAGTGCAATTACTCTCGGCACTCTCACTCCCTAAACAGTTAGCGATCATGAAATGTGCAGCACATCGTAAGGTCATAGATGATGTGGGCAAAGGGAACACTTTTGCAGACCTGATAGCCAGACAAATGGCCACAGACCTTAGCACGGACATGTATGCCTTGAGGGAAATGAGAGATGCTTACATAATGGATGAAGGTATTGGGTCTGTGCGAGATATTCAAACTGATGCCACAATAGAAGGATCTAAAAGGTGGGCTGAAGGAATGGGGAAATTGGATGATGAAGGGTGTTGGGTGGATACATCCAAAGGAAAATGGTTGCTGCCTGATTCATATGTATTGGCAATGGTTACGATGGCACACGGTCCTACACATGTGTGTGCCCAGCAAATCACGAAAATGTTAGAACAAGTTTGGGTGAATAACAAGATTCTGGAGACTGCGAAGAGGCATGTCCATACCTGTATGATCTGCTTACAGCACAATGTGGGTAAGGGGACAGTAACTCCAAGGGGAAGCTTTGGGCCCCCTTCTGTTCGCTTCGAGGTCATTCACTTTGATTTTATTGAGATGGAACGATGTAATAATCTGAAATATGCTCTTGTAATTATTTGTGCCTTCAGTAAATGGGTCGAGGCTTTCCCCGTTAAAGATGCTACCGCCATGACCACTACAAAGATTATGGTAAAAGAATTCTTTCCTCGATTTGGGCTCCCGAGGGTAATTTGGTCGGATAATGGTCCCCACTTTATTGCAGCAGTAATTTTGCAGATATGCACAGCTTTATGTATTGAAAAACGATTTCACTCAGCTAGACATCCTCAAAGTGCTGGGTTGGTGGAAAGACACAATGGTATCTTAAAGAATAAGCTTGCAAAAACATGTGCTGATACCAAACTGAAATGGCCAGATGCCTTACCTATTGTATTATTAGCTATGCGTACCACACCTCAGACTAAAACCGGGCTTTCTCCATTTGAGGTAGTGATGGGAGACCTGCTAACATTTGGGGTCTCCCGAAACCTAAAGCCCTGAGAGAGGTGGAAAAAGTATTGCTTGTAGACTACTGTAACCAGTTAACTAAAAACCTGTATTTCATTTATCACCAGGTGCACTCAGCTTTACCTGTACAGTTCACGGGCCCAGGACACGATATACAGCCTGGAAGTTGGGTCCTAGTGAAGGCCTACAAGAGGTCTTCCTGTCTCGCGCCTCGCTGGCGGGGACCCTACCAGGTGTTACTGGTCACCAGGACAGCAGTGCGGGTGGCTGGAAAGAAGCACTGGATCCACGTGACGCATGTCAAGAAACTTCCTCACCCGACGCCACACGTTACAGAGGAAGCAGAACCCCTCGCTGATGCTACAGTCTCTGATCTTGGAGTAGCAAACAGCGCTGTGAGTGCGTCGGAGAATTTCTCTGAGCCCGAGGAGCTTGGGAAACAGTCCATTTCGTCTCCGCACTCTCTTGAAAAATCACTTCCGGAAAACACTGTTTCGAGCTCTGCGACTTCCGTCGCCTCCGATACGTCGCTTCCCTCAGGAAGTGATGACACCTTATTTCCGGATCAGACAATTTTGGGTACCACCAGGTAAAACCTTCGACGAAGGAAATAAAACTACGGCACAGGTTTTTCGTGCATCTGGGAAAAGGAAGTGATTGGAAGTTTTCTTTTGTATAAGAAAGTTCTGTTGAACAAAAAGGGATTCTGCTGGCTAGGGTTGGGAAGGACTAAGAAATCGCGCGACCGTAGCGTCGCCAGCAACGAACATTGGGGTCGTCGATTGAGGAACTACAATGCCTGCTACCTCCGTTGCTGCTCCCCGCACTGGACTTGTGAATAAGGGGGTGACCAACTTGGACAATGAACAATGTGCCTGGGCCCCCGAAAACGTACTGCTGTGTTTTGATAATGATAATTGTTATTTTTGCAACTGCTGCTTAGGACTTTGGTATTTTGAAGAAATCTATCCTCTGAAACCTTTACTACCGACCGAGATTTTACCAACTGCTTTGACTCCCTCTGGACACCTTCACACTCTGTCCCCTAGAGACTCCCAACATAGACAAAAGTATCATAATAACACTCTAATGATAGTAATGAATGCAACTCATGCCATTTTTAATAGGAGTAATTGTTGGATTTGTACTCATTTACCGCAACATGGGAACAAGGGACTGGGATGGTATATACGTCCTTTACCTTTAACGACTGCTTGGTATGCCTCTCTTAGAGCACTATTCTTTGGCCGATGGAATTATAGCATCTAAGGGAATTTTGATGGAACTAATCTGAATGATTTCGAGAAACTTGAATTAACTCCCCTGGGATGCTCGCTTTTTGCAAATAGAAGTAAACCTAATGTTGCTTCTATTAGGCCGTCTGATAAACTATCTCTTCCTTTTCAAACTCTAATTTCCTTTAAAATGGCTCCGATAGGCAATAAGGACACCATACCTCCTTCTTATTCTATAAATCATAGCCCTGACACTGTCCCTTTTTGTGTACAATGAAATGGCACTCGGCCAATGGGAGATTTTGAAGGTTGTAAGAACATTGTAAATTTGACTGGAGAAAACAGGCCTCTGTATGTAGGGGGGCCTGTTTACTTTGTTTGTGGTAGTTTAGCATTTCCCTGGTTGCCCAAGGATTGGCAGGGAACCTGTTATTTAGGAATATTATTACCCGGGGTATTTGTAGCTGGTACATTGGAGGTTTCTAAGGCTCGCCCAATGCGGGACAAGAACGGAGATACCCCTGGGCAAGTATTGGGAGATATAGCGAAATCAGTTGTACCCTTTTGGGGACAAATAACAAACTCAGAGAACATTAGGGGACTAGCAAGGGTACTGGAGAGAACGATCAACCGGACCACGGACATACTCTACAATATGACCTTAGAGCAAAAAGCAATAAGATTGGTAGCACTCCAAAATCGGATGGCATTAGATGTCATTTTGGCAGAACGAGGTGGAGTATGCAAATTAGTGGGGTCCGCTTGCTGTGTTTTCGTACCAGATTCCTCGCCAACAATTTTTAAAGCAATACAGAACTTGCATACTCTTAGTTCTGAAGTACATATCCCTGTAGGAGATTGGAATCTTAGCACTTGGTTCTGGGATTCCTTACGATCTTGGGGTTGGAAGGTGCTTTCTGTTATTCTGGTTATTTTGGGGATCCTGCTATTCCTTTGTTGCTGTTTTCAATGTCTTCCGAGTATATGTGGAATGCTAGGGGGATGTTGTGCCCAAGCAGTGAGCACAATAGGGCATAAAATATATGCCCCAGATGCAGCATCTAAAGAATTCGTGTTACAAGAGGTTTTGATGAACGACCTAATGGCTATAGATATTACAGACAATGATTCGGGATCTATGGATGACAACATATGGAGTTATTTTCAAAAGTATTAGAAATGATGTTAGCACTTGGCATAGGCCAAAAGGAGGGTCTGTTGGAATTGAAATAATATCATGCCTCCTATTGCAGTATTTGAATGTGTGTTGGCCTACGCCAAGTTGTCTAAAATATCGTGTAAATAGATTCCGCGGCAAGGTCTTGACCTTAACGAAAACTGTGTAAGTCGCCATCTTGGATTTAGCCGCCATTTTAGGTTCTCTTGTAATATGGAAGTCACCCTGAACATCAAAATGGAGGCCGAATTACATTCTGAGTGAGATTCTGGCCTTTGTGACCTCCGCACACATGAATAAATATCTGCCTGCAGGCCACTTGTCGGGGTCGCGAACTGAGACCTTGTCCTATCCCTGACCTATGTGTAAATGAACAACTGTATCAGCGGAACTGATCAAAAAAGCATACATTATGGGATTGACCTGGCAAGGAACCCTAGGCCTGGTCTTAAGAATGGTTTACCCGCGAGGGCGTTGGCCAAAGCTGGATAAAGAGTATAAAAGCACAAATATTCCAATGTACGGTCTCTCTACTAATGCATCAAACCTTCGTTGAAGTTCGTTATGTTACTCTGAGAGCCGAATAGCTATCCGTTTGTCAATTGACTTTTTAGTAACTGTTGTAGCTTTTAAATAAAGTACTTTGTATGTCCTTTGTAACCTGTGTTGGTGTGTTTCCTTTGGGCTTCCCAGCCTCTTATCAATTTCTTTGTTTTCACAAAGGGACTCATAATAACCATGGCAGTAGCAGTAAAAACATCTGCTTTTTAATAATGGCTATTTTTTAAAATTCTACCTGATTACATGTTTGGATGGCATGTTATTGTTACTGATTGGGCTACACAAAGAGTGATGAATGGGGTACCTAAACCATATTCGCACAAGCATATTTTTAAAGGTAGGCAGTAAATCAAATACCACCATTGCAGTTTCACTCATCTGCAGTGTATTATGCGCTTCTGCACTGCCACATCTGGTTATCCTGGCCGGAAATCTGAGTTTGTGGAACACACAAACAATGTTTACAAACTACCCATGCTTAAGTAAAGTTAGATCCTCAATTTATTCTTCAGAGTCTGAACGTAAAGTTGCTTAGTAGGCCTTCACCTGGTTATAAACGGGTTCAATCATGGACTGGTATAGCCTTTGATCCCAATCCTGCTAAAAAGATCCTTTAAGGGGTTTGCAAAGTTTGGGAAATGTCTATACGCCATAAAACGTAAATGCCTCTATATAAAAAGGCCAACCTAAAACCTTTTTGTGGGAGACTTAATGGAAGAAACAAAGGGACTCACCCCCACCAGTGCTAGGAACACAACAGAGTTTGGGTTGCAGCAAATCCCCTTTGATTGGCATCTCCACCAAGAATGTGTATAGCTCCTGTCAATGATGAGCAACTATACTCCTAAGGTGCTGCAGGTCCCATCAGAGGGTTCATGAAGGGCCCAAAGTGATGCAACATAACTCAGTTTCTGCTCCTGTCCCCCAGGAGAGTCCTCCAGACTGAAGGATAAAAGACACCCCAGACCAGAGTCTTTGCAATAAACTCCATCAGGAGATGAAACAATGTTGGTTTTCTTCTGGGCCTGTCTCTTTGCTCCGCATAGCTGATTAAGGATAGCTCAGTGTGGATAAGCCTAACCTTGCTCTTTGCCTTTTACTCTTGTAGATTTGCCTAATCTCTTCATGTTGCAAGAATTACCAAAGGGACTTTTGCTATTTTTTCTTGTGATAGGCCCATTCTCTCTTTGCCTTTTACTCTTGTAGTCTTACCTAATCACTTCATGTTGCAAGAATTACCAAAGGGACTTCTGCCATGTCTTCTTAGCATAGATCTCCTTTAGGTAGCGTTCTCTTTCTGAGGGAAACAGGTTCACAAGTCAGTGGGTAATGAGTTAGGAAGTGAGGGCAGCCGGCGTCCGGACCCTCATCACAGTGTTGGAAATGAAATGATATTATGCCTCCTATCGCAGTATTTGAATGTGTATTGGCCTATGCCGAGTTGTCTAAAATATCATGTGAATAGACTCCGCGGCAAGGTCTTGACCTTAACGAAAAGTTATGTAAATCGCCATCTTGGATGTAGCCGCCATTTTAGGTTCTCTTGTAAAGTGGAAGTCACCCTGAACATCAAAATGGAGGCCGAATGAAATTCTTAGTGAGATTCTGGCCGTTGTGACCTCCGCACACACGAATAATTAATATGCCAGCAGGCCACTTGTCGGGGTCGCAAACTAAGACCTTGTCCTATCAATGACCTATGTGTAAATGAACAACTGTATCAGCGGAACTGATCAGAATGCATACATTATAGGATTGACCTGGCAAGGAACCCTAGGCCTGGACCCAAGAATGGTTAACCCGCGAGGGGGTTGGCCAAGGGCTGGATAAAGGATATAAAAGCCCAAGTATTCCAATGTAGGGCTCTCTACTAATGCATCGAACCCTCGTTGAAGTTCGTTACGTTACTCTGAGAGCCAAATAGCTATCCGTTTGTCAATTGACTTTTGGTAACTGTTGTAGCTTTTAAATAAAGCACTTGTATGTCCTTTGTAACCTGTGTTGGTGTGTTTCCTTTGGGCTTCCCAGCCTCATATCAATTTTTATGTTTTCACAGTTGGCGCCCGAACAGGGACCCTCAAGATTGATGCCGGATCATTGAAGGTTGACGCAGACTATCGAACCGGGATCGGACGGTGTGATTCTGCGGGCCCGACCGAACGAGACGCGATACCTCGGCAGTGCTGCACAATCCGATCCTTGGACGATAGTCGTGTGGTCTGACATGGCATCTTGACGAGGGTCCATTTTTGAGGCGGGCAGATTTGTCGAAACCACCAAACACAAGGTAAAATTCGTTAGGTAAGTTCTTTGATAAACCGTACGGTCCTCCTTAGGTTTGGTCAGGTGCAGTTGTGACCCGGCTCTTAATTTAACCCGGACAATTTGAATTTGGCGTATTGTATCTGCAGACACAATTATTGACCAGGTAACACCAATTTTTTGTGAAATGCCTGGGAAATTGTCTAGCTGCTTTAGGGCTCTGTTCCGCAGCGATCGACATTCTTTGGAATTTAGCCGCCCGGCACCACAGGAGGGGTCGCCGGCATGTACTATGTACTGTAAGTATGGCATTGGTAGTATAGTATTTAATGATATTTGGCACAGACAGACCAGACATGCCTCCGAATTTCAGTGGCCAATCAATGGCAGTTTTGAGATCCCCCGTATTGAATACCTAGAATCAGTCTTGCTAAAAAAGAAGGCTAGACCTGGAGCCTTTGATGTCTTACAGAATTGGAAAAAAGAAGCGTTACAGCAGCTTAAAAGTAGGGATAAACATGCACGGCATTATAAAACAAATGCAGAAAAAGCGTTGTTATATGATAAAGAAAAACATTCAGAATCAGTTAAAAATATGGATAGGGCTTTTTCACTTGGAATCCAGAAAATGTACCCCTCTAAAGATTTTCATGTTTCCGAAGAATTTATTGAAAAATTGTTAAACGAACGCAGGCCTGGTGCCTCTGCGCCACCTCCGTATGATCCTTTCTTGGGCGCTCTGCCCATTCCTGCTGTTGTTCCTGCTGTTATTCCTGCTCCCCCTGTACAACCTATTTTTCCTATTCCTCTAGTTGTTCCTCCACCTATCGCACCGCCCCTTCCTTCTACGCCGATAGTTGCACCTTTATTAAATTTACCTGCACCTCCGCTCCCGAGTGGTCCCGTATTGACTAAAGTTGATCAAGGTGCAGGATCAAAGATCGTCACTCGTAATACTGTTTCTGCAGATAAGAAACATGAATTGTTTGCATGGGCTAAGCACTGTATGGAGAAAGGTGATCAAGTTAATGTTTTTTCCACATTATCTAATTTGAACAGTTTTCCTGAGAAAAATGTTTTTATCGAAGGTTTGGGGACTCATTTATGTGTGATGTGGGGTTGATTACAAAATTCGGATCTTTAACAAGGGGTGAGAGATCTAAATGCTTTGGCACTTTCGAGGGACACAGAGCAGAAAGTATATGGTCATGTTGAAAAAATTGTTTGAGTACAGGAAGGACTTTGAAAAGTCACGAGATGAGGATGACGAAGACGATAGTATGTATGTACAGAAACGGTTCCTTCCGTGTCGTAGATCGGCACCTGAGGAAGTACGAATTTGTACCAAAGATGCGATTCGATGGATCTCGGATTCATCGATTCCGCCAGATGAAGTGCATGACACGTATAGTCAGTATACAGTAGAAATGCAAAGAAAGGTAATTCAGGTAATGGTACAGTACCTGCAAGAAGAATGTGTAAGAAAGAAGGTTAGTTGCCCCATAGAATTGTTGGGGATTTGTAAAAGGGCTTTTTCGCCCGACACTTCTTCGGCTGCCTTAGCGCTCGACCTGGCTCTGTTGCTTAGTAAGCGGCCGGAGGTACCTATATCTCAGTTGCCTATGAGAGAGGATCCTCCGACCTTTGTCCCAAGAGTTGAGATTCCCATCAATGCTGGGACTGGTGCCCCCGCTGTGGATATCCCTGCACATTATGTATCACAATTCGTTCACGTCCCGTTTTCACGACAGGAAGTGAACACTATTAGACAATCAGTTCCCGATATCAGGAAAAACCCGACGCGGTTTTACAAAGAGATAGAGTCCCTCTTGCAGTCCTCTGTGTTCACCTTAAGTGATATTGACTTGCTATTCCCTGTACTCCTACCCATAGATGTATGGAAGCAGGTTCGGACAATAGACGATGTGCCAGGGTTGGGAGATACGTGGGCTAATATGATTAGGATTGATGGGGAAAGACCAGCAGGTGAGAAACCGCCACAGGTAATACTTACTTTGCCTGATAGAATTGTCGCAAAATTAAAAACTATAATTCCAGAGAAAATAATTATTTGGGACAAGCTTACGGCCTGTGTTCAAGAGAAAACTGAAGGCGCCACCGAATTCTTTAACAGATTCGAGCAGGTATTTTCTGACTTCAGTGGACAGGATTTGGGTACAGAGTCTGGGAAAAGGTTGTTTGTGGACAAATTTGTACGTGGATTGTTGCCCTACATCCAGTCACAGATTATGTCCTCTGAGAGCGCTTGGCAGGCGAAATCTCAATCTGAGGTTTTGCACATGGCTCAGTATTATGAGAACCATGTTAATAATGAGAAGGACAAATTAGAAAAGAGGAAAGGAGATTTGAAAACCAAAGTATTATTACAACAAATTGTTAGAAACCCCAGAGGAGGCATGACACAGACTAGAGGTCAGTATCTCCCAAAAGGAAATGCTCCTTTGTTTTCTGTGAATATTAATCAATGTGCTTATTGCCACCAGGAAGGTCATTGGCGAGCACAGTGCCCCGTCCTTCCACAAAGGTCAAACAGTGCGTTTGGGAGTATGGATAGACGACCTAGGGGCCACCCTGGAGCAGGGGGCCCTGATAGAGGTCAGTTTTTGCAAGATCCTCAGCAACCTTTTTCACGGGAAAATCAGACCTCGAGTGTGGACTCGAGGAACATATTTGATCACCCTTCTGCTGCCTACCTTTCTGAAGAACTTCCTTCTGATGATACTCTATTTCATTAGGACTGCCCGAAGCAGGGTTTGGAACCTTCACCTATTCCCATTAATCAGAAAGGCCCCTACGTTGAATTATTAGTAGTGAATAGGAAACACCAGTTTTTGATAGACACTGGAGCGCAGAAGTGCTCCATTGATCATTCTCGGGTTCCAAACATTCCACTGTCAGGGCAAACCAATGTTTCCGTAGGGTTTTCTGGTATACCAACTGTCTGTTTGGTTTCTGCACCGGTGTCTGTTTCTTTGGGTCCCTTTACAGACCATTGCCCTTTTCTTCTCACTTCAAACTGTGGAGAGAATTTGCTGGGGTTGAATTTGTTAAAGAAATTGAACGCAGTAATCCATTGTTCTTCTGATGGAGTACGGCTGACGGTTTCACCACAGCAACTTCCTAATTCTCAGTTCTTGATTCGACCTTTACCTCCTGAGTTTAGCATTGTCCCGGAATGTTTATGGGCGGTAGACGTCAATGATGTTGGGGTATTACAGATTGAGCCCGTTAAAATAGTTCTGAAACATGGAGTGAAACTACCACGCATTCCGCAGTATAAAATATCAGTTGAGGGCGAACGTGCTTTGAAATGCATTGTCTCCGATTTTGTGCATCGTGGGGTGATCGAGGAGATTACAGGTAGTTTGTGTAATAGTCCGATCTTTCCTGTATATAAGAAAGGCGACAATGCAATTCCATACTGGTTCATAATTGATCTTCGTGCTATTAACAGAGTGGTCGCCCCACAATTTCCAATTGTGCCCGATGTGACGACGATATTGACAATGATCCCTGCTACGGCTACGCACTTCAGCGTTGTGGATTTAAAAAACGCTTTCTTTAGCATTCCTATACATGAGGAAAGTAGATATCTGTTTGCGTTCTCCTTGGGGGTACGCTCATTTACATTTACCAGGGCACCTCAAGGGTATACTGAAAGTCCTAGCATTTATAGTAGAGCTTTGAAAGAGCAGCTTCACACCCTTGAATTGCCACCTACTTGTACGCTGCTTCAATATGTTGATGATTTGCTTTTGGCTGCAGACTCTGAGAGTGCTTGTAAAGAAGGCACTGTACTGTTGCTTGTTCATTTAGCTAAAAATGGTCATAAAGCTTTGCTTAAAAAATTTCAATATTGTTGTCAGGAGGTCGCCTATTTAGGCTACCTCCTGTCAAAGGAGGGGAGAAGATTGACACCTGAAAGACTAAAACACATTTCTGGCATGTCTGTTCCAAATACACAAAAGGAAGTCAGAGCCTTAATAGGTATGGCTTCTTACTGTAGGTTGTGGATCCCGAACTTTTCGCTAGTGATAAAACCGATGTTGGCTTTGACGAAGAAGGGCATTTCTCTGCCACCGCCATGGAAATCGGAACATCAACGATCATTTGAGCTTCTCAAAACCGCATTATGCTCTGCACCGGTTCTGGGTACTCCAAATTATGACAAGGCCTTTGTGTTATTTGTGCATGAATGTGATGGATGTGCTTTGGCTGTGTTAACACAGGAACACGGAGGGAAGAATAGGCCGTGCGGTTACTACTCCTCCGCCCTTGATCCTGTCGCATGCGCTTTGCCAAGATGTTTGCGCGCTGTCGCTGCTGCTGCCGCGTCTGTAAAACAGAGTGAGGGAATGGTCCTAGGCCATGATTTGATTTTGATGGTACCTCACTCTGTTGATATTCTATTGAACAAAACCCAAATGCAACACCTCACCTCTGCGCGGTTAACAAGGTATGAATTAATTCTGTTTGTCCCTGACATCCAAATTAAGAGGTGTTGTGTTCTTAATCCGGCTTAACTCTTACCTTTCCCGCAAAACACTGTTTGCGGTGACGAAGAATTACATGACTGCCTGTATACCACTGAACAAGAAACAAAGGGCAGGATAGATCTCATAGATACTCCTTTGGATAATGCAGAAGGGGAGCTGTTTTGCGATGGCTCCTGCATCAAACTTTCGGATGGTAGATCTACAGCTGCTTATGCAGTTACTACATTGAGCAAAGTTGTTGAAACTAAGAGAATTTCGCATAACTCCGCGCCGGCCGCAGACATTATAGCGTTGACCCGAGCTTGTGAACTCTCCCAAGGGCGTATAGTAAATATATATACTGATAGTCAGTACGCATTTGGGGTGGCTCACAACTTTGGAAGGCTCTGGTCGGAAAGAGGGTTCCTGACCTCACATGGGACCAAGATCCAGCATGGCCCCTTGATAGTGCAATTACTCTTGGCACTCTCGCTCCTTAAACAGTTAGCGATCATGAAATGTGCAGCACATCGTAAGGTCATAGATGATGTGGGCAAAGGGAACGCTTTTGCGGAACTGATAGCCAGACAAATGGCCACAGACCTTAGCACGGACATGTATGCCTTGAGGGAAATGAGAGATGCTTACATAATGGATGAAGGTATTGGGTCTGTGCGAGATATTCAAACTGATGCCACAATAGAAGGATCTAAAAGGTAGGCTGAAGGAATGGGTAAATTGGATGATGAAGGGTGTTGGGTGGATACATCCGAAGGAAAATGGTTGCTCCCTGATTCATATGCATTGGCAATGGTTACGATGGCACACGGTCCTACACATGTGTGTGCCCAGCAAATCACGAAAATGTTAGAACAAGTTTGGGTGAATAACACGATTCTGGAGACTGCGAAGAGGCATGTCCAGAACTGTATGATCTGCTTACAGCATAATGTGGGTAAGGGGACAGTAACTCCAAGGGGAAGCTTTGGGCCCCCATCTGTTCCCTTCGAGGTCATTCACTTTGATTTTATTGAGATGGAACGATGTAATAATCTGAAATATGTTCTTGTAATTATTTGTGCCTTCAGTAAATGGGTCGAGGCTTTCCCCGTTAAAGATGCTACTGCCATGACCACTGCAAAGATTATGGTAAAAGAATTCTTTCCTCGATTTGGGCTCCCGAGGGTAATTTGGTCGGATAATGGTCCCCACTTTATTGCAGCAGTAATTTTGCAGATATGCACAGCTTTATGTATTGAAAAACGATTTCACTCAGCTAGACATCCTCAAAGTGCTGGGTTGGTGGAAAGACACAATGGTATCTTAAAGAATAAGCTTGCAAAAACATGTGCTGATACCAAACTGAAATGGCCAGATGCCTTACCTATTGTATTATTAGCTATGCGTACCACACCTCAGACTAAAACCGGGCTTTCTCCATTTGAGGTAGTGATGGGGAGACCTGCTAACATTTGGGGTCTCCCGAAACCTAAAGCCCTGAGATAGGTGGAAAAAGTATTGCTTGTAGACTACTGTAACCAGTTAACTAAAAACCTGTATTTCATTTATCACCAGGGGCACTCAGTTTTACCTGTACGGTTCAGAGGCCCAGGACACGATATACAGCCTGGAAGTTGGGTCCTAGTGAAGGCCTACGAGAGGTCTTCCTGTCTAGCGCCTCGCTGTCGGGGACCCTACCAGGTGTTACTGGTCACCAGGACAGCAGTGCGGGTGGCTGGAAAGAAGCACTGGATCCACGTGACGCATGTCAAGAAACTTCCTCACCCGACGCCACACGTTACAGAAGAAGCAGAACCCCTCGCTGATGCTACTGTCTCTGAACTTGGAGTAGCAAACAGCGCTGTGAGTGCGTCTGAGAATTTCTCTGAGCCCGAGGAGCTTGGGGAACAGTCCATTTCGTCTCCGCACTCTCTTGAAAAATCACTTCCGGAAAACACTGTTTCAAGCTCTGCGACTTCCGTCGCCTCCGATACGTCGCTTCCCTCAGGAAGTGACGACACCTTATTTCCGGATCAGACAATTTTGGGTACCACCAGGTACAACCTTCGACGAAGGAAATAAAACTACGGCACGGGTTTTTCGTGCATCTGGGAAAAGGAAGTGATTGGAAGTTTTCTTTTGTATAAGAAAGTTCTGTTGAACAAAAAGGGATTCTGCTGGCTAGGGTTGGGAAGGACTAAGAAATCGCGCGACCATAGTGTCGCCAGCAACGAACATTGGGGTCGTCGATTGAGGAACTACAATGCCTGCCACCTCCGCTGCTCCCCGCACTGGACTTGTGAATAAGGGGGTGACCAACTTGGACAATGAACAATGTGGCTGGGCCCCCGAAAATGTACTGCTGTGTTTTGATAATGATAATTGTTATTTTTGCAACTGCTGCTGTAGGACTTTGGTATTTTGAAGAAATCTATCCTCTGAAACCTTTACTACCGACGAGATTGTACCAACTGCTTTGACTCCCTCTGGACATCTTCACACTATGTCCCCTAGAGACTCCCAACATAGACAAAAGTATCATGCAATTATAATAACACTCTAATGGTAGTAATGAATGCAACTCATGCCATTTTTAATAGGAGTAATTGTTGGATTTGTACTCATTTACCGCAACATGGGAACAAGGGACTGGGATGGTATATGCATCCTTTACCTTTAACGACTGCTTGGTATGCCTCTCTTAGAGCACTATTCTTTGGCCGATGGAATGATAGCATCTCAGGGAACTTTGATGGAACTAATCTGAATGATTTCGAGAAACGTGAATTAACTCCCCTGGGATGCTCGCTTTTTGCAAATAGAAGTAAACCTAATGTCGCTTCTATTAGGCCGTCTGATAAACTATCTCTTCCTTTTCAAACTCTAATTTCCTTTAAAATTGCTCCGATAGGCAATAAGGATGCTGTACCTCCTTCTTATTCTATAAATCATAGCCCTGACTCTGTTCCCTTTTGTGTACAATGAAATGGCACTCGGCCAATGGGAGATTTTGAAGGTTGTAAGAACATTGTAAATTTGACTGGAGAAAACAGGCCTCTGTATGTAGGGGGGCCTGTTTACTTTGTTTGTGGTAGTTTAGCATTTCCCTGGTTGCCCAAGGATTGGCAGGGAACCTGTTATTTAGGAATATTATTACCCGGGGTATTTGTAGCTGGTACATTGGAGGTTTCTTAGCTCGCCCAAGGCGGGACAAGAACGTAGATACCCCTGGGCAAGTATTGGGAGATATAGCGAAATCAGTTGTACCCTTTTGGGGACAAATAACAAACTCAGAGAACATTAGGGGATTAGCAAGGGTACTGGAGAGAACGATCAACCGGACCACTTACATACTCTACAATATGACCTTAGAGCAAAAAGCAATAAGATTGGTAGCACTCCAAAATCGGATGGCATTAGATGTCATTTTGGCAGAACGAGGTGGAGTATGCAAATTAGTGGGGTCCGCTTGCTGTGTTTTCGTACCAGATTCCTCGCCAACAATTTTTAAAGCAATACAGAACTTGCATACTCTTAGTTCTGAAGTACATATCTCTGTAGGAGAATGGAATCTTAGCACTTGGTTCTGGGATTCCTTACGATCTTGGGGTTGGAAGGTGCTTTCTGTTATTCTGCTTATTTTGGGGATCCTGCTATTCCTTTGTTGCTGTTTTCAATGTCTTCCGAGTATATGTGGAATGCTAGGGGGATGTTGTGCCCAAGCAGTGAGCACAATAGGGCATACAATATATGCCCCAGATGCAGCATCGAAAGAATTCGTGTTACAAGAGGTTTTGATGAACGACCTAATGGCTATAGATATTACAGACAATGATTCGGGATCCATGGATGACAACACATGGAGTTATTTTCAAAAGTATTAGAAATGATGTTAGCACTTGGCATAGGCCAAAAGGAGGGTCTGTTGGAATTGAAATAATATTTTGCCTCCTATCGCAGTATTTGAATGTGTGTTGCCCTACGCCAAGTTGTCTAAAATATTGTGTAATTAGATTCCGCGGCAAGGTCTTGACCTTAACGAAAACTGTGTAAGTCGCCATCTTGGATTTAGCCGCCATTTTAGGTTCTCTTGTAATATGGAAGTCACCCTGAACATCAAAATGGAGGCCAAATGACATTCTGAGTGAGATTCTGGCCGTTGTGACCTCCGCACACATGAATAAATAATATGCCTGCAGGCCACTTGTCGGGGTCGCGAACTGAGACCTTGTCCTATCCCTGACCTATGTGTAAATGAACAACTGTATCAGCGGAACTGATCAAAAATGCATACATTATGGAATTGACCTGGCAAGGAACCCTAGGCCTGGTCTTAAGAATGGTTTACCCGCGAGGGGGTTGGCCAGAGCTGGATAAAGAGTACAAAAGCACAAATATTCCAATGTACGGTCACTCTACTAATGCATCAAACCTTCGTTGAAGTTCGTTACGTTACTCTGAGAGCCGAATAGCTATCCGTTTGTCAATTGACTTTTTGGTAACTGTTGTAGCTTTTAAATAAAGCACTTTGTATGTCCTTTGTAACCTGTGTTGATGTGTTTCCTTTGGGCTTCCCAGCCTCATATCAATTTCTTTGTTTTCACAAAGGGACTCATAATAACCATGGCAGTAGCAGTAAAAACATCTGCTTTTTAATAATGGATATTTTTTACAATTCTACCTGATTACATGTTTGGATGGCAAGTTATTGTTACTGATTGGGCTACACAAAAAGTGATGAATGGGGTACCTAAACCATATTCGCACAAGCATATTTTTAAAGGTAGGCAGTAAATCAAATACCACCATTGCAGTTTCACTCATCTGCAGTGTATTATGCGCTTCTGCACTGCCACATCTGGTTATCCTGGCCGGAAATCTGAGTTTGTTGAACACACAAACAATGTTTACAAACTACCCATGCTTAAGTAAAGTTAGAACCTCAATTTATTCTTCAGAGTCTTAACGTAAAGTTGCTTAGTAGGCCTTCACCTGGTTATAAACGGGTTCAATCATGGACTGGTATAGCCTTTGATCCCAATCCTGCTAAAAAGATCCATTAAGGGGTTTGCAAAGTTTGGGAAATGTCTTTACGCCATAAAACGTAAATGCCTCTATATAAAAAGGCCAACCTAAAGCCTTTTTGTTGGAGACTTAATGGAAGAAACAAAGGGACTCACCCCCACCAGTGCTAGGAACACAACAGAGTTTGGGTTGCAGCAAATCCCCTTTGAGTGGCATCTCCACCAAGAATGTGTATAGTTCCTGTCAATGATGAGCAACTATACTCCTAAGGTGCTGCAGGTCCCATCAGAGGGTTCATGAAGGGCCCAAAGTGATGCAACATAACTCAGTTTCTGCTCCTGTCCCCAGGAGAGTCCTCCAGACTGAAGGATAAAAGACACCCCAGACCAGGGTCTTTGCAATAAACTCCATCAGGAGATGAAACAATGTTGGTTTTCTCCAGGGCCTGTCTCTTTGCTCCGCATAGCTGATTAGGGATAGCTCAGTGTGGATAAGCCTAACCTGCTCTTGTGATAGGCCCATTCTCTCTTTGCCTTTTACTCTTGTAGTTTTGCCTAATCTCTTCATGTTGCAAGAATTACCAAAGGGACTTCTGCTATTTTTTCTTGTGATAGGCCCATTCTCTCTTTGCCGTTTACTCTTGTAGTCTTGCCTAATCGCTTCATGTTGCAAGAATTACCAAAGGGACTTCTGCTATGTCTTCTTAGCATAGATCTCCTTTAGGTAGTGTTCTCTTTCTGAGGGAAACAGGTTCACAAGTCAGTGGGTAATGAGTTAGGAAGTGAGGGCAGCCGGCGTCCGGACCCTCATCACAGTGTTGGAAATGAAATGATATTATGCCTCCTATCGCAGTATTTGAATGTGTATTGGCCTACGCCAAGTTGTCTAAAATATCATGTGAATAGACTCCGTGGCAAGGTCTTGACCTTAACGAAAAGTTATGTAAGTCGCCATCTTGGATGTAGCCGCCATTTTAGGTTCTCTTGTAAAGTGGAAGTCACCCTGAACATCAAAATGGAGGCCGAATGACATTCTGAGTGAGATTCTGGCCGTTGTGACCTCCGCACACACGAATAATTAATATGCCTGCAGGCCACTTGTCGGGGTCGCGAACTAAGACCTTGTCCTATCACTGACCTATGTGTAAATGAACAACTGTATCAGCGGAACTGATCAGAATGCATACATTATAGGATTGACCTGGCAAGGAACCCTAGGCCTGGTCCCAAGAATGGTTAACCCGCGAGGGGGTTGGCCACGGGCTGGATAAAGGATATAAAAGCCCAAGTATTCCAATGTACGGGCTCTCTACTAATGCATCGAACCCTCGTTGAAGTTCGTTACGTTACTCTGAGAGCCGAATAGCTATCCGTTTGTCAATTGACTTTTGGTAACTGTTGTAGCTTTTAAATAAAGCACTTGTATGTCCTTTGTAACCTGTGTTGGTGTGTTTCCTTTGGGCTTCCCAGCCTCATTTCAATTTCTTTGTTTTCACAGTTGGCGCCCGAATAGGGACCCTCAAGATTGATGCCGGATCATTGAAGGTTGACGCAGATTATCGAACCGGGATCGGACGGTGTGATTCTGTGGGCCCGACCGATCGAGACGCGATACCTCGGCAGCGCTGCACGATCCGATCCTTGGACGATAGTCGTGTGGTCTGACACGGCATCTTGACGAGGGTCCATTTTTGAGGCGGGCAGATTTGTCGAAACCACCAAACACAAGGTAAAATTCGTTAGGTAAGTTCTTTGATAAACCGTACGGTCCTCCTTAGGTTTGGTCAGGTGCAGTCGTGACCCGGCTCTTAATTTAACCCTGACAATTTGAATTTGGCGTATTGTATCTGCAGACACATTTATTGACCAGGTAACACCAATTCTTTGTGAAATGCCTGGGAAATTGTCTAGCTGCTTTAGGGCTCTGTTCCGCAGCGATCGACAATCCTTGGAATTTAGCCACCCTGCACCACAGGAGGGGTTGCCGGCATGTACTATGTACTGTAAGTATGGCATTGGTAGTATAGTATTTAATGATATTTGGCACAGACAGACCAGACATGCCTCCGAATTTCAGTGGCCAATCAACGGTAGTTTTGAGATCCCCGTATTGAATACTTAGAATCAATCTTGCTAAAAAAGAAGGCTAGACCTGCAGCCCTTGATGTTTTACAGAATTGGAAAAAAGAAGCGTTACAGCAGCTTAAAAGTAGGGACAAACATGTGCGCCGTCATAAGACAAACGCCGAAAAGGCGTTGTTATATGATAAAGAGAAACATTCAGAATCAGTTAAAAATATGGATAGGGCCTTTTCACTTGGAATCCAGAAAATTTACCCCTCTAGAGATTTCCATGTTTCTGAAGAATTTATAGAGAAATTGTTAAACGAACGCAGGCCTGATGCCTCAGCGCCACCTCCGTATGTTCCTATTTTGTGCACTCTGCCCATTCCTGCTGTCGTTCCTGCCGTTATCCCTGTTCCCCCTGTACAACCTATTATTCCTAGTCCCATAGTTGTTGTTCCTCCACCCATCGCACCGCTCCTTCCTTCTGCACCGATAGTTGCACCTTTATTAAATTTACCTACACCTCCACTCCCGAGTGGCCCCGTATTGACTAAAGTTGATCAAGGTGCAGGATCAAAGATCGTCACTCGTAATACTGTTTCTGCAGATAAGAAACATGAATTGTTTGCATGGGCTAAGCACTGCATGGAGAAAGGTGATCAAGTTAATGTTTTTTCCACATTATCTAATTTGAACAGTTTTCCTGAGAAAAATGTTTTTATCGAAGGTTTGGGGACTCATTTATGTGTGATGTGGGGTAGATTACAAAATTCGGATCTTCCACAAGGGGTGAGAGATCTATATGCTTTGGCACTTTCGAGGGACACAGAGCAGAAAGTATATGGTAATGTTGAAAAAATTGTTTGAGTACAGGAAGGACTTTGAAAAGTCACGAGATGAGGATGACGAAGACGATAGTATGTATCTACAGAAACGGTTCCTTCCGTGTCGTATATCGGCACCTGAGGAAGTACGAATTTGTACCAAAGATGCGATTCGATGCATCTCGGATTCATCGATTCCGCCAGATGAAGTGCATGACACGTATAGTCAGTATACAGTAGAAATGCAAAGAAAGGTAATTCAGGTAATGGTACAGTACCTGCAAGAAGAATGTGTAAGAAAGAAGGTTAGTTGCCCCATAGAATTGTTGGAGATTTGTAAAAGGGCTTTTTCGCCCGACACTTCTTCGGCTGCCTTAGCGCTCGACCTGGCTCTGTTGCTTAGTAAGCGGCCGGAGGTACCTATATCTCAGTTGCCTATGAGAGAGGATCCTCCGACCTTTATCCCAAGAGCTGAGATTCCCACCAACGCTGGGACTGGTGCCCCCGCTGTGGATATCCCTGCACATTATGTATCACAATTCGTTCATGTCCCGTTTTCACGACAGGAAGTGAACACTATTAGACAATCAGTTCCCGATATCAGGAAAAACCCGACGGGGTTTTACAAAGAGATAGAGTCCGTCTTGCAGTCCTCTGTGTTCCCCTTAAGTGATATTGACTTGCTATTCCCTGTACTCCTACCCATAGATGTATGGAAGCAGGTTCAGACAATAGACGATGTGCCGGGGTTGGGAGATACGTGGGCTAATATGATTAGGATTGATGGGGAAAGACCAGCAGGTGAGAAACCACCACAGGTAATACTTACTTTGCCTGATAGAATTGTCGCAAAATTAAAAACTATAATTCCAGAGAAAAGAATTATTTGGGACAAGCTTACGGCCTGTGTTCAAGGGAAAACTGAAGGCGCCACCTAATTCTTTAACAGATTCGAGCAGATATTTTTTGACTTCAGTGGGCAGGATTTGGGTACAGAGTATGGGAAAAGGTGGTTTGTGGACAAATTTGTATGTGGATTGTTGCCCGACATCCAGTCACAGATTATGTCCTCTGAGAGCGCTTGGCAGGCGAAATCTCAATCTGAGGTTTTGCACATGGCTCAGTATTGTGGGATGTTTTTACCCATGCATCCGAGCCCTACCTCAAAAACTGTGCAGTACTGACATGGAAAACATTATGATGGCCAGAGCTTCCCAGAAAATGCACAGGGAAATGAATGAAGAATAGGCTGCCACTCATTTTTGCCGATGTTATGGGCACAGAAGGGCACTGCCTAAAACCACCATTGGACTACCCACACAATAGTTTGAAACCATTGGGAATGGCAATGCTGATTGCCAAAAGCAACCTAGAATTTTGGGGAATTCATTTTCTTAAATCCCAAAAATGGTTTCATTACCAGTACTCACCACTATCAGAAAGCCGGCGTTTTAAAACAACACCAGACTTTTTTTCTTTTTTTGTGTAAAACTGAATAAATGAACCCAAAGCATGCCAAAGAAAGACTTACTGAGAGGTGGATCCAATGTAAAGTTATATTCTGAAGTGACTTGAAGGTTTATAACAAGACTAGCTGAGCTGTGGATTTCAGCAGTTTAAGTAAATTTGGACTGGAAGACACTAAAAATCTAAATGTTTAAAAGAAATGAGTGACCTACTTTTGAGTGTCACATAGGTTGCAATTGTTTAAATGTCATAGTTTAAACTTAGAATCAGCATTTTAGCTGCATATGTAAAAATTGGTAGTTTTATTTGAATGCAGAAAACTGGGTAACTAAAAGTGACATTAGCTGGGGGTTGGCTTAAGGAACTGAATTCTGCCCACCAGCTACCCCCGACAGGAGTTGAGACTTGCACAACAGCTGTGTTCCCAGGCCTACCTGCCTTTTGCTGCTCCCACCAAAAGGGATATGACACTTCTCTGATTGGATTACCAAGGGACTGCTAGAGGCTAAAAATAGGACCCAGGCAGAGGGTTTATGGAAGTGGCCATAAATGGCTTCCTCTTGAACAATGGGCCTTCCAGGGCCCAGGCAGATGGTTTATTGCAGGGGTAATAAAAATGGCTTCCTCTTGGCAGAAACTGGGAGGGGGAGAAACTGGAGACAGAGGCTGAGCTTGAAGAAAGTGGAAAGACCTGTTTCTGTACCATGTGACCTGAAAAGACACACCCCTGTAGCCAGAATATGGTTTTAGAAAAAGATGAATAACTCATAGTACGGACTTGTCATAATTATTTAAATGATACCATAATTCTTGTGATTTTTCTGCCCACATTTTAAGAGGTTTTTAGAACCGGTGGCATGATCTGGGGGCAAGCTAGCAGTTAAGAGGGTATTACTGAAAATGTATGCATGTTAAAAATCTGACACTTCATCAAGTAATGCCCATACTCCTTGCGCACATGTGTATATATTTGGGGTAATGTCCGATATTACGAAACCAGTTAAAAAGTGCAAATGTTGCCATTTCTCAATTCAAGCTCTCAGGAAGAGCAGATTTGGACAGGGTATACCTCCTGTGATATGTGATGGGTGCATGTAATTTTAAACAAATGTGTACCTGTGCAAATATGTCTTTTGGGTCGAAATATAGATTGTGTGTAATTTGACAGGGGTGGGTTCTCTGTACCATAAACAGACCTCATCATGATGACACTTCATTTCATTCCCCCAATAAAGGGGAAGAGAATGAAGTGGCCAATGACAAGTGGAGAGGGATAGGGCCTAGGAAGCTAGCCTCTCCACCCATTTTCAAAACACATAAAAGCAGACTGTCAGGACCGATAGGGACATTCAATTCCATTTGCTGCGGAGCATGCTGCCGGACCATACAACATCCAGAGATCCAGACTTCAAATCCATCAATCTCCAGAATCCAGAGAGGCTAGACCAGCAGAGCAGAGCTGACCCAGACCGCTGTTAGCAGAACCAGAGAGCTGACCCAGATCACTGTGAAGAGACCCAGACCAGACCGGAGTCCAGTCCAAAACCTGACCAGGTCCGTGGCGAGGCCTAATTCAAAAATATATTGTGAGTACCTAGCAGAACTGTGCAGAACCAATCTCTTAGTTAAAATAATATAATTCAATCTATTTTAATCTAAGTAGAACTGCCTAAAAGCTGTCACCTGTCATTTTCTAGCTGCTAGCTGTCACTTGTCACTTTGAACTTTAAAATTTCAAATCTGAAAAACGACCTTTACCATATCGCTCATATCTCCGTGACCGTTTGTCTTAGAGACTTGCAGTAACTTTCCTCTGAAAGCTGGGAATCTTGGCTTTTCAACGAACCTAGAACCGCATTCCTATTCCATACACTTTTGCCGCAATCGCGAAAAACGCACTCACGAATTTGCAGCGATTTGCGAATTTCTCCACGTGTGAAAACAGCAGTTTTCTTGCTCTCATTTGCCAAAAATTCGTTTAACCTGCTAGTTACTCCTAGATCCTTGCTAAAGTGAGCCTGAACTCATCCCAAGTATATTTCACTCACCCTGAACCTCCTAAAGTGAATTAAAACCATTTTCAGCATATTCCTCACTTCATTGCCAGCACATATAAAAGCATTGTGGGCCTGTGTTTCAAACTTCTGTAGTCTAAGCTTGCTGGGGTGAACTGAATTACATTTGATTGCATTTCTGAGAACTGTATGCTTTCCTTCCATTTTCATTGCATTGCATCAAGGGGGGAGGGGATTGCCAGAAGAAAGTGATTACATTGTTTTGTGGAAATCATATTGAGTATTTTCTGTATTGCATTTTCATTCAACATTACATCCATCTGAACTTATATAAAATATTCTCTACCACCTTATTCTTCTATTCCTATTCACAAGTGTGCTAGTGCCAGACTATCCATTATTGATTACTGCTCAGATTAAGTGTGATATCCAATTATTAATTATTATAAAGTGTGATATATATATCTATTGTTTAAATTATCAAATAAACCTTTTAAACTTGCAAAACAGAACTACTTCTTGGCTCAGTGGGGTCAGGGGGATTCCAAGAGAGGGGTGTTATATAGGGGTAGTCATCCAGAACTGGACATAAAGACATATATAAAAAAGGGTTTTCATTCAGTATTCTAGACTAGGTGTTGACTTAGCTGTAGTGTTGAATTGAATCCTCTTACAAATTGGGGGCTCGTGCCGGACGTTTGGATTAGATCTATCACTTGTGCAGATTAATACAGCGTGCCAGCTGACCAGATACACATATCCGGTCGGATCACACGCTGTGTTACGCTGTAAAGCACTCCTCAAAGGAACGCTCTAAGGAAAAGGTCTGTTTTGCAAAAATAAAATACAAGCTTCTGTAAGTCAGGACAGAGACCAATCTCTAGAATGATGACCTTAGTAGACATGAAAATAGCCAGAGAGCACTTCTTACATAAGTTATTTGTGAGAGGTGAGTGGACTCACCAGGACCACATCGTCTGGTTGCAGGCCATCACGCAACAGGTCACTGAAACAGGGTCAGATACATGGGGAGATCAGGGTCCCCTACATGTGGCCCTGAGTGAACTATATATGGCTCCTAAAGCTAAGGATGAACAAGACAAGATGGTTAGGATAGCGGCATACCTGTACCTATATATGGGAGACATGCAGGATAAATGTACTGAAAGCCAAGATCTGGCGAATAAGCGACAGATGGCATTAGAGAAGGTCCAATCTGACCTGGTCTCTTCTGAGCAGAGGCTGCAGGAGAGCCAGGAGTCAGAAAATGAGAGTAGACAGCACATCATTAAAATAAAGAGGGATATGGACATCCTGCAACAGGAAAAGGCTGACCAGGATACCAGATTTCTGGCCTTGCAGAAGGAGTACCAAGAAGGTTTGGACTCCCTACTGCAGAGCCAGAAAAAGCTAGAGCAACAATTAGACATTAACAGGGCATGCACGGAGCAGGTAGCCACCCTGCAAAGTCATCTAGATAGAGTGAAGGCAGAGAGCAACAAGCTAATTTTGAAAGACCTGGATACCCAGGCAGAGTTTGATGAAGAACGCCAGAAAGCTGGTGCCTTTCAAAGGCAGAGGGACGACCTGGCGGCATAAATGCAGGCTCTTAGTCAGGAAAGAGACGCCTTAGGCCAGGAAGTCTGCCATTTCAAAAGAAAAACAGAAGAAAATCACTTGGCCCTCCAGGGGCTGGGTGACCTCCAAAAAGAACACCAGAACTTTTTAGAACACACCAGGAAGGTGGAGGATGCTCTGGCAAGAAAGGAGCAGGCCAATAGGGACACAGCTCAGGAGGTAACCCTCCTGCAGCAAAAACTGGCCCAGTGCTCCAGGACCAATCAGGAGGCACAGAGAGAGAATGAGGCTCTCTGCCAGCACAATGATAGACTCCAACAACAGGTAGCGATGCAGGAGAGACTGATAGAGTCTAGTAAGGCCTTAACTGAGGAACTGAAGGCGCAGGCTCTTGCATTGCAACAGGGAGCAGGGGCGGATCGAGATGAGGTTCGCTGGGAAAAAGAAACTCCTGAGCATAACCCCAGGAGCCCTAGTACCAGAGGCCTTTATATCTCTCAGTCCCTGGACTCTGCCACCCCCATGTCCCCTGGCGCACATGAGCACAGGGCCACAGGGATGGCAGATTACTATCCAGCCAGAAGCATGGGGCTCATAGGCCAGTACCACCCAGGAATGGAGGGGCGGGCATCCAGGTATGGGCACCCAAGCACAGTGCAATTTGATGGGGAACCCCAGGAGAGTAGGCCCATTAAGGGCATCCTGAAAACCTCTGCCCAGTTAGGTCAGTGGGGGGGGTACCCATCAAATCCTGGCAGCAAGGAGGGATCTGAAGACTCCTCTGAGCGGTACAGGACACAGGAGACCAGGTCCCCACATTCTGCCAGCCATTCCCAGGCTCGCAGAATCCGGGAAAACCTGGAAGAACAGACAGGAACCTCTGGGAGCAGTGCCTCTGAGTCAGAAGATGAATGGACCAGGGTTACCCGGACCAAAAGGTCCAATAAGACAAAAAGGGCCTTGCTTAAGGTCCCCTTAAAGCAGATTAAGGCAATCAGGAGCGTCATCACGCCTTATCATAAGAACGCCAAGTATTCCGTATGGGAACACTTGGAGCTCTATGAGCAAATGATGGAGACTTTCCATTTGAAGGACAGCAGTAGCTGCATCCAGTACGTCAAATGGACATTCTCCCCAGAATACTCCAGTTTCTTTGTGGGGCTGGAGGACCAAAATCATTTAAGATGGTCCACCTATAAGGCGGCCATCTTGAAACATTTTTCTGTTCACAGAAATCCTCAAGAGGCTCGCAAGGCAGCCTACAATTTGCAATGTGGGGAGGATCAGGCCCCACAAGAATTTGTGCAAGAACTGAAACGTGCATTTGCGCAGACCACCAGAAGGGTGCGCACGGATATCAGAGAATTTATTAATACGTTTTTCCATGCCTTGCCCAAATACATAATGACCCAGCTCGTGAGGGATTTTCACGAGAAAAGATCTTTAGACTGGGTCATTGAACAAGCCACTCGCATCTACGAGGTGCAGATGCCAATAGAAAATAAAAGCAATACCCAGAAAAATCCCAAAACCAACAGCACCCCTGCTGCTGCCAAGGTGGCAGAGGTAAAGGTCACCCCCGTTTTGGATTTGGAGATGGGGGGCCTAAAAACCTACCTGCACCTAATAATGCTAGGCCCAGAAGGTCCTCGGGCCAGTCACAGACAGGGATCCAAGGATGCAGCCCCACAAATGGGGTCCCTCGCTCTCCTGATTATGTAAGCCCCCGTTACAAGGGAAATCGACCCATCTGGGTTATGTGTGGACTCCTCCAGCCCAAGGGGGGGATCCAGCCAAGCACCTAACCCAGGGAACTTCCCTCCCAACTTCCCACAGGAGGGCAGAAATTCTCCAAATCCTGGGCAGAACTTTTTCCCCAGGTATCCACCCAATTTCCAGCCCCAAATTCATCCATCCTTCTTTCCCCAATTCCCTGAGCCCAGACAACCTAATCCGGGAGAGGGGAGGCCAAGGGTGGAGGGGTATCCAAATCTTCCAAACCAGGGGTACTACCAAAGAAGGGATAGCTACCCTTCCCGGGATCAGCCCAGGGGAGAAAACAGGGCCCCGTATCAGCCTGAGCGGGTTTCCCAGTCAGAGCGCCAGGTTCAAAACATGGCACGGGATCTGGGTCACATACTGAGGGCTCAGCAGAACCCTCAGATCGGCATGCCGGTGCAGAACGCACCCAACTCTGGACCCGGTGCCCCAGAACAATGACGGGGGCAGCACCCCGATAGCTCACCGGTTCCCAGGGAGGAGGCACAAAGGGAAGGGGGGTGTAAAGCCTTGGAGGAAGCTTCCTTCCTCACTTGTAAACAGCCCCTGGAAACCCAGGAACCGGAAACAAAATCTCTTGCCCCTGAAAGTCTGCCTCCTAAGGAGCAGAGGGGGGTAGGAGAAACAAAAGACCCAAACAGACTCAGTTTGAGGAGGAGGTACAGATCTTCCAATTTGAGGGAGAGGGATCCTCAGAGGATCCTGGGAAAAGGATCTTCTCCTTCAGAGAGGGGGGAACTCCTCCCAAAGAAAAATGGGTCCCTAGGGATGCCAATCCAGACTGGGGAGATGTGGAGACTGAGCTACCGCCGCCCACCATCTCATCCCAGAACCAACAGCAAAAAAATCCCCTGGTTCAAACCCATCCTGATGACTGCCTCCCAAAAGGGGGGGGGCGGCCCGGAACCGGAGCCAGGGGAACCCACAATGGCTCTGATCTCCAGTTGCCAACTTTTTCTTTCAGATTCCCAAGGCTCTCCACAGAAGGCTGCCCAAATCTCTTCGCTAGCGATGTCCAAAACCAGAAAGTTAGCCCACCAGTTGTCCAAAAATGTGCATTATCTGTGCCCCCTTGAGGAGAAGGAGGGAAGATACTATGCCCCGGTACAAGTACAGGGGCAGGGTACAATTTTAGCACTGGTGGACACTGGATCTCAAGCTACCCTTCTGTCCAGAAGGGCCTTTGACGAACTGAATGCAGGAAGGGGAGAGAATTACCAAATTCCTCTCACCTCTCTTCCTGGACAACTGCAGAACTCTGACGGGAAGGAAATTCCCGTTGAGGGGACTGCAGACTTGGACATTAAGATCGGGCGACACAAGGTGAAACACCCGGTCATAGTAGTGACTCCAGAGGGCAACCCTTGTTTACTGGGGAATGACCTCCTTAGGAGGTTGTCACCCTTAATAGATTGCGTAAACAAGGTCCTCTGGACCCAGACTAGCCGACCAATAAAATTAAAACAGAGTGTCAACCATGTTAGTTTAAACGGAACCTGCCACATGGTTGAACAAAAATCTGACCAAGTAGAATTTATCTTCCAGAATAGCCAAATTCCTGACGTGACAGTAATAGCAGTAGGACAACAGACTGGTGATGGAGGGTCCTCTCTATTTCTGAAAATCAACCTTCCTTCCAGTTTAAAGTGGTACTCCACGCTGGAAGGAAACACTCTGAGATTCTATACTAATCCACAATCAGAAACTCCCACTCCTATAGTCCAGAAAGATGTGAAATCAGCTCAGAGCCTGGCTGATATTCAGCAAATTGGAGAGAAGTTGTTCATCCCTGTTCAGTTAAATGATGGAAAGGACTCTGTTCTCGCTCGAGTGTGTGTGAACAACGGTAAGAGCTTCATCAGCGAAGCCATGTTCCGCCAACTCCAAAAAGATCCAGCCATTCCCACATTCAAACTGATAGACATATGGGAAATAGACCTGGAAGCACCTAATTCCAAACATCTCCTGCCAAGCAGGTGTATGCTCAAAATCTCCATTGGCAACAAGAGCATAGTCCACAATTGTTGGGTCGTACGAGACGTCCCTGCCGCCTTTTACTTAGGCAGTGACATTCTCAATCGCTTTGCCATTAGTTTGGACCTAATAAACTTCAAAGCTTGGTCCCGATTAGCGTATAATCCCATGGACTTTGATGATCCAGAAAAAGCATTTAGGTCAGCTCAATTGCTACCTTATGCAGTTGAAATTCAGATCAAAGAGGAAGTCACCATCCCAGAAAGGACCCGACAATTCTCCCTGGAAGTGAAAGCTAAAAGAGGACAATATTTGCAAAACCCTGATGCTTACATACATCTAAATGCTTCTCTCCAACAGCAAGGGTTGGGGGTAAACCCAACTCCAATAGTCAACATAGAACATGGCACCATTCCAATAGAGGTGGATAACAGCGACCTAAAGAGTATTACTCTAGCCGCAGGCACCATTATTGGAATGGCGGTTGATGACCGACATTTTTCCATAGATTTAGGTAATGAACTGTTAGGGCCAATCCCCAAGGACTGCTTTGACAGTGACAGTGATGACAATACAACACCAGACAGGATTTTTACCCGGCATGGGGGGAACTTCCTGGTGTACACTTCTTGCCCTTATGATAAGGAAGATGTGACTTGTGACTTCAGGAGGGATGAGGTGATTTTCCAGGTCCATGAGGGCTGCCTTTCCCACCTGAAGCCTCCAGTCCAAATCAGCACTCTGACCAGGGACCTCTCCACCCAGCTGGAGGAGGCCGCTGAAATAGCCAAACCAGAAGTCTTTCCAGGCTTCAGGCAGATGGTGGAAGAGAGAGTCAACCTAGCTGATGCCTGTGTGACTCTGGAACAAAAGCAAAAGTTGAAACAAGTTTTCTTGGATTTCCAAGATCTCTTTGCGGTAGACTCATATGACTGTGGTCGCACTGACATCCACACAACAACAATCCCCACGGACCCTGGCATGACTCCAGTGTTTGTGAAGCAATATCGCTTGCCTCTCGCATCAATGGAGTCCCTTACTGAAATAATTAAGAACCTTGAGTTCAGGGGAATAATCCGTCCCATCCACAGCACCTTCAATAATCCGGTGCTGGGAATATTAAAGCCAAACGGCCAGTGGAGACTCTGCGCCGACCTCAGGGAGCTCAACAAACGGGTCCATACTTCCCGATGGCCTCTTCCCTACATTGACCAAGGGCTGGCCCAGATTCAGGGGTCACAGGTATTCACTGCAATAGACCTGACCAATGGATACTGGACCGTGCCTGTCAGCAGGGAGGACCAATACAAGCTGGCTTTTACCTTTGGGGGCCAGCAGTATACATGGACCCGGACTCCCTTCGGATACCTTAACTCCGGTAATGAGTTCAATATTTTCCTACATAAGGCCATGCCCGACTTGGGTGCGAGGGGTAACCTGGCTTATGTAGATGATGTCCTCATCAAAAGTTCATCTGTGGAGGAACACATAGCGGAGATCCGTTATGTTCTGACCCAGTTGAGGGCCGCCGGAGAAAAACTTTCCTTTCAGAAAGCACAGTGGTGTAGAACCCGTGTTAATTTCTTGGGGCATGAGATTACTCCTCAGGGTCTCTGTCCCCAGGAAAAGAAAGTGGAAGCACTTCAAAAACTGAAAGACCCCACAACTCCGCGGGAACTAAGGAGCCTCCTTGGACTGACTAATTACAGCAGAAAGTTCATTGAGGGCTACGCAGAGATCACCAGACCCCTGATTCATCTCCTGAAGGGGAGGGTCAAGTGGGAATGCAAGCCGAGGCAGTAAAACAACTCAAAAGAAGCCTCTCACAAGCGCCTTGCCTAGCTTACCCTGTCAGAAACAAGGAGTTCTTCCTGGAGACGGGGTTCTCTAATACGTGCTTGACAGCAGTATTATACCAAAAGCATGACAAGGTCAATAAAGTAATCTCCTATGCGAGCAAAACTTTATCCTCTGTGGAGGAAAAATTCAACGATTGTGAGAAGGCACTCCTGGCAACGGTGTGGGCATTGAAGAATTACCGCCCGTTTATCCAGGGGGAACACATCATAGTGGAGACTCCACACCAGTCTCTGCAATATCTCCAACGTGACAGAATCCGGGCCGGAAATGTGAGTAATTCCCGAATTACTTCCTGGATTCTGTCAATGCAAGGCTTTCCTGTGGAGGTCAGATATGGCCAAAACAAGAAGAGTCCCCTCGCGCAAGGTCTGGCTGACTTGCATGATTGTGCCAGAGAAAACTGTCTCGAGGACGAAAGTCTAAAAATAAAGGACAACATGGAGGCATACCTTAATTCCCCCCACAAAGTCTTTGAAGAGGACAAGTGTGAGGGAATGCCCACTGTCTATGTGGATGGATGCTCTTACCATGTTGGCAACGACGGGGAGAAAGAACTGGTGGCCGGCGTAGGGAATGCATGGGTGAATGAGTCCCCAGGACCCTCTGCTGGATACAAAATTGGTCCCCGAAGTAGTCAGGTGGCAGAATTGATGGCTGTGCATCAGGCCATCCTCACTGCTGTCCAGCATCAACTCCACGAACTGGTCATAATCACAGATTCGGATTATGTACGGAACGGGTTCGTGGAGCACCTGGTTAATTGGAAAACCAGAGGCATGTTATGTGCTAATAACAAACCCTTGAAACATGGGAAGTTGATCCAAAACATTGATGATCTAGTCACCTCGAATGAGATGACCATCTATTGGAAAAAGATCAAGGGTCATTCCAAAGTAGAGGGACCAGACAAAACTGGAAATGACTTAGCTGATCAGCTGGCCAAAACCGGGGCCATCCAAGGGGATCTAATTGAGATTGAGTCCCTGTTGGGGGAAATCCAGGTCACTGCATCCACTAGGTCCCAGACAAATGCTCACAACGACCTTTCAATTGCACAATGGAGTAAGGAGACCCCTGATGCTGATTTGATTACAGCTCAGAAGGGGGATCCAATTATTGGTAAGTTTTACCAACACCTTGAGGACCCTGAGAACTTTCCCCTGACGGATACCGATTACATTGGGAAGGAGGACCTAAGAGTGTTGATGAAATGTCCAAAAATGTTCCGAATCCAAGACGGTTTGCTGGTAAGGAAATCCAAAGCGGGCCACGATCAGTGGGTGGTTCCTACCTCCTTCCGAAGCCTGATGTTAAGTCACGCCCATGATGCGGCCACCGCCGGTCATAGGGGGTTTCACACAACATTGGAAATCTTAAGAGAGGTTGCATACTGGCCACACATGGGGCAGGACCTCGACCAATACTTGAAGGGGTGTCTTGTGTGTGCACAATTTCAGCCATCATCCCTCACGCACCGTGCGCCTCTCCAAAAGAGGGGGATGACACTGCCATGGTCAGATTTACAAATCGACTTTGTAGGCCCCGTGATTCGCTCTGCTAGGGGGAATAAGTACATGTTGACTGTGACATGCTTGTTTACCAAGTGGGTGGAATGTCTCCCAGCCCCAAATTGCAAGGCAGAAACTGCAGCTGCCCTGATGATTAACCACATCTTTTCCCGTTTCGGTCTACCTCAAAAGATTGAGTCAGACAGGGGTAGCCACTTCACCAGTGAAGTAATGACAAAGATGTGGGAGATACTGGGGGTCAAAAGGAAGTTGCATATTGCTTACCGGCCAGCTTCTTCTGGGGCAGTAGAGAGATATAACCAAACCATTGTGAGCATACTAAAAAAGTTTGTGGCAGATTCTGGGCCAAGTTGGGATATCCGATTACCTCTGGTCCTAATGGCCATCAGATCTACCCCTTCATTTGCAACCAAAATGTCACCATTTGAGTTGATGACTGGGCGCAAGATGGTGCTTCCTCAGCATTTGCTCTACAGGACCCAAGAGCAGACACTGATAAATGCCTCCACAACTCATGAGTATGTGGAGAATTTAAGGAAACACCTTCAACATGCTTTTGCTTATGCTCAGCGGAATCTAGAAAGATCAGCTGATAGCATGAAGACCCACTATGACCTGAAGACTTCCAGGAAGGAATATCAGGTGGGGGACCGGGTCTATCTATACAATTTCCAAAGGAACCAGGCCAAGCAGCGAAAATATTTGCCTACATGGAAGGGACCCTTTGAGATTATAGACAAAATCTCCCCTGTGGCCTACAAGATCCGCATCCCCAAAGGCGGTTTGGCAGAGGGGGAAGACAAGTGGGTCCACATTAACCAGTTGAAGTGTTGCCATCCCAGGCACACTCTGCAACAACTGGAGGAATCCTCTGGAATCCTAGAGGGTGCTGTCTCAGATTAATTCAGTTCTAACTTAAAATATCCTACATATCGCCTATCAAATTCTGAGTTTCTCAATGTGGGTGTTTTTGTTGTTGAAGGGAAAAAGAAATGTGCATGTTCATATGTTTTGACTATAAATGTATATGCCACCCCACTATATCAATGGTGGGGGAAAAATGTCTATGAATAGGTATTGCCGCTCTTCCTTTGTCGTCCTAGGAGAAAGAAAACCGGGAGACGGGCCAAGGAGGACGATCCGGAGACCGGGAGCAGAGACGCAAGGGGCCCAGTGTACTGCCCAATATACCCATCAGGACCGGCGAGGAGAACCGATCGATCAGTACCGGATGGAGAAAAAGATGCTGAACTGTGCCATCTATTGGAAGAAGATGAGGAAACATCCCAGGTCTTGCGAGTTCCATCATTGAAACAGAATGGCCATCGCAAGAGGGGGGCTTGTGGGATGTTTTTACCCATGCATCCGAGCCCTACCTCAAAAACTGTGCAGTACTGACATGGAAAACATCATGATGGCCAGAGCTTCCCAGAAAATGCACAGGGAAATGCAAGAAGAATAGGCTGCCACTCATTTTTGCCGATGTTATGGGCACAGAAGGGCACTGCCTAAAACCACCATTGGACTACCCACACAATAGTCTGAAACCATTGGGAATGGCAATGCTGATTGCCAAAAGCAACCTAGAATTTTGGGGAATTCATTTTCTTAAATCCCAAAAATGGTTGCATTACCAGTACTCACCACTATCAGAAAGCCGGCGTTTTAAAACAACACCAGACTTTTTTTCTTTTTTTGTGTAAAACTGAATAAATGAACTCAAAGCATGCCAAAGAAAGACTTACTGAGAGGTGGATCCAATGTAAAGTTATATTCTGAAGTGACTTGAAGGTTTATAACAAGACTGGTTGAGCTGTGGATTTCAGCAGTTTAAGTAAATTTGGACTGGAAGACACTAAAAATCTAAATGTTTAAAAGAAATGAGTGACCTACTTTTGAGTGTCACATAGGTTGCAATTGTTTAAATGTCATAGTTTAAACTTAGAATCAGCATTTTAGCTGCATATGTAAAAATTGGTAGTTTTATTTGAATGCAGAAAACTGGGTAACTAAAAGTGACATTAGCTGGGGGTTGGCTTAAGGAACTGAATTCTGCCCACCAGCTACCCCCGACAGGAGTTGAGACTTGCACAACAGCTGTGTTCCCAGGCCTACCTGCCTTTTGCTGCTCCCACCAAAAGGGATATGACACTTCTCTGATTGGATTACCAAGGGACTGCTAGAGGCTAAACATAGGACCCAGGCAGAGGGTTTATGGAAGTGGCCATAAATGGCTTCCTCTTGAACAATGGGCCTTCCAGGGCCCAGGCAGATGGTTTATTACAGGGGTAATAAAAATGGCTTCCTCTTGGCAGAAACTGGGAGGGGGAGAAACTGGAGACAGAGGCTGAGCTTGAAGAAAGTGGAAAGACTGGTTTCTGTACCATGTGACCTGAAAAGACACACCCCTGTAGCCAGAATATGGTTTTAGAAAAAGATGAATAACTCATAGTACGGAGTTGTCATAATTATGTAAATGATACCATAATTCTTGTGATTTTTCTGCCCACATTTTAAGAGGTTTTTAGAACCGGTGGCATGATCTGGGGGCAAGCTAGCAGTTAAGAGGGTATTACTGAAAATGTATGCATGTTAAAAATCTGACACTTCATCAAGTAATGTCCATACTCCTTGCGCACATGTGTATATATTTGGGGTAATGTCCGATATTACGAAACCAGTTAAAAAGTGCAAATGTTGCCATTTCTCAATGCAAGCTCTCAGGAAGAGCAGATTTGGACAGGGTATACCTCCTGTGATATGTGATGGGTGCATGTAATTTTAAACAAATGTGTACCTGTGCAAATATGTCTTTTGTGTCAAAATATAGATTGTGTGTAATTTGACAGGGGTGGGTTCTCTGTACCATAAACAGACCTCATCATGATGACACTTCATTTCATTCCCCCAATCAAGGGGAAGAGAATGAAGTGGCCAATGACAAGTGGAGAGGGGTAGGGCCTAGGAAGCTAGCCTCTCCACCCATTTTCAAAACACATAAAAGCAGACAGTCAGGACAGATAGGGACATTCAATTCCATTTGCTGCGGAGCATGCTGCCGGACCATACAACATCCAGAGATCCAGACTTCAAATCCATCAATCTCCAGAATCCAGAGAGGCTAGACCAGCAGAGCAGAGCTGACCCAGACCGCTGTTAGCAGAACCAGAGAGCTGACCCACATCACTGTGAAGAGACCCAGACCAGACCGGAGTCCAGTCCAAAACCTGACCAGATCCGTGGCGAGGCCTAATTCAAAAATATATTGTGAGTACCTAGCAGAACTGTGCAGAACCAATCTCTTAGTTAAAATAATATAATTCAATCTATTTTAATCTAAGTAGAACTGCCTAAAAGCTGTCACCTGTCATTTTCTAGCTGCTAGCTGTCACTTGTCACTTTGAACTTTAAAATTTCAAATCTTAAAAACGACCTTTACCATATCGCTCATATCTCTGTGACCGTTTGTCTTAGAGACTTGCAGTAACTTTCCTCTGAAAGCTGGGAATCTTGGCTTTTCAACGAACCTAGAACCGCATTCCTATTCCATACACTTTTGCCGCAATCGCGAAAAACGCACTCACGAATTTGCCGCGATTTGCGAATTTCTCCACGTGTGAAAACAGCAGTTTTCTTGCTCTCATTTGCCAAAAATTCGTTTAACCTGCTAGTTACTCCTAGATCCTTGCTAAAGTGAGCCTGAACTCATCCCAAGTATATTTCACTCACCCTGAACCTCCTAAAGTGAATTAAAACCATTTTCAGCATATTCCTCACTTCATTGCCAGCACATATAAAAGCATTGTGGGCCTGTGTTTCAAACTTCTGTAGTCTAAGCTTGCTGGGGTGAACTGAATTACATTTGATTGCATTTCTGAGAACTGTGTGCTTTCCTTCCATTTCCTTGCATTGCATCAAGGGGGGGGGATTGCCAGAAGAAAGTGATTACATTGTTTTGTGGAAATCATATTGAGTATTTTCTGTATTGCATTTTCATTCAACATTACATCCATCTGAACTTATATAAAGTATTCTCTACCACCTTATTCTTCTGTTCCTATTCACAAGTGTGCTAGTGCCAGACTATCCATTATTGATTACTGCTCAGATTAAGTGTGATATCCAATTATTAATTATTATAAAGTGTGATATATATATCTATTGTTTAAATTATCAAATAAACCTTTTAAACTTGCAAAACAGAACTACTTCTTGGCTCAGTGGGGTCAGGGGGATTCCAAGAGAGGGGTGTTATACAGGGGTAGTCATCCAGAACGCATGAACTGGACATAAAGATATATCAATAAGGGTTTTCATTCAGTATTCTAGACTAGGTGTTGACTTAGCTGTAGTGTTGAATTGAATCCTCTTACAGTATTATGAGAACCGTGTTAATAATGAGAAGGACAAATTAGAAAAGAGGAAAGGAGATTTGAAAACCAAAGTATTACTACAACAAATTGTTAGAAACCCCAGAGGAGGCACGACACAGACTAGAGGTCAGTATCTCCCAAAAGGAAATGCTCCTTTGGGTTCTGTGAATATTAATCAATGTGCTTATTGCCGCCAGGAAGGTCATTGGTGAGCACAGTGCCCCGTCCTTCGACAAAGGTCAAACAGTGCGTTTGGGAGTATGGGTAGACGACCTAGGGGCCGCCCTGGAGCAGGGGGCCCTGATAGAGGTCAGTTTTTGCAAGATCCTCAGCAACCTTTTTCACGGGAAAATCAGACCTCGAGTGTGGACTCGAGGAACATATTTGATCACCCTTCTGCTGCCTACCTTTCTGAAGAACTTCCTTCTGATGATACTCTATTTCATTAGGACTGCCCGAAGCAGGGTTTGTAACCTTCACCTATTCCCGTTAATCAGAAAGGCCCCTACATTGAATTATTAGTAGGGAATAGGAAACACCAGTTTTTGATAAACACTGGAGCACAGAAGTGCTCCATTGATCATTCTCGGGTTCCAAACATTCCACTGTCAGGGCAAACAAAATGTTTCCGTAGGGTTTTCTGGCATACCAATTGTCTGTCCGGTTTCTTTACCGGTGTCTGTTTCTTTGGGTCCCTTTACGGACCATTGCCCTTTTCTTCTGACTTCAAACTGTGGAGAGAATTTGCTGGGGTTGAATTTGTTAAAGAAATTGAATGCAGTAATTCATTGTTCCTCTGATGGAGTACGGCTGGCGGTTTCACCACAGCAACTTCCTAATTCTCAGCTTCTGATTCGACCTTTACCTCCCGAGTTTAACATTGTCCCGGAATGTTTATGGGCGGTTGAAGACAATGATGTCGGGGTACTACAGATTGAGCCCGTTAAAATAGTTTTGAAACATGGAGTGAAACTACCACGCTTTCCGCAGTATAAAATATCAGTTGAGGGCGAGCATGCTTTGAAATGCATTGTTTCCGATTTTGTGCATCGTGGGGTGATCGAGGAGATTACTGGTAGTTTGTGTAACAGTCCGATCTTGCCTGTATATAAGAAAGGCGACAATGCAATCTTATATAAAGTATTCTCTACCACCTTATTCTTCTGTTCCTATTCACAAGTGTGCTAGTGCCAGACTATCCATTATTGATTACTGCTCAGATTAAGTGTGATATCCAATTATTAATTATTATAAAGTGTGATATATATATCTATTGTTTAAATTATCAAATAAACCTTTTAAACTTGCAAAACAGAACTACTTCTTGGCTCAGTGGGGTCAGGGGGATTCCAAGAGAGGGGTGTTATACAGGGGTAGTCATCCAGAACGCATGAACTGGACATAAAGATATATCAATAAGGTTTTCATTCAGTATTCTAGACTAGGTGTTGACTTAGCTGTAGTGTTGAATTGAATCCTCTTACAGTATTATGAGAACCGTGTTAATAATGAGAAGGACAAATTAGAAAAGAGGAAAGGAGATTTGAAAACCAAAGTATTATTACAACAAATTGTTAGAAACCCCAGAGGAGGCACGACACAGACTAGAGGTCAGTATCTCCCAAAAGGAAATGCTCCTTTGGGTTCTGTGAATATTAATCAATGTGCTTATTGCCGCCAGGAAGGTCATTGGTGAGCACAGTGCCCCGTCCTTCGACAAAGGTCAAACAGTGCGTTTGGGCGTATGGGTAGATGACCTAGGGGCCGCCCTGGAGCAGGGGGCCCTGATAGAGGTCAGTTTTTGCAAGATCCTCAGCAACCTTTTTCACGGGAAAATCAGACCTCGAGTGTGGACTCGAGGAACATATTTGATCACCCTTCTGCTGCCTACCTTTCTGAAGAACTTCCTTCTGATGATACTCTATTTCATTAGGACTGCCCGAAGCAGGGTTTGTAACCTTCACCTATTCCCGTTAATCAGAAAGGCCCCTACATTGAATTATTAGTAGGGAATAGGAAACACCAGTTTTTGATAAACACTGGAGCACAGAAGTGCTCCATTGATCATTCTCGGGTTCCAAACATTCCACTGTCAGGGCAAACAAATGTTTCCGTAGGGTTTTCTGGCATACCAATTGTCTGTCCGGTTTCTTCACCGGTGTCTGTTTCTTTGGGTCCCTTTACGGACCATTGCCCTTTTCTTCTGACTTCAAACTGTGGAGAGAATTTGCTGGGGTTGAATTTGTTAAAGAAATTGAATGCAGTAATTCATTGTTCCTCTGATGGAGTACGGCTGGCGGTTTCACCACAGCAACTTCCTAATTCTCAGCTTCTGATTCGACCTTTACCTCCCGAGTTTAACATTGTCCCGGAATGTTTATGGGCGGTTGAAGACAATGATGTCGGGGTACTACAGATTGAGCCCGTTAAAATAGTTTTGAAACATGGAGTGAAACTACCACGCTTTCCGCAGTATAAAATATCAGTTGAGGGCGAGCATGCTTTGAAATGCATTGTTTCCGATTTTGTGCATCGTGGGGTGATCGAGGAGATTACTGGTAGTTTGTGTAACAGTCCGATCTTGCCTGTATATAAGAAAGGCGACAATGCAATCCCATACCGGTTCATAATTGATCTTCGTGCTATTAACAGAGTTGTCGCCCCACAATTTCCAATCGTGCCTGATGTGACGACGATATTGACAATGATCCCTGCTACGGCTAAGCACTTCAGCGTTGCGGATTTAAAAAACGCTTTCTTTAGCATCCCTATACATAAGGAAAGTAGATATTTGTTTGCGTTCACCTTGGGGGGACGCTCATTTACATTTACTAGGGCACCTCAAGGGTATACTCAAAGTCCAAGCATTTATAGTAGAGCTTTGAAAGAGCAGCTCGACACCCTTGAATTGCCACCTACTTGTACACTGCTTCAATATGTTGATGATTAGCTTTTGGCTGCAGACTCTGAAAGTGCTTGTAAAGAAGGCACTGTACTGTTGCTTGTTCATCTAGCTAAAAATGGTCATAAAGCTTCGCTAAAAAAATTTCAATATTGTTGTCAGGAGGTCGCCTATTTAGGCTACCTCCTGTCAAAGGAGGGGAGAAGATTGACACCTGAAAGAATAAAACACCTTTCTGGCATGTCTGTTCCACATACACAGAAGGAAATCAGAGCCTTAATAGATATGGCTTCTTACTGTAGGTTGTGGATCCCGAACTTTTCGCTAGCGAAAAAACCGATGGTGGCTTTGACGAAGAAGGGCATTTCTCTGCCACTGCCATGGAAATTGGAACATCAACGATCATTTGAGCTTCTCAAAACCGCTTTATGCTCTGCACCGGTTCTGGGTACTCCAAATTATAACAAGGCCTTTGTGTTGTTTGTGCATGAATGTGATGGATGTGCTTTGGCTGTGTTAACACAGGAACACGGATGGAGGAATAGGCTGTGCGGCTACTACTCCTCCGCCCTTGATCCTGTCACATGCGCTTTGCCAAGATGTTTGCAAGCTGTCGCTGCTGCTGCCGCATCTGTAAAACAGAGTGAGGGAATGGTCCTAGGCCATGATTTGATTTTGATGGTACTTCACTCTGTAGATATCCTATTGAACAAAACCCAAACGCAACACCTCACCTCTGCACGGTTAACAAGGTATGAATTAATTCTGTTTGCCCCGCACATTTAAATTAAGAGGTGTTGTGTTCTTAATCCGGCTGAACTCTTACCTTTCCTGCAAAACACTGTTTGCGGTGACGAAGAATTACACGACTGCCTGTATACCACTGAACAAGATACGAAGGGCAGGATAGATCTTATAGATGCTCCTTTGGACAATGTAGAAGGGGAGCTGTTTTGTGATGGCTCCTGCTTCAAACTTTCAGATGGTACATCTACAGCTGCTTACGCAGTTACTACATTGAGTAAAGTTGTTGAAACTAAGAAAATTTCGCATAACTCTGCGCAGGCCGCAGAGATTAAAGCATTGACCCGAGCTTGTGAACTCTCCGAAGGGCGTATAGTAAATATATATACTGATAGCCAGTACGCCTTTGGGGTGGCTCACAACTTTGGGAGGCTCTGGTCGGAAAGAGGGTTCCTGACCTCACATGGGACCAAGATTCAGCATGGCCCCTTGATAGTGCAATTGCTCTCGGCACTCTCGCTCCCTAGACAGTTAGCGATCATGAAATGTGCAGCACATCGTAAGGTCATAGATGATGTGGGAAAAGGGAACGCCTTTGCGGACCTGATAGCCAGACGAATGGCCACAGACCTTAGCGCAGACATGTATGCGCTAAGGGAAACAAAAGATGCCTATGTAATGGAAGAAGGTATTGGGTCTGTGCGGGATATTCAAACTGATGCTACAGTAGAAGAATCTAAAAGGTGGGCCGAAGGAATGGGGAAACTAGATGATGATGGGTGTTTGGTGGATACATCTGAAGGAAAATGGTTGCTCCCTGATTCATATGTACTGGCAATGGTTACGATGGCACACGGTCCTACACATGTGTGTGCTCAACAGATCACGAAAATGTTAGAACAAGTTTGGGTGAATAATAAGATTCCGGAGACTGCAAAACACCATGTTCGAAATTGCATGATCTGCTTACAGCACAATGTGGGTAAGGGGACAGTAACTCTTTGGCTTTGGGCCCCCTTCTGTTCCCTTCGAGGTCATTCACTTTCATTTTATTGAGATGGAACGGTGTAACAATCTGAAATATGTTCTTGTAATTATTTGTGCCTTCAGTAAATGGGTCGAGGCTTTCCCCATTAAAGATGCTACCGCCATGACCACTGCAAAGATTTTGGTAAAATAATTCTTTCCTCGATTTGGGCTTCCAAGGGTAATTTGGTCGGACAATGGTCCTCATTTTGTTGCAGCAGTAATTTTGCAGATATGCAGAGCTTTACATATTGAGAAACGATTTCACTCAGCTAGACATCCTCAAAGTGCTGGGTTGGTGGAAAGACACAATGGTATCTTAAAGAATAAGCTTGCAAAAACATGTGCCGATACCAAACTGAAATGGCCAGATGCCTTACCTATTGTATTATTGGCTATGCGTACCACACCTCAAACTAAGACTGGGCTTTCTCCATTTGAGGTAGTGATGGGGAGACTTGCTAACATTTGGGGCCTCCCAAAACCTAAAGCCCTGAGAGAGGTGGAAAATGTATTGCTTGTAGACTACTGTAACCAGTTAACTAAAAACCTGTATTTCATTTATCACCAGGTGCATTCAGCTTTACCTGTACGGTTCACGGGCCCAGGACAGGATATACAGCCTGGAAGTTGGGTCCTAGTGAAGGCCTACGAAAGGTCTTCCTGTCTCGCTCCTCGTTGGAATGGACCCTACCAGGTGCTGTTGGTCACTCGGACAGCAGTGCGGGTGGCTGGGAAGAAACACTGGATCCACGCGACGCATGTCAAGAAACTTCCTCACCCGACGCCACACGTTACAGAAGAAGCAGATCCCTCGTTGATGCTACAGTCTCTGATCTTGGAGTAGCAAACAGTGCTGTGAGTGCGTCGGAGAATTTCTCTGAGCCTGTGGAGCTTGGGGAACAGTCCATTTCGTCTCTGCACTCTCTTGAAAAATCACTTCCGGAAAACACTGTTTCAAGCTCTGCGACTTCCGTCGCCTCCGATACGTCGCTTCCCTCAGGAAGTGACGACACCTTATTTTCGGATCAAACAATCTTGGGTATCACCAGGTACAACCTTCGACGAAGAAAATAGAACTACGGCACGGGTCTTTCCGTGCATTTGGGAAAGAGAAGTGATTGAAAGTTTTCTTTTGTATAAGAAAGTTTCTGTTGAACAACAGGAAGACAAAGGGATTCTGCTGGCTATGGTTGGGAAGGACTAAGAAATTGCGCGACCGTAGCGTCGCCAGCAACGAACATTGGGGTCGTCGATTGAGGAACTACAATGCCTGCCACCTCCACTGCTGCTCCCCGCACTGGACTTGTTAATAAGGGGGTGACCAACTTGGACAATGGACAATGTGCCTGGGCCCCGAAAACGTACTGCTGTGTTTTGATAATGATAATTGTTATTTTTGCAACTACTTCTGTAGGACTTTGGTATTTTGAAGAAATGTATCCTCTAAAACCACTACTACCAACCGAGATTGTACCAACTGCTTTGACTCCCTCTGTACACCTTCAAACTCTGTCCCCTAGAAACTCCCAACATAGACAAAAGTATCATAATAACACTCTAATGATAGTAATGAATGCAACGCATGCCATGTTTAATAAGAGTAATTGTTGGATTTGCAGTCATTTACCGCAAAATGGGAACAAGGGGCTAGGATGGTATATTCACCCTTTACCTTTAACAACTGCTTGCTATGCCTCTCTTAGAGCACTATTCTTTGGCCATTGGGATGATAGCATCTCAGGGAACTTTGATGGAACTAATTTGAATGATTTCGAGAAACGTGAATTAACTCCCCTGGGATGCTCGCTTTTTGCAAATAGAAGTAAACCTAATGTCGCTTCTATTAGGCCGTCTGATAAACTGTCTCTTCCTTTTCAAACTTTAATTCCCTTTAAAATGGCTCTGATAGGCAATAAGGACGCCATGCCTCCTTCCTACTCTATAAATCATAGCCCTGAGTCGGTCCCCTTTTGTGTACAAAGAAATGGCACTCGGCCAATGTGAGATTTTGAAGGTTGTATGAACATTGTAAATTTGACTGGAGAAAACAGGGGGGCCTGTTTATTTTGTTTGTGGTAGTTTAGCATTTCCCTGGTTGCCCAAGGATTGGCAGGGAACCTGTTATTTAGGAATCCTGTTACCCGGGGTATTAGTAGCTAGTACATTGGAGGTTTCTAAGGCTCGCCTACGGCGGGACAAGAACGGAGATACCCCTGGGCAAGTATTGGGAGATATAGCAAAATCAGTTGTGCCCTTTTGGGGACAAATAACAAACTCTGTGAACATTAGGGGATTAGCAAGGGTACTGGAGAGAACGATCAACCGGACCACGGACATACTCTACAATATGACACTAGAACAAAAAGCAATACGATTGGTAGCACTCCAAAATCGGATGGCATTAGATGTCATTTTGGCAGAACGAGGTGGAGTATGCAAATTGGTGGGGTCCGCTTGCTGTGTTTTCGTACCAGATTCCTCGCCGACAATTTTTAAAGCAATACAGAACTTGCATACTCTTAGTTCTGAAGTACATATCCCTGTAGGAGATTGGAATCTTAGCACCTGGTTCTGGGATTCTTTACGATCTTGGGGTTGGAAGGTGCTTTCTGTTTTTCTGGTTATTTTGGGGATCCTGCTATTCCTTTGTTGCTGTTTTCAATGTCTTCCGAGTATATGTGGAATGCTAGGGGGATGTTGTGCCCAAGCAGTGAGCACAATAGGGCATGGAATATATGCCCCAGATACAGCATCCAAAGAGTTTGTGTTACAAGAGGTTCTGATGAACGACCTAATGGCTATAGATATTACAGACAATGATCTGGGATGTGTGAATGACAATACATGGAGTTATTTGAAAAAGTATTAGAAATGATATTAGCACTTGGCATAGGCCAAAAGGAGGGTCTGTTGGAAATGAAATGATATTATGCCTCCTATAGCAGTATTTGAATGTGTATTGGCCTACGCCAAGTTGTCTAAAATATCATGTGAATAGACTCCGCGGCAAGGTCTTGACCTTAACGAAAAGTTATGTAAGTCGCCATCTTGGATGTAGCCGCCATTTTAGGTTCTCTTGTAAAGTGGAAGTCACCCTGAATATCAAAATGGAGGCCGAATGACATTCTGAGTGAGATTCTGGCCGTTGTGACCTCCGCACACACGAATAATTAATATGCCTGCAGGCCACTTGTCGGGGTCGCGAACTAAGACCTTGTCCTATCACTGACCTATGTGTAAATGAACAACTGTATCAGCGGAACTGATCAGAATGCTTACATTATAGGATTGACCTGGCAAGGAACCCTAGGCCTGGTCCTAAGAACGGTTAACCCGCTAGGGGGTTGGCCAAGGGCTGGATAAAGGATATAAAAGCCCAAGTATTCCAATGTACGGGCTCTCTACTAATGCATCGAACCCTCGTTGAAGTTCGTTACGTTACTCTGAGAGCCGAATAGCTATCCGTTTGTCAATTGACTTTTGGTAACTGTTGTAGCTTTTAAATAAAGCACTTGTATGTCCTTTGTAACCTGTGTTGGTGTGTTTCCTTTGGGCTTCCCAGCCTCATATCAATTTTTATGTTTTCACAACAGAGGTTTTGTGGTAGCACAAACACCAATTGAGATTGTGCAAATGGTGCGTGTCCTTTCCCCAATTTTTTTCAGTGCTTATGAAAAGTAATCTTCACAAGCGCCAATGACCAAGGCGCTGTTTGTGCATTTGAATATGAATGTTGATAACGAGGGCCTGGGTCGTTTCGCAGATTTCGGTATTCGTCTGCACGCTCGCTGGAGTTGCAGTGAGCAGATAAGAACAGCTTTTAATTGCTTGATAGCCAGGAACATGGCTAATTAGCTTATGGGGAGTTGACAAAAAGGGCGTGAAGGAAAACATTTCAATGTCTTAGGCAAGTGCTGCGCGAGCAGAAGGGCTGCATGTCGAAGCCTCGTCCTTTGACAGACTATTATACAAAATGACTATAATTAGGCAGGAACTCCCTCAACAAAGCTGTTGAGGGGAAAGGAGAAATCCTTTTCTAAAGCTTTCTGCATAAAATATTCGACAGCATTTTCTGATGTTTTTTTTTTCTTTTTTTCTCCAGGATTTTGAGCATTTTGTTTTGTTTTGTATTTTCAACATTTCTCTTGAAAGTGTCATGTTTGACACAGGTGAACTGCATGTGAAATCCAATAGAGAAAAATACTATAGGTATTCATTCTGTCTTGGTTTTGTGAACCTGAATTGTACTCTTTATCAGTGGGGTTGAGTGTCCCCTGCCTCATTCAAACCTGTGCTCCACAGGCAGCTAATGCATTTCTGCAGAAGGTCCATTAAGCCACGGATCTGTCTTCCTCTTGTGTCTGCGGATGGTTCTAATGCATTGGGGTTTCTACCTGCACGCTGGTGCCATCAGCATCAACAAGTGAATACGTTTTCAAAATCATAAGTGTAGAGTTTGAACTACAGTCATAGTCCATCAATAAAGACACTGTTTAGATGTGATTATAATTAAAGACTAGCAGACGGTGTGTGCGGCAAGACACATGGCACTATGCTGCAGCAAGAAAGATGCGGCTGCCAGCCCCCTTACACACATTAGTGTAGGTGGCATGTATGCTAATCCCTGCACCCATTGGCCTGTTCATTTAGATATATGTAAATAGTTTAAATATGAACAGAGAAGCGGGAGTGACAGTGTTCCTGGTTGGGTGGTGAAGTTGTGTTGATATTATAGAGCACATTTCTGAAAACTAATGGAAGTGCTGCAGGATGTATAACTGATGTTTATGGATGGAAATTGTTATTGCCTTGTCCCACACCTGTATTGAAAAATACATTTAAAATAAAAAGAGTTTGTTTTCTCAGGTACAACACACAACTGACTAAATGGTATTCCTTTAAAGAACATCAGTCTACACCACTGTTGCTTGATATATAATTCACTGCCTCAAACGTACTGGCCTTTCTGGGGTCATTCACCTGCACCCACAGTAGTCGTCATGAAAGCAAGCTCCGCCGGAGGAAGCGTCATGCACGACTAATGCTTTCCTGACTAGTGCCCAGCCCTATGGGGTCCTCTGTGGCACACATCTCTAATTAATGTCCTATATTGTAATATTATAAACCTTTATATTGCACTAAGTGTTGACCTGCGGAAGATGAAAAGCAGACCCCCTCATTCCTGGCATGAAAATTACTCTGATGGTCTGGCATGCAATCTTACCATTCCCTACTTCAACTTTACACACTTCATCAACTTGAGAAGGATGATAGGCTGAGTCCTTCTTCCCCAGATGCAAACACGGTGCCTGTGGGTTAGGAACAGGTCTTGGCATTGATCCACTGCGATATCTTACTGCAGAGTTTAATGTGCTATCTTACTTGGATAACCTTCAAAGATACACAGGCCTCAATGTATTCTTGGTAACTCCCCAACTTATTCTCAATCACCCCCTCTCTTTCCCTTATACTTTCTCTCCCTTTCTGATGCCTTTTAAGTAATCAGCGTGTGTTTTTCTCCTGCATCAGCTCCCTCCTGCCTGAACCTCTCATGAACTTCCCTTTCCTAAGGATGTATGGTTCATAAGCGAGATTAGCACCCATGGAGGGGGCGCAGCCAATCAGGTTCTGCGGATCGTAGGAAGAAACTGGCGATCTCAGTCCACGTCTCATGGAACCCGCAGGCTGCCTCCCCCACTGGCAGCCATCTTCTACTGACGCTTCCCCTTATTTGATTTTTTTACATTCATTCCAACCCCCCTCCACAGCCGCATTTACCTGATTGTGGCTGTGGTGCCTCCTGCTTCCCTCTGTCTCGGTTTGCGGCCACCATAGAAATGGAAGAGGGGCAATGTATGTAGCCCTGCCTTCCATGACCACGGCGCTCATCTTGGCACAGTATTTTCATTCAATGAAAGGGAGGCCGATTGCATCCCATTCTTTGAATGAAAATACTTTTTTTTAACCCCCCGGGTTACTGCTTTGCTAACCCAGGGTGCTAATTGCATTAGCAGCCCTTTCCAAGGACTGGCACGGGTGTAGCGTGCTGGTGCCCTTGTTATGCGGCCGAGCAAACTTGAGGTACTGGGCTGTTACCCCCGTTCCAGCCTTTGGAACGTGGTGTTAATGCTATATTCAAGCATTTAAAGGCTGGAAAAAATATCCACGAGTGCCTGCAAATCTTCACAAATCTCATTTGGAGATTGGCAGGAGCCCATGCACCATATTTGGGGAAGTCCAACAAGTTTTATTAGTTGACAATATGCAGTTAAAGAAAGACTGGCAAGTTCAGGTGGCCTTAGGATAGCTGACGGTTTTCCTGCAGGATTGTTTAACCCTTGAGCTGACAATGGCGGTAGCAAGTACTACTTTGGCTCAGGCAAAGAGTGGTTGGCTCATTTACAGTCAGTGGCCCTCATTCCGAGGTTGGTGGTAGTCATGGCACCATTTGCGCCATGACTGCCACCAATAACGGGTCCAGCACCGGTATAGTTCAATGGGACTTACCGGTGTAGTCCGACCTTTGCGGGACCGAAAATGCCATTCCCCATTCCCATTTGAGCCCCACAGTGCTCAATGGGAATGGGGAGGGCGCTAACAACGGGCTCGTGACTTGCGAGCCCATTATTTGCGCCCTGGTCCCTTAACGGGTCCCGTCCACAACGGCTGGTCAGAGCAGCCATTAATGGTGCGACCTGCTAAGGGACCTTGTAGTAGGGCTGCAAGGGATTACCGGCACCGGTCTCCTTACCATTGCCCGGTATCCCTTACCGGCCACCTTGGAATGAGGGCCAGCAGTGTTTGTAAACTTCAAGATGCTTTGAGAGCACTGCACTGGAATTTGTGAGAAAAAAACGTTTGCTCTCGTGCCTGCACTAATAATATTCACGGATTGATCTAATTTTCGGTGCTCTTGCCATTCTCCCGCTGTTACTAATTTGACTGAATGATGGGAAATCTGACCTGACCTGCAGAGATTGACTTTTTACTGAGTATCATTCTCGGATTTAGGTTTTACCTCTTTAATGGGTAGAGAAAGTGAGGGCTTTTGAAAATCAACATTGTTTCAGCTTCTTTTGTAATGATGAACGTTAAAACATTGGCCAGTGAATGTGTTACCAGCAATATCATTATGCAGTCAACAGCTCGACGAAAAGATTGTGAAATTGAATATTTATTTTTGTTGACAAGATATGCATGCTGCCGTTGTGACTGAGGGGATAATGTCTAGTTCAAATAACATTTTAGAGCAGTTCAAAAGGAAAAACTGAAGGCCATGACATGAATTCCATTTTCCAGGCTTGTCAATTTTAAGAGCACCAAAGCATATAGTAAGAGTTAATGGATTATTAGGAGCAAGAATGGCGAATTTTGATGTTTTTGCAATTGTTTGTGCAACTATATCAATGTGAGGATGTCAAAATTGTCAATGATGTCCATCCGTTTTTGACCTTGCTTGATTTTCTCTGTCTTCCAAGCACTATGTTTAGTCAGAGAGATGTTACATTCATGATAGTTGAATTGAAGAATGCAATATTTGCTCTTGAAATCAAGAGGCTGAGAGGTAAGGGTAAAATGGACACTAAGGCCCCTGACTTGTTGCATCAGGGCTATAATAAAATCTGAGAACAGAATTTTCTTTTAATTAACCAAAATCCCTGTATAATGTACACGCTAACATGTATGCAGATGAAGAGCCTTATATGGGATCCCTGGCGTTGTCACAATACCGCATTGAATGTACGAGAGATGCTATGCACTCAAACAACCATACGAATGTACCCTCACACTGAAAGAGAGGAAAGATGTCAGCATGCACCTTTGGACATCATGGAGCGTGAAATCTGATGAGGGCAGAGTGATGTCATTAAGCAGATATACAAAGACATACTAAAACAATATGAACATTCTTAAGAGTGACAATGTAACTGAAGCAACAAGAGAAATATGTATGAAATGATAAAGTAACTTGCTGGCCAATAAGTGTAAATATGCAGTAACACAAGACAAATGAGTCATCTGGAAGCTTGCTATATAAGATGGGTAGGAAGGCCATAATGAGAAGATGGATCCCAGCTTGTGGTAAGATTCAATCAAGCTACCTCAAAGACAGACCAGGGTTGCAGAGTCAGGAGATGTTAGAGAAATAGTTTCATGTGCAAAATAAAGATGAGTCTATGTTGGCCTACGATCAAGGATGCTATTTTAAGGAATAATTGCAAGGCACGCGGGTGGTGGGTGGAAATGCCATATAGGTAAGACATATTTATTTTAGATTAAAAAGAAGAAAACATCTGCAAGAGCCAAGTATTAGACAATTAAACATGCAAAAAGTCTATACAAGATGGAGTGAGCAAGTCTCTAGAGGCCAAGAGGAGCAAGAACACTCAGTATAATTAAATCAAATAGTAGTAAATAAGAGGTGAAATGGACACATTTGCAGTCTCTTCACATTCAGAAGTCAGAACAAGGGCAATTCATTAAGCTTCAGAGGAAGATGGTGATGTGCTTACAGTCCCTTAAATGTCCCAGAACAGAGAGCAGGCTACAAGGTCAACTACAGATGGGAAACTTTGGCGTATGGCCAGACTGATGAGAGATGATGAATTAATTAAGAAAGTGGGGGGTAATCTGACGTGTCTCAAGCACACCTGGGTTTCGTTTCGCTCATGTGCTGCTAACGAGCCGAAGGTCCAAGTTTGGGTGAGAATGGTAACCAAACAGAGGGTATGTGGGGTAACCTGATGAACAATGTTGCATAGAACAAGTTACTGCCATTTTATCTGCTATAATCAGTATTATACACATTTAAAGGTAGTTTGTGAATTGCCTTACAGATAAGATGCAACCAATGATAAATTAGCCCCTATTTCTACCATAGGTACATATTTTCTCCTAACCAATCCCTCCCTTCAATAGGTTTTACATTTTGCCACACAGGATGACATCATGAGAATAAAGAAGTATTTTGCCATATTATTTGAGTCTGTCAGTTTATTTGGTCTAAGATATTTATTGGTAATCCCATCTAGCACAAGAGACCTTCAAGGTCAATTTCTGGTAGTAGTGTGGATGGTTCAGGTCTAATCTACCTAAGCCCAGATCCAGACCTCTGGACGTGCGACTTCATCCGCCATTCGCCAGAAGACTGTAGAGCTTCCTGTGGAGAACAGTGCATACGAAAACCAGTGTAAGAAGATCCAGTTGACAGGTCCCCCATTGATGAAATTTCTCTCCAGTCTCTGCAGGCGTGCCCGTGGATGGAATGCAAAATGGTTAGTTAGGTAAGAGTCGATGCCAAGGGACTTAAGTTGAGCCACAAATGTAAGTACAACATTGAAAGTGGCAAAAGTAGGGTGTGTGTTGTAAATAATATGTATAAAAGTAACAGGATTATAACGAAAAGAAACAGATACCTCGATTCGTGGTTACAAGAGGGGCATAAGGGTACGCACTAAAAATACTCCAAATAGGGGTGTTAAGGATTACTGAGCAAGTCCAAAAAGATGAGTGTGTATCAAACTCCAAGATGGAGTAAACAATTAGATTAATTAAAAAGCACATATGTTTTGGGTTATAATATGTCAGTCTAACTACTGTGTTGTGTGTAGACTAATAGATATAAAATTATAGTAAAAAATGCAAATGATTATTTTGATGTTTAATCAAAAGATTGATGTCAATCAGGAGAATAGAAATTTAAGGAAATTAATTAATACATAAAGACGAGATTCTTAAAATATCAATGATAAAACAATGCGATACTAAAAATTGATGGAAAGTGTAAACGAAGAAATGAAAAGAATATTGTTGCATAGATTTTAAAAGTGTTTAAAAAATATTTGGATTTTTGGATAATAAGAGGGCAATTGATGGTGCCTGCTCAAATTGAGCAGTGTGGTATATTTGATCAAATAAAGAAAAAAATAAATGGTTGGGTAAGTATAGACATTCAAGATCGACTTGTCACTCCTCTTCCACACTTATGCAGGACATTGCCAAGATATACAGCTAAGATAAGGAGGCATCATTCAGAGTGGGTTAAAGACATGACCAATAAGACACTCATGCCATGACCTTAAGAGAGTTTGTTGTCAAAAACAGTATTGCAACATATGACAATGTATTTCCATGCTACATATGAGGGAAATAAGTTACAGAAAAGGTTGGCTGTTTTAGAGCTATGGAAGATGTATCAGAGTGAGAATAAAGATCCAGCAGAGAGGGAGTGGATGCTTAGTCAACAAAAAGGAGAAGGTGTAACGTCTTTGTCTGTCCTTTCCCCTTCTGAAAATGAGTGCATAGATACAGAGGAGAATCAATGTTATCCCGTACACGGAATAAAAGCAGCAATGGGGTACATTAATCCAACATAAGAGCGCCCTGCTTTTAACAGTGAGGACAATATGGAAGAGAGGAAAAGCAGAGAACGTAAATCTATCTTGAAACACAATGAAAGTAAATGGTGTGATGAGAGGGAGGATAGGCAAGATAGACATATGGAGATAGAGGAAGAGGTAAGGAAACATAAAGAAACAAAGGGAGTAACAATAGTACAGAATGAATAGATGGGAGGACAACTATTACATAAGCTGAATGATAAGGGCATTGATGGGGTTTGAGAAAGAGAATAAAAACAAGAGCGAGTAAAGAAAGAAAAGGAAGACAAGAGAATACAAAGAAGAGAAGGAAAGAGAAAGCAAGCAAAGAGAAGAACGAAGAAGGTATGAGGCAAGGAAAGAAAAGGAGAGGTTAGAAGAGAAGAAATAAGAGGCGACAGAAGCAAAAAGAATGAAACTACATAGGTTGCAAAGAAAGCGAGAGGAATATGTTTTCAGAGAGATGGGGAAGGTCGATGAAGAATTAGGGATTTATATAGGCACATGAAGGATAAGGAAGGGTATGAAACCCAAGAGAATATAGAAGGATCTCTAACGAGGGAAATGAGAGGAAGGTCAGATGATGTCATAACAAACAAGCATAGAACGCTGTCGTTAAGCAGATTAGATCTTGATGATGTGTAAAAGGATAATAGTCATACAAGTTGGGGCATAATGATGTCACACAAGTAAAGGGAAGTATACAAGAGAGAGCAAAGGAAGAGCACAGGCAGATTTTCAAAAGAATTGAGTGTAGAAAAACAGGTAAACATGGTCAGATCTAGATGACCCCAAAGAATGAACACCAGAATTGACACTGTACACTGAGCAACCACAGGTATGATCTCGCAGGGGAGGTATCCTCCCCTTATGCAAGTAGATTAAGTGCACTACCAGGATGGAGACACGCGGGCGACACTAGCCCTGCCTGGAAAACAAGAAGTGTAGGCAGGTATGTATGATTATGGACCAGGATTTTCACAATTTTCATTATTATAGAAAGGGGGAGATCGGCCACAATATATTCTGCAGCCACAAATGGATAAAGATAATTTAAAATGTAAATTACTGAGTTTAACTTCATGTGCAGTAAAATTGATTCATGAGCTAGAGAGAATGACATCAGGAATGACATAGCCTTAGGTGACATAAAAGGCGTGTTAGCAGCCATTCTAGGGGAGAGAGCTGACAACATTTGAAAGTTATCAGGATACAAAAGTGTGAATGCACAAAACACGACGCATGATGGATCACCATTTAATAATGTATGGTGGGCACTGAAAGTACAATATCCCGATACATCAGATATGGGTGAGATTATCACTAGGAAAATGGGGGTGGATGAACACCATGTCACCTTAATTCAAGACATTTAAGAGCGATAGTATCTTGAAACAAGGGAACCGTGGGATAACATGGTGGCATAATTTTACCCCATGTTGTGTCAGGGACTGCCCAAGCCAGTGCAACAGCAAATGAAGAAACAGGTGAGAATGGAAGAGAAACCATGGGCAGCTATGCTCATTGTTACTGGAGAAGAATAAGAAGAAAGTCGAGAGTAGGAAGCAGGAGGAGGAGAAGTTAGTTCAGAAAAATATATCAAAACTAGCCATAGAGCAAGCAGTACTGACAAGTAATGTAGGTGAGGTGACATATGAGATGCGACCAGTGTAGCAAAATAAAATAGGGTATCCCACAGATCAGGGCACGTACAGTTTTTGGCCAAGGGGAAGAGGGAATGGACCTAGTTGAGGAGGATTAAGTGGATTTCAAAACCCTCAAAGTAGAAGGAGGATTTAATGGTAGACAGCAACAATAATGTCAGAATTGAAGGAGAACAGGACAGATAGCCAGAACATGTAGATGGGCTATGTTAAGCAATATAATACAGAACCACAGGAGTATTACATCCAAGATCACACGTAGTGCTCAGACAGGTGTGTCGCAACCACAGCAAACACAGCAAACACAGCAAGCACTAAAGCAAATGCAATCACCACAAGGGAAACCTCAGCAAGTACCTTAGCAAAAACAACAAATACAAACTCAGCAAGCGCAGAGACAATAAGCCATGATACCACAATGGATTATAAATAGAGGAGCCCAGGAATCGAATCACCTGCACCCAAATTAGGGAGAGTGACAGTGGTAGGAAGAAATCTTTTCACAGGTACAGGGAGGAATTTATGTCCACAATATCCACTCTTTCCTCTCTGATCGTCCCTCGAAGGTCCAACGGGGGTCCTTCCTATCATCTATCTTCCTCTCCACCTGTGGGGTTCCCCACGGGTCTAACCTCTCACCCTGGCTCTTCAACCAATACCTGGCAACTCTCGGCCACTGCATTGCCATTTTCTGCTCAAAAATTCCTGTGCTACGCTGATGACACTCAACTCACTGTCTGGCTGCCCTCAGCTACCTCCTCGCCCTCTCTCATCTCTGACTACCTAACAGCCATTCAAGATATGCTGCAAATGACCTTTGTCTGAATGCCAGCAAGACAGAGATCCTCCTCATCGGCACACCATCTCCATCCTTTTCCCTCACTCTCTGTTAGGCCTCCCTTGGCCCTCCTCCTAGCCCTACCCGTGAGGCTAAGAACCTCGGGGTCATCTTTGACTCCACACTTTCCTTCTCTGCCCATATCTTTGAAGTCTCTAAAAAGTAAAACTTTCTATTGCACCTCCTCAGAGGTACCCTGCCTTTCCTCTCTTTCCCTCGGAAGTACACTGTCTGCCAAGCTCTGGTTCTCCCTAGGTTGGAATATTGTAACAGCCTTTTTCTAAATCTACCTGCCTCTACTCTCCGTCCTCTGCAACTTATCCAGAACAGGACTGCGAGACTTGTCCTTGGCCTCAAGCCCTGGGATTGTATCTCTCCTGCTCTGAAATCACTCCATTGGCTCCCATTGGATGCAAGGATTACATTCAAAACCCTCTTCATTGTCCACAAGGCTTTCTGGGGCCTGGGTCCAAAATACCTTCAGCTATCCCTCCGCAAATACCTTTTCTCTTGAGCTCTTTGCTCCTCTACCTCTAACTCCCTCTGGGTCAATCGTTTTTCAAAGAAACATGCTGGGGGTAGATCTCTATCTTCGACTGGGCCTCCCTCTGGAACAGCCTCCCTGACACTCTAAAATTTGAGGAGAACCATCTCCGGTTACGGAAGCACCTCAAGACCTTCCTCTTTGCTTTTTGCTTTGCTCCTCCTCTCCCGGCTGATCTGCTCTCTCTTGGCACTGTGCACCTGGCCACCCTCTGTCATCTGGGCCCAGGTACCTGCTCACCCTGCCACCCTCCTTCACTGCCTTGCGGCCACCCCTTGCCATGGGGACTGTATTTGTACCCATACAGCCCCCTCCATTTTTTCTTCTTTTTCTGCACTTATCAGACTTACCCTGTCTGCTGCCTTAAACACAGCACTTGCCACTTGCTGGCTGCACTACAACTGTTTATTGCCTCAATGTTCTATTTATTTTGATTTATTATTATTTATTCTGCTCTCCTCTGCTCTGCACTTTCCACTCTCCCCCTTCCATGCACTTTTTCCCTTTCTCATGCACTTGCGTGTTCTCAATGTCACTGGGCCTAGTAAGATCGTTGTTGTGTTGTGTTCTCCCTTGTTCCCCTCCCTTGCCTAGTCGCGCTCTGAAACACGTGTGTACGAGTGCGATACAAATAAAATATCATATCATATCATAATAGGATAGCCCACAGAGAGACCTGATGTGTTCAGTACTTTCTGTGACACCAGGCCCCGAAGAAGAACCAAGGTGATGATAGGAGTCAAGACAATTTAATTCCTTGTAGACACTGGAGAAACCGGTTCCTGTGTTTGTGAGGGATCATATCCAATGTCAGGCATTGCCATGAATGTGCAGAGATTCTCTGGAGCAATGAGTTTGGATCCTTTTACAGGCAAATTACCAAACTCTATAGGAGAACACGATATGTCAATGCTATTAATATATTCTAGACAGGCGGCAGTTACCATATTAGGGTGTGACTTGATGATGAAACTTAACATGAAAATATCTTTGACTGATGAAGGAATTGTGTGTTTCACCCCAGGGATACATTATATGAATGTGAGTTTATATTAGACTTCACAGGCCAGAAAGCACTAAAAGGAGTTCACTTAGATTCAGAAGCATTTTTGTATGGAGTGACTGTTTTATTATCATGGTTACTCAGTCTGATAGGAAAACTTTTAAGAAGAATAGATGCGTTTTTGTTTAGACCAGAAATCCCAATGGATGATGAAGAAGGGCAGATTATCTCCTTGGAGTAAAAGCAGCAGTGGACAGAGAGGAAAGGGAGGGTTCTCCATGGGGCAGATGATACAAGGATGGAAAATAGTGATAGACCTCAGTGAAGGATACAGTTTGACGGTTTGGACAGATGAGTAGCTGTTTAAGGATGAGTATTCAGATGAGATATTACTATTTTTCATAAGTCTCACTTATTGGATTAAAGTAGAGAATAGAGAAATACCGCAGAGAATGGTGCTGGTAATAAATAAACCATAATTTCATCAGGAAGATTTAGAGAAAGTGCCAAATATTTTGTCGACTACAAGTCCAAATGATGTGGATCTAATGGAAGGAGTAGGAGCAGTTCAAATCAATCTTAAACTGGGAGCCCTTGTGCCAAGAGCAAGGCAATACCCAATGTCTAGAGAGGCAGATGGAGGTATATTTGAGACCAGTTCTGCTTTAATGACCAAGGAATGTTGGTGCCATCTGATTCTTCATGTAATACAGCTGGGTACGAAGTGAAAAAAATGACGGGGTGGTCGTGGAGATTCAAACAATGTCTTCACCCCTAAACAATATAGTCAAAGTTGAGTTTCCTTTAGTTCCAATCTTGCGACAATATTGTGTAACATTCTATATAAGGCCCAACATTTTGCAGATATATATTTAAAGTATACATTCTTTTAAATTCCCTTCATGAAGACTCACAAGATTTCATATAGAAATATATGCCTAAAACATACTTATTTGCCAAAGGTTACTGTGGGTCCCCTACAATCTTTAATAAATTCCTCCAGATGGACCTAGGTAATGTTCTGCTCGAAAGTGCAATAATTAAATACATTGATGATATTTTGGTGGCAGTGAGACAGAACAAAGATGCGGAGAAGATACAGTTAAGCTTATGAATATAGTCTCAGAGAAACGGTATAAGGTGGACAAATAAAAGTTACAATACGGTCAGGAAGAGGTCTTGTATATAGGACAGTTGATTTCTGATGAAGGAAACAAAGTGACAGAAGCAATTATGAATGCTTCAGAACCCAAAACCATGAGCCAAATGCAAACATTTTTAGGCCAACTATTATAGGGCATGGGTTTTTGATGACAGTACATATCTTTGACCACTTTTAAAATGACTTAAAGAATCAGAGATAGGCAAGAGTAAAATAATATGGTCAGATGAGATGAGTGAAGTATTTGAAGAAGTGAAAAAAGCAATCAGCACAGATCCTGCATTAGGAATGCCACATTATCATGATTAATGTTCCTTATTTTCTAATTCAAATAGAGAAGTCATAACAGCAGTCCCCACACAGAAACAACATTTGGGCATGGACATAAACCATTGGCTTACTAAAGTGGCGTTTTGATCCAGTTACGAAAGGGAATTACCCTTGTGAGGAAACTTTAGCTGTGGCTACATTCGCAATTCCAAAATCTCCATGTATAACAATGGGGTGTTCAGTAACATTATTTGTGGAACACTCATTTGCAATTTTTACAGAAACCCAAAAGTATGTTAACCACACAAAGAGTCTCAGCATATGAGGTCATTATTTCAAAGCCTGTGATTAAAATTGTTGGATGCAAGACAGTGAACCCAGCAACATTCATAGCAGAGCCAGTGGGGGAGGATGATTATGCACATGATTACACAACATATACTGAACACTATGATGATATTCCCCAAGCTAGAGAAAATGCTATCGGGAGGGGGGAAGTTCTCTTTATTGGCGGTTCTTCAAAAATTGACCAAACAAATGGTGAATGGCATACTGGATCAGCAGTAGGATAGCTGCAACGAGATGATGAATTTGGGGTATTGATAAGTGCGAGAGTGCCTTCACATTACTCGGTACAGGCTGCAGAATTAGATGTGCTTATCACTGTGCTTCAAAGTTTTGAAGATGAGGATGGTGATGGTACTCTGACTCTGCTATGCGACGTCAACTGTACATGCATGTTTGCCACGCTGCAACATGCAACACGTGGCCCTATTGAGTAAGCGCATTGAAGCACTAGGGCTCCCATTGAACCTTACAGTCATAAAAGGCACAGCACCTTCTAAAAGAGAAGATGTAATGTTTTCTGAAATGAAGCCATGGACTTAAAAGCCAAAAGGGAGCCTATTTCCAAACATTTTTTCTAATTTTCAAATAAAAGGTGTTAAACAGATGACAGGACGGTGCATATTTGTAAATAGAGGACTTTAGGGTGCTGTCTAATGTCCAGTTAATTGATATACAAGGTTGAGCGCCACAAGAAGAGCAGGATTTATGAAGGAAATGGGATGGAGGCAGGATAGCACTGGAAAGCCAGTTATCCCTCTAGCATTATTGAGGGTAGCGCTACAGCAGCTTCAATACCCTGTGCATACGATTCAAGATTCTTTCTACTACAAATGCAGAATTTGCTAGAGCATGTGGTACAGTTTATTGTAAATTGCTTTGTGTGCCAGAAATATACTGCAGGTCACACTTTACAAACAGTGAGATGAGCAATCCCTAGACCGAATGGCTCATTTCAGCACCTACATGTAGATTATTTAGATATGCTGCAGACATGCAATGGCTAAGATATATGTTGGGCGTGGTATATCCTTTTTCTAAGTGGATCAAGGCAGGTCCATGCACGCACCCTGGTTCCACATGCACTGCCAAGCTCCTTATGTGTGATGTGTTTCCAATATGTGGTGTATGCACGGTTTTGTTGCCTGACAATGGAACCATTTTGTAAATGAATCATTTGAACTAATAGTTCTTCTATTAGCATTAAACATAGGTTATCCTAAGAATACAATCCCCAGGGAAATGGCATATGTGAGAGTTCAAATGGATTGTTAAAAGAAAGGATTGCAAAAATAAAAATTACTTTAAAGAAGGGATGGCTATATTCCATATCCCTTACCTTATATGCCCTAAGAAATTCACCTGGCTCAGATCATAATCTAACTTCTCATGAGTTGGTAACTGGATGCCACATGAGAATCCCCCTTGCTCCTCCAACTAGGTTAAAAACCGGATGCCCATAGTGTAGCAAAGGCACTAGATGACTAGATGCAAGATTACATAGCAACAATGACAGCAAGTGTTTCTTTCATATCTCAACAGGTCAAGCACCAGAGGGAGGGGTCAAAGAGAAGCAACACTGACAGTCAACCCATTGATTCAGAAGATTTATTAAAGCAACCCAGTCTATATCCAGGGGACTAGCTGCTGGTACAAATGTTTGTACACACTTAGAGTACGCCCCATTTTGAAGGAACTTACGAGGTGGTAGAAGTCAGCCTCACAGCTACCCTAATTAAAAGGAAGGCGATTCTGGCTGCATTTGCACAACATCAAACCATGAAAAGGAGAACCACCGACGGTGAAGCAAGAGGAGACTTTCCATGCATGTAGACTTGTTTGATGGCAAAGAGCAAAGATAGACACATGGAAGAGCACAGAAGAGCACAGAAATACTTTAAATTGAGGACCAATATCTTTCAAATTAGCTAACGAATAAATAGACTTGCTGTTATCCTGGACATGTGTTAGATAGGTCAAAGAGAAGAGATAATGTTTTAAAATACAAGAGCTAGTTACTAACATGGGTCAACAATGAAGCAGGAACAGTATCTATAATATCACTAAAGAATGCAACAACATGCTTCAAGAATATGAATAATGATTCTGGTTGGAGAAAACAAAATATGTGGGCAGATAATCAGGGTCTCATGAATTAATGGAACAACCTCAGTATTGACAGACCAATATTGGGCCTGTGGATTCAGAGCTTACATGCAGTTGCCTAGAAATTGGGAGGAGCATTTGCTATTGTCGTAATAGATGATCCAGCATTAGTGAATCCTCAAAGTAAGCTCAATATTGATGGATTTACAAAAATGAATGACCACCAGAGGAGAAAAAGGTCACTCAGCCTTGACCGGCTGAAGTGAGAGAACTATTTTTCATCAAAATCAATAAGGTCCTATAAAGATATTCCAGATGAGCATAAACTGTTCAGCAAGACAGCAATAATAATGATGCCTATATTCATGCCAGTACTCCAGACTGCAGTAAATGCAAAGTGGCTGCAGATTACAAGATGGGAGCTGTTACAGATGATCAATGTAACAATAAAAAGATTTAAGGCAATTAGAGAAGAATTGAGAGCCATCAGGCTGGTGACGCTACAGAACAAGTATGTCCTTACAGCAATGTAAGGAAATGTGTGCACCAAGGTCGGGCCTTCTTGCTGTACATTCATGATGGAGAAATTGGAATCCCACAGAAGCAATAACTATGATGACAACCCTGCATACGAAGATGGGTGATGAAACTGATGAGACAGAAGGAAATGAGTGGTTTTCATTTCTATTGTTGTGGATCCCAACCTGGCTGTTGAATTCCTACAAAACACTTGGAGCAATAGTAGGGTTGGTATTGCTAGGATTTTGTTTCATAAGGATCATCTTGGGACAGTGACAGAAGACAGCAAAGAAAGCTATTGGGATGTAGATAATGATTTATATAGATGATTGAACTGATGAGGAAATGAAAAATGAGGAAAGTACCCTTGAGAATATAAAGAATGGCACTCTGGTACCTCCAGGAACGGAGTTCTATTAACCTAAGGATCATAAACTTATGTAGCACACTGGATGTTCTGTCCACTATCAGGAGATTGCTGTCATATGACTTGGAGTGTAGATGAACATATAAAGATTTCAGGTCACCTGAGGGGGGTGACAAAGATATGGATTCCAAAGAAACTTCAGTATGAAGAGAAGATGAAGGAAATTGAAGAGGAAAATATGGTCCAGGCCTCAAACAGAGGCAGGAATGTAGAGGAGCAGGTGGATGTATTTTCCCTAGCTTGCATCCCTTCACTGCCATCATATTTGACAGCAGGAGAAGAGCCTCTTATGCAACCCCATGTGTGTCCCTATACTGCATTGAGTGTATGAGAGAAGATATGCACTCAGACACCCATACCAAATGTACCCTTGCACTGACAGAGTGGAAGACTGTCAGCACACACCATTGGACATCATGGAGCGCTGAGTGAAATCTGATGAGGGCAGAGTATTGAAGCAGATACACAAAGACATACTGAAACGATATTACAATACTTAAGAGTGAGGATGTAATTGAAGCAACAAGAGAAATACATACAAAATGATAAAGTAATCATATATGCAAAGAAGACAAAGGAACTTGCTAACCAATCAGTGTAGATACGCAGTAACGCAAAATAGATGAGACACAAAGAAGCTTGCTACGGATGAAAATATAATGTGGCTTGGACGGCCATAATGGGAAGATGGATGGCAGCTTGTGTTAAGATTCAATCCAGCTACCTCCGAGACAGACCAGGGTTGCAGAGTCAGGAGGTGTTGGAGAAACAGTTTTGTGTGCAAAATAAAGAGGAGTCTATGCTGGCCAAGGATCAAGGACGCTATTTTAAGGAATAATTGCAAGGCACAAGGGGAGACAGACGGAAAAGCCATGAACATAGACATATTTTCCTTAGATTAAAGAAAAAGCAACCATAGGCAAGAGCCAAGTATTGGTCAATTACAAGTGTATAAAGTCTATACGAGATGGAGTGAGCAAGTCTCTATAGGCCAAGAGGAGCAAGAACACTCAGTATAATTAAAGGGCTGTTCATTAAGCTTTGAATGAAGATAGTGATGTACTTACACTCCCTTAAGTGTCCCAGAACAGAGAGCAGGATACAAGGTCAACTACAGATGAGAAACTTTGGCTTATTGCCGGACTGATGAGAGATGATGAATCAATTAGGAACGTGGAGAGTAATCTGACGTGACTCATGCACCTGAGTTTTGTTTCGCTCCTGTGATGTTAACAAGCTGAAGGTTGAAGTTTGGGTGAGAATGCCAAATGCCAACCAATCAGTGGGTCTAAGGGTTAACCTGCAATACAATGTTGCATTAACCAATCTTCTGCAATTTATTTTCTCTACTGTAAGCAGTATTATACATATTTAGAGGTTGTTGGAGGCGCGCCTTACAGATAATTTGCAGCCAATTAAGTATTGACCCCGAAGTACACCATTGGTACATACGTTCTCCTAACTAATCCCTCCCTTCAATAGGTTTTACAGTTTGCGATGTTGTGTGATGTCATAGATGATGCATATTGGGGTATACAACCTCTGTAAAATCAAGTTTGTGGTTGAGTGTGAGAGCATCAGTCTGATGTCTGCCAGTTTTCCCTGCTTTATTGAATTGAGAATAAAGTAGTATTTTGCCATACTCGTTGAGTCTGTCCAGTTATTTGGTCTGAGATTTGTATTGGTAATATCATCTAGCGCAAGAGACGCTTCAAGGTGCCAGAGCACATTTGCAAATGTTTTCATACCTCATGTTACAGGTTACCTCCTATCTCGCTATCAGTATGGTATGCTATGGTAATGTTTATTTGTAAAGCACATATACACAAGGCAAATGTTTCAAAGTGCTCAAGAAGGGAAGGAAACAAGGGAAAAACAACAGTTATTCAGAGTCCTTGAATTTCTGAATGATACAAATCTGCCAGGCAGAGTAAGTGCATATAATATAATTAACAGTGTAGATAACAGCAAATAGGTCTGATGGCGATTCTGCAGTTTTTCCAATGCATTGAGGTGCCACCATGCAAGGAAGGGATACAGGGAAGATAGACGATCTTCAAGGCATGGTGTGTTCAGATTGTGCAAGTGCACAGACGGTACCAGAGAGGGGAGAGGGGTTAGAGAGGGAGAACAAGTGTGGGGGTGGAGTCCAAGTGCACCCATTCAATCAGAAACTGGAGTAAGTGCTGAGAGAGCCTACCTAAATACTGTCCCTCACAAGCCCCCATCACCGCTAATCTACCTCCAACCTTCTGCAAGTGAGCTGGTTCTCCAAGCAGAGATTTGGTGGTAGATCCTTATCCTCAGCAGGTGCCTCCCTCTGGAATAGCCTCCCTGCCGCTCTACGTCTTGAGACTGATCTCCTGGAATTCCAGAAACTCAAGACCTTCCTCTTTTCCTCTTTCTTCTTTCTCCCACTACCCTGCTAAACTAGTTGTCTGTCCTTTCCCTCTCTCACTCTCCTATTCTTTACAGCATGCTGGCTGGCCACCTGGTGTACCTCAGAGTCTCACTCGTCCTCGGCACCCCCACCAGTCCTCTGTCACACTTGCCTCAGGGCCTTACACACAATCCACACTCAATGCACTGAGAAATGAACCCAAGAGAGTGGCTCTCTCTGCACTTACCCCAGTCTCAACCAACTGGTTGCACTTGATTCGCCCTTCCCTGTGACCCTCTGTGCACTTGCACGATCTGTACGCACCACGCCAGAAGGTCGTCTTTCTGTTTCTCCCCTGTCTTCACCCCTAATTGTACTGTTAAAATTGCAGAATCGCTGTCAGGCCAATTTGCTATATCCCAAACTGTTAAATGTATTTTGTGCACTTACTCTGCCTGTGCAGATTATTAATGTCTCAGATTTTCAAGGGCTCTGAGCGACTATTGTTTTTTCCCTGTGTTCCCACTCTCCTTGGGTGCTTTAAAACACTTGCCTGTGTTTAGGCGCTATATAAATAAACAATATCATACCACATGGAGGGGCCTGGGGGGTTTGGGGAGGTGGGTTGCTCAGGCAAAACACAGGGGTTGGGGGACAGAAGGTAAAAGGGGGGCACTGAGGACAATGATTTTCAAACAAACAGGGACTTTCAATGCAGGAAGGAGGTACAAGCTAAAAGCAATTTTCAAGCATAGCTACCTTCAATGCAGGAAGGAGGCACAGGCTAAAAACGAGTTTACAAGCACAGCTACCTTAAATGCAGGAAGGAGACACAGGCTAAGGCTAAACACGATTTCACAAGCACATCTACCTTTAATGCAGGAAGTAGGCACATGCTAAAAACGTTTTTACAAGCACAGCTACCTTCAATGCAGGAAGTAGGCACAGGCTAAAAACGTTTTTACAAGCACATCTACCTTCAATGCAGGAAGTATGGTGATGTCCCTGGGATATTTTCTGTTTATCAGGGGAACAGAGCTATTAAACTAATATACTTTGAACAACCTCTGGAGAGACATCTATCAATAACGCCATTGGATCGCAAAAAGGGCATTTAATAATGTCTGATGGCAGTTTCTCTGAGCCATGGCCATGAGGCTCCATTTTGGAGAGGGCTTTATAATGTCTATTTGTGTTATGTATTTACAAATAGCCTGGTGTGTGCATCAATGGGCAATGTCACAGATGCTTTGCAAAAATATGGGGCACCCAGCAAGGATGCCCTCCTTTCCCCACTGATGTTTGCTTTATCCAAATATCAGAATATCAGAGATATCATCTCAAGCATGTGTGGTATTGATAGCTAAAGCATCAGAATAAACAAAGACTTTGACCTCATCAACAGGTATTGGGATCCATCATGGAATGATAGTTTCTGTCACAAGCTACAACAAAAGGGCCCTTTGCAAATCTGCTAACTTTAAAGGCATCCACGTTAAAAGCTAAAGAGGAGAAAAACTCATATGGTGACAATGTGACAGGTGGCCCACTGCAGTTTATACAGGTGTAGATACAGTTCTAAGGGGCCAGTTAGACAGCGATTGCTGTCAGACATTTTGTCAAATTAGTTATGAAATGCCATCGGCAAAATGCTGGTCCATGATGTAATCCTGGCATGGACAACTTCCATAGTTGGAAGAGGAGATGTTCACACATATCATGTCTGATATATGTATGTATGTATATATATATAATATATATATATATATATATATATATATATATATATATATTTATATATATATATACATATATATATATATATATATATATATATATATATATATATATATATATATATACACATAAGTATATAAGTATATATATATACATATATATATATATATATATATACTTATTTACAGTAGAGCCTCGCAGTGACAATTTATGTTTTAGGGATTACAACAGTAAATCACACTGCCAATGGGGCTACTTTACAAAGGAGTACAAATATTTGAACACTAAAATATGTTATCGTTTTGGAATCCATTCTTCTTTGATCCTATTAATTCATGGAAATCACAGGTGAATACTACTTCGGTGCACATGTGCAGATTGATTGAATAATAAAGAAATAGTAGTAATTGACTTTACTGTTACAGGTGCTGTTCGCCCACTGCTCTCTTCTTGTTGTAGTATCCCCTGCTCTACAACAGTAAATCAATCAAAAAGAGTGCACTTTGAACCATGATGACCACAAATCCAGCACCCTATACCTGCCATGGTGCTTACTTATACAGGCAATAGTGCATCTGTATCATTTTAGTCGTCATTTTAACAGGATTATTTTTTGAATAAACTGAATTTGCATTTTTTTTTTTAAAGCGCTCACACTGCCCACGGGCATCAAGGCGCTGTTACAGGAATTGTTTGTTTTTTTAGTTGTGTAATTGTTTTTGTCTTAGTTGCATATTTATAACGCACTTAAATACCCAGAGGTTTCTAAGCGCGGACCCGAACCTGTGTTGCTTCGTGTCGTTTTGCTTCAAAAGCGAGCACGTTGCCACTGAGCTATCCTCCCGGGACATGAATCTATATAAAATGTGACTGCAGTCGATTGACATTTTAATTATAGAAGTAGTGCATACAGCCTGTTCTTCGCATTCAGAATTTAAATCAGGGAACACATAATTGTGTTTGTATTTTATTTTCTAAACTATACTAAAAGAATCTGCTCAGTGACGCATGAAGTACTTTTTTTGCGTGTACGTCTCATGCCATCTTTATGAAACATCTCTGTGTCCTCTTGGGTGCCCACAAATTGACTAAAATGAAATTCTACTAAAACGAAGTCAATCCAATTTAATACTGAACTGCAGAACTCCCTCTATTGGCCTTCAGATGCGTCCACAACCTGACCACCTGTGAAGACCTTTGCGGTAACCCCACAAAAGCAGAGTTTCCATTACCCATCCCCATATCAGGAAGGAAAATAAACTCTTCTCTTACCTGACCTCATTGCAACCTCACTCTTCTGTACCGTAATCCGCTCCAAACTATCTCCCTCGCTGAATAGTCGCAACCTCTCTTTGACATGACAGTGCCTTCATATGTGCTCGTCTTCACAATACTTGACCGGTTTGTCTGGAAAACTGTGTTATACCGTGCCCCATTTGGTTTTCCAGCATGGTGTGTGCATCACAAGTACCTTAATACTTGTCTTTCCATTGGTTTACTTTGGCGTGCAGTATGGAAGAAAATAGGAGGAATGTGCCGAAGCGTGTTGTGTTGCGTATCACTTTGGTGGGGCAATGAGCTGAGGGCCCGTTCATCATGCTAGTGCAGCGGGGAGAGATAAGACACGCAACAAGGAAACAGCAGACCGCACTAAGCCTGCCACCCCGATGTCAAGGATGGGTACGGAAACAGTCATTTTTTTTATATTTTTTTACCAAAATCACTGAACAACATTGGGGGGGCGTGGGAAAGGGTATCTAAGAGGTGGGGGTATGGAAATGTATTAAATTAATGAGGGAATGGGTTTTGGGGTTTCGAGAAGAAAAATCGTCAAAAAACCCATCGGAAAAAATGACCATAACCGTCGATAAATGAACATAAGGCCCAAGGCTGGGGTATGTTCCTGAAGAGGAGGCATCTGGATAGCCAAGCACCAAGTGAGAGAAAACAGTGAATTGGCAGGGGCAAATTCAGAATGTCTGGTCATGGAGATGGGGTGAGAAATATTGGGTGTGGATGGTGGCAGCAAGGCAGAAATTCCAGGCTGTATCAGGTATTGTACCTCAAAATTATGGCTTCCTGTTCATCTGGTCCACACCCAACATCCAATAAGTCAGGTTGTTTTGTGAAAAGATATACAGTTACCTGGAGTTGTGTATCCATTCACATAGCAGACAAGGTACTTTTGACAAGCCTAATGTTATTGTTTTTCTGAACTTTAAGTAGTCCTCCTGCAGTGGCAGTTCTTGTGGCAGCTCATGTCATACATCTGGCCAAGGCCAACCAGTGGTTCAATTCCATGCCTTGATTTCTTGCTTCATTTTGGCTGGGGTGTAAGGTGTTCCTATCGACAAGTACAGTATGCGATGCCCATTAAACAGTAAGGGCCTAATTCATGGAACTTGTAGCATGGGGTAAAGTGCACAGCCAACAACACCCTGATTCACAGAACGGTGCAAAGTGTTTTTTTTGCAGTGGCTTGTTTTCACTGCACTGGTGTAAAGTAACTTTGCACTGCAAAATACACATTGCACCACGCTCTGAATCAGGGTGTTTGTTAGCAGTGCAAAGTCACTTTGCACCGCGCTAATAGTTCCATGGATTAGGCCTTAAGTGTGTGAAGCACAGACATTTTAAGGTCACTTTTTGTTTAGTTGCGAGCCAAAGCAGAGATGTGGGCACTGGTGATATGTGGCCCGGTGTTGTGAGGTATTGTACGGCAGGTGCTAAATGGTTCTGAGTTGGAGAAAGGGCAGTGTGGGGGCAAGGTGCATCAGCGCAGAGGTGCAGGAAGCACTAGAACCAGGAACTGAAATGACTTTGAAGATCTAAGAATAAACATTGGATTATGTAAGCTTAGACGTTGTCTCCTGCAAGTGTGATCCTTCATTCAATTTCCTAGGATTTTAAATAGGTGCAAATGTTTGAAATGTTTTTGGCAGCCCAAATAATAACATAATAAATAATTAACCATGCATCCTGGGCATCAGTTGTTCTCAATGTTGAAGTGCCTTCTACCTACTTACCAACACACTTTCCAATTTGGAAGTGTTATCAAGCAATGCCTGCACTCCTTCCTGGTATATATTACTAATGTCAGCGATCGAAGTGAGTGGGAAAGGTCGTGAGCGGTGTTCCACTGCTTTTATTTTTTTCTGTGTACCATTCCTCTACTTTTTACGACCATATTCACCAATCTATACAGAGGACTTGTCCGTTCATGACCCTGTGCAAGTGTAAAGTTGTAATAGGAGCCTTAGTTACTAGTCACATAGACTATTGCAATGCCCTGGCCCCAACACCTTGTCACATGTTGCACTATGCTTCCGCCGACCCTTTCCCCTGCCAACACCACTGTTCCACTACTTTTTTCAGTACACTTCTACCACTCTCTAATGTCAATAGTTCTTTTTGGGGTTTTATCCAGAGGTTACTATCTTTCTGCGTACTTTAGTTCTTTCCCTGCATTTGCATCCAGCAGTATTCCTTGCATTGCATTTCAATTCCCAATGATCTGGCCGAACAACTTGCCGCTCTCACCTGCCGCACATTACCATTAACCGCTGTATCATCCATGTCGCCTGCGCGTTACCTCATTTTCACTTCTCCTGCTATTGTCTCACCCTCACACAGGGAACAGCTAACAGTTCCATGACAAGCTCTCTGCCTCGCCACTTTTTCAGCTGCACCTCTTGCGCTGTAGCAGACGAGGAAGCACATTTCAAAGAGAATGGCAAGGTCATCTTGAAAAACAGATGAAAAAAGAGGCTTCTCTTGTAGACGTGTTCATCTTCCTAGCGTGAGATCCGGCAATTGTTCAGAGTTCAATTTAAATTCGCTGCTTGCACTGAGCATGTTCCATCAGGGCTCTTTTTTTTCAATGAACTTAAATGTGGAGATGTAAAGGGAAGCTTGCATTCATGAGGAAGTTTGATTTTTCCCTTGGAAAATGAATGCAATGTTTTCTGGAATATTTGATCTCGCATTATACAGTCAAACATTTCAAGACGCCCTCCCGCAGTTTTAACAGCTTCTCATCAGACCAAACCGTAGTGATTCATGGCACATACTGCGGGGACGATACACAATGAAATAACTGCGCCTCATTCCGATTTAATCTTCTCTTACTGCTAGAGAGAGCAATACGTCGGACAAAATAATTCACTGGGAGTTATGTTGACTTACTCCTGACTTACTCCTAGCAAGTCAGGAGTAAGTCAGTAACCTAGTAGAGAATTGGCTCCTTTTCGGTGTAAAGGGACATGATACAGTATTAAATACCTGGGCAATAGACAGTGATTTACCACATTACTCACACAGCAGCTAAACACAAAATGAATGAGACTCCTGCAAAAGTGGTGGGAAATCCCTCAGATAATTACTGCCCAGAGACTTAGACAGGACTCTGGGCAATATGTTGGTTTCTAAAAGTGGAGGCCCCCTGCACCACAGGAGTGGCCATTACGCCCCAGTTCTCCCATCACATACCGTTAGGAAGCATGACAACTGGTCCTGTAAACTAAATTCCACACCCAATCCCTTTGAATTTGTTCCACTTACAACATACACACATATTGTGCAACACACAACCGGGCCCTTTGAAAACACTCCTGTTGCTAATGTACAGAGCTCGTCATTCCCATTAGTATGTACTAGGCTGTGCAAGCGGAGCATTTGTACTCATGGCGATTGGCCTGCCGGATATTTGGTCAGTTTCATAGCCATGGCACTCAGGGTCAGGAATGCATTGTGAACATGCAGCTGCCCCTCATAGCAGTACCTCCCAGTAGCGGTCAAACAAAGCACTATGAGAAATGAAAGGGATGTAGCCCCCATTTTAAGAAGTGGAATACATGCACAGATGTACAAATACTATTACTAACTTAAGATGTGAGGGGCGGGGAGTGGGAACACTTCCACTGGCATGACTCCTATTCCTAACTCACTGACATATTTAGCAAACAATTCGGAGTCTAAAAATGTGATAAGCTCTACTCAAAAGAAAAAACAATTCCAATTGAACATTACATTCTCTCCTCTTTCAATGTCTTAAAGTGTTACACAAATTTATTTTTTTTAAATTAAAAACGCATGCTTTTCAGTAGATTTGTCTACCAACAGTTATATCTCAGAGCCTCAGAATGGAGGTGAACTCCAAGGAATAGCTACTGGGTGGCAATGTGGATTGTCAGTTGTTTTAAATAGCTGGAATGGCTATGCTATTCTACTTTCACACTTTCACATTTGGGGTAGAAAGGTTTGTGTCTTTTTCAAACCAGGTTACTGATGAAATTAATATTTTTCTTTTTTATATATACATATGTACACAAAAATCAAGGGCAGAATTGGTACTTCATCTTGACAAATATCCTTTTAGACCACTGTACACGTTCTGCCTATCTCCACAGTCCAGCCATTCACATATGTTCATGCACTGCATACACCCATTGCAAAGAAACGGGGAGATTATGGAGGGCAATGAGCAGAGCATGTCTTCTCAGTGTTGACCTGCAGTGAAATGAAAAAGCAAATCTGCACTGCATGTGGAATGGTACAGGTGGCTCCAGGCATGAGTGTGGGGTTGAGGGTGGTGATCAGATAAGACAACATAGGACCCTGGCAACTGTTGGTGGTGTGAGCATTAAGAGATCAGGGATGCTGCCATTTTAAAGCATGGCGTGAGACCGGGCAGAATGGGGAAGGATGTTTTCTGCAAAAATGCAGCCAGTTCCACTTCATGGGGAAAAGCCTTTTTGCAGAAGACATCTTTCCCCATTCAGTTCTCTTGCATCATGTTTTATGATGCCTCCATCCCTGAGCTCTTAGTGTGCACACCAGCAACAAGAGATAGGGCCTATGCTCTTATCTGATCACACTTACATCAGCCCACAAGGGCCCAGGCTCAGATGGATTTCTGTTTGAAATATTTGCATTTGAACACAATCTTTGTGGATCATTCCATCCTATCCACCAGGTTAAGGGATATCGCACATTTCTCATCCGAAGCCATACATTGGGTCTCATCATTCCTGAGCAACAGATTTTTGAGGGTGGCAAGTGAGTCAGCCAAAACTGAACCTATGCGTCTGCTCTATGGGGTCCCGCAGGGAGCGTGCATGTCACTATGCCTTTACAACATATTTATGGTCCCCTTGTTCCACATGCTGGTACAAGAGGGGATCCTTTTCTCAAATTACCCAGATGACACACACTGTGTTATCCCCATTACAGGATCCCATGAGGTTGACGAACTGTACATCAATAAAGTCTATCTTGCTATACAAAGGTGGATGTGTCGGAATAAAAAGTATATCGTGCCTCCTATTGTAATAAATATATTAATATTGGCCTACGCCAAGCTGCTCGGAAGTCACTTGCGAGATCTGTGTTGCAAGGTCCTGACCTTTAATCCATGTAGGCTGCATTTTAGGTCAAACCGCCATTTTAGGATTTATGTGGAAAAGTCACCCTGTGAGCTAAAATGGTGGACGATACAACATGGCCGTCTTGACCTTATTTACATCGCTAATGTGTAATCTGCCTGCAGGCTACTTGTGGAGGTCATGAACTAAGGCCTTGTCCTACATTGACCTATGTGTAAAAGGAATACTCGCGCAATAAAACCAATCCACAAGTATATATTATGATAATGGGCCTCATCACGACTTGGGCGGTAGGGCCGGCGCTATTAGCACGGGGGCTATTAGCGCGACCGCCATAGACCCCGGCGCTAATAGCGCGGGATCACGAGTTTGGCAGACTTGGAAGTCCCCATTCCCCATTGAGCCCATTCAGGAATGCCCCATTCCCCATTGGGCTCAATGGGGAAATTTCACGCTCATACCGCCAGCGGATATCCCTCCGGCGGTATGAGCGCGAATTTTCGGCGGATTTCACCCCAGCTCAGAGCTGGGTTGAAATCCGCTGAAGCCCTGATTCGGCGGACCCTTAAATCCGGCGGTAATAGCGCTACTGCCGGATTTAAGGGTTACGGCCGAAGTCGTGATGAGGCCCAATGTATTTACACATTAGACAAAAAACATCTGTTTTACTATAATGTTTAAGAAGACCTGCAATACGAAACTTAGAATACACAGTTAATGCATACGCTTATTGTTACACGTAATAAAGAACAAAACAGTTAGTTGCGGTTATTTGAGACTCGGCAACGAACCCTGGAATTGGTGATGTATAAAGTAGAATATTAACCTGAAGAGGGGTTGGCCATAGCACTCACAAAATGTATAAAAAGCGAATGCATTCTAATGTACAGTCCCTCACTGAACACACTGAACCACGCTGGAGTTTGTTGTGTTGTACTGAGGGCCGATAGCTATTTGACTTTGCACTGTTTTGTAATTGTATTCAATAGAGAATAAAAGTACTTTGTATGTTCCTTTGAAACCTGTGTTTGGTGAATTTCCTTTTGGGGTACTCAGCCTCGATATTTTGTTTCTCTTTTCACAGTTGGTGCCCGAATAGGGACCCTCAAGATTGATGCCGGATTGTTGAAGGTTGACACTTGCTATCGGACCGGGATCGGACGGTGTACAAAAGTAAGGGCCGCTGGATGAGACGCGACACCTCAGCAGCGCTGCACGATCCAATCCCTGGACGACTAGCCTGTGGTCTGAGACGGCATCTTGACGAGGATCCACTTATCGAGGCGGGCAGATTTGCCGAAATCACCATACACGAGGTAAGATTAGTTAGGTAAGATTCTTAGAAGTACCGATCGGTCCTCCTTAGGTTTGACCAGGTGAGTCGTGACCTGATTCTTAATTTAACCCTGGCAATTTGAATTTTGGCGCATTGTATCTGCAGACACAATTATTGACCAGGTAACACCGAGAATTTGAGATATGCCTGGGAAATTGTCTACCTGCTTTAGGGCATTATTCCGCAGTGATAGACAATCTTTGGAATTTAGCCTTCCGGCACCACAGGAGGGGACGCCAGCATGTACTATGTACTGTAAGCATGGCATTGGAAGTATAGTATTTAATGATATTTAGCACAGACAAACCAGACATGCCTCCAAACTTCAGTGGCCAATCAATGGTAGTTTCGAGATCCCTCGCATTGAATATTTGGAGTCAGTATTGTTAAAGAAAAAGGCTAGACCTGCAGCATTTGATGTTTTACAGAATTGGAAAAAAGAAGCGTTACAACAGCTTAAGAGTAGAGAAAAACATGCGTGCCGTCATAAGACGGTTGCTGAAAAAGCATCATTATATGATCAGGATAAACAGTCTGAGTCGGCTAAAAACATTGAAAGGGCTTTCTCATTTGGTATCTAGAAAATCTATCCTTCCAAAGATCTTCAAGATTCTGATGAGTTTCTTGAGAAAATATTATACGCACGAAGGTCTGGTGCCTCTGCGCCACCTCCGTATGTCCCTTTTCCTGCTGCTGTACCTTTTCCTGCTGTTATTCCTACTCTTCCGGCTCAACCTGTTGTTCCTGTTCCTTTGACTGTTGTCCTTCTACCTGCTCCTCCGCCTCTTCCTGTCGCACCAGTTATAGCTCCTCCATCGAATTTGCCTATCCCCTCTCTTCCAAGTGGTCTTGGGCCGCTTGTAATCGATCATGGTGCAGGCTCGAAGATTGTCACTTGCAGTGCTGTTCCACCGGAGAAGAAACGTGGGCTAATCATTGTATGGAGAAGGATGACCAGGCTAGTGTTTTTTCCACACTTTCTAATACGGATAATTTTCCTGAGAAAAACGTTTTTATTGAAGGTTTGGGGATTCTGTTATGTATAATGTGGGGAAGATTAAATAATACGGATGTTCCGCAAAAGTTAAGGGATCTAAATACTTTAGCACTCTCCAGAGATACTGTGGAGAAGGTAAATGAGCACGTCGAAAGGTTATTTGAATATAGAAAGGAGTTAGAAAGTATACAGAATGAGGATGATGAAGAGGAAAGTATGTATGTACAGAAACGGTACCTTCCGTGTCATAAACAGATGTCGGAGCAAATGCGAATTTGTAAGAAAGATGCGATTAGATGGATTTCAGACATATCCATAACTCCAGTTGAGGAAATTGACACATATAGTCAATATACGTTGGAAATGCAGAGAAAAGTGATACAGGTAATGGTAGAGTACCTGCAAGATGAATGTGTAAAGAGGGAGATTAGTTGTCCCACAGAGTTATTGAATATTTATAAGAGAGCTTTTTCGTTTGACACTTCTTCGACTGCTTTAGCGCTCGATTTGGCTCTGTTGCTTAGTAAGAGTTCGGAGTTGCCTACATCTCAGTTGCCTATGAGAGAGGTTCCTCCGACATTTGTCCCGAAGGTTGAGGTTGCGGCCGATGCTGCACGAGGCATAGCCGCTGTGGACATTCCCACACATTATGAATCACAGTTTGTTCATGTCCCGTTTTCACGACAGGAAGTGAACACCATTAGACAGTCCATTCCTGATATTAGAAAAATCCGACAGAGTTCTATAAAGAGATGGAATCCATTTTTCAATCCTCAGTGTTCACCTTGGGTTACATTGATTTGTTGTTTCCAGTACTCCTGCCTGTAGATTTGTGCAAACAAGTTAGAACTAATGACGATGTACCCGGGTTGGGAGATACATGGGCAAATTTAACTAGATCTGATGGGGAAAGGCCAGCTGGTGAAAGACCACAACAGGTGATATTAACCTTGCCTGATAGAATCATTGCTAAATTAAAAACCATAATTCCCGAAAAAAGAATTATATGGGACAAGCTTACGGCCTGTGTCCAAGGAAAGTCTGAGGGTGCTACCGAGTTCTTTAATCGGTTCAAACAGGTATTTTCAGATTTCAGTGGACAAGACTTAGGCACAGAGTCTGGGAAAAGGTTATTTGTGGACAAATTTGTACGTGGATTGCTGCCTGACATCCAGTCACAGATTATGTCCTCTGAGAGCGCTTGGCAGGCGAAATCGCAATCAGAAGTACTGCATATGGCTCAGTATTATGAGAATCGTGTCAACAATGAAAAAGATAGGATTGAAAAACGGAAAGGTGATTTAAAAACAAAGGTGCTATTGCAGCAAATTGTTAGAGGCCCCAGAGGGGGTAACTATCAGGTTAGAGGTCAGTATGTCCCACAGGGGAATGTGCCCTTGGGTCCTGTGAATATTAATCAATGTGCTTATTGTTGACGAGAGGGTCATTGGTGAGCACAATGCCCCCCCCTTCAACAGAGGTCGAATAATAATATGGGTAGGCGATCTAGAAGTCGCCCGGGCATAGGGGGCCCTGGTAGAGGTCAGTTTACACAGGACCCTCAACAGCCTTTTTCACAGGACAATGAGACTCTGAGTGTGGATACTAGGAACATATTCGATCATCCTTCCGCTGCATATTTATCTGAAGAGCTTCCTTTTGACAATATTCTGTTTCGTTAGGATTGCCCGAAGCAGGGTTTGGAACCTACACCTATTCCCGTCAATCAGAAAGGTCCCTACGTTGAAATGATAGTGGGAGATAGGAAACATCCGTTTTTGATTAACACTGGAGCGCAGAAGTGTTCCATTGATGGTTCACGGGTTCCAAACGTTCCACTGTCAGGGCAAACCAATGTTTCTGTATGGTTTTCCGGTACTCCAGTTATTTGTCCGGTCTCTATACCAGTACCTATTTCTTTGGGTCCTTTTACGGACCAGTGTCCTTTTCTATTGATCTCGGATTGCGGGGAAAACTTGCTGGGATTGAACTTGTTAAAAGAATCAAATGCAGTGATTTATTGTTCTTCTGATGGAGTACGCTTGTCAATTTCACCGCAGCAATCTTCCGCCTCGCAATTTCTGACTAGACCTTTGCCTCCAGAATTCATTGATGTACCAGAGAGCTTATTGGCTGTTGACGACAATGATGTCGGTGTTTTGCAGATTGAGCCTGTAAAGATAGTTTTGAAACATGCAATTGAGCTGCCAGGCATTCCTCAGGATAAGATTTCGGTTGAGGGCGAGCAAGCTTTGAAATGTATTGTTTCCGATTTTGTGCACCGTGGTGTGATTGAAGAAATCTCAGGAAGTTTGTGAATAGTCCGATTTTACCAGTGTACAAGAAAGGCGATAATGTAATTCCATTTCGGTTTATAATTGATTTACGTGCCATTAATAAAGTTGTGGCACCGCAGTTTCCAATTGTGCCTAATGTGACGACGATCCTAACCATGATTCCAGCTACAGCTACTTACTTTAGTGTTGTGGACCTAAAGAATGCGTTCTTTAGTATTCCTATACACAAGGATAGTAGATATTTGTTTGCGTTCACCTTAGGGGGACACTCGTTTACATTTACTCGTGCACCTCAAGGGTACACAGAGAGTCCTAGTATTTATATTAGGGCTTTGAAATAGCAACTTGATACCCTTGAATTGCCCTCTACCTGTACTTTGCTTCAGTATGTTGACGATTTGCTTCTGGCTGCAGACTCTGAGAGTGCCTGTAAGGAGGGCACTGTGTTACTACTTATTCATCTAGCTAAGCATGGTCACAAAGCTTCGCTTAAGAAATTTCAATATTGTTGCCAGGAAGTCGCCTATTTAGGCTATCTCCTGTCAAAGGAGGGAAGAAGATTGACACCTGAAAGAATAAAACACATTTCTGGCATGTCTGTCCCAAATACGCAGAAGGAAGTTAGGGCCTTGATAGGCATGGCTTCTTACTGTAGGTTGTGGATCCCACATTTCTCATTAGTGATAAAACCGATGTTGGCCTTGACAAAGAAGGGCATTTCTTCACCGTTGCCATGGACTTCGGAACACCAGCAATCGGTTGACTTGCTTAAGACTGCACTATGCTCTGCACCAGTTTTGGGCACACCAAACTATGAAAAGGCCTTCGTATTGTTTGTGCATGAACGTGATGGATGTGCTTTGGCTGGATTAACACAGGAGCATGGAGGGAAGAATAGGCCGTGAGGTTACTATTCTTCCGCCCTTGACCCTGTAGCATGCCCTTTGCCAAGATGTTTGCGCGCTGTCGCTGCTGCTGCTGCGTCTGTAAAGCAGAGTGAGGGAATGGTCCTAGGCCATGATTTGACCCTGATTTATTTATTTGCATTTTTGAAGAGCTCACACATCCCGCGGGCATCGAGGCGCTGTTACAGGAATTGTTTGTTTTTCTAGTTGCATAATTGTTTTTGGTACCCTTAGTTGCGTATTTATAATGTGCTTAAACACCCAGAGGTTTCTAAGCGTGGACCCAGGGATCGAACCTGTGTTGCTTCGTGTCGTCTTGCTTCCAAGGCGTGCACGTTGCCGTTAAGCTATCCTCCTGATGGTGCCTCACTCTGTAGATGTTCTATTGAACCAAACTCAAACGCAACACCTCACTTCCGCACGGTTGACGAGATACAAATTGATCTTGTTTGCCCCTCACATTCAAATTAAGAGGTGTTGTGTTCTCAATCCGGCTGAACTCCTACCTTTCCCGCAAGATATTACTTGCGGCGATGAAGACTCACATGATTGTTTGTATATGAACATGCAAGAAACAAAGGGCAGGATTGATTTGAAAGATACCCCTTTGGATAATCCGCAAGGAGAGTTGTTTTGTGACGGCTCCTGTTTTAAACTTCCGGATGGTACATCCACAGCCGCTTATGCAATCACTACCTTGAGCACGATTGTGGAAACTAAGAAAGTTACGCATAATTCTGCGCAGGCTGCAGAGATTATAGCCTTAACCCGAGCTTGTGAACTTTCCGAAGGGCTTGCAGTGAATATATATACTGATAGTCAGTATGCCTTTGGGGTGGTTCACAACTTTGGGAGACTTTGGTTGGAAAGAGGATTCCTAACCTTGCATGGCACCAAGATCCAACATGGCACCCTAATAGTGCAACTTCTCTCAGCACTTTCGCTCCCTACTCAGTTAGCAGTTGTAAAATGTGCAGCACATCGCAAGATTGTAGATAACATTGGAAAATGGAATGCTTTCGCTGATCAAATAGCTAGACAAACTGCCACTGATCTCTTTACGGAGATATATGTTTCTAGGGAGACTGAAAATGCAAATGTGATGAATAAGGATGTGGGGTCTGTACGGGATATCCAAGCCGATGCCACAGTAGAAGAAACCAAGAAGTGGGCTGAGGGCTTGGGAAAACTTAATGACGATGGGTGTTGGGTGGACACGGTCGATGGGAAATGGTTACCCCCCGATGTGTACGTGCTTATGATGGTTGTAATGGCACACGGTCCTACGCATGTGTGTGCTCAACAAATGACGAAAATGTTAGAAAGAGTGTGGGTAAATGACAACATTTCAAAAATTGCTCAGCACTATGTCCAGAATTGTATGATTTGCCTAAAACATTATGTGGGAAAGGGGACAGCAACAAAGTTTTGGGCCACCCTCTGTCCCATTTGAAGTAATTCACTTTGATTTCATTGAAATGGAGCAATGCAATAATTTAAAATATGTATTGGTAGTCATTTGTGCCTTTAGTAAGTGGGTTGAGGCTTTCCCTGTTAAAGATGCCACAGCTATGCCCACTGCGAAAACTATGTTAAAGGAGTATTTTCCCCAGTTCGGTTTGCAGAGAGTTATCTGGTCGGACAATGGTCCATATTTTGTTGCCGCTGTAATCCGACAGATATGTACAGTTTTACAAATTGACAAACGGTTCCATTCAGCCAGACATCCTCAGAGCGCCGGACTAGTAGACACAACGGCATCAACAAGAACAAACTCGCTAAGACTTGTGCCGGCACCATACTAAAATGGCTGGACGCCTTACCGATCATGTTACTAGCCATGCGGACAACCCCTCAAACTAAGACTGGGCTCTCTCCATTTAAGGTGGTAATGGGGAGACCTGCCAATATCTGGAATTTGCCAAAAATGTCGAAAGTTAAGAGATATTGAAAATGTATTACTTTCAGATTATTGTAGCCACTTGACTAAAAACCTGTATTTGATTTACCACCAGGTACGAGAGGCCTTACCTGTGCGGTACGAAGGCCCGGGCCACAGCATACAACCTGGAAGCTGGGTGCTCACTAAGTCATTTGAGCGCACTTCCCGCCTCGCGCCTCGCTGGCGTGGGCCATTCCAGGTCTTGTTGGTCACTTAAACAGCGGTGCGGGTAGCTGGCCGAAAGAAATGGATCCACGCGTCACACATCAAGAAACTTCCTCACCCTGTGCCACACATTACAGAAGAAGCAGAACCCCTTGCTGATACTACAACCAACGATCCTAGAGCAGTAAACAGCACCGAGAGTGTGTCGGAGAATATCTCTAGGCCCGAGAGGCTTGGGGAAGCTGCCATTTTGTTTCCACACTCTCCACCAATTTTGCACCCGGGAACGGCTGTTTCAAACGCAGACCCTTCGTTTGTCCTGGATACGTTGCTTCCAACGGGAAGTGACGACACATTGCTTCCGGATCAATAAGTACCAGGAAAAACCAGATATCACTTGCGTCCAAGAAAATAGACATATGGCACGGTTCGACTGTGCTTTCAAGGAAGGAAAAGAATCATCGAGGGTTTACTTTTGCCCAGATTTGAGAAAGGGGATTCTGTTGGCTAGGGTTTTGGAAGGACACAGAAATCGCACGACCGAGAGGTCGCCAGCAACGAACATTGGGGTTTCTGTTTTGAAGACTGCAATGCCTGCTACCGCCGCCGCTCGTATTGGACTTATAAATAAGGGGGTGACCAACCGGGACAATGGAAAAAATGCCTGGGCCCCGAAAACGTACTGCTGTATTTTTGTAATAATATTTGGTTTTATAATAAGCACTGTTGTATGCCTTTGGTATTTAGAAGAAGCTTACCCTTTAGAGTTTTCGCTACCGACTGTAAATGTACCCACTGTTCATACACCTTTTGTGCATTCGCATACTTTGTCCCCTCGAGATTCCCAGCACACTCTGTTACTTATAATGAACGCTACGCATGCCATTTTTAATAGATCCAATTGTTGGGTCTGTTCACATTTACCGCAACACGGGGAAAAGGGGCTAGGTTGGTATATTCATCCTTTACCATTAACAACTGCTTGCTATGCTTCTCTTAGAGCACTGTTCTTTGGCCAATGGAATGATAGCGTCTCAGGGAACTTTGATGGCACCAATTTGAATAGTTTTGAGAAACGTGTTTTGACTCCCCTGGGATGCTCTCTTTTTGCAAATAGGAGTAGACTGAATGCTGCTTCTATTAGGCCTTCTGATAGACTGTCTCGTCTTTTTCAATCTTTAATTTCCTTTAAAATGGCTCCGATAGGCAATAAGGATGCCATGCCTCCTTCCTACACTGTTAACCATAGCCCTGATTCAGTTTCTTTTTGCATACAGAGGAATGGCACGCGGTTAATGGGAAATTTTAAAGGTTGTGCCAACGTTGCAAATTTGACTGGGTAAGATAGACCTTTGTATGTAGGCGAACCTGTCTATTTTGTTTGCAGTAATATAGCGTTTCCATGGTTGCCCAAGTTTCGAAGGCTCGTCCACGGTGGGATGAGAATGATGATACCCCGGCACAAGTATTAGGAGACATAGCAAAATCAGTTGTGCCATTTTGGGGGCAGATAGCGAATTCAGAAGCTATCAGGAGACTAGCGAGAGTACTGGAGAGAAGCATCAACCGGACCAGAGATATATTCTATAATATGACATTACAGCAGAAAGCAATAAGATTAGTAGCACTCCAAAATCGAATGGCATTAGATGTCATTCTAGCTGAGCATGGTGGAATATGCAAATTAGTGGGGTCCGCTTGCTGTGTTTTCGTACCAGATTCCTCCCCAACTATCTTTAAGGCAATACAAAATCTGCACGTCCTTGGTTCTGAAATGCATGTTCCCGAGGGAAACTGGGATCTAAGCGCTTGGTTCTGGGAATTCTTGCGATCTTGCGATCTTGGGGTTGGAAGGTACTTTCAGTTTTATTAACTATTTTAGGAGTTCCGTTGTTCATTTGTTGCTGCATTCAGTGTCTGCCTGGTATGTGTTCGATGCTAGGAGGATGTTGTGCACAAGCGATAAATTCGATAGGACATGAGGTGTATGCCTCGGATAAAACTTCCAAAGAATATGTGTTAAAAGATATATTAGTAAAAGACCTAATGCCTATAGATATTTCAGATAGTGATTCAGGGTACATGGATACTGATGCATGGAGTTATTCGTAAGGAGACCCAAAATAGTTTTTTAGCACTTGGCATAGGCCAAAAGGAGGGTTTGTCGGAATAAAAAGTATATTGTGCCTCCTATTGTAATAAATATATTAATGTTGGCCTACGCCACTTGCGAGATCTGTGTTACAAGGCCCTGACCTTTAATCCATGAGGGCTGCCATTTTAGGTCAAACCACCATTTTAGGATTTATGTGGAAAAGTCACCCTGTGAGCTAAAATGGTGGACGATGTCATTGCAGAATACAACATGGCCGTCTTGACCTCTGTACATCGCTAATGTGTAATCTGCCTGCAGACTACTTGTTGAGGTCATGAACTAAGGCCTCGTCCTACATTGACCTATGTGTAAAAGGATTACTCGCGCAATGAAACCAATCCACGAGTATATATTATGATAATATATTATGATAATGTATTTACACATTAGACAAAGAACATCTGTTTTACTATAATGTTTAAGAAGACCTGCAATACGAAACTTAGAATACACAGTTAATGCATACGCTTATTGTTACACGTAAATAAAGAACAAACCAGTTAGATGCGGTTATTTGAGACTCGGCAACAAACCCTAGAATTGGTGATGTATAAAGTAGAATATTAACCTGAAGAGGGGTTGGCCATAGCACTCACAAAATGCATAAAAAGTGAATGCATTCTAATGTACAGTGTCTCACTGAACACACTGAACCACGCTGGAGTTTGTTGTGTTGTACTGAGGGCCGATAGCTATTTGACTTTGCACTGTTTTGTAATTGTATTTGATAGAGAATAAAAGTACTTTGTATGTTCCTTTGAAACCTGTGTTTGGTGTATTTCCTTTTGGGGTACTCAGCCTCGATATTTTGTTTCTCTTTGTACAGTTGGTCACTAATGGATTGGCCCTGAACAGTGCAAAGGCAGAGCTCCTGATTGTTGGTACTGAGGCCAAATTGGCTAAACTTGATCCGATGTACTCCAGTCAACATATATCAATGCAGCATCAAGGTCTTAAATAATGTTAAGACTTTGGGTGTCATTCTGGATAAAACCCTAAACATGAAGGCTCAAATTAGAAGCATAGTTTCTACTTCCTCCTATTACATCAAACTGCTGCATCATCTTCGCCCACTAACTTCTGAAGAAAACTCTGAAAAGTTAGCAAGAGCAATCATAGGGTCCAAGATAGACTACAGGTGTTGTCTCTTAGCTGGCATCACCCAAACCTATCTCCATCGCCTTCAGGTAATACAGAATAGGGTGGTGAGAGTAGTGAAAAGACTGAATCGCGAAGACCATGTCTCAAATGCAAGATGGAGCCTGCAATGGCTCCCTGTACAAGCCAGAGTACGCTTTAGGCTGCTATTAATTGCCCAGAAATGCATTGTAGGGCATATGCCATTCTATTTAATGGATTTTATTTATTTATTTATTTATTTATTGCATTTGTTACACGCCCAAACCCTTAGGTGCCACGGCGAGGTTACAGACAGCTTGATGAAGGCATTTTAGTTGAAGACCATTACAAAAATAAAGACAGTTTTACGGGATATGTAATATTTACAAAGACAGTGATACAGGATACATACAATTTACAGAAGGCAGACAGTAAAACTGCTGCAATTCTTATTTACAACTTCTAAGCGCCATTTGCTATGTTAGTACTGATTAAATAGCCAGGTTTTTAGCACTTTTTTGAAGCTTGAGAAGGTTTCCTCTTAGTAGTAAATCCCACCTTGAGATCATTAAGATAGGATAACTCAAATGTCCTTAAAACCACTCACTGCGAAACCAACAGAATGTGGAATGGAGCCTTCAATAGCAGCTCCACTCACCCCACAAGACCACAAGCACTTGTTTCATATTGGAATTTTGTTTTCCATGGAATATTTCACTACATATTGCTTGGTTTAAAAGGTGAGCACCTTTTATACTTTGCTAGCATATTTTTTGAAAGATGTCCTCTCTGGGGTTATTTTTCTGGTGTTCATTCATTTTTTTAAATGTCCAATGCTATTTTGCCTTGCACACTTTCTTCTAAGAAGACTTAAAAATATGTAGCCTCTTACTGTGCGTATATTCATGGGTGGCAGGTTTTGATTTTTGCTATGGGGCAAAAGTACCTGGGCATATGTTATTCATGCAATTATCATTTTCTGTGCTGCTTAAATGTGGGTAGTTGGAGTCATGCAATGTTTCACAACAGTCACCAAGATACTGGCCATAAAAGGAGGGTACCACGCTGCTTAAGCAAAGTGTGTGATCCTTGGTAAATAATTTAATCGCGCAGGGCATTAACTAAAAACATTGGATTTCTCAAAGACTGCAATATTGTATACATAATAAAAAATGTACATGTGTACAGCTACAGTGACATTGAGGTTGAAAAATGGCTGGTGACCCAGGTCTCCAATCCAGGCAGTAACCAGGACTGACCCTGCTTAGCTTCAAAATGAGGAAAAGGCAGGCACTCTCAGGCAATGGTGCCTAACAAACACAGGCAAGTTATAAGACCACTTAGAGCAACATGGCCAGAGGGGCAGGCCGCTTCCTCACTTTGAAGCTAAGCAATACTGTGCGTATATTCATGGGCGCCTGCTTTTGATTTTCGTATGGGTGCAGAAAGTACCTGGCCATATGACATCCTTTCAGTCGGTCATTTTAATCACTTCCCAAAAGTAGCATATATTATTTTAAAGACACTTCATTGACAAAGCGCAAGCATATTGCAACAGTGCAATTTTTCAAAACATCTACATTTTCTCAAAAAATGTTTTGAATGGTTGTGTACAGGAAGCAATTGGCTTAATTTATTCATTTAATAAAGATTATTGACACAAACATGCGTACACAACTTTTTAACATTGATTGTCTTGAGAGGATAGCTCAGGGGAAATGTGCTCGCCTTGGAAGCAAGATGACACGCAGCAACACAGGTTTGATCCCTGGGTCTGTACTCAGAAACCTCTGGGTATCAAGTGTGTTATAAATAACCTATCATTTACAGAGTGGAGAACCAATGCCCTCAACAATGGGTCAGAGAATATAAGTCAGATGATGCAGTGGTGGTAGAAACAGGAACTAGGGATGAGGAGCAAGTTATGGGACAGGGTGAAGAAGAGGGAGACATGATGGTGCAGAATGCTATGTGAGTGGTTCTTCAGAAAAGGAAGACAGCACTGAGGTGGGAATTAACTAGAGATCACATGGGAGTAGTGTGGAGAGGGAGAAGAAGCATTCAGGAGTAAGGGAGTGAGGAGAGAAAGAGAGCAGAAATGAGAGGGAACCCAAGATGTGGCAAGGTGGTGAGCCGAGGATGATAGTAGAGAGTAAGGAGTGAGATGGGCCGATAGGTACAGTGGGACAAGTCAGTGTTTAGTTTTCAATATGATGAGAATGAGTTTATACTTTGCCCTCTGTTGCATAGATAACCAGCCTATCTGATTATGGGGTGGGGAGATGGCATTGAAGCGAGGAAGGTTGAAGAGTGTACAGACAGCAAAGATGAGGACTTTGTCGAGAGATGAAAAAGCATAGTTGGGAAGGCTATAGAGCAGACCTGCACAGTAGTCAGATAGAGAGAGTGCTAAAGAGGAGATGAGGCACATAGTAACGTTGAAGGAAAGAAGATGTTTTATTTTTCAGGAATTGAGGAGATTAAGTCTGGCCGCAGTAGTACGTTTGGAGATGAAGAGTAAGATGGATTGAAGATGACAACAAGGTAGTGAGCAGAAGCAGAGTAGGGATGGTAGTCATGAAAGAAGAATAGAAAAGGGGAGAGGAAGAGATAGACTGTTTGGGTGGGAAGTACAGAACCTCAGTCTTAGCGGAGTTGAGCATGAGGGACTGAGATGCCATCCAGTATTTGTTGGCAGAGAGACAGATAATTGTTCAAGGCAGCTCATCAGATAATGAGGGAAAGTAAAAAAAAAAAAAATCTGAGTGTCATCAGTTAAGAGTTAATAGGAGAAGCCATTGGAGGAGATCAAGGTACCAAATGCGTAGCTATAGATTGTGAAGAGAAGTGGACCCAGGGCTGCCCCTTGACCCCTTGGGGAACAACAGTGAGGGGGATGCATGGGGAGTTAAGACTGTTCCAGGACACCTGGAAGTGTCTGGGTACAAGATCTGAACCAAACCAAGGGTGGGCCATTTTCCTCATGCCTAGGAGAGAGAGGGCCTCATTACACGGTAGGCGGTAAGGGATTACCGGTACTGGTATTTTACCGGTACCAGTAAACCCTTACCGCCTTACTACGAGGTCCCTTTGCGGGTTGGAGAATTTAACGCCTGCTTTTTGCAGGCGTTAAAAACCAACCCGCAAAGGGACCAGGGAGCTAATTACGGTACCGCAATTTGCAGTGCCGTAATTAGCACCTTCCCCATTCCCATTATGCCCTATGGGGCAAAAATGGGAATGGGGAAGGGCAATGGGGGGAGGGGGAATTACCGCCCCACCAACCTTGGAATAGGGCGGTAATTCTCCTTTCCACCAAGGCGGTGCCGGTATTTTACGGGCATGGACCAAGGTGCTAATAGCACCTTGGTCCACCGCCATCCATGTAATGAGGCCCATAGTGTTGAGAGAAGGCTAGAATGGTTGATGGTAGCAGAGGTTGAGAAGAATACAAATAAATGAATGGTTATCATGATGAGCAGAAGAGGTCAATTTGCTCACATTGAGGAGAGATGAATCAGTCAAAGCCGAAGATGGAAGCCAAATTCAAGAGGAACCCGCAGGTTGTGTGTGTCAAGGAACTCACTGAGTTTGTTGAACACTACATGCTATATAGCATTTTGCAATCGTGAGGTAGAAGAGAGACAGGGCAAAAGCTGGCAGGAGAGGTAGGATTTAGGCCAGGTTCCATGAGGATATGGATGAAAGTAGCCGACTTGTAGGATGATGTAAATGTAGCACCGTCAAGAGAGGATGTGAAGCAGGAAGTAAGATATAATCCATTACTGGGAGCTATGACTGTCATTATGTTTGAGTATAGCGCACATGAAGGATTAGCCCTGAATTTAAGGTCATTCATCTCATCAGGGTTAATGAATGCAAAGGAAGACCTTGTCACAGGAGAGGAGGGTAGAAGTGGTGGGGAAAAGTGAGCCTGTGGGGGGATAGAAGGTAATTTGCTAGGGTATTATGAATATTTAAGATTTCCTAAGCAAAGTAGAGAGCTAGATCATTAGCAGAAAGAGCAGAGGAGATGGAGGAGGGTTTAGAAGATGAGAAAATTGAGCTGAGAGATTTTTGGAGGCACATAGATTGAGAGGAATGAGACAAAATGAGAAAGATAGAAGTCACGTTTGGCCAAGTCGAGAGCAGAGGAGGAGTTTTGAAGATTGGCCACGTAGAGTTGGACATCTGAGGAGTCCCTAGAACCATGCCAACATTGTGGATTTATGATTACCCTGCTCCCTGTGAGGTTTCAGGGAACCTTTTGTTTTGTTAATGAAGTGTCTATCAGAGCTCATGTATCAATCCCCTCTGTACACTATCCCACCATACACATCAAAGTGAAACAACATGGACCAATCACAAAAGGCAAATACAAAGTTCCAGCTTAGAAGCAAGATTGTTCCAAGTAAAAGGCCAGGCCCTGGAAACACTGTTTGGACACTGATATATTTAGTAGAATTATAACACTGTGTTCCTAAAACCTTATTTGAATATCATTGCACTGCATGAAATATCATGCACACAGATATTTGTGTTTGTTCACTACATTATGATTTAAATATTAGTTGTTTGTTTTGTGCATTTTCTTTGTCTTTCCTGAAATTAATGTATAGGAGTTTCCTGAAATTAATGTGTTGAAGGTTGTGTCTGATTTCAGCTATGTGAAGTGGTCCAGAAGGAACATATGGTGGACTACTTAAGGACATATTTAATTTGTCCAAATGCAAGTCAGTTAGGGTGGGTTTGCTTTTTACCTTAAATTGTTACCATCGGGGTGGACTGGCCTATAGGGAACTCAGGGGATTTCCCGGTAGGCCTCTGCACTCTGGGCCTCTTTTGTGTGGTAACCTATTTTGTTTCCACATTTCCTCATAGGAAAAGAATTGGGCTTGCAGAATATGTGTCATATGGGGGCACTTTGAACATTATTTCCAGGTGACTTTTTTGGTTCCCAGTACAACCCTGGTTACCATGGTTAATGGTTAAATTAACTGACCTTTAAAAAGGAAGTGTTTTATTATTTTTTTTTAAACACGTTTGGTCACTAAATGGGAGGTATTGTTACATAAAACACAAATCCATTTGTTTAATTAAGCCCTGCACCAACGCGGAAACGCCTAGTTAATTTGTTGTTGCAACTGCATAAGACAGTGGAGCCCACGATACTCTTACCACATCTGCTTACCATATTCATGGTGTTCAAACCTAAGAAAACTTCATTGCAGCCTCAGTTGAAGAGAAAGTGCTTGAAACACTTGTCAGGCTACTACAGTGCTGATTAAAATCAATATACCAACAGGGTTTTATTTACATGTTTGTGCGCAGAGTGTTTGCAAAAAACTGTTTCTTGCTTTACTTACCTGGCGGAAGACTTGGCAAGTCCCGCCACCAGCACTCACCTGCAGCGCTTTTTCACACCATATTAAGTTTAATAGGTCCTTGCGCTGGGGGGACCTCGCTGTCCCCCCTGCCAATCTCAGTTGTTCATATGTTTAATTAATCCAATATTTTTAATTAACGAAACGTTTCATTACAACAAATAATCAATGTTCTCAGTACAGAATAGAAGTCTTAACTGATATAAATCGATTCATTAGAAAAAGAGTTGATCTGCTAGTATGAGTGCACCGTAAAAAAAAAAAAAAAAAAACCTCTCCACAGAGCACTTTTTCCGGTTTTGCAACGTAATTCACTATTTGGTATTTGTGAAATGAAAACAATAAAAAAAATATAAACTATTTGCCCCAGGCCTTCTGGTGTCATGCTGAGTGAAGAAGAAAGCCATGCACACTGGAACATTTTTGGCCTAGGTTTCAGCATGCCTATTATGCATACATATATGTGAGAATATAACTCCCAGCAGAATCTTTCTCAGGTCTAATTAAATATGAGCATTAACAATCTGGGATTTCTGTAACCATGAATAAAGTGTGTTTTATTTTGCAAATAAGTGCAAATCCACAGAGTATGCACTGCATATTAAACGTTGAAGCTTTGCAACACACTAAGGGCCTCATCACTAGTTGGGCTGTAATGCTGGCGCTATTAGCGCCGGCGCTAATAGCTCTACCGCCAAACCCCCGGCGCTATTAGCGGCAGATCACGGGTTTGGCGGAAGGGTTATTTCCCATTCCCCATTGGGCCCATTCGGGAATTCCTCATTCCCCATTGGGCCCAATGGGTAAAATTCACGCTATTACTGCCGGCGTACTTCCCAATCGGCAATTTTGATCTGGTGGACCCTTAAATGCAGCAGTAATAGCACTACCGCCACATTTAAGGGTTACCGCCAGACTCGTGATGAGGCCCTTTGTGTAGAAAGTGACTTGCCAGCAGCAACGGTGAAATCTTCAGTTTAGAGGTGTGCAGTTCCAAAGAAGCCTTGCCTACTGTGAACTGTGAACAGTAGTGGTAGCTATCAGGGGCATGAAAGAGTTGCCACATGAAACAGTTGGCAGTCGGTTTGAAGTGACCCATGAAACGGCAATGTATCCTGCAAGCTCTTTAATAGTGTGAGAGCTTGAGAGAAAGGAGACATCTAGCGTGGATTAATGAGACAAATGGGTTTGAAGTAAAATGTTACCAGCCTCTATGTAAATTAGGAATTAGGATGCATTATCTCAGATCGGCAGCAGGTGTAAATCAATAAACTAACAAGGCCAAGTGACAGATAGAAAGATGGCTTGAAAGCACGAAATGAAATGGCATAAGGTCGAAGAGGTGACTACAAAGACTATGATCTTTTGCATACAGTTACTAAGTGAGAAATACATCAATGACGAGGCTTTATTACACAGCAAGTGGCCATCTGCTGCCGGTGAAGACTTATACAGGTTGACCGTGCTAGACTCAAAGACCTGATCATCACCTTTTGCTTGAAAGAGATAATTGCTATTTCTCGGCAATGCACTTTTTTTGTTATCCATTACAGGAACATTACAGTTTTAAACTAATGTGCAAGAGGAGGAAAACTGTTGCAATTACACAGAAGCTGTTTAAGCTCCACGAAGAACGTGAACATGTTGTCTGAAAGTGAAATAATATAACGGCAAAATATTGTATATATAACTGAAATGAGGACGAAGAGCTGAACAGGATGATGGTGGCATGATTCAGTGCATCACGGGGTGAGCAGAAGGGAGCTATGAAGGGTCACTGAGATGTAATTAAGCAATAACAACCGATCCAGTGGGCCAGATCGGGTGTTATTGCTAATAGTGCCCCAGGTTCTTAATCCGTGGTGCGGAGATCTACGATTGTGTTTGAGCTATTGGCACTGCTCGTACGGCATCCCTTTCATTCAAACAAAAACATACTTAAGATGACCTCCATGGAATAGAAGGTGGGGCTCGATCCAGAGCCCTTCTTCAATTTCCATGGCAGCCCGGGAAGCAGAGAGGCACTGGTGGTGGCATCACTGCTGAAGAAGGACAGCAATAAGAGTAGGGGTGTGGGGAGGGAAGGGAGTGTTGACGGGGGAAGGGCTAGCGTGGGGGGAGTGGAAAGCTAAGTACTTGATATTAATTATATCATAAATATATATATATATATGGGATGTCCAGATCTAATGAAAGGCTGTGACATAGCTTGAAGCACCAGAAAAACAGACCGTGCACACATGGGAAAGGGTTACAAAAAGCACAGCAAAAGCTGCTAATTTAAGAATTCAGAAATATAAACAGACCAAACATCTTCCCCTTGGGTCTGCTGATTAAAACCATGGCAAGTACATACATGATACCCGCAGTTAGCAACAAAACCGCCACCCTTTCCACCCGTGACTCGGGCTTCCTCAGGCTTTTATACACTATGTCATTCCATTTGCTAGTTTAAATAAACCCCCTCTCTCTGACGACCTACGTAAGATATAAGTAATATTTGATGCTGCAAAACCTGCCCCAGCCTCTGTCAGGTAATACGACTTCTTCTGGGGACATCGCAAGGCACTGACAGGAGGGATATGATTCAAATATGCATTAATACCAGATATGTGCAGTAATGTTATAATGTTATAAAATAAGCAGATCATGTGGCAGGCGAGTATAGCGTATGCATGTTGCCACTTTTGCTGAACCGAGGGCCAATGCCATTAGTGGTATGGGGCACATGCCCAGCCTCTAATTGTTGGAGAACACGTATGTAGAATATGCACACGTCATAATCCTGTCTAGAAATATCCCAGGAAAAGTGTTTCAAATGAATGGGTATTAAAAGTGTGCTAACATGCTGCAAACAATTGGCGCCTTTTGGACTATTTCTCAAATCTAAATAAGGCAGATTTCTGGTGTGGTTTTGCATTACAAATGTGTGGTACAACTGTAATAGCAGGACATCTAAAAGTCAATACTTCAGTAGACTTGGGACAAAAATTGATATAAAACTTACTTCATAAACTTTCAGAAATTGAGAACACATTTAAAAGACTGCCAAATGTGCACTTTTTTGTTGTTTGAATGCTTGAAGGTAATACCAATGACTATACGTTCAAATAAGTGTACTTTGGTTTGCTGAACCTATCACTTAGATTCCTAAATATGTTTCCAACTCACTAGTGTGTGTGTGTGTGAGATGAACAACATGATTGGATCGGTAATTGATCCAGATGGAAATAGCAGGAAGATTAAATAGGAGATTTGAAATGTGTATAAAAATCATAAAGCTGCCCACAATGTTTGTGCATATGGTTATTTGCTTATTTTGCGCCGGAGCCCGTAGGCATCAGAAATGACTATGTTGGAAACAATTACTTTCCTATGATCAAACAAAGAGCTTGTTTAACACGTGGAGAGATACATGTCAAAACAACCCAGCGTTTCAAAAGGATACTCTAAAATACATGCCCAATACCACTAAATGTGGAGCATGGTGCCAAACGGAGCAACTAAAGAGAACATAGACCAAAATACAGAAAACGGAGAAAAACGGAGAATTTGTATTTTGCTTTGCTTTTCCTTGGTATAGAGGGGAACTTCTTTTTTCTCTGCACTTGTAAATGGTCCGTGTATTTAAACAGTCTCAACGTAACCCTAGGGAGATCTATACTGATGTTAGCTAAAATAAATCATTAAAATAAAAATGGAATGAGCTCAAGTCTCGTATAGGTCCTCTAAATGTGCACCTGTTCTACTCTTAACCATAAATAAATATAGTACCCTATGATTCAAAAGCAGCCACAAAGAAAGAGGCTGCCTTGTTATGGGACGGGGTGCATCCGGAATGGTAGACATAGTTTCTTGTCAGTTGCACCTGCACTATCGCACAGTCCGTGGGGAGGAAATAAAGACATGATGAAGAAAAGAAATGCAGGCGGCCATTTTCTTCTGATGAGGAATCTAGTTGCTTAATTGTGCATGAGTCATTGCTCGACTTGAACTGTAGAAGAAGGTCCAGAGGGTAAATCTGGTGGCGTACCAAGTCTTTCTGCTACCGTAGGTCCAACTAAGTGCACGTGCCCCTGTCCAAGCTTTACTCCACCACTTCCAGGCCCTGATTCATGCATTATTTGCGCCGAAAACAATGGGATTTGTGCGCCATTCTGCCCGCAAATCCCCATTTGTTAAACAGGGATTTACTAGCAGAATGGCGCACAAATCCCGTTTTTTTTGTTCAAATAATCCATGAATCAGGGTCCCAGACTCTACACCTTCAACAGATTCTACCATTGCAACATACTGTCCGCCATTGGCAAACTCTACCCCTTCACCACCACGTTGTCCCAATTTGCCTCCATAACAATATAAAGATATTTTTAAGACTGAGGGGATTACAAAGTTGTTGTTTGCACGCTATCCATTCAACCCTGTTATCATCTATGTTCTCTTAGTTGGAAGAGTGTTTTCAGATCCCTGCTGCCAAGGATTTGGAGAAGGTAATGTGTTCTACAGTTGGGTACACTACAGGTAGCTGTTGAGGCCATTTGCCTACTTTGGGTGAGATCAGAGAACAATCTTTTATTGAAGTGGTCAGAACATAAACTGTGTGCCAATTGGACACAAGTGAGGGAGAGTTGGAAGGAGGAATGTTGGTTTCAATGTTAATACCTAGTTTCTTGCCTGATGCCACCCCTTAAAAATTACCTAGACTGGTCAGTAATATGAATGTTTCAGGCAACTGACCTACATTTCTACACGTGGTCTTGTCAAATGGTAAATGCAGACTCTAAAGGTGCATCTTAAAAATGTTGATTAAAAAACCCTCAAAAACTCATAGTTACCGCTCTGGTGTTAGCAGGGGGAATATGGAGACGAGGCAAGTTACCACCTGCTGCAGCCCATGTACCTCCAATTCCTTGGTCTGGAACGCCATTAGCAGATGGCAAAATCACAAGTGAAATTTGTAAACACTGTCTGGGCATAAACACCTGTGTGAAGTAATGACAGTTGGAGAAGCTTCTTGGAACCATTGGCTAAGCATTCTCAAGGTGGAGTAATGGATAAGGGTGAACATTCATCGATGGGAGGCAAAAATATTCTTTGCATCCATGCAGTGCAGGGAGATTTTATAACAAATGAAGCTATTTGTGATATTGTCCAAAATACCCAAACTCTGAAGAGTGAAACTGTGTAATGGGTACTGTGTTGCAGCACAACATTACCTTGGTGGGTGTGGTTTAGCTGATGGGTCTTGACAGCATGTATTTGTGATAATTTAAAATGTTTACTAACTCCTTAGAGTTGGTTGGACATGGGCACATTTTACGATTTGTGGGTTACAGATATCGAGTTCCTGCTGTTGTTGGAGGTACTGTTTCACAGTATAAGTCATACCTTGTGTTTAAAATGTAATTCATGTAAAGGTTACTTATAAATGTAACTTTCATGCATTGTGCTACTTTGCAGTTGTGTTCTTCCAGTAGTACTGAGCATGCATTTGAATGTCATCAAAGACACATGATAAACCGAACAGTGATGCCATTCACCTGTTTAAACTGACCTTGCTTCTTTACCTTTCTCTCTCTCTCTCTCTCTCTCTCTCTCTCTCTCTCTCTCTCTCTCTCTCTCTCTGAACATCATTTTTTAGTGGCCACCTGTGGGAACATGTCATGTATATTTGAACATGCACATTATTGCTTAACACATTGTATGTGTGTTTTGATTAAAAAGAATTCCAGTGACAATGGGGAGTGGCACCTATAAAACCAATGAGGTCTGGCTGTTTTGCATGTTAAGAAGCATTTTGGGAATATAAGAATGACCACAGAGCTTTATATCGGTCATATATGTTTGTGTGAATTGTATGACTGAATCACTAAATACCTAATGCACACTGTGTTTGGTACATATTTCCTTTTATATTACAGGGTCTGTGGTGAGCGACCCTGTAGTTATGGTGAAGTTGCTCAACCCACATAAAGAGAATTTTTGGTGGCTTATAACTTTGGCACCTTTTCACAAATCGTCTTGCAACTTTGGACAAAAAGTATACAGTCAACTGCAAACTACTTTTGAAGTTGCGAGCAATTTCATCAAGGGGCCAAAGTTATAGGTGGGCATCCCGAAGCTTCTGAAATCCATATAGACATGAATGGATACAAAGTTTGCTTGTGGCTCCAGCCCAAACCGCTGGATGGATTTACACCAAACCTATGCCTAAAATGTAGGTAAAAGAAATGTGTGAGATCTCCTTCCGGTATATGGACTTACTTCCTGATTCAGTGTCCGCAGATGACTCTAAGCCGGTCAGGGAGTCATGTAACATTCGTGGACATCGTATGCGCCTCTGATTGGTAAATAAAATGTGTGAGGTGTGTCAAAACCTTTGAAACACATGCTATTTGGATTTGCGAACTGTGCCCGTATTCCGCAGACACTGCTGTAAACACATACTCAAAAACAGAACATTGCACTTGTCGAACAAATGAAACAATCTCTGGGTAGCTGATGGGTAATGAGGATGAGATGGGATATGTTCAGAAAAAGCAAAGAATAAGGTGTTTTTTTTTCTCCATTGTCCGCAAACATCTCAGATGTTCAGGGACATTGTTGTGATGTTTGTGAACTTGACGAATGTTCGAGGACATCCATGCATATTTCTGCATTGCAGGGAGGGTAAAGAGAAGTTTGCGATGGCTTATAACTTTGGCGCCATTCCATGAAAATAAAAACGAAATTCTGCAATCAAGTTGTAGACCCAACTTTGAATGTTTTTGCAAAGCTTGCTTTTGTTTCACCAAGAGGGGGCAAAATTGAGGTGGGGTCCCAAAATGTTTGGATGGCCTAGAACTTTGGTGCTGTTTGACAAACCTGCATACAAATTTGCAAAAAAGATTCTAGACACAACTTTGAATGTTTTAAAAAAGTCTGTTGGGATTTTGAAGAGAGGAGGCAAAATTCAAGCACAATCCCAACATTTTTAGATGGCTTATTACATTGATGCAATTTGACAATTCTGCACCAGGTTTTCAGGTTTGCAAAACAATTATAGATGTGCAAAGTTTGAAGAGAGTTTATTAAGTGGGGGCTAAATTGTAGGGAGTCGCAACATTTTCAAAATTGGGAGAAACTTGAATGGGAAAAATAGTTCTGTTAGCAGCTACAGCACAAAGTGCTGTACGGATTTACAACAAGCTTGAATGAGGAAAATTGGCATGGTCCTTCAAAGCATGCTTTTGCAAATCTGCCCTGTGTTTTATTTCTTGAAAAGTGTCAAAATGTAGGTAGAAAAAATAGACATATAACTTTGGTGACTAAGGCATAGCCTGTGGCCATAGCCAGTGGCCAGACTTTCCAGCGCATGGTCACCAGGCACTGGCAATGCGTTTAAAGTGGGCATGGTGACCAGGGACCAGCTATGTGGTAAAAGGTTCAAAATCACGATAGGCTTGAATGGGAAAAGAAAGTATTGCTTGTGGATGAAGCCCGAAGTGCTGGACAGATTTACAGCAAACTTGCGAAAGGAGCACCATCAAGGACCTAAAAGCATGATTTAGCAATTCTGCCCTGCGTTTTTTGATTTTTTCCAAATTGTCAAAACTTAAGTACAAAAAATGTTGATATGAATTTGGTACCTGGAAAGTGGGCCTGTCCCGCGGCAAAGAGAATGTCTATTTTGCTAATTCGGGCCTGCAGTATGGCCAAAGCACATGCTCTATGGGTTGTGAACATTGGCCGTGGCTGTAAGCTGTGAACACTGGCCATTGATGACATGTTGGTAGTACAGTGGACACTGTTCCATCATTCAGGCTAGATTCAGTGGATAACTAGTGTGGTTTGATAGGGCCAAGATCATGGTTGAGCCAGTATGGGCTGCTGTAAATGACACACCCCAGTATGCACTGCAAAAGATATGCTTGTTAACAGAGGTTTACAGTCCTTCCATGTATGTTAATGAGGAATTATTAGTAACTTATATACAGGGCTGTAACACCATGAAACATGCTCACCAATAAAAAAAAACAATTAAATTCAATGAACATCTTTGTTCAAGGGACATTATGGTGAAGTTGCACTAATAAAAAACCTAGGAAATTCACTGAAACAACTTTGTTAAAGGGAAGTTATAGTTAAATTGCACTAATAGAAACCTCCGAAATTCATTGAAAGAAACTTTGTTAAGGGGACATTATGGTTGCAAGCTAAAAACGCAAAACCAAAGAAATCTATGCAACCATAACTCGCACCACCGCCCCATTCTAAGACCACCACCCTGTACATCAAAGATTACATCACAAATGATTACTTTCTCATTATTAAACTTAAGTTTTTACATCAGCACACAATCTCCAAGACATGTATTGTTTCTACCAGTTTGCACTAATAGACTTACAGAAATTTGGAGGAGTAATTATCGCTTGGGATAATGACCCTTTCCAAACTTATGAGCATCATAACTTGGTGACAGCTCAGTAATCCTGCAACAGGTACCTCCCCCCTCAGTCTATAAGGCTATATTAGAAAATGGAGATAATTGCTGACCTCCTCTAAACCAATCAGAGTGTTCAGAGTGTTCCGAGTGCAATCAATAACTACTGGCATTGACTGCATTGTTAACATTATGTCTTCAAAAGCAGACAGGGAAACAACAAAGCAATTTCAGACAAGCTTTCATTCAATAAAATACTTCCTCTCTGGGGGGATTTTTTATCCCCCCTTCCCTTCAAAATCCAATATAGTACACTAAAAAGAAAGCTAAATCAACATAGTTTGTCTATTGGCTCTACTCGTTGTTAAAGTCATTCTTTTGTATCACCAAAACTCCAAAACATGTAGCTCTACTACCAATATTTGCTAACAGCCTTATCAACCTCGGGAGCGGTAATTATCACTTGCGATATAAACCATTGCCCAACTTATGGCCCTCTGCTTCGCCTCGGCCCATAACTTGGTGGCAGGTCATTATCCTATGATAATGGTCCCTCCCTTGTTCTATAGGGCTATATTAACAGTTGGATTTTAACCTGCACCGGTTCATGCTTCTAAATGTGCCATTTGATAATTTGGATTGGTGTGATTCACCAAGTTACTATATGTTTTTAATTGGTCATGGATTACACTTGTTCACTGAATGTTTAACAATCTTTCCCATCTTTCCCATCTGCCCCTGATTAAGCCTTGAGGAAGACTGTCAGTCGAAACAAGTGTTGGCTTCAGTTTCATGCAAATAAGAATGCAATCAAAATATTACTCAAACATGAAAAAGGACTACTATTAGTTACCTTATAAAATACGATATGTATGCTCTGATGTACAACTTCTATGAATATTTTAACAAGGCATGTGTAATAGGAATGACATCATGTTTATGGGACATGACCTCATGCAGATGAGGGAATCCCCCCTTGTTTAGTGGCACCTGCAATATTGGCAGGTTTCCATGCAGTATTACAGGAGGGTTACACAGACCCTTTTGTAAGAACAATGTGCATCTACTTCAGGTTATCTAAGGGACACATAATATGACAGGGCCCAAGGTATGCTACCATAAAGGAACATGATTGTTGGTTGTGTTTGCTTGATTGCCCAGAAACACACACCCTCTCTTTAATAATATAAAAGTATTGTACCTTTTAGCTCAGGGCCACCATGGTGAGTGAATTGTATCTCTGCCTTCTTCATTTGCATACTTCTATGGTAAGAATCAGAAAACAAATGCTACTTTTACAGTAGGATGTGTCAAAAAAGAGCACCATCTGTATCAAAGATACCAGGAGCCAAACTGGATATCTCAGCCAAGAAGGATGCATGTATGCTCTGCTCTATCCTTCAAGGCACGGCTTGGCTTATGGACTATATCGCACTTTACATAAAAATAATATATCACTTATTCACACCAGGGAAAGGGCCATTAGGTAATCAGGTGGCTGGAGCAGCGGGCAAGAATATACATTTCTGCCTGCTGTTCCAGCCACCTGAGGCCCTTCACAGGTGGCGCCATATTTATTTGTATGTGCGGACGCAACAGGTAGCCTTTCCCTTTTGCCTCCTCCTTCCACCCCTCCCAACCCAAACCCAAACCTCTACCCCACCCCGTCCCTTCCCACTTACCTGCAGGACCAGAGCTTCATGCTCTGGTCTGGAACACTTCCCAATCCGGCCACCACCATAGCAATGGAAAAGGGACATTGCCCTATGGTGGAGTGCATCTAGGTTTCTTTTTTTTTTCCATCAGAGTTTCGAGTCGCTTACTGTTGCCAATGTCTGAATTAAAAATGAAAGTCATTCGCACCCCGGATGAACCCTGTAGTGTTAATGGCTTTCAGGCACTGGTGGGGGGACGGACATGGCCAGTAACGGCCCACAGCCATCATCGAGGTTCTGGCTTCTCTCAGGTCTTCCATTGCTTGGGCTGGATGACCACTACCGGCCATGCCCCCCCCACCGCCAGGGCATGAACGCCATATTGTATGAGCAGATGGAGGCCGAAACCCTTGTAGTTAAACTATATGTATGTCTAAGATCCTTATGTGGATGATCCCCGGAGAAAATGTATGATTTTGCATGATTTTTTAAAATCCATCTAAGGGAGATAGGCGAAGGAGAAATATCAGATTTTGTAATGTATAAACAAACAAAAATGCACATTTTCTGTGAGGGGCCTTGCTTGTGAATCAGCAAGAGGGAGTGTTTCCCTAAGAAATAGGTGTCTTAGGAAATGTAGAATAAGAAGTAGTAGAACTTTTCCATAACGGAAGATGATTTCTACAACTGAAGGAGAGTTTTGCCCTCATTACAACACTGGCGCTAAACCATTGTGCTATTAGCACCATGGTTGGTGCCGGTGTTGTAACGAGTCCGCCATGGTGAAATGGGGATATACCGCCCCATTCCAAGGTTGGCGGGGCGGTATTTCCCCATTTCCCCATGGCCCTTCCCCATTCCCATTTTTGCCCCATAGGGCTCAATGGGAATGGGGAAGGTGGCAATTACGGTATCGCAAATTGCGGTACCGTAATTGCCTGCGAGGTCCCTTTGCGGGTCCCTACTTTAATGGCTGGTCCAGACCAGTAGCCATTAACCACTTAGCGCCAGGGTCGTAATGAGGCCCATTCTCTTAAAATGGTGTACCGAGTGGCAAGAGAACACCATACAACGTGAACACGTTTGGAGCCATATTTCTACCCCAGGAGACGCTTCAACACCCATCTATATCTGACTCTTCTAATGTCACCTTCCTTTGGAGAGGGCTTTTCAATCGTTTTCTGTGGTGCTAATAAACCTTGTAGACAATGTAAAAGCTCAATTTCGAGCAAGATCTCTTAGACAGCCAATCAAATATCTCTGATTGTGACATTTTTTAAGTAGCTAGGATATCAAGCTGTTGTCAGGTCTTGTATGTTACCCTGAAAGTTTTTATCAGAAATAGTCTAGATCAGTGCTGTAGCTTAGTTTAACCTTTCTAGTGTTTACCTGCAATAGGGGTGTCAACTGATATGCTGCATTGCTGCTATTAATGGAAGACAACAGCCTATTGTTGGGAACATTCAGTTGAGGATATGGTATGTTATTTATAACGTGCTTAATACCCAGAGGTTTCTAAGCGCGACCCAGGAATCGAACCTGGGGTGCTCCTTGTCGTCCTGTTTCCAAGGCAAGCGCGTTGCCCCTGAGCTATCTCCCGAGTATGCGAACAAGTGTGCCCATGGAACTGGAATGCTGAATGGAACCTCTGCTCCAGAGGTTCTTTGCAAGGATCAAGAATCTTTAGGGAACTCCTGATCACCTGCTAGATTAATCAATCCCTGCACAGAGGCTTCATTTCAACAGACATTGCCCATTCTTCATGAACCAGCAAAAAGTATGCGCAGTCTGTTGAAATAAATCAAACTTGCATTGACAGATGCCAAAGATCATCACCAGCTATGCACGTGCGTGCAAACTGAAGATCCTTCAAGATTCATTGCACACTGCGGTGAAAGATGGGGAGACCAAGCAGATCCCAGCTGCCCGTTCCTTTCGCTGCCGAATGCAGGAACTCTGTGACCTGTCCATGGGAGCTTCACCGGGATTCACTGGTTCCACTAGATTAAGACCCAAGGGACTGATTTACAAAGTGTTGTTGGCTTTGTAAATCAGGCCCTCATTCTCTTAATACTGCTGCCCATAAAGATTACTGTCTAGTAGCAAAGCACACTAGGACCCAGATATACGCCAGAAGGTCCTTTAGATGCAATTGTAATATATAAGTTTCATGTCTTGTCAGTGTGCCATAGTTTTCTAATATTTCCAAGTGTTTTTACTAATAGGGCAAACTTTGCCCTAGTGCTAATACCGTGCAATCTTGCACTTTCACCAGTGCAACGTTTCTGTAATCTGGCCCGACTTGCCTTTTTTTTTCTTCATTAACTTAATGACCTGGCAGGGGCTTTTGCTCCTCTTTTGTATCAGGCCTCTGCCCCTCAGCTGAGGTTGAAATATTCTTGGTATGCTACTGCAGGTGCTTGTTATTCATTGAGCTTTGGGATTGTTCTGTGCTCTTTCTTTAGTGATGAGGAGGTGAGGAACTAAATCGCAAAGGGAACGCTAATAAATATGGATCGCTCCCTCTATTATTTAATTATTTAATCAATATTCCGATGACACCCTCTTGATTCCGCCAAATGTTATTGCATTATTGGGTGTTGTTTTATTATTGAGTGTGAGATTTTCATGTTTCTTTCTTTATTTATTTTTATACAGAATACATTATGTTAAAATTGAATCGAATCAGAAAGTGCGTTTGTCAAAGCTGGTCTGTAAAACATAGGAGAGAGAGTGCTACAACTATCTAAAGTGCAGCGGACTGGTTTCAACGCAAACATCAGCATGTTGAGTCCAGTCATGTGGGTAGACTGACAACTTTTAATGCCTGCCTGTCACGATTTGGAATAAATCGGTAATTACTGTCTTTTTTTCTTATTTTTTTTCTAAGAATCTGCACTATATAGTTCTTCACATTTGCAGCTCTCTGGGAAGTAGTATCGAGAGGATAGCTCAGGGGCAACATGCTCACCTTGGAAGCAGAACGCTCGCCTTGGAAGCAGGACGAAGCAGAGCAACACAGGCTTGGAAGCAGAACGCTCGCCTTGGAAGCAGGACGAAGCAGAGCAACACAGGTTCGATCCCTGTGTCTGCGCTTAGGAACCTCTGGGTATTAAGTGTGTTATAAATAACCAATTACAAAAGAAAACACTGGAAATTACTAACTGTGGGATACCACGGGTGTTGGTTTGGTGGAGCTCAGGCCGCCCAATAATAAACAATTGCATTTCTGGAGAGGATTTAATGCATAACGCCTGCAAAATTACCCAAGATAGAAGCAGCGTGTCCTATAATGTTGCAAGCAAAGTGTAAGAGGTGCACACCTTTCACACATGCAGTGGTGTAAGGAAATATTTTTTTGCAGAGTACAGCCCTAAAATCATATTCACAAGTACCCTGACCAGATGTTCAAGTGGTCTATTGGGCAAGTCTCTCAACCTCGGTCCTGATGATGTGGGTTCCACTCCCGCGTTGGCGACTAAAGCAAATTGAAAACACTGAAATACTTGAAGGGCACACATGGATGCAGGGAGGTCTTTTTTGCCAGCTCTGGAAAAATCCTGCCCAACTACCAGCACTGTTGTAAGATTAATAACCCAGCTGATAAACTGCAGACGGACACTATAGCAACAAAAGTGGCTGCCAATATAGATGTTTTCTGTTAGTATGCACGCATTAGAAATATCCTTCTGGATTCACCAAATATTTGCAACGAAAGTGATCAGAATGTCCAGTGAGAGCCAGACCAATCCGAGCAGGTTTCATGATCAGAATGTCCAGTGAGAGCCAGACCCACCCGAACCGGCGTCATGATCAGAATGTCCAGTGAGAGCCAGACCCACCCCAACAGGCGTCATGATCAGAATGTCCAGTGAGAGCCAGCCCTACCCGAGCAGGCGTCATGATCAGAATGTCCAGTGAGAGCCAGACCAACTGGAGCAGGCGTCATGATCGAAATGTCCAGTGAAAGCTAGACCAACAGGTGTCATGATCAGAATGTCCATTGAGAGGCAAACCAACCCGAGCAGACGTCATGATCAGAATGTTCATTGAAAGCCAGACCAACCCAAACAGGTGTCATGATCAGAATGTCCAGTGAGAGCCAGACCAACCCGAGCAGGTGTCAAGATTCAGAAATGTCCAGCGAGAGCCAGACCAACCCGAGCAGGCATCATGATCAGAATGTCCAGTGAGAGCCAGACCTACCCGAGCAGGCAACATGATCAGATAGTCCAGTGAAGACCAGACCAACCCGAACAAGCATCATGACCAGAATGTCCAGTGAGAGCCAGACCCACATGAACAGGCGTTCGCTGAGTTCTTACTCAAGGCTTTACTACAGGAGCAGATTTTCAAATAGTGTGTGTTGATCATCTTGTATAATTAACTATTAACTAGTGCACCTGACCCTCAAGATTCCACCTTATGAAATAGTGTAATTTGTTCTGTAGAAATAACTCATGTTTCTTACCACAGAGATAAAAACAAAAACAATTGAGGGTGAAGAATACTTGTAACAATTCATACATTGTTGATATGCAGCGATTATTGCAAATTCAAGATGAATATCACAAAATCCCTAGCAGTACATATGCAACAGCCATCACTTGTTCTGCCCCAATCAAGAAAAAAGGGGGCTGGACCGAGCACATGTGAAAATAAAGTGTCAAAAATAGAAGTGTATCGACAAACCAATGTCAATTACTTTTCTTTCAATCAATACAAAGGGAGACAGGAATGACAATGACAATTCTCTGCATCCATCACCATAATTGAATTTAACCCTGTGATTGTTTGTGGACACTTGTTCAGGTAATGTATTGGCCAGGAATTGGAGTGCGCGTTGCGCCCCTACTTTTTTGAACAATTATTTAACGTGTTTTGCCAAAATTACTTAATATTTTTCGTGCATGCCAAACTAACTTAAATTACATTCGGACAATCTTTGTAAACAGTGAAGAGCATAACTATATTTATTACATTTGTCAATTTCTCTCTGCATTGTATTTTTAGTCTGCCACTCAGGCTGAACAGGTCTTGCTTCACACTGGCCTTGATGGATATCTGCACTTGCGGCTTCTCAGCCGGTATGAACCTGGTTCCTTGAGGTTCCTAGAGTCCTTCTTCACAGAGTGGTACCCTGCCATTCTGTGTTTTTCCTGTCCAATGAAATTACTTTTTCTGTGTTGTTACACCCATAGAGAGTACCTTGTTGGCCTCCATGTGCATTGCTCTCAAGAGCTGGAAGGAGCTTTTCGCTGAACAATTCTTAGCAAACCAGCACACAATCCACATTGTTAAATCAGACACACTGCTTAATTGGCATTTTTAAACTGAGCTTTATTTTGGGAAGCTGCAGTAAAACAATGTATTATGTGAGCATCATAAAAGATGACCGGCCAGATTTACAGATTTTATTGCATGCTGAGAAGTGACTGTGCACATTTCAGCACGCAAAACTCATTTCAGCGATTCATGGAACAGACTTTGCATATATTTCATTGTCCGTCATGGTATTGCATGCAGTTGAGCACTTTATGCAACACTCCACGCAAAGTGCGGGATGGGCATACGCAGCACAATAAATAGGGGGCGGAGCATGCATATTCCCCATTCTCCCAGGCAAAATTAGGAAGAACGTGGACAATTGGAGGGATGGGCCACCCAGTAAAATCACATGCTCAGTCAAGCACAAACCTAACCGAATTCAGGGAATCCAACACGCAACTTCACGTCGAGAAAAGCTGCAGGCAAACCTTGTGGACTCAACGCCACATTATAGCAGGCATATGATCAAATGTGCAAAAGGAAGGTTTACATGGCAATTTAGGGGTGATGTCACATATTTGACATGCTGCTTGGAGTTAGGGGTGATCGAATGCAGATTAGCGTGTTGCACCTTTGAATTAAAGAGGTTCGCAGGCAGATTTACTGACTGCTGCCTTGCGTTACGCAAAATGGTCCACACGTTGTCGTTGTGCAGTTTTGGGTTACAGGCTCGTACGTAGTGTTGCTGGGGTGCTGCCTTGGTTGTGGTGGGATGGCCCACAGTATTGCCGGGGTGCTTGATGGTGAAGATAAGGTAGGTGCATATGTCGGTATATGTCATTGTTTTTTCTTTGCGTGGGGGCGTGTTGTGGGTGTTGCGGGCACTACTTGTGCCTAGGGTTACTTTGCAATTAAAATTCCACGAATAGGCAGAACGCGCAAAACATGCTTTTGCGTGCAGTTAGGCTCAAACTAGTTTTTATGCAGTGCTTTGCAGGGAATTTGCACTTTTTCTATGAATCGGACCCATAGTGACCTTCATAAGGTCCTTGACATGTGCTCTTAGATATTGTTTAGTCATAGCAACTAGATGCTGGCTGAAAACATGCCTTTCTGACAGCTGAAATGTTGTTGCTTAAAGAGACTGCTGTAAATATACTAACACTGCTACATGCGTCAGAACTGTATTACGTATGGGAAGTGGCCACAGTCCATTTTAGAATATGTTTAATGTGTTGTGTATAAGTGTACTGAGGTACATCACTGTACTACATACCAAACCACAATGTGGGCCTAGCCTTCTGTATGCAAAGCAGCGCAGAGTAAAATGATCAAGTAGGCATGGACGGCTGAAAGTGCAGGCAAGAGCATGAAGGCCACTCCCTGCCTGTGCTGAAGGCACCCAGAGAGGGGCACAACGTCTCTGCTCTCCAGAGTCCTGCATTGTGAAAAAATGACACACATAGATAGGTTCACAACATCCTAGAGTCCACTGACCCCGTCGTGTGGAGGTGGATGGATGCCTCTCATTAGCAATGCCTGTATAATGCCTACACAAAAGCCCGATCCAGTGACAATGTCAATGCCTGTTTCCCCAGTAGCAGATGCAGGAATGAGCATCTCAGTGAAAATGAACAGTGCACTGTTGCACTCCTTAGTACATTTTCAAAAACTGGTAGGGGCTCGGAGGCATCTGTCGTGACTTGGTTATGACAGTTCAAGCTTTGCAAACAGTCTCCATCAGAATGTAAATGGCGGCTCATTCGGTATTGTGCAAGGCAAAAGCAAAGGAGTTGGCCATTCATTGCTAATCATGCTTTAACTCGAATGTAAGAAATGCATCCACTCGTTAGTTCTCAATAAGGGCATTGTGTCACATGTTTGCTTCCTGATAGCATACACAGTTTCATTATTTGATCAAAGCACATCTTGAGAATGCACGCTTCCATGTGCTCATAGTTGAGCAAATGTTCTGATCATCCAAGTTTAGAAATTGGAAATGAGCCATTCTGATTGATAGCGAAGTTAAATTTATGAAAAACAGAATCTAGGCTCACCTATTGGCTCTCAAACTGGGTATGCTGACAATATTTGTAAATACTGCTTGATTTTACTATCCACCAAATTATGAGACTGGCAGTGTTTATGTCATACAGTAATTCCATAGGAGTACTACATGCAGTTTTCCCACCCATTACTCCTAGCCACTAAAGCATGTGCTGAATGTCACCAGGTCCATCATTTGCTGGATAGCCAATGCCACCAGATCATGAAGTCAAATACGTCATGTGTATTACTTTGATGTTTACCGCAACTTAACGTTGACCCTATCTTCCATCCTCTTTAAACATTACTGATCGCCCTTTAACCAGACCCTTCATATCACGCACAATAACGGACTGGATTCCTATCTTTACATTGCAATAACTTCCCATAGTAAAAAGCGCCAAGAAACGTTTTAAAGCTAAGTCAAAAGAAAATCTGTGGGGGAACATTCCAACATCTGGATGGGATCTTGCAAAGGAAGAACACAAGCGATAACTCTTTGGCCCTCATTCCGAGTTTGGAGGTAGTCATGGCACTATTTGTGCCATGACTACCTCCAATACCGGTACCGAGTCCGCCCTGGTTCAATGGGGATTTACCGGTCTACTCCGACCTTTGCGGGACCGGTAAATCCCCATTGAAAAAGCCATTCCCCATTCCATTTGAGCCCCCATAGGGCTCAATGGGAAGGGGGAAGGTGCTAATAACGGTACCGCAAAAACCAGGCGTTAAGGAAGGGACCCGCTAAGGGACCTCGGAATAGGGCGCAAAGGGATTCCCGGCACCGATGTCCTTAACGGTGCCCGGTATCCCTTTGCGCCAAACTCAGAATGAGGGCCTTTGCTTTCATGCATCTGTACCAAAAACAACCCATGTGTTTATTTCACTCCTCCTAGAATGTGCTGGGTACACCTACAGGACTCAGGATACTCATAACCAATGTTCTTATACAGTACATCCTGGCAGATTCCTTCGGTACCCAGCCATTTTAATGAAAATAAAACAGAGTGGTAAGTTTAACCGCAAGTCAAAATACCCAGAAAATGCTAATTATATATATATATATATATATATATATATATATATATATATATATATATAGTAGTGTGGTAAGGGGTTAATGTGGGTGAGATGGGGTTGTTTGGGGTTAAAAGGGTAGAGAGAAACAGGGTGCTTGGGGGCTGACCCCCCAAATAAAAAATAAAAAAACAATTCGGTATTTCTTCGTTATTTTGACCACTCTGAAATGTTCCACTCTGTTTTTGCCTTCAGTAAAATCACATAATCACATATAACCACTCCTTCGACTTCAAAGTGCTGTAATACCAAGTATAATTATTACCTTGTTTTCCAGTATTTGATTTATCGAACATGAAAGGATGGTAGGCAAAGTCGCCATGCCGCAGGATTCAAGCTTACCACTTGCACTAACTTCCTAATAGTAAAAAGCGCCAAGAAACGTTTTAAAGATAAGTCAAAAGAAAATCTGTAGGGGAACTTTCCAACATGTGGATGAGATCTTGCATGGAAAGAGCACAAGCGATAATAACTCTTTGTTTTCATGCATCTGTACCAAAAAACAACCCATGTGTTCATTTCACTCCTCTTAGAATGTGCTGGCTACACCTATAAGACTCAAGATAATAACTGGTGTTCTTATACAGTACATCCTGACAGATTCCTTCGGTACCCAGCCATTTTAATGAAAATAAAACAGAGTGGTAAGTTTTAGTGAATGCCAAAATACCCGGAAAATGTAATTAATATATATATATATATATATATATATATATATATATATATATATATATATATATATATATATATATATATATATATATATATATATATATATATATATATGGTAGTGGGGTAAGGGATGGGTGAGATGGGGTTGGGGTGGGGTTAAAAGGATAGAAAAACAGGGAGCTTTGCGGCAGACATTCGGTATTTTTTGGGGTATTTTTTTTTTGTATTTTGACCACTCTGAAATTTTCCACTCTGATTTTACCATCTGTAAAATCACATATAACCATTCCTTCCAGTTCAAAGTGCTGCAATACCAAGCATAATTATTACCTCATTTTACGGTATTTGATTTATCGAACATGAAAGGATGAGAGGCAAAGTCGCCATGCCGCAGGATTCAAGCTTACTAAGTGTAGGCTGGGCCTCATGTCACAGACGGGAGCTTTACCCATCAGCTATCCACCTGGGTAAGTGGATAGCTCACAGCTGGGCGAAAAAGAATAAAGGCATTGCACATCACACCAACATGTGCATTACATGTGGAAGAATTGAGATATCTAAAATAAGTTTGTCGAATGGAATCATTTGGAAACATTTCCACAATTAAAATACAAAGACCTGTTTTTCAATGGGAAAATCCCATTAAAAACTATTTGTAAATCAGGCCCTAAGATTGTGTTTGTTTGTTTGTGTAGGCAGTAACAATCGATGCATTGCTAGTGCTGCTGCTACTAGGCTTCGAGGTCAGATGATCCACTGCACGTCTGAAACTGTGGATGGTGCTCTTAGAGTGAGGCTGCCTGTACTTAGGAATGTGGGCCCAGTTTCTTGTATTTGTACTCTGGGATGAGGCACAGTCCCTACCCAGCAGAACAGATTCTATGGCCTGGTTGACAATTCTTCCAGAGATGAAGGACGGTCCCACATCATAATAGGCTGTATGGGTTATACACCACACATAGATCCGTAAGCGCCGAGCCACCATGGGCCCTTGAAGATGGCAGAGGGCCAGGGCCAATTCTTTTCCACATGGCATAAATATGCTGTGTACAGTATCTTCACTGTCTTTATTAATTTCTCAAAGAATTGCTTAGTTGAGTGATTATTTTGGACGTATTGCTACTGGTGGAATTACCTAGATGTAATTCCTCCAGTTTTTGGAGGAAAAGTGGAAGATGCACCTCCAGCATCATGCTGCAGATACATCCTCCACTTTTCCTGCAAAACACATCAGATTTAACACTCAGTAATTCCACCCATGGTAAATCCTCCCAAACGTATAATTTGGCGGTGCAGAAAAAGTGGAAGTAACTGAATTACCTCCACTTTTTTCCACAGCACCAAACTCATAATGAGGCCCAATGTGTTTTGCACAAAAAGTGTCGATGATTTTAACATAATTCTGTGATTAGAAGACGGCGAGACGATTTAGGCAAACACATGAGTGTCAGAATAATGTCAGTCTTCCAGAACCTGAGTACATAATGTACATTAATTCGATGTGATGAAGACGATATAATCGAAGAAGCATTTCAATGGTGAAAAACATGAAAAATGATGTGTGACACAAGTCGTCCAATCAGAGCACGTCAGACGAAAGAGCATTACTCTCTAAACCCTTCCTTGTAGTTGACATTTCACTTGAGGGTGGTGCGCCGGGACTTAATGTACATGCCCGCAGCAGCCACAGGAAAAACGTGTCTCTATAAAAGGGTCTTTCTCTCAGACAAGCACCCAAGATGACATATGAACTAAGGCATTTGTTTAAGCATGTTACCTCCCAATGTGTTCTCAATGTTGGACAACGTACGATAGGGTTTGAGTTTCCTTGAGAAGTAACAACACATTCGTTGTTTGCAGGAAGTACAAAAACTGTATGGCCCAAGCAACAACAACAAAACATTCAATTTACAACTTCAGTAGAAATAACGTTTCCAAAGTATGCATTTAGGTCTTGAAATTAGTTAACATTGAAAATAAAAACAAAAACTGAATCAACTGGGCATTCATTCACACAAGAAAGTCCTAAGAAACGTTGCATTAATAACACTGGGAGAGAAGCTACAGCCCATTGCAAAGCCATTACTTTTTTTATAAAGAACCTATTAACAACTCTCAGAATCATCCTCGGTATGTATACACATAACATGATGTGTATTGCTTCAAGAAAAGCACCTGCTTCTAATAGGTATGGCATGCTTTTTGGAAGCATTAGCTTTCATCGTTAGGTCAGCTACAGATTACTTTATTTGTTTTATAAAGTGAGAATAAACTGGAAATAGTCTGACAATGCACATTCCAACATACAATGATAATGATGAAAATCAGGACCATGCTTGCAATTCATCAACATTCTCATCCATAAATCGAAGATCATGGATTTCATTGGTGCACCACCCACCAAACAAACAACAACATTTCATTGACAAATGTATACCATTGCACGGTTAGCACACATTTTTTTTTTCTTTTGCTGAACATCTTTTCATCACTGAGTCCAGGTACAAGTCTACATTTCACCAAATGTCAGAGTAAAGAATGATATGCACACCTTCTACTCATTGATCAATATATTCCAGATGTTATTCATGACATTAAGCATTACTCCCTAGATTCTTGATTGGTTCATATCATTAACACAATACAAAGAAGCGTTTGCACAGTATTGCAGTGTATTTGAAACTCAGGCATCAAAACAAAAATGGCAGACCGTGATAACTTTGGAGTTGTCTCTTTAAATTCTGGGTTTTTGCCCAAAAACAGGCTGTGTTGCATAGATGATAGCCAATATAAAAACCAATATCGATAACATTTGCCACCCTGCAACTCGTCAGGAAAATTACACCAAATGTACCCAGGATGGTACATCAAAAAGCACATGTAGTCACTATGCTATATTTGCCAGCGCAGATATGAAAGACCACCATCCTGGTGTCAACCGAGCACAAATCAAATCAAAAAGCTGATAACAACCCAACGAAAGAACCCCACAAAGCCAATCAAATCCCAGAAACAATTCCTGCAGCATTCATCAGTTTGGGAAAATAACTGTTGGTGCTCGAATCTTAAGTAATAATCAGCAGTCACGTACCATATTTATGGATGACACTGGCCCAATGCTATTTACGTATATGTCGACATCGATAACGGTAGGCTTTGCTGGGGAAAAAAAGAGAGAAAGACATTTTTAAACTATGTCGTAAGATATCACATTATGCACATTTTTGTATGAAAGAATCTTATTTATAGTATTGAATTGTTTTCACTGTTTGATAGACTCAAGAGCTATGGCTTGTTTGTATGGCTAGATGACATTTCCAACATCATTGAGCATGCCCTAATAGCGTCATTGTGCTAGTGTTGAATACAGAAAGTATACCTAGTAGCGTTACTGTGTTAAAATTGAATCGAGAAGGTTCTCCCAACATCATTGAGTGTGCCCTAATTAGCCTCACTGTGTTAAAATTGAACTTAAAAGTATACCTAAAAGTGTTACTGTGTTAAAGTAGAATCTAGAACGTATTCCCAATATCTTTGGGTATGCCTGGTTGCATCCACTTTACTGATTACCACCATATCACACTACTACGCTTACTCACTCCTATACACCATCATTCAACTAGAACACAGCGATCCTATGACACATTCGGTATAGCTGTTCTCATACTACCATGACCCCTCAGCCACCCATCATTCTAATAAAAGACAGCTAGCTGAGCACACTCCAGCTAGTTTAGGCATCTCCTCAGGCCTAACACAGCCAGAACTCAATCTGGGTGTCCACCCTCCAGACTTAACACATCCAACTGATTTCCTCAGCACCACACCTACCGCTAAGAAGCAGCTATCATTCAACAACCACACCAGCTGCACACATATCCGGTGCACCCATGCACTTTACGTCACTCTCTCTCTCTCTACTGAGTTGTACTACAGTTCCCGAGGGCGTTCAACCTACCAGTACTTTGAGATCATACCAATGATACATAAGGCGCTATATAAATGCAAAGTAACATAACATAACATGACATAAGATGCACGTTAATGATTGTTGTTGTAGAGAACGTTGAAAAAAAAAAGCATCCAATATAAAATATAATGGCACATATAATTCCCTTTGAAATCTGGGCTCAATAATAACCTTGCTGCTGCACTTGATCGCCACAGCCACACATAAAATCACTGCAGAGATAAACACTGTTATCATACACATTTTTTTTCTAAAACACAATCTTTTTGGGTTATCATTTTTAAGAAATGCACTAACATGTTTTCATAATCTTGAAACAAAGACACTTCAAATTTGATATTATTAGCAAAGAAACTCATCAATCAAGTATGCCAGTCACACCATGTGCGGTGGAGCAGTATGATGCATTTTAATGCAAGTGAATTAGAACAGAGGCGCATTCTATATACCTTAGTAATTGCTGTGCAAAAGACCAATAATCGTACAACCTAATCATTGTAACATGTGTTAGAATCAAGCTATTTTCCTTTCATATGTTCTTTTTTTCATCCAGACCTTTTCATGCGAAGGCACTTTTCTACATATACGCAGAACATAAGGAAGTCCAGTATAAATCCATATATAGGACATAAAATCCATAAACCAATGGACTTGATCTTCCAAGTATAATGCACATACAAGTATTGATTTGGAGTCTGGAGCAATGATGGAAGTAAGTTTTCTTGAGAACAGACTTAGAATGAGATGATGTAAATCTAAAGACAGTCGGTAGTGTGGTAGAACATTGGTGATCCACTAAAATTAATGGACAATAGGTTGTAACAACAATGGACCAGGGAAGAGACCAACATGACTGTGGGTCCCCAAATGATAACCCTTGTCTTTTGGTGTACTCTCTTTCACTTACAAGGTTTTACTTAGTTGGTTTTATGAAAGGTATCGCTTGAAAATGTAATACAATTTTGGCTTCTCTTCTCTTCTCTTCAAAGCCATGTTCTGAAAATCCACACTTAAGCTCTCACGTTTTTCCAGATATTAAACTTTTCAAGTACTTACATTACACACATTAGCATTCAAAGTAATTGTTGTGTTTTGTCCACTTTGTGTTTATACTCCACAAACATGATTTTGGATGGTGAACACAAAGAGCAACTGCTAATATGTTCCACGTGTGAGCGCTTGAGGTTTTACTGCACCATGCAAAATCTCACAATTATGCTACACGAGCCTCCAAACACATTACTACACAGTACAGTGTGCAAGAAGAGCCGCAAAGAAGAAAGTGAGGCCTCAGTTCCTGTGCCAGTCCCAATCCTTATTTCTAATATGTGCTGGGTGTTGTTGGGTAGTGTGGTACTTCTGGACTAGAAGGAGTGATGTGGGGTTTGAAACTATAACTTTGAAAGATTGCCATCTGGCCAGGGTCTAGAAGCCATGGCTTGTTTGTTTTTTTATTTATTAATCAATAAACTGATACCGGTAACTCTATCTCAGGAAGGGAAATCTGCTAATGAGGTCTCCCTTTCATAAGCTCCATGTAAAATGCATAATGTACACCTCTGCTCTGCTGCTGGATCAATTTCCTCAGCTGCAGCACCTGCCCTCCATTGAGCAGGTCCAGGGCTCACTTGTGCCCAATTGACAGCTCCTGTGACAGCCAGGGCACTTCAGCACAGGCTCTGCACTTAAGACATGCACCCCTGGTAAAGAAATTACATAACTATGAGAGTTGCTATCCCACTGGCATATTAAACTTATAAAATAAGCCATAGGTTAGTTTGAGCTGTAGTGCTTATTATCTCTCATAATTATCCAAGCCACATCAATTGACTATTACATGTGTGTCAGCACTGTGAGCCCGGATCAGCTGTGAAAGGGTTAAATGTATTCCTCACAGCCAGGCTGTCTCTGCTGTTCCCAGAAAGACTGTAGGCCTGGAGGAAGACCCTCTTTGATTCTTTGTGAGGGCTGGTAAGACCCTCTCCTGTGAGCCAGCCTCCTAGAAGGAGCTCACCTGGAAAACAGATAACCAAGGGCACACCTACCCCAAAAGGACTAGTCTCATACTATGGTGTTGCATATCAAACAGGCCTTTGTTGCTAGTGACAAGAGGTGGGGGGAAGTGAAGACAGGGAGATCGACACAGTGGGAGGGAGACTTCACTATCCTGTTCCTCACTATGCTTATCATTCCTTCCTGCCTCTCCCCTTTCTCAAGCACACAAGTACTTTGGATGTGAAGTTAGAAGGCAAAGACCACGTGTGTCAAGAACAGGGATTGAACCCTGCCTTAGGCTGGCATGCTTTAGTCCAATCACATGTGAACTCTTGTTTTTAAAATAAGTGATCTCTCAATTTATTTCTGGATTCGCTTAGAAACAACCACAGAAGGAAGAAGTCTTTGGACCACTGTTGTAAGAGTTGACCTTTCCAAAGCCCTCCACCAGAGGTGAAGAAAGGGTGTCCACGGCAGAGACAAGCTCTGCTCCCTAACCATTCCCAGGGCACATTGAGGGTGACCTGCTGCTAGAGAAAGACCTGGCTCACTGCTAGCCACAATGATACCCCGGACCTAACTCTGCTGAAGGACCCCACCAGGTGTATGCCAACCTCTGCCAAGTGGGAGCCGGAGAAAAAGGACTAAACTTATGTTTGAGTCCCTGTATAAGGACTCACATCAACCTGAGAGTCAAGGCAGTCAGGATTCCTGTGCTTTCACCATTGAAGCACTTCAAACTGTGATTCATGGGAGAGCCTGCATGAACCTCTGGTGCTGCTTTTGGCACTCGCCTGATCATCAAACTGCTGGTTCGTATCCTGCAACCAGTTTGCTGTCACATCATACCTTCAAGTGCTTCATTTCCCTGACTCGAATAAGAAGCTCATCATGGCACCTGCATTGTTCGAACCGCTGTTAGAACAACTAGCATCTTTGTTGCAAATCTTTATCAACAGCCAAACATACCCTGGGGGCCTCAATAAACCAAGAACTTTGAACCCTGCATTGAGCAGCCCATCTATAACTGCGCTTCGAATCACCATCATCTTTGCCGACTAATCGACTGTCAAATGGACCCTGGTGGCCCTTACGATCCACACCCCCTCAAGCACCTCTTCGAACCACAGCAAACTTCAGGTAGGCATTGTTACATCTCTAGCTGAGTCTGTGACCTGTTTGGTACAAACCAACTGCTCATTGCCGGAAGCTTGTCTAGAACCGCTGATAACATTGCATCATGCATCAACCAGACTAAGTCGTTTGGCTGGATACCAAATGACTTGAACCATCTCTGATCATCAGGATCAAAGTTTCTAACCATACCTGCACCTTGACTCGATCCACTGCTGTGTCATGCTCTGACCTTAAGCAGCAGTCCACATCTTGAATCAGACCCAATCTTCGAACCGTCCTTGGCGATCCATCCAAGCTGCATCACTCAAAAGCTGCACTCAAACTGCTCCAAGCCACCGTTTCAAACAAGCTCAATGTCCGCCCACCGCAAAGGCTTACATGAATTTGTGTACCGGCACGTGGCTCGATTGGCTCGCCCAGCATCAAGAAGCCTGGTTCAACATTGTTGAACTGCCAAGAATCACAGAAAGGTATTATGGACTAATATCTGCCACCTTGTTCAAACATTCAGTCGTAGAGACTGGTTATGTCACTTTTATCCCTGTTTGCACAGAGGAACATATCCTCTTAAAGAACATCATGGTTATTGCTTGCCTTTCACCCCGGATTCACTACCAAGAGTGCTGCATCATGCTATCTTTGCATATTCTGTGTTCTTTCCTCAGGGGTGAGCTTTGTGTAATGCTTTTTCTCTTTAGGATGGCGTGTTTAATTAAAGTATGCATGTTTATAGAAACTTGATTGGATAGTCACTTTATTTTGGACAGCTGTATCTGACTGTTAAGGTTGCTACTGAATCACATTCACATCCCTCTTCAGAGTAGAGTCTTCGCTTGGCCCACATTACTACACAAGGCAAAAGAGGTATATCTCTTAACTGTGCCCGTTTTACCTTTTTGATTGAGTTCAATCTTGTTTTGTCAAAGTGGAAGGGCTGAGCAGGAACTTTATTCTCTACTCATCGTTGTGTCCAGCATGACAGAAATCAACGTGTCACATAAACCCCGAGATCTAGCAATAATCTGTCCAAAGGACCAATTTTTGTACCTGTTAAGTGTCTGTTAAAAGCCCACTGTACATCCTGTAGTAACGCAGACTCTGTAAAAGTAAGGTTTGTTTTGCAATTGGCATTCAGATCTCTATCTGGTGACTGTGGGCATTTAATTGTGGGAGTGTTATTGGTGTACATTGTTTTTTTAGTACTATGGCCTTCCCCTATTGTTAGATAGCAGGTATATATACACTTTTCCTGGATGTAGTAGGACATGATGGGAATTAGATTTGAGCGATGTAAATGATTTAAGGTATTTCATTTGGCTGGCTGTGGGCCTTTTTCCTTTATACTCGGTAATGTTTTAGGTGGCTGTTCCCTTACCGTTGTTTCCACTAATTGTACTGTGGCTTCATACTAGTCAAACAAGTTATAATCATGGTTCTGAAAAGTAAACCATGCTCAAAGTACACCTAGTGAACCACTGTCATGCCATCATGAAAAAGGTCCTGTTTTGCCGCTTCATACTCAGGATATCTATCACCGTGATTGAAACGTTGGCGGATAAGATTAAACCTGTGTCACTTGAATTAGGCACGATAATGTGTTTCATTATATTAATACGGAAGTACTTGGACTGACCCAGGCTTTTGAGCAATTGAGGGTATAGTATGTTGTCCATCACTATTTTGGAAGCTAAAATTTAAACTCATCTACAATTAACTTCTTTTGATCAGAAATATCTAGAACTACTCACAATCGATTCACAGGCAGCTGTTATAGAAGTTTCTGTAGATGGAAAGAATGGTGAGCCCAGTAAAATGCTCACAGCATCTGTTTACAGGAATGTTTTTTTTTTCCTGGGTCTATGTATGTAGATTGTTCTTTACAGTTGACAGCTGGGGACGATCCCCTGAAGTGTGGAAAAGGTGGCAGTGGTCTGGCTGAGTGAAGAGATGTTCCTTCATTGGGTTAACTTTCTTTTTACGTTTTAGATTTTGCTCAATCTTCTTCGCTACGGATGTGGGAAAGCAAAATACAGCAACATGTGTCAAACCAGTTGTTGAAAAAAGCCACGGTATGGGATGACAAGCTGGCTTGTGTAACATCCCATTGTTAGTGTCAAGGTTGAGTCTTCCCTTTGCCAGACTACCACACCTCCGTGTCCGCATATGCTGAGAACTAGGTGCCGATGGATACAAAGGGACTTGCACAGGTCATGGAAGATACTGGATAGATTCTGAACTGTGAGGAATTCCCATCTGGCAAGTGTGTAGAAACCCTGACTTTTTAAAATGTGTATTAATTATTAAAATGATGCGGATAATTCCATCTCAGAAAAGGTTATCAGCTACCCAGATCTCCCTTTAATTAGCTTAATGCCAAAAACACAGTCATAGACGTGTCGTGCTGCATCATTCTCCTGGTATGTAGTGCCTGCTCTCCATTGGCACAGAGCTAGTTCAGAGGTCACAGGTGTCATTTGAACAGCTGCTGTGACAGCCTTATCACTTCAGTACAGAGTATGCCTTTAAAGTCTGCACCTCTTATGCAAAACCAAATTGCTATTATGGTGGCATATTAATATTTAAACATAAAGCCATACTTGAGTTTATTGTATGCTGAATAGTAATTTACATCATTATAAAAAGTGACATCGGGTTTATACCATAAATGTGTCAACATTGTGAACCAAGGTCAGCTGTCGACGCATGGTGTGTATTCTGCTTAGACACTCTGGACTTGCCATCCAGCTGGATAAGACACAGTTATCTTATGTTATGTTATTGGCATTTTATAGCGCCTTTTACCATTGGTATGATTCCAAAGTGCTGTAGGTTGAACGCCCTCAGGGGCTGTAGTCCAGGTCAGTGGAGAGAGTAGTGTAGTAAAAAGTGCTTGGGTGCACTCGATATGTGTGCAGCCAGGGTGGATTATGTGGTGTGTAGAAGAATTATAGTGCTAGGCATGGTTCAGTGATTGTGTGAGATCAGTAGAATGTGTGCAGCAAGGCCAATTGGACTTGAATAGCTGCAATCACGCGGCGGAGGAGTTTTTCACTGGGATTATGTTTGCAGCTAGGCCATTTTTCATGGGGTATAGCTGCGTTCTAAAGACAGTTGAGGTGATCATGGAAGTGTACAAGTATGTGTGCGGCTAGGCCAAATAAATTGAGGGGTATAGCTGCATTCTATTGTTTGTTGGAACAGAAGAAAAAGTTAGCATATTGTTGTGTTTGAGTGTCTGTGCGGATTCGAGAGGAACCCTGTTCCTGATAAGCTGCCAGTGCGACTCAGGGGATGGTATCTCTCTTTTGGGTCTGGGGCTATTAAGCTAAGGTCCTTCATGTTTCTTGTCGGGTATGTCAATACTTATTGGCGTTGTCTGTTAGACAATGACAGACAGATCTGAACCAAATCATATTGTTTCAATATAAGTGCTAGAGGGAAACTGGCGTTTGTGCGCTTTGGGTTGCAGGTGGGTTGTTTGTGTGCACTGACTTGTTGTATCTGTAAGGGTGAGGCCCAATGCCTGGGTTGTTTGTTGTATGTGCATGTCTGTATTGTTGGTTGTGTGTTTGTGTGTTTTATGTGTGAATTGGCTGGTATTTAAGGTTGTGGTTGAGCGCACTGGCTTGTGTATTCATAAGGGTTATGCCCAGTGCCTGGGTTGTTTGTTGTATGTGAATGCATGTTATGTTGGGAGTGTGTTTGTATGTTTTATGTGTACATTGGCTGGAGTTTAAGGTTATAGTTGTGCACACTGGCGTGTCTGCAGGGGTATGGTCCAGTGCCTCGGACTATTGTTGTGAGTATGAGTTAAGTTGGGTGCAGGTTTGTGTGTAGTTTGACTAGCCCATGGGCATTTTTAGTACAAGGGGCATGTGTAGGAGGGGATCAGGAGTGGGGGGGGGTTGTACATTGGGTACTCTCAAAGTTTTTCTCGGTTGCTAATCTTCACAATTCTATCTAAATGTGACTCATGGCTAATCTTCATAATTCTATGTATATGTGACGCATGGCTAATCTTCACAACTCTAATGTGACACATGGCTAATCTTCACAATTCTACCTAAATGTGACGCATGGCTATTCTTCACAATTCTATCCAAATATGATGCATGACTAATCTTCACTGAAAGACTATGCCTCTCCTTCGATCCATTGTGAGATCTGGTATCACCTCTCTCTAGCAAGACAGCTCCTCAGCAGCAGCTGGCCTGGGAAACAGAAATCAAATGGCACACCCTCACAAAGGACTAGCCTCACACCAGGGTGAGCTTACTAAAGAACCTTTGATGCTTTTGGACAGAGAAGGGTGCAGGGTTATTGTGGTGATGGAAAGAACAACGCAAAATGGTAAGGGTTCCACCATCATGTTTCTCGCTATACTTCTCCTTCCTTCCTGTCTCCTTCCCTTCATTTAGCAAAAATCTCTTTGGGTATGATTTAGAAAATCAAAGATCTCTCGTCTCACGGACAGAGATTGGACCCTGCAAAGCAGGCTTGCTTTTGTCCAATCACCCCTGGACTTGTGCCTAAAAAAGAGGGGTCTTTCACCCACGGCTTTGAATCACCTTGAATCATCTTTGAACTTCAAGACTTCAAGACCATTTTGTTGGGTAATTCTGTGAGAGCAATTCTTTCCAAAGTCTTTGAATTATGAGGTGAAGGCAGGTGTTCCACAGACAGAGGAAAGCTCTGCTCCCTGACAACCCCAAGAAAAATGGTGGGTGATCTGCTGCTGGAGCATGACCTGCCTCTCTGCTAGCCACACCGGTACCCAGGACCTCATGGAGTTGAAGGACTCCGGCAGGTGTTTGCCAGCCTCTAAGTGTTTGGAAGAATGAAAACAAGGACCTGTGTCATCCCTTACCCTTTGTATTGGGACTCACAGCATCCTCAGATCTAGATCAGCCAGGATTCATGTTTTTCACTATGAAAATGCTCTCAGACATGTTTCGATCAGTTAATCACATTTGAACAGACAGGACCCTTTCAAACCAGTTTGCTGCAACTCCATGAAAGTAGAGCACATTGCTGCCCCAGCTTGAACACGAGCCTCTTCACTGTGATAGCCCCAATGGCGTTGCCCTTCAAATTGCCATCATCTTCATAGCCGATGAAGTAGATGATCAAACTGACTCTGGTGTTCTCATCTGAAAACACTCATTGAACACTGCATTGAACTGCCTCTCACACACTGCACTTCCAGTCGATAGCATCTTCTCTGTTCATTGATCTGTCAGCCGCCGAACCAACCCTGGTGGACCACATGATCCACACCTCTTCAAATGCTGCTTTTACCCAGAATGAACTTCAGCTCGACCCTTGCTCAACACTTGCTCACTGTCAAGAGCAACATAACTGCTTCATTTAAGACTGGTTGAAACCACTCACTCAGTGCCAAGAATCCTGGTTTGACACTATCGAACTACCAAGAATGGCAGATAGGTATTATTGACTGCTAATTGGCACCCTTGTCCATCTTTAGATGGTATATACTGGTTAGTTCTCCTGCAATCCTTTTTTCATAAACGAACATATACATTTAGGAACATAGTGGCATTTGATTGCCTTTCATCCCTGTTTCATTATGCAGAATATTTTAAATTTTTAATTGATCTCTTTTAAGTGCAGGTAGGCAGTATGTCCAGCTGTTCTTAGGATGTGACCATGATGGGTGTAGTCAGAGGAAGCGAGGGAAAGAGGCAGGTTAGAAGTGAGGCAAACATGTTAGATAGTAGGCAGATGAGAGTTAGGTTAAGAGGGTAACCCAGAGGTGAGAAGGTGGGCTTTATTCTGGTTTTGAACAAATCTGTGTGTACTTTTTCTGAAGAAGAGTAGGGAAAAGGGTAAAAGGGTCCGGTGGGATCTGAATTGGCAGAGGAAGAGGTGAGAGGGAGATTCTGGCAGAGAAGAAGAACACCTCTGTTTTGGTAGAGTTTAACATCAGAGTGTAAGAAGCCATTCAATATTTAATGGCAGAGAGACATTGGAAATATTGATAGAGATCAGAGCAGAGTTTGGGAAAAGAGAACAAGTTTTGGATGTCGTCTGCAAATAGTTGATATGGGAAATCAAAGGAGGAGATTAGTGCCCAAAGTGTAAAGCTGTAGAGTGTAAAGAGGAGCAGACCAGAGACAGAGCCTTGTGGAACACCAACCTTTAGGGGAGTGAATTAAGAGGTGTTTTTGCTCCAGGAGACAGAGAATTGGATTGGCAAGGTGCAAGGTAAGATTCAATCCAGACAAGGGCATGATCGTGAATCCCAAGAAGAAATAAAGTATTAAGGGGATCTGAGAGAGCGACAGTGTCAAAGTGGTTCCATGTCTTTACAACACCCAAAATAACAACATACTTAAAAAACGACACCTAAATAGTGTAAAAAGTCAAATTTTAAATATTTTTTTTTTAATTTGGGGGGTCCCCCCAAACCACCCATTTCTACTGCCTTTTTACACTCCCCTTTTAATCTCTTAACCAACCCCAACATATACTTTTATTTTAAAATTCAAAGGCATCAGAGATGTCATGGAGAATTAGGATAGAGAGGTTGGAGTGATTAGTAGAGGGAATGAAGTTGGATACAATCATAAGAGCAGTTTATGTGGAGTGACAGGAGCAGAGACCTGCTTTTAGGGGGTCTTGAAGATTTTGGATGTATAAAAAATTGGTATCGTGGTTGAACACAAGACTTTTAAGCACTTTAGAGTAGTGCAGAAGGAAAGACATATGGTGAAAGTTAGCTGGTAGCTTACGGTTAGCCCTTTGCTTTTTTAGGAGAGAGATGACCATGCCTGTTTTGAAAACAGAGGGAAAGCAAGTGTAGTCGAAGTACAAGTTTAATAGTTCAGCGAGGTGAGAGGCCACTAAAGGGGCAATAGGCTTGATTAGCACATGAGCAAGAGGGTATAATGGGGCAGAAGGGGGGTTATCATTCATTAGTAGAGAAAGCTCTTTGTAAGTATTACTGTGACTAAAGAGATAGAGGCAGAGGATGATGGTAGAGTAGAGGGAGTGTAAAATGTAGGAGGAGGCAGTGCGAGGAAGGTCAGAAGAGAGTCTCTAATTTTGGAAACTTTTGCAGCAAAGTATGCAGCTGTGTCATTAGCTTTGAGAGTGGAGTTGATATTCATAGACCTAGGAGGACTGAGGAATGAGTTTAGGGTACCCTGTAGCCAGCAAGGATTGTTGATGTGAGAATCAATAAAGGTTAGGTACAATTCCCTTTTTGCTCCATCAAGAATGGACTTGAGAGTTCAAGGCTGAGAGGTAGTTTCAGGACCTCAAGCTAGTGGGTATGCCTCAGTTTGTGCAGCAGCTGTCACGTGTCTGTGCAGGAGAGTGTATGAATGGTGTGACCCATGACTGAGGATGCTGAGACCTAGGGGTGAACATAAGCAGTGGGAAGTGAGAGGAGAAGGAGTCATATAGTACTGATTGCAGTCTGGACAAGGCAGTGTTGGTGGAAGAGACATTGGGTGTGAAGAAAGAGAGCAAGAACTGTGGGTCAGAGAGACATGGGGGAATGGCAGAAGGTTTACATTTCCTTTTAGTAATAGGTGAAGCAAGTGGTGAGGATATGTCAGAGGATGGAAAGGAAATGGTGGTGGAAAATATTGAGAGATAATAATAATAATAATAATTTATGGATATATCAGATATGGATAGTGTAACAGTAGTATTAGTGGCTGGCTGAGAGAGAGGTGGAGATGAATAAGAGATCCAAAGAGTTACCCCCTGTGTGAGTAGGTAGCTTATTTATAAAGATTGGAGAGTGTGGTCACTAAGAAAAGACTGAAGCTCATATTTTTGAGAAGTGGTTGGAGAGGCAAGGTTAAAGTCTCCTAAGAGAATGAGGTGATGTTTCATGGATAGAGAATCAAGGAGTTGCCCAAGATCATCGGACCAGGAGAGTGATAGATGAAGATGATTTGAAGCAAATGAGGAAGAGCTATAGTAGAGATGGCAAATTCAAAAGAGGCAAGAGAGGATATAGCATTGGCTAATTGTAAGGCATTGAAACAAGAAGAGAGTAGGTGTCCAATACCTCCACCTCTGCCAGACGGTCGAGGAGAGTGAATGAAGGAGGGTTTGGAGTTGTGTAGGGCGGCCAGAGTAGCAGTGTCAGATGGAGAAATTATGGTTTCAGTGATAGCAATAATATCTAGGGGAGGAGAGCTGGAGTGGAAGTATTCAGTGATAAAGGAAGCTTGTTGCATACGGAATGAGCATTCCAGAGTGCAATGTTCAGTTGAGGAAGTAACGAAGAGTAGAGAAGTTGAGTCTCAGAGGGAAAAAATGAAGGGAGGATAGGTGTTAAAGGAGGTATGGTTAGCTTGTCAGCTTTGTTTGTTGGAAGGAGGTGGATTAGAGATGGAGTAGTAGGAGTTTAGTTTCGAATTGGAGTTCTGTAATAGAAAAAGGAAAGGAGGAAGTTGTAGCATGATTGGAGAAAGCTCAAGAAGAGGTGAGTAGGAGAATCTGCAGAAGGAGCAGGAATGAAATATGTGGCATAATATGGAGAGGCAGTACAGTAAATAGGAAGCATGGGATACTCACATGTGCAAAAGGGAGAAAGGCAAACTCAAGGGCTCATAGGCTAAGAGGCAAAGAGGCTGGTCAATGGCTGGTCTTTACCCTTCACTGTATCGCTCTTCATTGGGACCCCCCCCCCTCAACGGACGCCCCTTGGAAGTTCAGAAGGAATGGCAAATGCTTGTGTCACCTGACTACCTAGTCCATCAGTGGTTGGTTTCTTTTATATTGTCCCTGCTGTTGCTCGGCTGAAGATGGGGCTGATCCAAGATGGTCATAGGAAGTGATGTCAATGATCCAAGATGACGACAAGAAGTGATGTCACCAATCCAAGATGGTCACTGGAAGTGATGTCACCAATCCAAGATGGCCACTAGCAGTAAACTTCCAGACAGAACATGAAGCCAAAAACAAGAAAGGATGAAACATACTCGTGTTACCTGATTAATTAGTGCATCAGTGATTGGTCTCTTGGATATTGTCCCTGGCGTTGCTGGGATGAGGTGATTTGTTCCTGATTGGTGTTCCCAGATGATCCTCTGGTGGCCTTGGGCTGGAGATGGGGTTGATCCAAGATGGCCACATGAAGTGAAGTCACTTATCCAAGATGGCCACAGGAAGTGATGTCACCAATCTAAGATAGTCACTGGACGTGTTGTCACCAATCCAAGATGGCTGCTGGTAGTGACCTTCCAAAAACCACAAGGGCTGACACGCACTCTTGTCACCTGATCACCTAGTCCATTAGCGGTTGTTCACTTTGATATTGTCCATGGTGTTGCTTGGATGATGTGATTTCTTCCTGATTGGTGTTGTTGTGGCCTTTGGCTGGAAATGGGGTTGAAAGTATTGCATCTTTATTTCACATATTGTGTGTTCTTTCCACAGCAGTGGGTTTGTGTAGCAGTTTAGTCACTACTCATCCTTGTACTCTTGGGCAAAAGTTATTTTGTCACAAGGACACTCATCTGAGACCAGACAGAGAAGACATGTTTCAACATAGATAGTTATGGCCACTTCTTGGTTCATGTTGTATTTAGCATTGCCGTTCTGTATTACTTTGTGCAGTGGATGCTCTTTGGTTGTGTTTGTCCATCCTACTCCTGCTGATATCTGGTAGTCGGGTTCCCTTTTCTAATTTATTATTTTGCTGATTTGAGCATGGGGGGTCGCCAGTACCAAGTCTTCTGTCAACAGATACCACTTTTCAAACCCCCACAGTCACAGAAAGTTAAATATGCATGCTTTGGAAGCAGGATTTATGGCACAACTGTCAAGTCTTTTCTACCACTTCCAGCTCAAACCCATATCGAAGTGCCAGCTTACGTGCACAACTTTGATAATATACTGGACACTTCAGAAGTATGACGTATTGCAATCAATTTGTTTAGGGTTTGTAAAGACTGGTTAAGGCATAAGAAGCAGATGGTGAATTAACATACAGATGGGGCATTTCAAATCCCCCACCCTAAAATGGAATTTGGTAACAATAAAAAGAATAAAACAGATTGACAAGAAAAGGAATATGAAAAAGCTTTCTGGATAGTAAATTGAGGTAAGTGAATTAACACGTGAAATCAAAGATAGAATTCTGTGTTATGGAAATAATGTCATGATCTTCTCAACTAGACTATTTATTATTAATGATGAGGGCTTCTAATTTCTAATTGGTAGGTAGGGCAAAAAAAATGATGAAAAGCAGGAAAAGAAAGTGGTGTGTCAGTCTAATGTAAAGGGCCCATAGAGGGCCCACTATTGTGGATGGGATATACGATGACTTTGGGATAAGGTAAAGGATCAGAGGATAACATAACTGAATGTTAAAGGACAGAATATGGTCTTCCACACCTGGGATGTGTCTGATATACATTGTCAAGAGAGTGTTTTACCATTTCCTTAAAGGAAGGTGGTTATGGAGTTAAGGCAGATAAGACCCCAGTACAGGAGAGGAGATAGATAAGATCCTAGTATCCATCATCTCAATTAACTTAATAGCAGCTCAGATCATGAAGCTCCATTTTGATCTTTGATTAATATTACATTTTGCTCTTCTGTAAAGAACCAGACTTGCTGCTGAACCATTAATGAATTGTGAGGGTTTTACAAACTGTTTCTTAGCTGACCCTAATCTACTCAGTGGATATTGGTTTGGCAACTATTTCTCATGATTCCATGGAAAGAAATGAGCTGGATTCTGATGTATTGCTATTGTCCTCATTTCTTGTATGGAGATTCTGCCACATGTGTATTTTTAGGAACATCTGGGATTGATGTTTGAGTGAGGAGATCAAACAATTTGCTCCAGTGAGGTTGTTAAAGTTTAAGGTAAGACTTTGGCCCCCAAATGGCTTAAAGTAGGGGAGAGGAATATTGAGGGAGACTGCTTCTAGTGATCTGTGCAAATAAAGTAATGGTGATTATACATTTTAATGGGTAATCACATAGTGCTGTATGTATATTGAGTGCAATAAAGTGGGAAAAAGAAGGAGCAGATGGTGTAATGGTGCACAGAGATAGTGTATAGTTTAAAGAATCTGAATGAGTAGGTAGGTTTTCATTATGGCTATCAATTGTTTTACAGCCTAAATTGATTGAAAATCCCTTATAATGGTATTGAGATGACCAGCAACACTTTGGTCTCTCGGAATATTGTGGGTTGTAAGAGATTACTTCTCCAGCAGAATTATGATGAGTGTGATATATTGTTACTCTAGGAGATCAAGGAATTGTAAACCTGTGAACATAAATGTGTATGATACGTTTTGCTCAATGGCCGAGAGGAAAAGGCCTAAGCATAACATAGGACTAGCAGTAGTTATCTCTGAAGTTCAAACATTCTCTTTAGCGATTCATTGTAGGGTTAGCTGAAGCTTTGGTGAACAGTGATGTCATCGATAGTGAATAGATTTTCTCACCACTCAATTTCAAATGAACAATTTATGATAAAGCTTAATAATGATTTGATATAAGTTGGTGCTAACTCTATCAATGGAAAAATAATACTAGTTGGATATTTGAATGCTGGGGCCAGATTACAGAAACCTTGCACTGGTGCAAGTGCATTTTGTTCACAGTATTAGCACTAGGGCACAATGTGTCCTAGTGGAAGCGACATATACCTCCAATGCGTTCTTGCACCAGGGCAAACGTCCACTAATGCACATAGCAAATGTTGCAATGGTGCAAAAATAGATTGAAAAAACAGTTTTGTGCCTGAGTCCAAACATTACCCTAGTGCTACTATCATACACCATTGAACATGTAAAAGTGCAGATGTTTTCTAATAAGGACAAATGGTTTTTGCACTCGGAAAAAACGTTACCCTGGTGCCAATACCATGCACAACTGCACTTGCACTGGTTCAAATAATCTGTAATCTGTCCCCTGGCGCCCAAATATTATAGCAGATGAAAATAACTAAGCCCCTAATTATGATGAGGAGAAATATACATGAAGCTGTAATTTGGAATAATAAAGAAAATCTAAGGGTGCTTTTAGATGGTAGAGTGACTCGAAACGTGTAATATCTCTGTGTCAGGTGATGTTCCATTTAGATTTACTTACTAGTCACGAAATATGGCATTGATCATTAATGATATTTATCTGACTTTAGGATTATGGCATACAATGCTGTGTATGTAGCCAGCACTCAGGGACTCCCTACTGAAATAGTAGTAATCCCGGAGCAAGAGAGACTGGACAAGAACAATCGCCTTAGCTGCACAGGCATTGCTGGATGATGACCTGATTTAAACGTTAGATTAGTGGATGAAAGGCCCTGAGAATGGTGAATTGCATGTAGTGGGTCAAAAAACACTAGTCTTAGACATCATTGGTAAACACATTTCCCACTTGAGGTCTCTGGAAAAGACTATCTGCAAACGCCCAAAGGTATGCTAGGATGCTGACCTTATTAAGCAAATGAAATTCATGTTTTCAAAGATGAACTCTCTTTAGACATATTAAGAAAGGTCACTTTCTATTTCCCCAGGATAAGCTTAAAGTTATTAAATGGTTGAAGGAGCAATATAGGATTTTGTTCATCTCTGGCAACGGAATAAATAATTAGAACACTTTGGACTGAACACATACATCGAAAAAATTCATAAAAGTCAGCAATATGTTGTGCGTGTAATCATGAAGGACACCAACCTTAATTGTGCAAACTTGGAATCCTGCCAGCAGTGCTGGACATAACATGTATGACGTTTAAAATACGTGTAGTAGGAAGAGCAGAGCAAATGAGATATCTGTGTTCGAGTACTATCATGAAATTTAATATTATACATTCAACAATGTTATATTTTGCATATATAAATAGATATCATATATCGCCTAACTTCTTGGCAATACATTAATCATAAACAAACGAATTAGTGTAGTATAGTCTGTGTTAATAATCCAATAATTAAGCAATAAACCCAGAGACTGTGAGCCATTACCACATAAGGTAATGCCATCCGGGCCCATAGTAACAAAGGCACCGGGGGCATTACCGTATGCAGTAATGGCCCGCAGTCGAGGGGCTAATTGCCATTAGTACCCCAGCCCATTAGACTATGACACAAATGGTGGGTTTTTTTCCGGCTGCGAGATGCGTCACGTTCCGTAGCAGGGAAACAAAACTTTTTAAAAAATGGTGGCCATGGACAGAAAAACATAGTCCATTTTCTTTTTCTGTGGCGGCCATAGTAAACAAAGATAATGCCCACCATGGAAAGGGAGGAGGGAATACAGGTAGTCACTTCTCCCAGTCCATGGCAGCCATTGACTGACATGTAAATAAATGGTGAACAAAATAAAATGCACGTCATGGAACAGGGAGACAGGATTACGTGTAGTCCCTTCTCCCTTTCTATAGCAGCCTGAAGAAACACAGAAGAAAGGTGAGGACCAGTGTGAGGGATGCAGTGCGCTGTGAGCGGGATTACCAGCAGGTAAGGCTCAAAAAAGGACACATATGTAAGAGGCTTTTTTTATTTTTCACGCTGTGCCGGGTACTAATGATTGCTAATCAATCATTCTAAAAAGTGCTGGAGTTGTTTCTTTGATCAGCATGCCCATCAAAGAACGTGAGCAAGCACATGTATTCAGTTTCCTAAAATATACATTTGCTTCAATATGATGGTATATGAAAAATGTGGTGTGCTACTCGGATGAGAAAAAGCATTGAATATTTCTAGGGGAGGGACTTTTTCCATAGGTTATCATAAGACTTGAAGAACAATATACAATGCATCAGGGTTTCCAGGATGAAACTATCACAGGGAAATGTTCCCTCTAGATGTGTATTGACTCCCATGTCCAAGTAATAGACACCACAAGAAGCAAGTTAAAACCACACACTGAGTCTCCTGCAGAGTCTTTTTGTCAGTGTCAGAGCAGGACTCTATTTGCTTTTTTGTTCCAGTTTGCTCCAGTTACTCAGAAGACCTTACCAGTCCTCTTTTTATTTTTGCCAATTCCAACAAAATACCCAGGAAGCCGCAGAGCGGCCGCAGAGTCTGCTGCAGAGTCTTTTTGTCAGTGTCAGAGCAGGACTATATTTGCTTTTTTGCTCCAGTTTGCTCCAGTTACTCAGAAGACCTTACCAGTCCTCTTTTTATTTTTGCCAATTCCAACAAAATACCCAGGAAGCCGCTGAGCGGCCACGGAGTCTGCTGCAGAGTCTTTTTGTCTTTAGGCTCTGCAGGCTCCGTGGCACCGCTCCGCTTTATTCCCAAAAAGAAGAACAAGAGATTTCCGTATAGAGAAACCCCCGACGACTGCTTCTGAGCAACTTATCATCCGAACCCCTGCTCTGCGGTGAATGACAACACCTCCCCCCTCCTGCCTGACCGTCCACAGCCTCGCCACCCACCGTGCCCCTCCTCACCCAGAAACTAACTCAACTCATTGATCCACAAAGCCTGCCCTGCTGTATTTCACTACCTCCTTCCCAGCGCTCCCAGACCCCGATGTAAGCAGCGATGAATTTCCTTTCTTGCAAGCCTTTGTCGGATTTCCTTCGCTCCCACAGGAAACCTGCGCCTGCCCTCCAGCCCTTACCGTAGTGAGAGGTCCTTGTCGCTGTGTGCCTCGCTGCTGCACGACCGACGCCCACAAGCCCCACGCGATGTCCTCCTTGATTGGCTTGCGGCGGCCGGCCTCCACCGAGCTCTTCTGGATACGTGCCTACCAGCATACCAGCTCTCTACCAGAACCTTCAGAAAGTTACACCCTGTCATCCCACACACGCGAGACGGTGGACTCCACCTAGTGGCAGCTCATTGACATTCCCCAGCTTGAGATCCCACTTCCAAACGCTGCTCTGCGCTCACCGAAACTGCGCTGCATCTTGTTCCAAGAAAACCTTTCTCAAGTAGAAAAAAAACAAAATTTCCGCACAATAAAGGATTTTTGTCAGTACATCTTACCCAAAAACCCACCTTTCTCAAATTCAAGGTGTTGCATAAGGAAACTCGCCTCACAACAAAAGAAACAGCGACTTTTCAACTCAAGCAAGAGACTGCTGGCACTTCCTCTCCCTCGATCCTGCAGCTTGCCACCCTCCTTGCGCCACAACAAGAAAATCGCAAGTTTTTCACAAGACAAGGCACCACAGGAGGCTATTTCCTCCCTGCTCTGAATCGAGTGCCCCCTTTGCCGCAAGAACACTGTAAATAATAACAGCACAGGAGACCTTCTTGCTGCAACAACATCATAAACTTCAACAACACAGGAGACCTTCCTGGGGTGCCGAACTAAGAACTCCAGAAACTTAGAAAAGACAGGAGACTGCAGTGGCCTTCTCCCCTTTGATCCTGCACAGCACTTAGCGCTACCCCATCCTGTACAAATAGAAACATTACCATTGAAAGTCCATCATAACAACAACGAAACAAGCAAATCACAGGAGACTGCAGGGGCTCTCTCCCCTTTGATCCTGTCCAGGTCTCTGTGCTGCATCATACAGTCTACAGAAACCACCCGAAACAACCGGAACACAGGAGACTGCAGGGGCTTGCTCCGCTTTGAACCTGTCCTAGGTGTTGCACTAAGAAAATCTGAAGCTCACACAACACAAGAAACTGCAGGGGCCTCATCCCCTTTGATCCTGCCCAGCACCCTGAGTTGCACTGTACCAACTAAAGTGCTCACCCGATCTCAAACGTACCGGAATACAGGAGACTGTGGGGGTCTACACCCCTTTGATCCTGTCTTAGGTGCTGCACCAAGAAGATCTGAAGCTCACATAACACAAGAAACTCCAGGGGCCTCATCCCCTTTGATCATGACCAGCACCCTGTGTTGCACTGTACCAACTAAAGTGCTCACCCTATCCCGAACCTACCAGAATAAAGGAGACTGCGGGGGCCTACACCCCTTTGATCCTGTCCCGGGTGCTGGAACAAGAAAACCTTGACCAGCAACAACCCTTCTAGTGCCGCACTAAGAGACTCACCCATCCTGAGATGCAAATTGGGACTTTCCCAACACTAAAACTGGCAAAAGCCCTAGAGACGACAGCAACTCATCTGTCTGCCACAATGCAAAAAAAAAAAAACATGCTGCCAAATACAAGGCTTAGAGGAAAGCTTCATGCAGACCCTTCACAAACAACAATGGAACAAGCATTCCAAAAGAATAACATAAACAAACATCTCACCGAAAATGGACCAATCCAAAACAACTCAGAACCACAAATCCTAGAGAACGAAACAGACAAACAGCCTGAAGAATTGGAACAGACTTCTTCAGAAAGTCTAAGCGAACCCTCACCACAAACAGAATGCGGACAAACCAAAGACCCGATTCAAACAAACCAAGAGAAACAAAGCACCCAAGACTTACAAATCCCAACCACCTGGGATCAAACTGAAAATCAGCCAATAATAGGGAAAAATTACCAATCCAACCAATCTACCCCCAAAGCTCACATAGAAGAAAACGGGATCGTCCAAGCTAATAAACAATCAGAAATGCAATACGAAATAAAAAACACAAACAACAGCGCGAGATAACTGCAGAACCAACCCTCGCAAAAATCCAGCCCAATCCAGCAACGGCCGCTGCTAATGATCCACTTCGAGACATACGACCAAACATAACACCAAATCTCCCATCAGCTGAAACATCAGCGACTACCCAGTACCAAACCGACAATGAGGAAGCCGTACGAAAACCACGGGAATGTCGACGGCAGGGATGACTAAAAAAGAAAAAGCGAAACTGGCAAAACTACAGTGGCTACAAACTCATACTGCTCAAAAATTACTAAAATAACCTCTCAACCACCCCCTGAACACAGCGACAGGTAAAGCAGCTCGCCTATCCTTAGACATCACCGAAATAGAATCCATCATGAACAGTGCAGAAAGAAGGAAAGAAATCTTCGACGAGCCAACCTACTTGGAAGTTCCATCCTGCACTTCGACGCCACTACCAAAAAATTCTAACCAACAGCACTGCGAATTCCACGAAAAACAAAGCCTACACAGAGAATCATCACACCTTTTGCATCTCAAAATAAAAAAGGAACAAAAAACAACCCAATTTAAGTATGACGTCGAAGAATCCTTTCATACGCCAGCGCAAGGAAATGATACAAACTACCCAACCCAATATCTGGCGATACAGGAAAACACTTTTCTTCGAACGGCGACAATCAAAACCAGAGACTTCCAACATCTATGTTGGAACTACAGAACATGCAGCTGGCAGTTGTATCCCAATCCATGGTACCTTTTCTCAAACTTCATGAAGCAATAAAAGACAATATACGAGATCAAGCCACTCTCCTGGCAATGATCCACACCAAGCAAATACATATAGAAGACTTCATAAACACAATTGGAAAGCGTTTAAATTCTGAAGCAGAACAGTCTCGCACTTGGCAACAAAGACTATTCGAGATAGCACGAGGTGATAAAGAAGAAAACATCCAATTTACCAAAGAACTCATGGTTCTACTCAGAAACCACCAACAACAAGTGCCCATACCTCAGAACACATCAAAAGAAAACATACCGCCGTGCATGATACCGGAAAAACTGAACCTTGATCAACATAGATTTACACCAAGTAAACCTTCAACCTCTTCACCGACCCAAACAAGAAACCCACCAAATGCGTGCAAAGAGAAAACAATACCGATAAACGACCCTAGAAACACGATCAGCAATGATACCTTCGGGATCTTGGGTCCAACAAAGAAAACTGATAAAGAACCAACAAGGAAACCTACTAAGCAAACACAAAAGCAAACAGGCTCATGAGCATTCCTCCGAAACTTGTCAATACCAAAGCTGGTCCCAGAAAAAACATCTAAAAATCCGACCACAGAAAAAACACCTAAAATTCAACCTAAGAAGTCCACAAGGAAACAACCGGACCTATCAGCACAAAATCTAAGCAAAAAACCAGTAGCTGCAACTGCGATAACACATAAAGAGCAAATCCCGGAAACAGACGACCTACTTATCCTAACAACGCATGATGACCCACCTACACAAGAAAAAACGAAAACGAAAATACAATTAAATGACTGAAGTCTAATAGTCATCAACGAATATCAACCAAACTACTCTGTCAGCTACACGATCTTGTACGAAGAAATCTCAGACAGATCAATGACCAACCTAACCTACGCTCCAAGCAAACAGTTAACATATGATGAAATCTCCTCAACCTCACTCGCCAATGAAACAAGGAATAGCACCGAAACCAGCTACTCCCCAACTCGTCCAACACAAGATAATTTTGGGTCACAAAACCTGAGAGAACATACAGACCCATCTCAACCAATATTCCTGAACCCATTTCAGTCAAAAGAGAGCTACACTGTGCAAATAGAAAATATCATCACCAGGCCTACCAAACTAGTTCTAAACAGAGCGAACATCTTAATTCTCTTTCAAGCAATCCCAAATCTGACCCAGCTACGCTCCAGAGACATTGACTTAGTCATCTTTGTAGACGAAAATTCTAATGACAAAATATTGCTAAAACTACACAATAAATCAATCATGGATCAAATCTTTTTTTTTTAAACGTGTTTATTTTAAACAGGCAGGTTATGGCAATACAAAGCTTAATCACTTGCGACATGTAGCATACAGTAATACCATTTGATGCTCCTTCCACCCCACCCTTCGGTCTCAAGTTCCGTCTTCACGTCCTCGCAGGGGATCTCCATCCTGAATAGTTCTCGTGGCCAGTTGGGGCTTGAAAGTCAGGGCCAGGAAACTTTGGTCAAAATCCAATGCCGGACCCCAGATGTTGCGAAAGCGATGTAAAGTGCCTGCCCCGGCAGCCGTCACCTTCTCGGCGATCAGGATGTCCCAGACTTTCATCCACCAGAAAGGCATGAGAGGGCCTTCCGTCATTTTCCAGGTGCGGGATATCACGTTCCTGCCCGCAAGTAGGCATTGCGATAATAGTTTGTCCTTGGGACCAGACCTTGGGTAGATCCCGGGGATCGGTGCTCCAAGGAGGATAGGTTCGGGGGCCAAGGGCAGTCGCACCTGAGTGATGTCCGCTATCATCGCTAGGCATTAATTCCAAAAGGCTTGAGCCTTGGGGCAGGACCACCACATGTGGAAGAAGGAGCCTATTTGGCCGCATTTCCTCCAGCATTGAGGGTTGAGTGTGGAGTTCATGTGGTGAAGTCTTAAGGGAGGGTAGTACCACCGGAGGAGGGTCTTGTAGGCGCACTCTCTATTTGTGATGCATGATGAGGAGGTGTGAGCCCGGGACCAGATGTCAACCCACTTTCGCGTTGCCTAGCATTGTGGATTTAGGGATCCTGGGCTTTTTCCCCCTCCAAATAAACTGCAGCATTTCGGACGACCAAAGGAATTAGCTACTTGGGAGTTCAGATCCCGGCCAACCTAAGCGAGACCTATTGGGCTAATTTTCCCCCCTTATTTACTAACTTGGAGGCAGATTTGAGACGCTGGGCGGCACAAGAGATATCGCTGATGGGCCGTATTACAGTCTGTAAGATGAATTTACTACCGAGATTTCTGTATGCGTGCTCCACACTCCCGGTGCCGGTTCCGGCACCAGCCCTTCAACACCTACAGAAGAAAATGACTTGTCTTTCGTGGGCTCCGGGACCCCATTGAAGTCCCCTCCAATCACTATCTAGCCTTCCAGATACGGGGAGAGAGTTGTACTCAGGGATTCATAAAACAGCGCCTGGCCTGAGTTGGGTGCATATACAGAAATTATAGAATAGAGTTGTCCCAGTAGTAGGCATTTCACTGCCATGTACCGCCCCTCCGGGCAGCTTATAGAGTCTAGAATTTGAGGGTTCAGTCCCCTCCCAAATAGGATAGCTGTGCCACCCCTCTTGGAGTTCCCAGATGTGAAAAGTTGCTTCGGAAAGTTTCGGGAGCGCAGGCGGCTATCGTCTGCCGGCAGCAGATGGGTTTCTTGTAGCATAGCAACTGCAGCACCGTCGTTCTGAAGCTTCTGTAGGATGGACATGCTTTTGGCAGGTGAATTTAGTCCCTTGACATCCAGGCAGACGAACCTCAGAGTTAGATGTTCTGGGACCAGTTCCGGGGAGGTTGACGAGTCCTGGGGGAGAGGGGGAGATGTAGAGGGATCAGCCATCATGTTGCGGAGTGCATGGCCATTCCCCAACCTGCCTGTGGGGTTTTTTCTCGGGCCGCCAACGGGAGGGCCGAGTTTTAACTGAGGGTGGCTGACCTTTTGCGGGTCTAATGCCTCCCTTGGCCAATGGGGCCATAGAACAGTGTGTAGCCAACATGGCTAACCTTATAGGTAATCTTAGTGGTTTGTTCCAAGGACTCATAGTTGGACTGTGCCTTGGAACCTGGCATGGACCGTGGAATAATGCCTGCTGCATTAAGAATGAAGCTTATCTGTGTTCCTGAGGGTGCTGATCGGAGCATGGTGCAGGGCTGCAAGCCGGGGTCGAGGTGGAAGCTCCATCATAGGGTCGCATCCGGCTATTTCCTCTTCCGGAATCTGGGGACCTTCGACCAAGAATCTTGTGTGAGATTAGGGGAGGCCACCCGGTTTGAGTCAGCCGTTGCTTCGGAGGGCAGGAAAGACGAGGGTTTGGAAGCATCTGGGCGCAGGATGTCGGTAGCATCTTCCAGGTGGCTAATTTTCCTGAGCGAGCCCTTGTAGGAAAATTGCAAAGCTGTGGAAAAGAGCCATCTGATTTTTTGAGCCTGAAGAAGGATGGTTAGAGGGCGAAGGGCTCGCCTCTTTTGAAGAGTAAGAGGAGAAAGGTCCTGAAAGATCTGGAGGAAGGTCCCTTGGAATGTAATTTTGTCTTTGCAGCGGCTTATCGCCGAGATGGCTTCCTTCGTGGTAAAGAAGTGCACCCTAGTGATGACGTCGGGGGGGGGCCATCCGATTCCACGCCGCGTCGGGGGTTCAGCCTGTGGGTGCGATCTAGGAGAAGCTGTGAATCTTCGAGGTCAGGGAGGAGAGATTGGAAAAAGAGGCCCACATGTTCAGCCAACCCCTTGTCTGGGATCGAAGTGGGAACCCCCCGAATGCGGAGGTTGTTGCGTCGGGCCCTATTTTTTAGGTCCTCTTGCTTGTATTCCAGGATGTCGTACTTGTCCTGCAATAGTCCGATTGAGCGTTGGACCTCAGTTAGCGCGGAGGCATGATCTTGGATATGATCCTCAACAACTCCCACTCTTTGTTCAACCTCCGAGACTTTTTTATTTGTGCTTTCCAGTTTAGTTGTGAGTTCCGCCATACAAGAGCGGAATTCTGATTTGATATCCGCCATTAATTCACGTATATCTTCTTTGGTCGCCAAAGGTCCCTTGTTATCTAGGGATTCCCGTGAGATAGACGGGCAGGAATCTTATTTTTTAGCTTTGTCGGAAGCTGTCAACAGAGTTGCTATGTCTGAAGACTTGGTGGTCTTTTATTGCTTGGTCATCGCGCTGGTTGTCAGTGGCGGGTCGGTGGCCACCGGGAGCGATGTAGCGGGCCCCCAGAGGCTAAGAAGCGCTGCCCGTGCGGGATGTAGGCCTTATCCGCGGGCAGCCGGGCCGTGGGCCGGGGTGCCCCAGGAAGGGCTCGGGGAGAAAAGCATGCGGGCTAGGCCTACCTTATATCTCTCAAGGGGCTCCTGCTGAGGGCCCCCGCCACCAACCGTTGGGGGGAGGGTCTCCCATCACCGCTCCAGGGAATTGAGTCGCTTCAAGGGCCGTTGCATATGTCCATAGGCCGGAAGGTAGGCCCCACCGGGCACCCAGGTGGGCCACTAACGGAGCCCGCGTAGATCTCCGTCCACTGGATGTGTAGCTGTAAGGCGGCGTGGGCCGGGGCGCCCCAGGAGGAAGAGAGAGAGGGTGCACAAAACGGGGCCAGTGCATGCGGGGCTTCTCGCAGGTTCCAGGGGGGGCCGGGCCGCCCTCACTGGCCGATGGAAACAGTCCCCGCTTCTTGTCTGGATATCCAGATGCTCATCCGTCCCCTCCGGCTCGAGTGCTACGGGAGGATCGCCTCCAACTCCTGACTGCGCACGCCATCATACTTGCGCCCGCCATCTTGGATTCACCGAGCGACAGAGGGGGCGACCGGGATTCAAGCGACGAGTACGGACATAGTGCTCCCTCTCCCAGCTTTCATCTTTGAGCTGTTAGTGCCCCATTTTAGCTATAGCAGCCGGCAGTCCACGGGTGGCTTTAGAGGAGCGACTGCATCGCGTCGGCTCCAAGCCACGCCCCCATCATGGATCAAATCTTAATATCAAGAGATGCGCTACACAAGCTGGGTTTTAGCTGCACGTCTGATATCAAAACAAAGTACGAAGAAATCACCACAAAGGAAAACCCTAGAAACACCTTTACATCAAATCACAGACAAGAGCATCCCAGGAACCAGCAAAAGGAGAGACATAATAGCTCAAACAACCTTCCAACTGTGTCCGGCCACTCCAAGAAGACCGCGGGCCATAATTCCAAAACTGAGCATACTGACGCAATCAACAACAACGACGATCGCCAAGTCAGACAACAGTACCCCAGAAGACAGTATACTCAACCGGGATGAAACAAGGACGAGCTATAGCCACGATCGTCCGATCAGACTTCAGTATGCATCGGAAGACAGTCTAAACTACTCAGACACCACAGAGCTGAGCAACGTCTCATGACCATCAATCGACACAACAAACACTTGGACCCTGTGCTCATGGAATACACAGGGAAATTCCCACTTGTTTAATGACCCATCACTCGAATTCGACTCTTATCAGATCATCTCTTTTAAAGAAACTTGGCTTTCCAATACCCCAAGTTGTGACGGCTTCCTAACCTTCCTCAACCAGCCCCATTAAGAACCAAAGGAAGACCCTCATCAGGTCTATTAATGCTAATCAAGATCGACCCTACATGGTCAATACTGCACACTACAAACATCAACCCGTGGATACAAAACACAGTTATAAATATAAAAACAAAGGGAGGCCCAGACTCTGACTTATCGACACTCAAGCATGAAAGAAACATTTCAATAATGAACTTGTACTGGAATCCAGCTGCAATCAACAACGAAGCTTTCTTGGACGGTGTCTTTTCAACAATCGACAACCTCATTCTCAAATATGCAAGAAACAAATTCATCTTATCCGGAGATTTAAACCTCCATTTATGGCAAAAAGACAGACAACCCATTCCTAATGAAAAACTAACAATCCGTGCAAAAAAATGGACTAAAGAAATCACCATCCGTAACTTACTACTTATTGACTACCCTACGGATGAAACAAGCAAGCCCCTTCCCACCGGGTCCCAAGGCAAGTCATCCACCATAATCGACTACATCTACCTATCGAAAGAACTGAGAGCTGCAGTAGAAACAACAAATATAATCACAACAACGAAGAGTGACCATAACCAACATGTCGTACATGGACAAGACATGCTGCGCCGACCTCAGCCCAATCGTCCTAATCCGCTAGAAGTCTGTACAGCTGGGAAAAAACTCTGCATAGCTCAACAAGCAACAAACCTACCACCAAGCCAATTTATGCAAACCACTCTACCTGACGACCAGAAATTAAACTACCAATGGCTACTTCAACCCCACTACAAACCAACCAAGCAGCAAACCTCACAGACTCATCAACACTCCTACAACAAGGAGCTTGCCGAAAGGAAAAGGGCACTAAGAAACACTGTGCGGCAATTGACGAAAAGAAAAGACAAAGAATCGTTCATTAAAATAAAAGCGGCCAAACAAAACTACAAGAATTGGATTAAAATGCTTCGCATGATGCTACTACAAGCAGATGCAGAAGTAATCCTAGAAACTTATAAAACACACAATCTCCGAGACCTATGGAATCTCTTGAACAACAATGCAGCACACCAACAAAAACTGACAAGAAATGTGACAGAACAGAGATGGATTGAACACTACACAAAAATATACGAAGATCAGCCATCAGAAACCGAAAAAAACTCACAAACACAGAACATAAAGTGGACAGTATCCTGCAACTACCAAGACATTTTTGAGATGATACAAAAACTCAATATATCCCATGCTCCAGCCCCTGACAGGTCATCGAACGCAATGATAAAGAAAGATCCGCATTCATGGGCCAATCTCATGAGGAACATCATGACACTCATAAACAAGCTCAACTGGATACCTACGTCATGGAAAACCGCAACCATTGTACCCATTCACAAACAAGGTTCGAGAGATGATCTGACAAATTTCCATCCAATTGCACTACTGGATCCCTTAGGAAAGTTATTTGCATCGATTCTTCTAAAAAAACTCACTCCGTGGAGAACCGAAACACAGCGTTTTGCAATAAGACAAACTGGCTTCACCCCGAACGTCGGGACAAATATCAACTTACTACTGCTAAATCTGATAAAACACGAAGCAATCCACAACAAAACAAAAATGTGCGCAGCCTTCATAAACCTTCACATGGCCTTTGATGGGATAACTCGGCAAAAACTTTGGAACAAACTTGAAAAATGGAACTGCCCTAATGACATCATGGGGCCAATCAGACAACTTCATTCAAACACCTCTGTAACAATAAGACTCTCACGAGAAGGCCATACAACACCGAAAATAAAAGCTGAAAACGGATTAAAACAAGGATGCCCTCTAGCAGCTAGACTGTACAATCTCTTTACTGCAGACATGAGACTCATCTACATTCCGATGCCCTCAACCCCCCAAAGATCAACTCAATACCGGTAAAAATCATGACATATGCGGATGATATTATCCTCTTGGACAAGACCCCTTCAGGCCTACAAAACAGTCTCAGTCAACTAAGCCTCTACATGAACCTCAACAAACTCACCATCAATACAAAAAAGACGAAAATCATGCAACTGACCAGATCGATCAATAACAATGGAAAACAACTAAAAATCTATCTAAATGACAACCAGCTTGAAGAAGTAACAACATTCAAATACCTGGGAATCCATATAAATCAATCCAAATCCGAAAAAGAGTGGACTCTGAAATTAGAACAAAGGATCCAATCTCTGGCAAGACAAGGATGTGTGATCCAGTGCAAATTTGGCAAATACTCATTCAAACCCATAACTACATACTATAAACAAAAGGTGATTCCAACAATAGTTTATGGAACAGAAGCCATGATAAACGCAACAGACTATGGCTGGAAAAAACTAGAAGCCTTCTTCTGGCGTAAGATCCTGCAGCTGCCATCTCCTTTCCCTATGCCCAGGATTAGACACGAAGTAGGGGTACAGTCCATCAGCTCAATTATCTTATGGAAACAACTAGACCTATACCGCAAGCTCCTCACCGACGAGAAAACACCGGTAATTCAAATCTTGAAGTTCCACGACGGAGCAATGAATAACACAATCCTCGCTAAGTGGAAAGACAATCTGGAGCAATTTATGAAAACAGAAGAAATTTCAAATGAAATGCTCACGCTGCGCCCTCAACATGCAAAAATCAAAATAATGAAAAATGACTGGATAAAAACTCTCGAGGAACAAGCAAAATACACCCTCAGCTTACAATGCGAGATAGACATCAGATCCATTAACGAATTACCAGCCTACCAGACCATCTTTCCCGACGCCAAAATGCAAGTAATATACCTGAAATTCCGAATGAACACAATACCAACACGTTTCTATCTAGTCAAAACCAGACAAATTGCTCCAACAGAACCTTTTTGCCGCTTCTGTTCAGACACTCAAAAGTCTGAAACGCTCTTCCACCTACTAATGGAATGCAATGATCGCTCAGAACAAAGATCCAGATTCGGCAGCTACTACAAAATCGGAAAATAGACGATGGAGACAGAAGAGAGATGGATGGAGATGCTTAATGGCAGATCGCAAAAACTAATCCTCACAATATGCCAATTTCTACAAGAAATTTTAAGTCTTGGCAAACCTGTAATGAGTTAAAAAGAAAAAGACCAGATAAAATACCAAGTCATGTAGCCGCTCTCTATAATACCCAGACTGGGTGTGTGGTTAGTCAAAGTTACTGTCAGTTCGACTGGGTAGTAAAAAATACTTCAAGTTTAGGGAAGACAAAAAAATGAAAAGATGTTTGCTGTTTTTCAAAACAATTTTTATCAAAAATAATCTCAAAAATGAGAAGTCATTAATATTTTCTTAGTGAGGAAGAATTTGCCACAATCCATTATATCAATCAGACCAAAATTGCCAATGCATTTCGGAAATAGATTTCTTTCATCAGGGCCAGTCTAAAAATAATGCTTTCAATTTCACAAATGAAAAAACAGTTCAAATACGTACACAATTGGTGTCATACAACAACATAGTAAGGTTGAGAACATACCATTCGGTTGTGGAAGTGGTTGAGTAAAGTAAGGAAGGAAAAAACAAACAAAAGAAAACTAGGGAGTTACTGTTAAATTTAGATGTCCATTGGTTGAATAAAATGGAGAAAAGACAGGTTACCTGTGATTTATAAGTTGTATGCAGAGTGTGGCGAAATGGAGGCCATGTGGTGATCAAAAGTACCTGCCTGACGGAAATCAGTGCAGAAAGACAGCCTACAATGTGATTACTGCAAGCAAAAGAGACCCATTATTGTAAACGGATATATCCGTGGTTGAGAGTAATTAGAGGGGTGTGGAAAGTTTTACCGTGCCAGTGAGCTTGATTGCAGCAATAGCTTCTGAACGCGCGCCCATTCGGGCCGCGATGCGGTCACATGTCGTTTATAGGAAGTGTTGCCTTAGCAACGCTTCGATGCAACAGCCGCAGTTCTGTTCATGCCGGCAACGGGAGAACTTCTCCGCTCCCGTGGCTAGCACGGTAAGACTTTCCACACCCCTCTAATTACTCTCAACCACGGATATTAACATTTACAATAACAGGTCTCTTTTGCTTGCAGTAATCACATTGTATTTTACCTGGTCTTTTGCTTTACGTGTATTTTGAGTTTGGGTGTCTCCAAACTCGTCGCAGCCAGCTCCTTTTACAAATTGTTTGAAAAAGTCTCCTTTTGTTTACAATTTTGATTACCAGAGAGACGTGGATTTATCATTAAGTGGTGCCCACTCACTTCAGTTCTTACGAGTTAAAAAGAAACCTTGGAAAACTGGAGACAAATGAAAAAGTTAAAAAAAATTAAACTATAACATTTAAAAAAAAAAAAAACACATTGCATAAGCAGTGCCCTCGGTCTGGGATTTGTTACACAGGCTAAATAGTCCTCATGCCCGGTACATCTTTGGAGAGCTAAGTAATAATGTACTGTCCTTTTAGCCTGATCTTCATGAGTATTGAGAAACTCACATTTCAACATGCCCTAGGGTTGATATGCATATGCAGAGCAGAGAAAAGGAGCTTGTTTTAGCTGAGTTTGATGTGGATTGGACTAACCCCAGATTCCTGCATCGTAAGTGCCCATTGCCAGATACATGGCTTTATTTATTGAAATCACGCGGCCCATAGAAAAACCTACACGCCTCCAAACCTATACTGCTCATTAATTTGTGTCATGTAATTAGCATAGGTTTGCATATGGGTATGCCAACGCCTGTTATTGCTAAGAGTTGCACCTAAATAACAGAAATGGCTTAGAGGTGATATTTTCGCTACAAAAATGGATGTCCTAATACAGGTTTGGGGCTTCTCTACTCAAATAGCATTTGCTTTTCAGATGTTTACCTTACTTCTGCTTTTGCCCATTTACCTCCCATATCCAAATATTGGAAAAAATGAATTAGAAGGTCGTGAAACACTGATGTAAAGTCTTCTGCGAGCACGATTATGAGAAAGTAAGGAGTAGAATGGGTGAGAAGGTACGTACATTGCAAGTTTACATTGGCGAACTCTGAACTGGAGCGCGAACTCTGTGTGTGTCTGCGTGTGTGTGTCTGTGTGCATGAAATACTGGTTTTCATGTTGCATAAAAGTGAACGCACGATTTGCACATTAAAGGATTTTAGAGCAATTGGTCCTGCTGGTCTCTCAACTCAAGTCCTGAAATCCTCCCCAATATGCCGAGCTGGTATATTACATCCTATCGTTAAGAACATATATAGACCTGGAATTGTTGCTCCCTCCTGGCAGGGATGTATTCTGTTTCCTGTATGTAAGAAAAGGGAAGTGAACCGGTCACAACAGGTACCCTTTAATTGCATTGCTAGCTTTGCCAGCCAAACAGGCTTTAGAGTCCATAACATATGTATGAGTAGGCCAATAATAATAGGACTATCATTGCACACGGGCCACAACTAGATTGGGGAAAAGTAATGACTACAACCTGCAATTGTGTAGCAGTGTTCACAGTAGAGTGGGGCTAATCAGGACCACTAATTATATGTGCTGTTTTAGACTTTGCCACTACTTTTGACCATGCAAGGCTGTTGTCTAAATTAGTTGAGTTGCGAATTGTGGGCACATATTAAAATTGATACAAGCATTATAGTAAGATACATGGGTCCTAGCAAGTCTGGTTCCAGCAGCCTCTTTCAGAAACAAGATACCAAGGAAAGGCAGTTTGAAAAACTGACACATTTTGAAAACAACTTGATTATGTTGTTTAACGTGTGTATCTTGTTTAACTTGTTACATTTTTTGTATATTGTACACTGAAGAGGGAAAATGGAGACCAAATCCATGCCCCCGCACCCCAAGCACCCCAGCGCACCCATGGGTGACAAATATGCTGAAACACACCCACTTCACCAACAGTGCAACTTCTATGCTACATTAGAATCAATGCTGCAATATCAGAACCTACAAACACAAAAATCCCTGTTTAAAGGCTTGCAAATGCCTATATGAACTAACATGGTCTAAATGCACAGTGTAAAGCTATGTTTCAGGAAAATTACAGCTAAGTTCATTTCACTCACTGAACACTGAACACTGGCTGCGGGAGCCTTATCAACATTCCTCGCAAAAGAAGTCCGACCTGCCAAGGCCGCAAATTCAAGATAAAATTGCTTTCTGCAGACAGACATTTTTTAATTATCCACAAATGCGAATAAACCACGGCAACCCAGTGTGTTTTTTTTTCTTTCTGGGAAAGAAAGACATTTTCTCAAGGACACGCACAACATTGAAACATAACTTGTAACAAGCCAAAGCCAGGTGCGAACTGCTTGTTCAGCTAAAAAGTTATGGGAACAAAGTCACATTGCAACAAGATTAGAATTAGGTAATGGGGGCTGGCACAGCTAAATCAACCCACTGACGCAGGAGGTTAATATCCAATTATCAGGCTCTCTATAAGGGCTACATATGTAACCCACCACTCTGCAGCCAATAACAGGAGGAGATAGGTTTCTGGGAGCTGATCCAATTCTGTGAGGTCAGCCTGCAGTGTGATTATAAAACTTACTTGCAAGACAGCCCCGGGGGAGACGGCGCCTGAACTCACCATGCTTTTCTTTGGCTTTTTTCTCTTTTCTGTGCTTAGAAATAAAGCAGTTTGAAACATGTTGCTGCCTGCTTGGAACTCTGTTGCATTTCTGGGGGCCATATGGGAGGTGTTGGGGCCTCCCATAGCTGGTGAGGATATGGCTGCTGGCCCCCCACTGCCCTGGGGGTGGGGGGGGATCCAGCTTCTCCCCGACAAGTTGGTGCCCTCTGTGAGGCTCATTGCTCATTGTAACATGGGTAATTGAGCTCTGCCTGCGCAAGCTCTGCGATGGACTGAGCTCCCTGCCGCCGACTCAAGGAAGCTGTGAGACCCTCGCCTGCACCTGAAGACCACCGGAAAAACGCGTAACCGGCTAAAGGCTTCGGGGGCCACTTGGAAATACCCCGCTTGAGGGCAGGTGAGAGCCCTGCAGGAGAAGGGGTCCGGTGAAGCGCATTGAGGGAGTGTCCAGCAGTGGTGCAACTGCCAGTGCAGCATAGGAAAATGTAAGTAAACCAGCAACATGGGCTCTGAGGGGGGGAAATGTTTAAAGTAGAAATGTTTTTTTTTTTTTTTGTTTTTTTTTTTTTTTTTTTGTTTTTTTTGTTTTCAGGGAGGGATTGTAAATTGGGTGGTGGGTGATTGTACATTGTCGCAAAATTCAGCGCATTGGTAGTGATCGGCACGTGAATTGTAGTTGGGACTGGGGTGGTGGCAGTGGTCCCTTCTTGTGTTTTTGAGCATATTGGGTGGGGTAGTGACTCCCTACACATAGAACAGGAGTGCCGCGCTGATTGGTCTAGAACAGGAGTGCCGCGCTGATTGGTCTGGATGGTGATTTCATGTACGGGGTCTGGATTTCCTATGAATTGACGTTATAGATCAATGAGTAGATGAGGTTCCCTGCTAATTGAGCGTTTTAGTTCAGTGAGTGGATGATGTTTTCCCGCAGGAGGTAGCTAGATTGTTCCCGAGTGCGGAAGATAGTTGGCTGGTTAAGGTCCCCTGGTGAGGAGCGTATCATGCACTAGGCGACGCAGTGTGTGCAGTCCAATTATAAGAGTTTATTGTGGTTTACCTTGTTCCAGTTGAGACAGGAAGACAGCTGTGGGGATTGTGGGGTTTTATTTTGGGATTTTTGTGGGGTTGGGAGAAATGGGTTATTGTTCTGTGTATGCACATTTGTCTTTTCATTTGCATTGTGTTTTTAGTTTGGTGACGTCACCTTCAGATTGATGCATAAGGACACAAAGTTTTGATGGTGAGGAGATAGTGGTGTGGTTTTGGATTTGGAGAATAGGTGACCAAGAGGCGGTGTGTGGAAGACACATGCGCAAGATTGTGGGGGTGTGCCGGAGAAGGCAATGGTTTGGTGAAGATGGATTGCACGTGGAGTGCACTGGCTAAGGTGCGGAGCAAAGAAGGCTCACAGAAGTTGAAAAAATGTTCAATTATCTTCTAACTTTTGCTCCCTGAACAGCGGACTATCGAAATTTTCGAATTGAATAGAGGTAAAATGTATCACACAATACAGAAATGACTCCCCTTCACTTGTTGTGTAGCACACAGCTTCCATGCTGAAATAAGTCAGTAAAACATAGTGTGCAAAGATTCAAAAGTACTGAAGGTAAATTAAAAAGACCATGGCTGCTCATAGGCGGCTTCTCCAGAAGCGTGCAGCAATCGCTAAGGACACACATACACAGCACTTACACGGGAATAGCTTTAAAAGCACATGGCTACAGTTGAACTGTGTGCACGAAGGAAAAGGAAAATGCGAGGGGTCAGCTGATGTTGAACAAACACGAGCAGAGGGAAGAGGGGACTCACCCTTCTGAACCTCCGGGAGTGTAATATTTGATGACACAGGGGCAGAGAAAGGCAGATGAGGACAAGTAGGCACAAAATAAATCATTCAAGCATGCGATGGGAGGGGCAGTTAAAAACAGCTTCAACACACACGCACAAGAATCACAATAGCAGTGTCAACAATCACCACAATATGCACCGCCCATGTGGGGAGGATACATGGGGCAGGATGGGATCATTTCAGCAGACACCACAAGCACCAATGCAGGTACTGTCACCACTACATGTACAGACACAACAAATGACAGCACCACTACCCCAGGACTGACTAGAATAACAACACAGGGGCACTGCACAGCAGCCAGCACCCATACAGAACACTGACACAATAGCAATGGTACCGGTTACATGACTGGGTGGGGTCTTCCTGATGGGGAACAAATCTTTCAAAGGACATAGATTGACATTATACCGCTAATAGGACAGCCCAAGACAAACTTGATTTGACTCACTCTGCCACACACACTCATGCTCCGCTTCACCGACAGAGCGGGCGAGACGCGCGCCGACACACACACTCACGCACACTCAATAATGCAGAGGACAATTGCATAGGGGTGGTGATAGGTATCAAAACATTTCCTTTTCTGGGTGACAGTGGGGCGACTAGGCCATGCATTAGGGAAGAGACATTTGTGACATCATGAGCAATGTGGATATGACCACCTTATTAACAGAGAAATCCATAACTTGTTAAACACCAGGCATACACATGTTGAAAGTAAGGAAGATTGTTTAAGAATAATGGGGGTGCACGGTACAGAGGGGGGTGCATAATGATAGCGCATCACAAGAGAGTACATTTAGCTACATTTTGAGCACACATCTTTCAGTGAGGAGACTGGGCTCATGAATACACGATTAACACAGAACAATTAAATGACACACAAGGTGGAAGAAGGTGCACTTGAGGGGGGAGGACTACATTTCATTGACAGTTCACCACAGGAGGAGAGAAATAGGGGTAAAGGGTGGATGATCCATGTTCCCAACAGAATTAATTTGGCGACAAAATAACAGTGCAAGTGGTACTGCCACTAGCGCTTTTGAAAATAACACTGGCACAAATGCATTAGCCAACACACATAGGGAAAGAGGTCATTGCTGCACGAACTGGAGCATAATGGTTGTATTAAAATTTGAAAGCAGATATTGGGGGGAGAAATTTATATTGTTTAAATGTAACAGTAATTAGAAATTTATATTGTTTAAATGTAACAGTAATTAGAAATATATATTGTTTAAATGTAACAGTAATTACAGTAGTGGAGTAATAAAATACTAGACTAAATGAGTAATTAACAGAGTAGGTAGGCTTTAAAAAGTGGACATGGGGTGGGATAGAGAGAATGGGAGTAAATTGGTAGCGGATTTCATTAGTACCAGCTTAAAGTGCCTGCAGTTCACTGCGAGGCACGCCCTGAGAAGTGTGAGAGGAGCCATAGAAAAAAAAAAAGTTTTAAAAACCCTGCGATTATCTTAACTAAGTAACATGGTGCACTTAATTTAGAAACATAGCCACCCTATATGACAAATTTACCACCCTGATGTTTCCCTATTTAGCTTGTCAGTGCCTGATGCCCCACGGGACAAAGGCACGCACTATAAATAACTTACAACAAAAGCACAGTAAATATAAAGATCCAAAGGCCCATTTGTACACTAGCACCCAAATTGCATATATATGATCCAAGTGTGTAATGAGTATCTTCACATAAATTAAGTGCCTACCAATTTTCTGGGTACATTCCGAATTGTGTAATAATTTACAGTCAGACCGCCATTGAACGCCACCAGGTGGTGACAGGATGGTGCATAGGTGTACCATTGGCTCCTCCCACTAGGACACTGAATAGTGTGAGAGTAGTGCAGAGAGGTTAGGTCAAGAAAATGAAGAATATGTAAATTCTCAGGTCTCAAGCGCTTCCATTTCATTTCTCGCCAGATACAAAGGACCCAGGGCAGGCCTGAAGACAACGGACAACCAACACCCAATGGCTATGGACTACAGTGGGACATTTTCCCCTCCTGACAGACTTTGTCAGAAGTGTAAGGCGTCAAGCCCTACAAAGCGGTGGCCACCCTGGCAACGAGGGAGCAACGATCAACAGGGCCAACGCAAGAGATTTTCATGAACTGCAAAATAGCACGAACTCTCCCGAGTTAGGGAAACATGGCCATCCCATGGTCCAACGCACACTAGCAACTAGAATAGGGACTGACACACGCATTTCTAAAGTTTAATTGAGTTTCATATTACATTTTTTGCACCTTCAGCTATAACACGGTTTTGTTTCTTCTCTTTTCCCCGCACATGCAGGTTGTTGCGTATGTATGCTGTTAGAAATGTGTAGGAAATTTCCTTAATGTTATCTTCCATTAGAAACTGTGAGGTCCACTGAGTAAAACATTGTGAAGCATTCCCCACTCAATTGCCCACCCTATCAAGAACCTCAGACCCCTTAGAGCATGTTTCCCTGAAGTATATTTCCTTGCTTCCATTGAATAAACAGCCCAAGATTTTCCCTACCCATATTGAGAAATTTTGAAAACACGAAATGTCCAGGGGGAGGTTTGATTTTGCCCTTAGTGATTGTTTAGTTCGCGGAGCTTGATGTTACTAACATGTACTAACGTATTAACGCTTTTCTTGCGATTTTCAGGCGGGCAACTTTATCATCTCATCAGCTGCAAGGACCCAGCAGCGTAAGTGGTTATGGGCACGCAAATAAGGACTTTTACCTTCACGATGGGACTATTAATGATGAACGAAATTATGGGGGTGGTACTTTGAAAATTATTTGTAATAATGAGCATTACCGCTGTATCCCCTGCTAACATTCCCTTACCTAAGCAGGAAGAGTTACGGCGTCAGTGGGTAAGGAAAAGCTGCTGCTAAAGTAAAGAGAGTTAAGGGCAGACACAAGGGGAGTAAAACATACGCATAACACACATATCAGAAGTGACCAACAACATGCACACATGTACAAAATTGGTAGGGACACCACTGGAGAGAGCTGTCCTGACTGTTCTTTAACATATGCCGGAAGAGAATTGATTACAACAGAAATTACTACAGCAGAGCACGACGCCCATGTATGACAAGGTGCGAAGAAGATTGCAAGGGAAAACAGCAACATTGAGATTGAAAAAAAAAAATAAATAAATAATAAAAGAAGAAAGAAAAACAAAAGGAGAGAAGAACAAATAAAATAATAAGAGACAAAAATATGATAAGTGCCTAACAGAGTGAGAGAAAAGAGCAAAGATGGTCACTGAAGAAGGACGTATACTGTTAAGGTACCAACGTTATGTTACCAGCACAACAGTGACAAGAAGTGGACAATAATGCTGGATGCAAGAAGGTTGAGAGAAGTTGCGAGATGAGAGCAGGAACATCACTGCTTATGGACTACTATTGACCACATGCATCCAAAGGTCAAGAGAAACTACCACTGAATTGGGGAGGAGAGTGTTCATTGGTGCGCATCAGCATGCCCTTGTTGGTGATGACCAAGGAAGATGTGAAGAGTGACACATTAACAAAGATGGAAAACAACGGAAGAAGAGAAACAGACAGAGAAGTAAAAAGAGGGGGGAATTACTTCTCGAGCGAGACAGAAGGATGAGTGGGTGAAGTACCAGCATACCAAAGAATGATCAGCAAAAAATGCATCTGAAAGGAGAAAGCAAAGAACTAGCTAGTGCTTGCATGGTAATGGATGACATCATGACTGCCTGGTTGCTTGAAGGTGATAACGGAAGGACGAGTACCGAGCACAGCACCATTGTGCAAGATAGAGATACATTGCAAGAGAACAACAGAAGAAGTTATCGGAATGCAAATAAGAGACATGGTGAAAGGAAGAGCCGGACTAAGATAGCGGTGCGCAACATGGTTCCAGCAGTAATAAAGGTGGCCACTCCCTGTGATCAGAGGAAGTACGAAGGGAAGTGAGTGTGGTGGAACACAGAAGGAGAACACTCCTATATGTACTGTTGATCAACAACAATGCAGAAAATTATGGACACTTCAAGGAATTGGCAAAGATATGCAGACCGGAAGGAGGTGAATGTTGCTTGGTGGTGTGGTCGACAAAAGTCGACCAGAGGGGGGACTGAAGAGGGAAAATGGAGACCAAATCCATGCCCCCGCACCCCAAGCACCCCAGCGCACCCATGGGTGACAAATATGCTGAAACACACCCACTTCACCAACAGTGCAACTTCTATGCTACATTAGAATCAATGCTGCAATATCAGAACCTACAAACACAAAAATCCCTGTTTAAAGGCTTGCAAATGCCTATATGAACTAACATGGTCTAAATGCACAGTGTAAAGCTATGTTTCAGGAAAATTACAGCTAAGTTCATTTCACTCACTGAACACTGAACACTGGCTGCGGGAGCCTTATCAACATTCCTCGCAAAAGAAGTCCGACCTGCCAAGGCCGCAAATTCAAGATAAAATTGCTTTCTGCAGACAGACATTTTTTAATTATCCACAAATGCGAATAAACCACGGCAACCCAGTGTGTTTTTTTTTCTTTCTGGGAAAGAAAGACATTTTCTCAAGGACACGCACAACATTGAAACATAACTTGTAACAAGCCAAAGCCAGGTGCGAACTGCTTGTTCAGCTAAAAAGTTATGGGAACAAAGTCACATTGCAACAAGATTAGAATTAGGTAATGGGGGCTGGCACAGCTAAATCAACCCACTGACGCAGGAGGTTAATATCCAATTATCAGGCTCTCTATAAGGGCTACATATGTAACCCACCACTCTGCAGCCAATAACAGGAGGAGATAGGTTTCTGGGAGCTGATCCAATTCTGTGAGGTCAGCCTGCAGTGTGATTATAAAACTTACTTGCAAGACAGCCCCGGGGGAGACGGCGCCTGAACTCACGATGCTTTTCTTTGGCTTTTTTCTCTTTTCTGTGCTTAGAAATAAAGCAGTTTGAAACATGTTGCTGCCTGCTTGGAACTCTGTTGCATTTCTGGGGGCCATATGGGAGGTGTTGGGGCCTCCCATAGCTGGTGAGGATATGGCTGCTGGCCCCCCACTGCCCTGGGGGTGGGGGGGGATCCAGCTTCTCCCCGACAACACGGTATCCCTAGAAGAGTCAGCGCCCTTCACATCTAGACTCTGCAAGGCATGCATTCAAGCACCGGCCCATGCGGATGACATCATCATCTGAGGTCAGTCTCCTATAGTGACCCAGAGGAGGAACGTTTGCACTTGAAAACTACTGCAATAAGAGCAGACTGGAGGATGACAACTGAAGGATGATAACACTAATTTCTACGGCATTACGTTTACAAATATGAATAAAACAAGTAGTGTGCAAGTTGGGTGTACAGTACCACTGGGGGAATGCACATACCTGGGAGTGTTCTTTGATAAATAGATTTCATGGTGACTGTTGCAGTAACAAAACAGGTCATGATATGATAGGTTATTTATAACACACTTAATACCCAGAGATGTCTAAGCGAAGACCCGGGGATTGAACCTGTGTTGTTCTGTGTTGTCTTACCTTCAAGGCCAGCACGTTGCCCCTGAGCTATCCTCCCGAGACTCAAAATGCAGTTGCTTGCTGTAGCTCTTGGGAATTTTGTAAGAATGGGCGCTGTTCTGATGCTCCCTAGAAGCAGCCGTAGAGAGTAAGGTGGTATCCGACATAACCTTTAATGTGGAAGTACATGCTGTTGATATTTTCCTGGTAAAGGCTTAAGCATCATTTTGGAGAATGTTCTAGTGTTTAAGAGAAGGTAGCCCTGATAAATCAGGAGCTGTCTATTCAATCATTATACACTAGAGGTATTAAAATATACCTGTGTTTATGCAATACATTGAGGAGTCTGAAAGAGTATACCATTGTGAAGATTCTAATGCACTGTAAAGGTCCAAATTGACAAGGGGGGTCCTGGGAGTCCCTCTGCCAGACATTGGTCCTGGTTACGAGAGACTCCAGACGTGGACACCTTGCTCACTATTCTTAGAGAAGCACAGCTCCTTGTTAATTTGCATATTTAAGTAAATTTGGGTCTCACCCTAAATTACTAGGGGAATCCAGACGTGGACCCCTTGCTCACTATTCTTAGAGAGGCACAGCTCCTCCCTACTGATGAGGTCCAACCAGACCGAAACACGTGTCTGGGGATGCTGTTGGTACTCTTGTTCAGAGGAGAAGTGCCTAGCATTTTGGTGATGGACTGCCCCAGGGCAGGACAAAGACTGATATGTTTGGGATATTTCTCCTCTGTGAAAGATGGTGAGCTAAATACTCTGGGTAAGTCTCTCGTAACCAGGACTAATGTCTGGTAGAGGGACTCCCAGGACCCCCCCTTGTTAAACTGTAAAGGTCCATGCAAACTATGGGGTGGGTGCATGTAATCCCTGTTCCACTTATTTCTCCAGGGCTGGTTTGAATTATGTTAATTGTTGCCTTTTGTGTCTGTTTGATAGGCTGTTCTTAGACGGACACTGCAGGGACACCCTTCACCACCCCCACTTCAATCTGCATTTTAACAGTCAAACCCTCACACACACACCCACATTCGCTGAATACAAGACCTGACCCGGAAGACTACAGTAGAACTCAACACATCACCCTTCCAACATACAAGAAAACAGTAACTGTACCAAAGCTGTTCCCCCACCTTGCAATGAGAACAAACTAAGCACAATTGAATTAAGTACAAGTATACAACACTTCCTGCTGTTGTGATTGAGGCAGGACCTTCAGATTCTAACTGTCTAGCAATCAAGCATCACTCTAATTACAAAGAAAATCCTTCAATCATCTTGAACTCTTGGCATCATCTTGGCATCCAGGCCTAATGTTTCCCCCTTTTCTTAACTTCCTGAGACGTTGCCCCCACACTTGCCTCTGCTACTTGCTCATTGGTGGCACACTTAACTGGTTGTCCCTTAGATCACACTTCCCGTCTTAAATAATTACAACTCCTTCACTCACAACACTTATTTTCTTTGGTCCCAAGAACTTCTCAGCGTGGCATTTTCATCCCCACACCCCTTCAACTACTGTGGCTAGACCTTGTGTTATTTATCAGATTGTTCTTTATAAATAGCCTGGACGAGCTTTATTGCTAATGCAATTCTGTTCCTACAATGAACCGTGGACTTTGCTAGCCCCATACAGCTAGGACACAAGGAGATGCCTGGCTCTCGTCCTTTCAAATAGGCAAACGGTGAAACACCTGTCACTGAATGTGGCATGATACAATATGCCCAGAAAATCTGTCTTATAACTTCTTTCCATGTTAAACTACCCTTCATTGCCAACTGAAGTCTTCTTCTTATGAGACAACTAGCTCTTTGTCTAAGCCCATCGGCACGGGGTGATACAGAGAGGTTTTGGTGTGCTTAATTGATAGCCTTTCTAAAAACCAAACTGGACTCCATTGTCTGTCATTATTTCATGGAGAAAAACTTCTCTAAAAAACTTGTTCCAAATAAACAATAATTACACCTATGATGACTTCGCTTACAGCTCACCAGGCTAGACACTTGTGTGGTAATCCACTAACACAAATATGAGTTTGACACCATATCCTAACCATTGTACTGCACCTAATATATCTACTGCCACTTTGACCCATGGCTCCTGGGGGTGAGATAGCTACAGGCAGGAGGGGTGTTTCATTAGTGCTCTAAGATGTATGACTAGATGCACACTCTAACAGTGTTCTTACCACTCTGTTGACCATAAGATTCATACATAGCCACCAGAATAATTGCATTAATCGCCTTTTGATGGTATTGAATCCTAAATGGCCCTCATGGGCTGACTGAACAATGGATTCTCTGAGTAAAGTCGGGTGTATAATTTCATTATTCCTTCTCAGTTTAACTTCCATAATGTGTTAATCGTCTTTGACTTCACACCAAACTCCCCAATTCTCTTTAAGTACTGATTTTCTCATGCCATCCACTAAGGGTTCACTCTTCAGCACACTTCAAATTCTCATCTTCCCTTTTCTGCCTGGGTCTGCCTTTACTCAGAAACAGGAGGAAGACCTACTTCTGCATCCACTACCTCACTCTCCCCTACAACTCCCCCTTCCTCTGCCTTGGTGTTGTGTCACCTTGATAAGTAGCATTTTCTATACCTGGTAAATATACCACTTCCACATTATATGACTGTAACCCTAACATCTATATTGATATTTTAGGAGATACATTTTACCATTACTTGCTAGAAAATACAAGCAGAAGGGTTTATGGTCTGATTTCACCACAAATCTGGCACCCCATAGCTAGAACATGAAATGAAGAATAGCCCAGTACACAGTCAATGGTTCTCTCTTAATAATTGAGTCATCTTTGGCCCCCCTTAGTGGCTCAGATGCAAACGCCACTAGACATTCTCCCACTGCTTTCAAATTGTGTGTCAAAGTTGCTCCAAGTCCTAAACCTCTGGCATGAACTGTAACGATTATGTGGCGACTCAAACAGAAATTCCCTTAAGCAGGGGCTTTGACAATGTACTTGTTAAGGCACTTGCATTTCTTATGAAATATGTATGACCATTTAAATTGTACCCACTTCTTCAGAAAGCCACTGAGGGGTGAAGTTTTAATTGCAAAATCCTTTACAAATCTGTGGTCATATTACAGTAGGCCCAGAATGACCCCATGTGTTCTTTGTATGTCGTTGCCAGAACCATTTTGATTGCTTTCGCTAAACTTTTCTGTGGTTTAATACCCCCTGCAGTTAAATTATGCCCTACATAATCTACTTCAGAGACACCCAACTTGCACTTACTCCTTTGAATCATGAGCCCCAACCGCATTAACCCCCTCAAAAAGTCTCAGGCTGTACTATTGTGCTCTTCTGCGGCTCTAGCATTAACTAAAATATCCTGGAACACCACCATGTCTATAACTATTTCTAAAAATGTTTCCATGATTTTTTTGAAAGGCTGCAGCCGCTGAGGCTTTTTCTAACAGCAAGCAATGAAAAAATGCACAATGTGAGGTGTTGACATTGCTTTGTTAATCTTACCAGATGGTAGACAGACGATAAATCTATGACTCTAAACATGTTTGCTGTGTCGAAAGTAGCTAATGTTTCCATTTTGTTTGGCAGTGGATGTCTGTCTACCCATATGTTCCTATTGAGGTCCCTTAAGTCAATGTGCACCCTGATTTTGCCATTTCCCTTCGATACTAACACAACTGGTGCCAACCAATCTGCGCCTTGGATTTCTTGAATAACCCCTCTCTTCGACATCTTATCCAATTCTTTTTCCAACCTCTCCCTCAGGATGGGTGGAACTGGTCATACATTGTGAATGACTGACCCTGCTCTCTCTCTTAACTTACTACGATGTTCAAACTCCTTCAGTTCTCCCAATCCATCCGGAAATTACTCCCAGGAATTGTTCTGTCCAGTTATCTGTTACTTCAGATATGCACATGCATCAATATGAATCCAGAATGTTTTCTGTTCTTCCCATCCTAGCAGGGATGAACCCTTCTTAGCCATGTAAATTCATGCATCACAAATGTTGTCCTTGAATGATATGGTGTCTTGGAACTTACATATAAAATCTATCTAAACTTCACTGTATGCAAAAATATTTATTTATGTCTGGTGGTGTGAGCTCCATTATGTTTCTGCTCTAATACCATCTTATGTCTCTTGCAATATGATTGTCTATGGTGATTGAGGAACGTCATTTGAGGGTTGCCAGGGGTAGCACAAACTACCCTTGGCTCCTCCTCTGATGCCCCAGGACTGTCCTTGTGACCCCTGGGCCACTGGACAAAGAAGCAGTGCCAAGAACAGATATCTGTGTTCACCTGAAAAGGGCAGTTGTAAATGCAACTAAATGTGTCAGAGCTTTTGCACCTGAAATCTGGATCTCGTTAGCTGGTTAAGTAGCAGGAATGCAGGGAAAACCATAAAGCCGCTATCACTAACAGGTTGGCAATCTATTAGTTAAGAATGCTAGAATGGCTAGGTTCAGAGGCAGGACTGTCTATGCAGCTCTTACCCAGTACTGTAGACCAGGAAGGGTATGGGGGCTAGGTTAAGCAGATGGGAATAGGTGGGAGCAGCCTGCAGTACTCAGTGACATCACTGCATGAACGCACATCTCATCAGTGTTTATCGTTGCCTGCTTTGCACATCAAGTGAGCTTCGGGCCTGTGATGAGATGGGTGTGCCCCAGTAGCTTCTGCCTCCAATGCTGCCTGGGCATTGTGTGACCTGACACAGATCATCCAGACCTGCATCACAGGCGGACTGTAGATAGACGCAAGGTGAGATAATTAATTTACATGAGGTTGCCCTGCGCCTGTTGCTTCTTCAAGCAAAAACATATATATATATTTGGAAGGATAGCTCAGAGGCACAACTTGCTTTGGGAACAAGAGGATACAGTGCAAGATGGGTTCAGTTCCTGTTACATTGGTTAGTAGCTGGAGTAGAGTGGCCTCAAGCAACATATTTAGGACCAAATAAAATAATAAAATAGGCCTTTTCTAGGGGTAATGTCGTGGAACTGCTGCTGCTATGTACACTTTATAAAAAATGAAAAAACTGCAATTACTGTGTTCCTCTATTTCCCATCTAACACAAATAACTGTGTGTTAGTTACCAAAAAAGCAAAGCAGTAAGGTGATGGCTGGAAGGTTTCAAATTATTTATAACCACTAGCACAGCTCTGCGATTAAGGTGTGTGCTTGAGGCTCAATGTTATGGATGCTGGTGCTGGAGAGTTAAGATGTTGTACTAGTGACTTACAGATGTTGGGAGAGAGTTTTGAGACATAATGTGTAGTACGAGAGTTTAAATGCATTGAATGCAGATATATGATGTTTGAGGAGGGTAATTGAGACTCACACAGTTGGGATGTTGAAGCAGAGCACTGGAGACTTAATTTGCTAGTTTGTTTGAGGTTGATGTGTTGGAGAATGATCGAGACTTAAGTTGGTGGAGGTGTAAGGTGTTGATGGTGGGAGTGGGTGCCAGACTTTTAATGCTGTTTATGGAGGGCCCTTAGCAACTCACAGTGGATGATGGGGTGCCCATGGTGAAAATGGTTGGGGGATATTAAGGCTCTGAGTCACTGGCGGGAGTGGGTTGCTGTGTAGTGGCTCAACATGCACTATTTACAAGCACATCATGTGTATTGTCCAAGTGTAAAAGCATGACTTTGATTGTCTACTGGTTGGACTTGTGTTGCTCAGTTGCTGCTTCCAGTCCGTGGCCAGAGACTTGGAAGACACTGGATGTCATGTCTGTACTTTGGGGTTTAGGTCTCTTCGAGATGCTCTGTCTGTTTACAGTTCTGCCCAAGTGATGTACAATAGTCCAGATTGTTGTGTTGGACGTCTGCTTACATTCGCAGTAATTTGGTAATATGGTACAATACACATTGATATTAATTCTATACATGGTGATTCATTCTTGTATGAAATGTAAATCATATTACAGTGATACTGTAGCCATATTTTTCTTAGTGTGCTGAGGAGCAATGCTATGGGATGCCACTTCCTGTTTTGTCAAAGGTTGAAAGGTTGTGTGCCATCACTTCCCATGATGTCACATGTGGGTGGGGGTCAAATGACAGCACTTCCTGTGTGTCATGAGAGGCCAAGAGGTGCGTGATATCACTTCTGCTACCCCTAGCATTTTGGTGAAATTTCATCCCTTTGGTGATCCATTGTCAACTTTCATACGCAATTCCTTCATTTATTTCGTAAACAGCTCTGAGGATCCCTCGTTATTCTGCAAAGCTGTTACTTCAAACACATGATGGCTATTATAATTGTGGTATTTATTTTGCTCCTCAATTGACTGGACAGTTCTGTCACTTGTCACTCCATTTCCTGCTTCTCTAGAATGCCTAGCAAAATGCCCCTATTTCTTGCATCTGAGGCATATCGTACTCCAATCTGCAACAATCTGATTGTTGGCATAATGCTCAAAGCTGCGACATTAGAAACACTTGCCAGAATGAGCAACCTCGTTTGCCTTGCTTGCAATGTTGGTTGCTGCTTTGTTTATTTCTTCATTTGCCTAAAGGTCTAATTTCACTCCCTTGTCGTTGTTCAAATGCTTTATATCTGTAGTTGCTTGAGCTATACTTCATGCTGTGGCCACCACCTCTTCCGCCATTGACTCTTTGGTCAACAGACTTTCTTTAACTTTAGAGTTGTTTGTGCATCTGCCTGGGTGATCTCTAAGTAGGGATGCAGTTAACTCACGGAATTCACACTCATGACTCAGGCTCCAGAGGGCTGCTATGCAGTTTTCTACAGGTTAATTCCATTTCATCACTTTTTGAAAGATCTTAGGCCCGATTTATGGAAGGTGCGCATATGTCACGCAACGTCCCTCATGCCAAAAATGGAATGGAATTTTGTCTGCAAAGTAACCCTATGCGCAAGTAGTGGCCGGAATGCCCACAACGTACCCCTATGCAAAGCAAATCCAGCCATGTACACCAGCCTGTTCGCCCTGCTCGTCCGCAAAGTAATGCACCCCGGCAATACTGCATGCAAACACTCCAACCAAGGCAGCACCCCGGTGACACTGCATGAGACCCCTTGTAACTATTCACAGCACCACGTCATTAAGCATACCATTTTTCGTAACTGTAGTCAGTCACTGGTAAATCTGCTTGCAAACCCCCACAAACCTTGTCAGCACCCCTCTACTCTGCATACATGCACCCCTAACTGCAATCGGCACCCTAACTGCATCCACATAACCACAAATTCCTGATCAGACGTCACCTTTGCGCAGTGATTACTATGCGATTGGGGCCTTGCACCTGCTTTCACGTGGCGGTTTGATCGGGAGCTTTGCGTGCTGAATACCCTGATGTGATATTGCACAGTCAGATCCATGAATATGCTTGGTTTTGCATGGTGCTGGGAGTGCGATTTCCTCACGCAGGCCGTCCCTCAACATGCCCATGTAATGCCTTGTTCTTCCTCATTCTGCGTGGAGAATGGCAATATGCATGTTCAACCCCTTATTTAAGACTCTGAACAGGCCCGGGCCAAACTTTGCATGGAGGCTCGCGCAAGGCGCTTGACTGCACGCAGAGACGTGACAGACAAGCGTAGATTCCCTCCAAGGTTGTGAAAAGGCCTGCAAATCCGATTCCATGTATTGACGAAACAGATTTTGTGCACTGAATGGCACGCAATGGCACGCAAGGTCCCTATTCAGATAATTCCATAAATCAAACCCATTATGTCTTTGAAAGACTGTATTCGTTTGAGATCCAAAATGTTTTTGTAATTTTGTTAAAGGACTAGTGAATTCAACCATATGTCCTGCTTCCTCATCTTCCAACTCCAGTAGACCATCATGTATGCTATGGCCTTCTGCACCTAATTTGCATTGCAATATTGCCGGTATCTTGTGGCCATGAATCTTTCTCCTACGTTGGCCCTCATTACGACCCTGGCGGAAAGTAACTGACCTGACCGCCATAGCGTAAATAGCGTTTCCGCCATTGCACGATGGAGTAAAGTGCGGCTAATTCTGACCCATCGGGCACGAGCATTACGCCATGGCGGAAGTGCAAAGTCCGCGATGGCGGAAATGTCCCCAAAACGCCCCTCACCGCCGTCGTACGGCGCCCTAGGTGCAATTCCGCCACCCATCATAACGGTCACCGTAATGAGCGGTAATCGCAAAATACGGTGACCGTAAATATACGGAAACGGAAGTAAAAACATGGGGGCGGAACGGGAAACAGCACGCCGTACACCTATAAAATCAGAATCCCAACACAACCATCAAAAATCCGACCCTGAGACACATCCCAACCCGTTAGCCACCCTAGTTAAAACAATCAAAATGGGAAAAGTTGCTAAAAAAGCGTGCGACCGCAAGCGGCAGGTCCACTTCTCCCATGAGGAACTCACCGTGCTCACAGAGACCCTCCAGGAGAATGCTGCCGTCGTCTTCTCGACGCAAATGACCAGGACGGCACTTGCGAACAAGAAGGCCATATGGGCCCTGGTGGCACAGCGGGTAAGTGCGGTGGGGACCGCACCCCGCAACCCACAGCAATGCAGAAAGCAATGGGACGACTTGCGGATACGCGTACGGAGCATAGTATCAGCCAACCGTAACATTGCCACAGCTACCGGGGGAGGATCGGAATCACCCATCAAGTTGACCCCCTGGGAAGAAATCTGTGCCTCCACCATTGGAATGGAGAGTATAGAGGGAGTCGGAGGGATGGAGAAAGGAGTGCAGACATCCGAAGAATCAGGTAGGCGGGCCAAATAAAACAATGCTAAATCCACAATGTCCAATCATGTGAAGTACCATGTGTCCACATAGTGCAACAGAAGCACATGTCCAGGAGAACGTCCACATACATTGGCCTGATAGCGCACTTCAAAACTCACATTAAATACATTAATAATCAAAAATCCTAAAAACACCCTCTACACGTGCAGCATGCACACCCTAACTGCAGGCTGCAAAACAACTGCATCCTCAATCCACACAAAAATGAAACCACCTCCAAGGCCCTGACCCAAATCACCCTCAGGTACCACCCCAATGCATGTGATACATTGCCATTCCAATTTCCACAGACCCATAAATAACGCTCGCCCTCCTTTACTCCACCACAGGGTCCGATTCAAACGACGAGCTTCAGGACACCCCTACCAGCACACCTCCAAAGAGGGCCAAGACCAACGGCCAAAGACCCTCCACCTCAGCTGCACGGATCAAGACATGGCAGCAGCACAAATCAAGTGGCAGCACACAGGAGGGGACTTCAACAGGCACCCCAGCAGCCAGAATGCCCACACCAGCAGCACCACAGGTCCCCCCAATGGATGCCACAGAAGGCACTGCTTCTGATGGCAGCAGCACCATAGGTGACACTGCATTAATGCCAGCATGCTCCGACACAGACAACGGTGCTGTCGATGTAGGACCCATCCATGACCTGTCTCAATCCCCCTGTTTGTTTCATCCCGTACACCATGAGGATACCACGCAGGGGCACCCACAAGACGACGACTGGCCATCCCCCACAAGCCCTGTGGCAAGGCAACATGAGGTGATCAGCCCCTCTGTGACACCACCGCAAATGGGCATGGCCCAGCAGAGGCAACAGTCCCTCGACCAGGTGATCGTGCAACAGCAGCAACTGGCCACGCTCCTCAAGGAGCATGCTGATGAATGTGGGGGTTCTAAGGCAGCCATAGAAACATCTACTGAGACACTTAGGGCACAAATGGAGCGAAGTACAGAGACACTAAGGGTACAAATGGAGAGAAGCACCGAGAGCCTGAGGGGGGAACTGCATGCGACGTCCAAAGACGTATGTGGTGAACTTGCCGCTGTGCGCCGTGTGCTCACTGAGCTCTCACAAACCCTTAGGGACATGCATGGACGTGAGCAGGCCGAGACATCATCCGTTGCAAGTTCCGTCCAGGGCAGCCCCCAACGTACATCTGGGAGGAACCTGCGCTCCACAGGCAGGGGTGCCCCTGATACCCGGAGAGGGGGCTTGCAATAGCGTCTGCCCACTGACAATGAGCATCTTTGGACACTGGTGTTCGGGGGGGAGGTAGGAGGGTGGAGAGGGGGTGTTGGGCTTACTTGGGTGGCGGGTCGATGGGGTGTGTAATATAATTTCACATATGCTATAAACATTACATAATCATCCAATGAGATGTGTGGACATTGATCTTTGTGTACGAGGCCTTTATAGGCGTACAGTCCACATTGTGCATGTTCCAGACACACACAGTGCCACAAGTCCCGTGTCCATGTATCAGCCACCAGGCGTGAGTGCTAGAAGCATGAATCCATGATATTCTGACGAATTTCACGGGCCTCCTGTGCCTCGCGGACTCCTTGATGTGCTGCCACATCCCCAGCCTCATCATGACCATCTTCAGGTGCTTGCAGTTCTGCGTCAGGGGGCATGGGCACATTTCTACGTACGCAAATGTTGTGTAGCATGACACATGCCATGACTATCTTTGGAACCTTCTCATGGCGGTACAGGAGTGCCCCGCCAGACCTGCTGAGGCAGCGGAAACGAGCCTTCAGTAGGCCGAATGCTTGTTCTATGACTACACGGGTACGTGAGTGGGCATGGTTGTAGTCCTCCTCATGCTGGTTCTGTGGGTTCTGGAGTGGTGTAAGGAGCCATCTCTTCAGTGGATACCCGGCATCACCTGTATGTGGACAATAAAGGATGTTTGTGGAATGACATTGCTATGTACGCACCCCCCCCTTCCTGCCAGGTCATTGCCGCATCACATACCCCACATTATCATGCATGAAATGAGACTCACCGAGTAGCCAGGATCTGTTCCCTGCATGTCGCTCCATGTAGCGTGGTATTGTAGAGTTCCTCAAGACCATAGAATCATGGGTTGATCCAGGAAATCGGGCACAACAATGTGTAAAGATCCTGTTGGAGTCACACACCATTTGTACATTAAGAGAATGATATTGTTTCCGGTTGCGGTACTGGACCTCCATGGCATGTGGGACAACCAATTCCACATGGGTGCAGTCGATGGCACCAATGCAACCCGGTATGCCGGCAAGTGCATGGAATCCCACTTTTGTGTTTGTAATCTCCTGCTCCGAGCGTGGTAAAGAGATGTAGTCGTCTGCGTGCTTCAGGAGGGCATCGAGCACTTGCAATAGTGTCCGTGAGAACAGTGGCTGTGAAATGCCAAGCAACTGTCCGACTGTGTGCTGGTAGGTGCCTGTGGCCAGGAAGTGGAGTACAGACACCACCTTCAGTAGGGGTGGGATGGCGGTTGGGCTATCTATCATGCTGACAAGGTCAGCGTGTGTCATGTCCACAATGGCGGTTATGGTGTCCCTGTCCAAACGGTAGAGGGTGTGGATCTGCTCAGCAGTGAGGTTGAACGGATGAGCTCGGAGGCGTGGGATTGCGGGCTGCCTGCGTGGTGGTAGTGGCTGTGCTGGTGGCCCTTGCTGGCCCTGCCTTGCCCTCCTCCTCCTCCTGCGTCTCCTCTGTGCGGCCGGATGTTGTAGTAGTTGGTGTTCGTCTTCTTCTTAAAGTTGGAGTACTTGCAGTGCTATCAGGTCCCCCAGGGCCAACATCGCTAGTCCTGCCGGTAGCATTTTGGAGTGGGTGTGGTTGTGGGAGGGGGTTGGGTGTGCAATTTATGTGTTTTCAGGCTGTATAGCCTCCACCTGTGGTGATTCATTCCACCTGTGCCAGCTGCAATCCCCTTTGGGCGAGCACTGTACCGAGGTTCACCGACGGGCGGGGCGTCCCATTTGTGAGTGAAGCCAGTTGCCATTTTCACACACTGCCACACTACATGGATGAATTTGTGATTTCAAGCGGTCACAGATGCCTGTTCGACGTGATGTTGCAAATGAGGAATTCGAAGGACAGCGCTTTCGGTTTTCAGCTAGCGGCGAGGAGACGCCCACAGGTCTGACTGCAAATATAACGTTCAATTGTTTAATGTCCTTGGGACAGGGGCCATGGCGAGAATGCAATGATTGATATGAATAGTATGGGATGCGCAATAGCGTAGTGGACGATAAGGCAGGACGTTCCCAAATACATGTTACTTCACAACACTAGAATTCCGGCCTGGAGCACAGTGGATTTTGCAGACTGCATTACACACAGACTCAATGGAAATTTCAAATGTTATGTGAGTAAATAATCAGGCGTTTTTATACCAGGATGAGGGAATGATGTATGGATGCATGGACAGATGATTTAATTGAGAGTTTGCCATGTACATGGCTTTTTGGAATCTATCCCCTTCCCCTGCGCTATGTGATGCAGAGCTGCCATAGTGGGACCATCGTCTATCTGCCCTTGTTGAACCCTCCCTGTCTCGACGCGCCTTCCAACACTTGTGTCTATGCACGTTACTAATCCCATCTAATGGATTCTGTTTTAACAGACGCATGCACACAAACACTCGTTTGTAATAGGGTTTTCACCTCGATTTATATTGTTATGATTGGCAAGTGATTTTTGGGTGGAAAAATCCTTTTGAGTGGGCTAGCATGCATATGGCTGTAGATTTAGTGTGATCATTGAAGTGAGTAATACAAATGAAGTTCTGATGCCCATACTATTCTTTTTCATTTCATTTGGGTGACAGGTATCTCCTCCCCTTTTGCCGCTGCCATCTGTATGCCACTCCTGCAGATGGCTTTTACTCCCGACACCTGCTGCTTCGAGTTAATCAGTGGAGCACCATTACGATCTTATTGGACGATCGCCAATGGGCCACATGCCCTTACGCAGTACTAGTGGCTAGGAGCAACATATCAACCTTTCAGCTGGACTAGTGCCTACCTAATGGGACGGCCCTGCGGTTCTAGGCGCTTCCATGTTGCCTTTTTGAACGTGAATGTAGCCCCTGTGTACCATGAAGGAACAGGGCGTCACACAAGGAGAAGCTGGTCATTTATTGCGGATGCAGCCCACAGTAATGAAAATATTTTGGGGTTTATGACCTAATAGCTGTATGGGCTTGGTGAATTTGATGTGCATTAAAATTTTATTCTGATATTAACCGTGTAGCGTTATTTTTTGCAAGTAATGTAGCATATTCCTATTTGTGGAGCGATGTATTGTGAGTAGATCTGCATTGGGTTCCAGCTTCTGAGTATGGTTGCGTGGTACTGTACTGGCCGCGTTTGCCTACGAAGCCCAGTAAGGTCAGGGATAGGGGCTGCCATTATGACTGTTTTGATGATGTCATGCTCAGGGGCGGAGGATTAGCTTTTGTGTAACAGATGCCGGTCAGCCAGGTGGATTGGTGGAATGATGTGATTATCAGAAAATGGCTGGTCACAGGTGCCTGTGTTTGCGTGCGTTTCTTGGAGGGAGACTGAGGTCATGTCCATTGGGATAGCTTCTGTATTCGTGCCATCTGTGCCCTGCAGCTCCCATTGGCCCCTCTTGAGATGAGCCTGGCTGCTCAGTCACTCTGCCAACTTGTGTGGTACATGCTTATGCTGATAGTTGGTTTGTTTACTGGCAAGAGTACAGGGCTGGTGCAGTCTCCCTCAGGATACTGCTTTGAATGTTGCCTTACACTGGTGTCAAGCGATGGGGGCCTGTTGTTGTTTTGTCTCATATTTCAGTTCATATTGCTGTACTTGAACCTTCACATGCCTGTGCTGCATCAGTACGGCAATGGTGACATGCCAAATATGGATGGCCACTCACAAGGCACTTGGAGCCCCTACATTCATTTGTTCGTTGGCATGCATGGGTGACTTGTACATTTCACTGGTTGCATTGTGTAACTTCATTGCACCTACGAGGAGTTGTGCAATGTGGGCAGGGAGTGGTGTACAGGCACTCAGTAGGGCCATTTACGGTTGGTTCACGATGCCGTAATTATCACCATGACGGAATGGTACTTTCCGCCATGCTTGATGGCGTTAAGTAAATGTCCGCTGGGGTCAGAATTCGCGTACCGTTGCGCCATGGTGGTAATTACGGTTTTGCATGGCGCGCGTGCGCGTACTTGGTGCAGTTAGCGTTGGCGTTCACTACGGTGTCGGGTCATAATCGCACCGAGCGGTATTCGATGGCGGTATTACATTTCCGCTATCGTTTTTCGATTTCCGCCAGGGTCGTAATGAGGGCCATTGTCAATTAAGTGCATATCAAAGAATTTGATCCATCATTTGCTCAAAATTGGAGGTGTGCCAAGTTCTGAAAAAAATTATGACGGGAGTGTCATACTTGATGCAGCCACCTGAGTTACTTTTGAAAATATTTTGTTTGACCTTGTATAATATTTCCTTTTAATCTTGCGGTGTGTTTATCCAAAGCAGTTGTACTAAACTGGACGATTAGCAACCTCCCTTCCTAATGTTGCAAATATTTTATCTTATATACAGTTTTATTTTTACTTTGTAGTGTTTATTTCCAAAGTACTTTTACTAAACTGATTGAATTGTTTCCAAGATGGCTGCCGACCTTCCCAGTTGGAAGGTTAATTGATTGCGCTCTAGTCTTCCTTCAATATGGCCGTTGTCTTTATTTGAATGTTAGCATCTCACTCAACGACTTTCTTATTCATTCTGCGCAGTCTAGGGTACCAACTCTACTCTGGTTGCTTGCTGTTGAGGACACTCCTTCCTTGTTCAAAGTCCTCCAGCCAAAAATACACTGCGGGCCCGGGGTATGAGTGCTGTCTCTGCCATATTGCCTCTCCCCTACGTCACGCTGCTCATCGCCACTTTTCAGAGATGGGCGCTACAGTTAAGTTTTCTAACTTGATTTGAAGTTCCACAAAAGTACCAGCACTCTTCACCACTTCTACTTCAATCTCCACTTCAACTGTCAACCCCTCATGCTCCCCCACATTCCCAAAGTCATACTCCTGAGCCAAAAGTCTCAAATAGAACACAAAATAGGCCTTGTTTAAAGTTATTACTGTTTATGGCAGATTTACTCATTGAAAATCACTTTTGTAAATCAGGCCCTATGTGTTCATTGATGAACATTCGTGGTTATGGATTGATTTCAGAGGTATAGAGGTTTCAGGAATCATTGTATAGGAGATTTGGAAACTACATTTTAATTGCAATTGTTTCTATGGTATTATTAAAAACAACTATTAATATACATATGTATGCTTTGTGCACACAGAACGAAAGTAAATACTTGTATTCATGAATTAAAATATTCATTAGTAAGCATCAAAGAGCTTCCATTTGCCTTCAGATTATACAGTTTAAAAAAAGCAAGCACACAGAAAGTAGCACTAAGTCCACTGGCAAGTGTGAAGGTGACGACGGAGAAAAATGGAGGAGGCACCCCGATAACGTGGGCTGGGTCCTCCTCTTCCCTCCCCCCTGGGTAAGGGGGGGTTGTGGCAAAGTGCGCCAAGGCGCAAGGAAAGCCCGTGAAGGGCAACAAAGGAAGGTGGCGTGACCAGTGCCATATAAGCCGGCGGCCGTCCTGCTGCAGGAGCACCCAGCCCCAAATAGAAGGGCGCCCGCCGCACCTGAGAACCAGATTTTCATTTGTTTCCTGCTCCTGCTATTGTTCGTGTTGCTGTGACCAGGCGAGGAGGTTCGTGTTGTCCAGTGAAGGAAGAGGTCCGGTGCGGGAAGTTCCAGAGAAGGTGTTGCCCAGTTCGGGGTAGAAGGAATGGTAGGTTGCACAGCTTTATCAAGGAAGGAGGTAAATATCCTGGGCAGGGAGGTGTTGTGGTTCAGGCAGATTAATTTCACGGGGGAGGTGGGGTGGCGGACGTGTGAAATTAAGGATGCGTGCATAAAGGGCGGCATCTGCAGTGACGTACTGCTATGCACTCCAGGGAACTGGGATGTGGTGATGTCGGAAACAATGAATGGTGTTGTTCATTTTAATGCACCAACAATGATTTGGGAGGTACATCCGGCATATTTCTTTGCCCGCATTGTGCAACATTTTTATTTCGGGACGGTCAAGGTATGCTTGAATCCGTGGCTTTCTTTCCTCATATATGGTCCCATCGAGAATTAGGAAGCAGTCTCGGAGACGCGTTTCAATGTGATCCGTTGTGCAAGGCTGTCTTAAGGATAGAAGTGTTTGCTGTAAAGTGTAGAAGGCGGTATTTAGAGAACTTCACGGGTGGCAAGGCATTGAGGTTCCCGCGGGGGTTCAGGTGAACGCCATGCAGTCGTGGGTTAGTAATTTACAAATGCAATGTATTAAAAAAGTAAGTTCACGAAAATGTCTAATTAGGACGGAGCAGTCATCATGCGGGGTGATTACGAATTTATGCCGTTTAAGTGTCACGTTGGTATTGTATTTCTGCACAGTGAAGACCATAGCAGGCTTTGTTGCGCGTATCGGTCTGGACAGATGTAGTAGAATGGAATTAATGAGGTTTCAGCTAGGGCGGGGGGACCTTGATCAGGCGCATGCTGGCCAGTTCGCTGTTGCATCCTGGGTTAGGTAGTTCCGTTCGAGGAAGGTGCACCCCTTTAGAGCAATAATACGGGTGAGGATGAATGTTTAGTTTTATAGAATCAGTTGTAAGGTGCCGGTACAATGAAGGAGGTTGTGTGGCAATATTGGATGCTCCATGGGTGGGCATCCATGCCACGTGCGGTGCGCCACAAGGGTGATAAAGTGGTAAATGCAAGGTATGCGGCCATTTGCAATTGCTGAATGTTCCGACGTACATCCATCTGGTTATATCATCCGTCCTGGCACGAGGGAGAGGCAGCCAGACAATGCAGCTTGCTCTCAGCGAGTTGTGAACTTGCCCCGGTGCTAGCCGTTCGGGGAACCACTGACATCACGTTCTACATCATGGCGCGATGCGCACACAAATAATGCATTTGCTTTGGGGTGTGTTTTCCATGCACAGAGCAACAATGTGCAGGGAATTGACAAGCCAAGTGGCTTTATGATTAGGTCGATTTTTATGTTCGCGCCGCATGTTATGATACAATATGGCATTTATAACGCGCCTATACACAAGTGTCTCAAGGCACACTTTTCTATTGTGATGTAACTTGCTGGTTTATGGCTGTACATCCATTATGCATTTGTATGCTCAGGGTCGTTTGGCGGGTTCCGTGCCACAGGAGCAAGAGTAAATTAGGAGTATGTGGTCATTGCATCTGCGCCGCACGTTTCTCAGCATATTATGTACCATTTCCAGAGCAGGGATTTACCGGCAAGGCTGCGACCGTTGGGTTCGGGACCCTGCAGTAGGCTTCATTTATGAATGGACTGTAAATTAGGAGTAGGCTCATTCATGGCTTCTGCGCAACACGTTTTCCTTCCATATTTTGATGCGATTAATTTATTCACAGACCGTTGTACTATTTGGTTTTCTGCGCAAGGAGAAAGGGGGACGCACACGGCAGTTAAGTAACTGGCCTTTCACAAACGCATTGTACCGTGGATTAGCATGTGTTTCTTTCATAAGACCCTTTCATAACAACTCGTTCCCATGACTGGGTTGGGTGAATTTTCCACGCATTTTGATAGGATATGGCATTTACAATGTGCCTATGCATAAGTGTTTCAAGGCGTACGCTTTTACTCAAAGGAGGGGGGCAGCTGCACTTCCATTTCCTTGCAGCTACAGCGGAATTGCGGGAAAGCAGATTTCTTTGCCCACCGCGTTAACATGTTTAGGGTAATCACCCAGCACGTACAGTGCCTACTAGGCAGGAATGAGCGTTTAAATGCAGCCGAGGTGGCGTGGAGCTGACAGAGGGCCGTACTGCAGGCCGATATTTCGCAGCTACAAGTTCTTCCTAGAGGCACATGGTTAGTGCACAGTAGCGGGAAGAGGTATGGGCCAGGTTGATCGGTTCTTGCATTGTGGATATAGTGCAACGTATTAACGCAGCCTTGGTTGCAAGAGTTTAAGAGTCAGTTCGTACAGGGAAGTAGCTGATGCTGGGGGAAGTAATTGGGCAGTGGGCCAGAGCCCTGAGTCAACCTCGAACGTTCATTGTGAGTACCTGCACTATGTATGGTTCAGGCACTGTAGCGGAGGAAGGACGGTGCAAAAGAATGGCTAAATAAAGACCTATGTGCCAGATCGATGGCTGGAAGATGCATTTTGCTCCCCCTGGTGAGAGCGTTAGGTTAAATGCATTGTTCTTTAAACATACAAAGGCTACAGCCTTGTTTTTCAGATTTGCTTTCCAGGTGTTAAAGGCTTCTTGCAAGTAACCACATGGTTATATACCTGCGGCACACTGGCGGTTGGCGGTTGTTTGTTGTGTGCTGCGGAAGGAGCTATGGGGTAATTAATACCGGGCCTGGGACAAGAATGAGCTTTATATTCATGCTAGGGTTAGGTTATGGAAGGTGTAAGTGGGCTCCTCGGTTATTATCCCGCACTTTTCTGGTGTGGCAGTGTGATGCCCCTGAAGGTCACACGGCGGCAGACCCCGGTTTTCAATGCGGCCCGCTGCTAGGTGGCAGCTGGGTCTTTACGGAGATGGAGGAGAACCGTTGTGGGCAAATGGGTTTTAATTATGTTTAGCCTCTTTGGGTTTGGCACCAGTCATTTGTTTCCCCTCGCTGGAAGAAGAGCTGCGGTCCCCTGAACTTCTTGCTACGAAAGGATTGGTAGACGTGGGCTAGGGTGCTCCAAATGTACGACAGGGATTTTTATTATTTATTTATTATTCAGTTATTTCGTGTGTTATATGCCCAGACCCTGAGGTATCACAGCGTAGTTGCAGACAATTCAAAAATTACAGTTCTTAACAGTTACAGAGAATTCAAAAATACAATTCTTAGCCGTTATCAGCATAAGGTGAGAGGAGGAGACATGCAGGAGGGACGGGAAGAGAAAGAGCCTAGGGATGTAAGGTCTTAGCAGCAGGGGTGGGTAGAGGGTATGCAGTCTCGGTGATTTAGAATTGGTTGAATAACCAAATTTTCAGCAATTTTTTAAATAGCTGGTTGGATTCTTCGTCCTTTGGGAAATGGCTAAGGAGATGCGCTGGGATGCAGAAGAAGGCATTAGGGGCTGGTACATTATGTCATTCGCTCTAAATGGGTGTGTTGCTTTAGTCAGCTGTTAAAGGAAGGTATTTAGGTTGGGGAAGTAATGGGGTAGTTGCTCATAGCTGAGTCACTATGAAGGTTCGATGAGGGTCTGTACGCTTAGTATTGCTAATGCAGCGTAACAGGAAGAGGTATGCCTTTAAATGAGTGGTAAACGAGGACTAAGGTGCTCCGCAGGGTGATGCGCTGGCCTCAGACCCCAGATTAGACATTGGACGCTGTTAGGGGCAGCTGTGCAACATCAGACGCCGCTAGGGGTCAGTTGTTTCTTTACGGGGACAGAGGCGGTCAGTAGGAGATTAAAACAGAGTTTGCGGATATTATTGTGTAAGTGCTCCACTGACAGGGGAACGTGTTGGGGTGTAAACTTGGGTGAAGTACGCCAGTTCTCACTAACAGTGTGGATCTGGAAGGGGCTCTGAAGCACAGAGGACTCTGGGAAAAGTTAACTCTCACAAAGGCCAGATTTCAATTTAGTGGGAAATAACTCAACGTACTATTGATTGTGCACAGAGTTCGGTTAAATTGGAACAATATAACGCCATGGGTATGAAACAAAAGGTTGGATAAGTTTCAATCGATGGAGGTTAAGTTGGGAGCAAAGGAAACATGAGTAGAAATAATCTCATCAGGCTGTGTGGGTTAAGTAGCATCGTCAGTACAAGATTAAGAAAGCAGTGGTAATATTACCAACTTTCAACTAAAGACAAACAGGATTCTTTTAAAGTGGTGGCTGATCCAGGGGATAGTGAGATTTCTGAAGTTAAGACTGGGTCCACGTGTCAGGCATTACCAAAGATGCAAGGTAAAGTGGGAAAGGCATCATTCTCTAAAATAAGGTGTTAAGCAAGGTATTAATCATTAGCATTGAGAGTGGGGTTTTAGATGAACAGGTCGGCAAGGCCAACTCAGCCTTTCATCCTCCCGGAGTCGATAAACAAGTAGCAGTGGTGGTGCATCTGGTAGGTAGCAGTATAGGTTTTAGTAAGACACTACATAAGTGCCAGACAGATGGCAGAGGAAGGCCTAAAGGAAACAAGGAAAAGCTCAGATTTTCCGGGTCTTGAACGGCACTCCCTCAGCCTGGTAAAACTCCTGCAAGTGCAAGCAATACGCAGAGGATTAGGGTGGGGGAGATTGGGCATACATGACAAGTAAGAATAGAAGTGGAGAGCCTCCCTTTGAAAGCCCAACACCGAAAGGGAGCCTTACTAAAGGAATTAAAAGTTCAGCTTCCCACGTCGGAAATAAGCACTCAGGCAGCACAAGACTTCAGACAGGGGCCGTCAGAACAAGGATTCTTGTGGGGGGCGAGTTTAGCCTGATAAAAAAATGAGGACTGATGCAAGGGGGAAGGAAGACAAAATTGTTTTTTGAAATTCTAACAAAGGAATAAAGCTCAGCTTCACCCGTCAGGAACAGCGCTCCGTCAGCATGGTAACTCCTTCAAGGGCAGGCAGTGCAAGGATAAATTGGTTGGGGAGTTTTGGCCTAATAAAAAGCGGAGTGGAACATATTGAGGGTGAAGTATGACAAACAAGTTGACCTCACAGTTGGGGGAAACCTAGATCCGGTGGTCCAGGATCGTTCCAAAGCAAGAATGGAGGGGCGCTGAAAACTATGCAGCAGGGGAAAAATAAAGGTTTGTAGTCCCCGGTAGACTATGCCAAATACGGAGTGCATTTGTCAGCATTGGGCATGGATGTTTTACTGGAGTTGTGCACAAAGCCACTGGAATTATGAAGTAGGAAAGGGGGGAGCAGCAGTGGGCGGTAACACACCTTTGGTGTGGCAGTGTTTTGGCGACTAGTGACAAGAGACAAACTCCGAATGAGCCATGGGAAAGCTGGAAGGGTCTTCCCTCTTCTTGGGACCAGTGTCTCTTGGGGGCCTAAGCGGTGGGGGCGTCTGATGATAGCAATGAGGGCTCAGCTTCCCCCGAATAAACGGCACTCTACCAGCCCAGGAACACCTGCAAGGGCAGGCGGGGCTCAGACACAAAGGGTTGGGGGAGTTGCGCTTAAATGTGGACTTTGTTGGGAAAAGGGGGAAGCAGGTTTTGGACACGGAGCAGTCGCTGCACCTTCTGAACTGTTTTCACAAAATGATGTGCTGTATTTTGAATTTATTATGTTGTGGAAATTAATCTGCAGGCTTTTTATGCCAAAAAAAAGACATGTCTCATTCTTCACCTTACTTGGTGGGAGAGGATCGCAGTGATGAGGGTAGAAGTTACGTTGTTAGAATGAATCAGGTCATGTGCATATATTTTATCAGGTGATTCCCGCTTAACTATTTTTGGTATAAGAATGTAAATTGAACCCAAAAGAGCTCATATCACTGGGGACGAGCCACGTGTGATGATGGCCTTTGCAGGAGACCTCTCACAAACTATTTATGCAGAATTTAGGCTGCTCTTACTGAGTGTAAATTCCCCAGAGGCTTAATTACTGAAGTAGAATTCCTAGAAACACACACCAGGAGATCCACTGTTATTTGTTTAGTCATGTATTCTGCTATTAATGGGTTCACCAGGCATGAAAGCAGTGCAGTGATACAATAAAGCAAGTACCACTCCAACACCGAGGCCGGGGACACGGTGACACAATGAAAGATTGCACGAACACGCAAAGCATACGGGAGAACTGCACGGGAGCACCAGTAACCAACTCTCTTGGGGGGAAAGCACAAAACAGAGCGAAAGCTAAAAAGCAAAGCACGGCAACATGTTCCTGTGTTCTTAATAAGCAAGTAGGTATAACTGGGCACTGTATTCATGTCATTGCGCACTAAGCTCTACACTTCCAGCTTGGACAAGTTGTATTCTTCGTTTTAGCTGCTTCATGACCCAGTTGTCTTCTTATTGCACAATAACACTGTTCAAAGTTCTCTGCATGAATTTCATGTGTGTGTGGCACTTTTCGTGCCATTTTAAGGTGTTGGCTCCTTGGTATCCTAAAAACATCTACTGCCACCCATAAATAATGGTACGAGCAAGAAGAGCGGTGTATGATGTTCTCAGATATATACACCTACATCATTTGTAAGAGTGGGTGAACTAGTTTGGGCAAAACTCAAACCACAAGAAATTCGCATGGTGTACAACCCAACTAATTGGCACCTCTTTAGGGACTGATCAGGAAAGGTTTGAGGTCACCCAGGGATACCTAATTAGGGGCCTGTGAATAAAGGCAACCTAATGCCAACCCAGTTATAGCCCTATAACGCATTCCCACTGCTCAACTGGGCCTAAGCAAGCTCACACATGGCATTGTTGCACGTCAAACCTTTTGCTATTTCCAGCCATTCTTTGCTGACAAATGGAAAACATATTTGAGCCATGCTTGGAGTGCTGGGGGAGTGTTGGGGTGCTTTGTGTGGGGATGGGTGTGTTGGGGAGTACTCTCGCGGTCAGGTGTACATTTCTATGCACCAAATATGACCTGTGAAATGTGCTGCTGGCCAAACAATTGTATCAGTGACACATGAAATGCAGCAAGTCACTCTCAGCAGCGTTTGTCCACCAATGACTGTGGTTTTGAGACGTGCCCACCCTCTGTGTACTGAAGTTGTGCCAGCAGTGCTGGCCCACATCAAAACAAAACATGCCATACAGCCTGTTATAGTCATTTAGATTTGCAAAGTGCATGGAATTGACACGAGCTCTATATCTGGAATGCAGCTTGATTATCACACTGACCTGTTGTGTTCATTCTATTTATGTCTCACTAATGGATTTCATAAGAGTTAGAAATTGACTTTTTCGGTGAAGTATCAGATGTGAGATATGTGAAATCGTTATTTCCATTTCTCAGCTGTGTGGCTCTGTATGACTCCTGGCTTTCAGTGTTTCTTGAACAGAAAGCCTGCTTATGAATACAGGCAGTTTCTTTACCCCAAGCGCGGTGATGATTCATATATGAACTATGTCATTGAAAGGTGTCGTGGAGCCTCTGCTATTGAATTCAAGTGATTGTTCAGTAATGTAGCTAACATTAAAAATGCTGATTTCGTGCATTCTAAATATTACTCTCAGGTTTTTGTTCATTGACTCTGTAGTGAAACTCGGGAAAACCTCTCACTAACAGGTGTGAATTGTTCTTTTTTATTTTTGAAGTTTGTATTAATTTCATTGAGTTTTGAAACAATTAATGCACACAGAAGAATGCAAATCAAAAATGTGATTCCTTCATTTGACACAGTTGCCTGTTTAAAAGATGCCACATGTATGTTTGATTGAGAACCTGCTTGCTAAAATGCCTGGAAAGTGCTATTACTGTACTGTAGCAACTAACTGAAGGAGGGTTATCCATCCAAAATATATTTCAAGAGTGCATTCTTTTAATCTGGCTAATGTTCAGCACTTTTGATGGAATTCTAATGAAACCAGTTACAGAAATAGGGGGTTAACATTTGATGTTGTGTATCGATCCGTCCATGTATTTATGGTTAAGTTGCTAAACCCATAGGAAGACCACTTTTTCGGTGGCTTATAACTTTGCTCCCCCTTGGTAAATCCTCACTAAACTTTGCAAAACAAATATATGTCCGGCTCTGATTTTTTTTCACCACGTTGGGTGAGGTTTCATGCAGGGGGGAGGGAAGTTATAGGGGGATCCCAAAAATGTTTTTTTTTTCAATGACTGAATGGGGAAAAACTACAGGCCGAACAGCTTGACGGATATTCACCAAATTTGCGGCAGGGGCTTGGGTCAGCAAGTGTGCTTTTGTGTGTTTGGTGGAAATCCGACCAGTACTTTTGTTGCAAAGAACTGAAATGTACGTCTGAAAAAATCTTGGCTGTGAATGCTACATGCATGTGTGACTATTTAATACTACCGAATGCGGGAGTGTTACAAATACAATACTGGGAACGGAAGAAGGCGTGCCTCTGCTTTACTGGGGTGTGCCCTCGCTGTAGCTGGGAAGGCGCTCGTTTTACATTCTGCCCTTCTGAGCATGGTCCCTTTGTAAAATGGAACTGTGGGGATTATCCAATCTGGTGTCAAGGGTGTGGTTCACAGGAAGGGACGGTGATATCTTTCCCAAAACCTCGAGGCATTGAGGTTGGCAGAGATGGAAAGATGCAGAGTGCTGATCGTGGGGGATACCTTTGTGGAAGATCTGCACAGGTATGCCGTGGAAAGAGGCATTGATACTAACTTTCAATTGGAAGGATTGGAGTGGGGCACAGTCTATGAGTGAGGTTTTTGTGCCAGGGTTCTCCTTTGTACATGTGTGGCCTCTGTCGGTACTGTGGGTGTTGCGGTCATGTGTTATGGAGCACCACATTTGGGGTACATGTTGTGCTCACATTTGCTCCGTCACCATAGAAGATAATGACAGCAGTGATGCAGATTTTTCCCACTGCCAAGCTGATTTTCTCATCCATACCACCAAGAGGTGCATGGGACCATACCAGTGTAATTTGTCCAGAGTCAGAGGTCGAGAGGATTTTCATAAACACAAGCATGTGTGACTTTATATGCAGTGCTGGGATGTTCTGCATCGACTATGGCAGAATTAACAAGCAAGGTTTGCAGTGGTTACAAGGAAATGTAATTTTTCTTTACCTCCATTGGCAATGCTGTTTTGTTTGCCACTCTGCATGAAGCGTTGCAGAGAATCTTGGAGAAATGTAAGAGAAGCATTGACAATCAGTCTGTAGAAATGTCAGGAGGAGAAGCAAACAGAAACTCATCGAAAGAGATGAAAATAAAAATTGTATGCAACCAGGTACATAACAAAAACAGGACAAAAAAATAATAATATCTTTTCTGAGACAGTATTACAGACCCAAACCCCTACCCTGTTTTACACCCCCCTCCTCCCTCCCTAGCATGAAAACTCTGTGGATTATGCTGTACTTTCATGATTACACGTGCCACATCCTGCCGTTGTCAGGATGGGAGCCATGGAAATGAAACTGTGGAGCGAGAGACACTGCTGTATAAGGTTTGTGGTTCTGGTGTGTACTCAAACACTATGGCAGAAGGTGTCTTTCTACAAAGAAGAGCGGAAGGCTATGGTGGAAGTGTGCAAGGTAAGGGACAGGCATCCTGGGTGTATTCATGAACTGTATGTACATGTTTGAAGTTCGTAACATACATGCAGTGCTGCTTTTGAGCGATATTTTTTTTTAAGTGTCAAATGGGTGGGGTACTACGGAAAACAAAAGAAAACATTGAAGTGTACACCCTAACTGGCAGGCATCCTACTGTTATGAATGGTTTGTCTGTATGATATCATATGATGTGGAATTGGATGCTATGGCATTCGTAATGCACCTAATCACAAGTTTAGCAAAGCGCAACAAAACAAGGGAGGGGGTCAGAGGGGAGACAGAGACAACAACCCTAGTAAGCCAGCTGTGACTTACATCGCCCAAGTGCATGGGTGGAGGGAGGGGAAGGTACAGTACATGGGAAGAAGAACAAATGACAGTAAGTAAAAATACTGTCCAATTGTGACAAGTGCACGGATAAGTACACACATTAGGTAGAGGAGGGAATGTTAGGGATACAGAAAACAGTCCCCAAGTGCAGAATTTGCTAGAAAGGCAGTGCAGGGGTTCGCCTGACGGAGGAGGTGACATGGGCCCAACATCACAGAGTCGCCAGGTTACCAGTGCAGATTCTGTTTATGCCAGGCAGTCAGCCGGGGAGAGGAGCAGAACCAGCAGACACTAAGAGAAAGGCTTTGAGGTGCTTCCAGAACCGGCAATGGTTCTCCTCAAGTTTCAGGGAGGCAGCAAAGCTGTTGCAGGGGGAGGCCCCAGGTGAAAAACCACCAACTAATTTCTTGCAGAAGCAACTGACCCTGAGGGAGTTGGAGAAGGATGAGGGAAGAACTAGTGCACAGATGTATATAGGAAGTCAGAGTTGAAGGTATTGAGGTCCCAGGGCCCAGAAGGCCTTCAGCATAATCCAGAGTCTTTTCACTTTATTCCTCGCAGCCACTGGGCGCTATTGGAGACATTTCAGTGCAGGAGAGATACCATCCCAAGGCGCAAACTCCTCTTCTGAATGTGCTCCAGAGGGCGGAGAGTAGAAGCAGACAGATTTTTTTTTATTTTGTTGCAATAGTGCAGCCTAGACAGAAGCACAACTGTGCAGACAGTGATCTTTTGGAAAGTTGCTTTCGGGTTGGTACGATACCTGCAATGCTGCTTTTGGTGGCATATTTCTACGATTTATGTAGGAGGTGGGTTAGTGGGGAAAACATTTTGTAGGAAGGAAAGCAGAGAGTTCCTGTTTCGATATTGCAATGTATGATATGGGTAAATGAAAACGTTTCAAGCACATATCACTCAAGTGCCACTTGATGGTAGGGGATGGAAAAAAAACAGTATGCTTTTAAAGAACGTAATGGTTGCTCAGTGGTAGAGGAACTTATGACACAGTTGTAAACATAATGCAGAAAAAGTTTTCATACCTCCATTTTGTGGTGGCAGGTGCTTATGTGGATGAATGTGGATGCACAAATCTTGCATTTTTTTACTGAACTTTCTTCTGGACGTGCTGTCCAGTGACAGGCCACTAGCAGGCTGAATTTGTAATGGTACCTATGAAGTGTTGTGCATAACAGACAATGGGCCTCATTACACGGTAGGCGGTAACTATGGCGCTATTAGCGCCATGGTTGCCGCCGGTATTTTACCATGTCTGCCTTGGTGGATGGTGGAATTACTGCCCTACTCCAAGGTGAGCAGGGGCGGTAATTCCCCATTCACCAAGGCACTTCCCCATTCCCATTTTTGCCCCCAGAGGGCATAATGGGAATGGGGAAGGTGCTAATTACGGTACCGCAAATTGCAAATTGCATTTTGCGGTACCGTAATTAGCACCAAGGTCCCTTTGTGGCACCCTACTTTAATGGCTGGTAAAACCAGCCGTTAAGGTCGGGTCCCGCAATGGGAACTCGTAGTAAGGCGGTAAGGGTTTACCAGTACCGGTGCCCTTACCGGAACCGGTAAACCCTTACCGCCTACCGTGTAATGAGGCCCAATGTTAGGTGCTAACGTCTTGGATGTCATTGGTGGAATCGTGTGTGCTTGTTTGCCTGTACCCAATGAGGTAGTGGTGGACAATAGGTAGAGGAAAGGGAAGAAGGACTGTTGCTCCTTTACTGGGGTGGGGCCCTAGCAGTACTTTGGGAAACACACCTGCCACAATCTGCGCTTCTCACCCTGCTGGCCAATGGATATGGGACTTTGGGGATTATCCAATCAGGTACTGTGGGTGTGGTTCACAGGAAGGGGCGGTCATACTGTTGTACATTACACTGCATAGTGAGGCTGGCTGACATGGCGAAACACATTGTGTTGACTTTGGGTGATGCTTTTGTTATAGATCTGCACAAGTATGCCCTGGAAAGACAATTTGATGGCAATTTTATTTTGGAAGGAGTGGACGCATTGTGGAGCGCTGTCTATGACCTCAGTTTTGCTGACATGCATGCACTTTGCAGAGGGCTGGACACTTTAACTTCTGTTGATGTTATCATCATTCACTACGGTGGCATGCATATGGGTTACTTGTCTTGTTCAGGTTTGTTCAGTCAACTGAAGAGGTTGCTAAATGTAGTGAAGGGGCTTTTTTCCCACTGCAAAGGTGCTTTTCTCATCCATAACACCACAAAAAGTATGGGAGAATGCTCCTGGATGTTGTTCCGAGCTAGATGCAGGAAGGTGTCTCATCACCAGAAGCATGTCTACTTTTTTGGCCGCTGGTGGGATGTTCTTCTGCAACAATTACCTCATTTCCGCACCCTGAAACACTTGTGTATGGGTGTGTTATAAATGCCATATCACATCATATCATATCATATCATTAGTTGTGGAAATGCAGAATTTTTCCAAGCAAATGATGTTTTGTTGTAGCCCATTGGTAATGCTGTTTTGTTTGCCCATCTACAAGATGCAGTGAAGAGTTTACTGTAACAATGTGAGCACAAGAAAAAACAAAATTAAAAAAAACTGAAATAAGGTGTTTCTCTAGAAGCATCTAAAAAATAAAAACATTTCTGAGCCGCCCCTTACAAAGAACTCCCCCTTCCCCGGTTGCAGGTTATTCCCCCATGGCCACACGCAGCACAAAAGCCACATACAGGGATTTTGAAGATGGCGGACTTGGAAAGGAGAGTGTGGGGATTGTCCAATCCCGTGCTCACGGTGTGCATCACAGGAAAGGGCAGCTATATGAAGAAGGACTCCTCCTGCTTTACTGGGGTGCATACCTCACGGTAATTGGGGAAAGTGCATGTGCGACATTCTGCGCTTCTCACCATGCTAGCCAATGGAAATTGGACTGTCCAATCAGGTTCTCAGGGTGTGTGCCACATGAAAAGGAGGCAATATTTTTTTTCATGACTCTGTGTAGTGAGGGTGGCAGGCAGAGATGGCGAGACGTCTTGATAGTCGGTGATGCCTTTGTGGAATATCTGTTCCAGTGTGCCGTCGAAGAAGGCTTTCATGGCAATTTCAATTTGGAGGGAGTGTAGGCTTTGTGGTGCTGTGGTGATGTGTGCAGTTTCAGTGCTTTGCATGCAGTATGTCAACGAGTAGCCACTTCAGCTAGCGTACATGGTGTGGTTGTGCACTATGGAGCATTTCAGTTGGGTTACATGGCTTGTTCCCATGTGCACCATCAACTGAAGAAGGTGATGAAAGCAGTGAAGAGTATTTTTCCCACTGCCAATGTGCTTTTCTCATGTATACCACTGAGAATAGTATGGGACTATTTCAATGATTCCTGTCACCAGTCAGAGGTTGGAAGGGGTCTCATCAACAGAAGCATGTGTGACTTATTGAGTGCTGCTGGGATGTTCTCCTGTGATAATGAGAACATTGGTTCTCCATATATAAACCTTTTCAAAGCAAACGGCATGTCTTTGTCAACCAGTGGCAATGACGTTTTGTTTCACAAGCTATAGGCTGCACTGAAGACCCTATTGTATGAATGTGAGCTGATGTACAAAACACAAAAACACTTATAAAAACCAATAAAAGGTGTTTCTATGGAAGCACATTTTTAAAAAAACAAAAAAGGCTGTTTTCAGAGCCGCCACAAGTAACAATGTCCCCTACCCCGGTTGAAAGTTATTCCCCCAATCCTGTGCATCCACAGCACAAAAAGTCCACGGACATTGCGATAGTTGCAGGGTGGCACGTGTTACATATGCCACTTCTGCAGATGATGGCCATAGAAATGGATCTGTAGAGGTTACAGGATTGGTCATTATGGTTTCTGGGTGTTGTGTGTACGCACATACTATGGTACACGTGTATTTGTCGACAGAAATGCAGAGGGTGCGGTTATGGCTGTGTGTGTCATGAGCCACAGCGTGCAGGTTTTGGGAGAGTTTGAAAGACATTCATTGAAAGTGAATGGAAAACACTGCGCAGTGGCTGCTCATTTTGGATTCTAACATGTGGATGTGTAGTGCTATGGAGTACCTACAATGAAGTGACTGATTTCGGTTTGTCTGAGTGACATTTTGGTGATGCGCATTCATGCCAACATTATTGTTGTTCATTTTATTGGGAAAATTGCACAGCATGTTACACAAGTTTCAGTGCCGTTTCCGATGAAGGAGGCACTTAAACAGGTCATGTGTCTGTTTCCGATCTCCTGCATAACTTTCTATCACATTACACAGACACCGATGTGGCTGCGTAATTTTCAATTTGGTCCGCAAATGGAGAGAGCGCGGTACATTACGAAGAAGTCTGTTTGTGCCTTTCTACAACATGTGCCAATGGCGTTCTTCACACATAGGAATATGACGTTTCACAGCACAAACAGTTTTCCCCACCAATAACGTTCATCTTACTTTTCCTGCCAACCCAATTTCTGCACACCCCATCCATATTGCCTTGCTGTCCTTCTTGGAAGTTGTGGACACATTTTTGTAGTAAGTGTTGTGCACGTAAACTTGTCAAAATGATCTGCAACACGTAAAGAAACCTCTTTCTACAGCAAACCCCTTTTTCATCCAATTCCACTACAGTGTTTTGCACTGTGGCACTCCTCCCTTGATTTTGCACACATTGTGTGGAGCATATACGGTGCGCCCCGTCCTGCAACTGTCCATTGGCAATACCATTGTTCATCTCTGAAAGGAGCTTCCCTTAGTTCCCTTTTTTCCTTTCCGACTTAATTTCCCTTTATTTTGGACTTCTAACACATACCACAGAAGGAACAGCAGGCAAGGCCCAGTACAGAAGGGGCAGCACCTGCATGCTTACCATAGGGGACGTGCCGAGAGATGGAAATATTGGGTGGCCCTCACCTACATAGGCGCCAGTCATTGTCATGCTCCCGGGCGGACCCTTCCCACGCACTTCTAAGTACCTTCTCTCTGTAGAGTAGCATATTGTAAAACATGCACAATATAATGCCCTCTGCTCGGTAAGGGTCTGTAGCGCGGCAAGCGGTCTGCAAGGATGTTTTAGAGCTCTGCTGCCCTACAGGATTGCCCCTGTTGTTGACTGCACCACATGTGGAAAATGCTGTACATGAAATTACCCTACTGCATTGTTGGAAGGGCGGTAGACTGCCCACTGGTCCCTTGTGCTTCCATTTCAGTTGTCGTCACATGCAGTACAAACACTTCATGCATACATTCTGGAATAGTAGAATGTTTATAACATCGCAAAATACATTTTCATTACGTGGAGCAGGAAGATAATTATTCAGTACGACCCATGCGGCTACAGTACTTTTCTAACCACCACTGACATTGTTTGCGCTCTGAACATTCTGCTGTTTGCTTACTTGCCTTTACATGCACTAGTATGTGCGTGACCAAGTTGCAGCAGCTTTGCCATTTTGCAGACTTACTACAAACTGTCACACCTGCAGTTACATGTTTTCTTCAACTGTACGACCCACAAGCGACCTCTTGACACTTTCCGTCACAGTGCTCACAGCAGAGACGGTGTGTTTGTTTCACGGGTCAGAAAGGCAAGCAGCACATCAATCAAATTAATGCAACATTTAACATGCCCATGTTACACTGCAGGTTGCTGTTCCTTGTTTACCAGTCAGCCTCATACAGCCAGGAGTGCTGCAGCCATACATTGGTAGGTTTGCAGAGCCACCCACGTAGTCGGCAGGAGTACTTCAAATGTGGTAGCCTAATGTATGAATCTGTAGAGCTGGCGACAGGGGCGGTGTTACCAGCACACAGAGGATGCCCTACACATTCGTATAGCTGTACAACAGATACACATCTGTTCCCACAACTATTTAAAAGTGCAGTAGAAGATGCGGCCGTGCGGCCACTAAAGGAGTCCTATGAATACTTGCAGTGTGATTGCGCATAGGCGGGCCAGGCGCAGTCTCCCTAGGAAATGTCCATGTTGCTCACCTGCAGTCATCTTGGCCAGTACCGTGAAGCACAGATTCAACATGCAATGTTAACACAAAAAGAGAAACCACTGAAACACTCACCAACACTTACCATGTACATCTGTAATTGCTAAAATACACCAACACTTTTAGGAAAAGGAAGGGGTAGTACAAATGGATACATACACCAGAGAATTTGACCTTTCCACACGTTCATCTTGAGGGCAACCAAAGAATCAGTGACAAACCATTGTTAATGAGGCGTTATGGTTCCTTTGCAGTACCAAACAGGTATCATCTTTACAGAAAACACTATGCTAAAACAACGTTACGGTTACAGTGCCCTACTAAAAACCTATGAAATTCACTAACAAGAAACATTGTTAAAGTGGCGTTAAGGTTATGTTGCACTAGTACAAACCTATCCCCTTTACTGAAAAAACTATGCTAAAGGAAGGGTCTGGTTACAGTGGCCTACTAAAAACCAATCATCTTCAGTGCAAACACATTGGTGAAGGTTTGTTATGCTTCAGTTGCCCTAAGAAGAACCTAGCAACTTCAGTGCAAAAAAATTTGTGCAAGAGAAGAGAAGTATTATTGGGCAAGGGCATGAAAGGGAGGTAAAAGAGGGTGAGTAAGAATTTAAATAAAATGCGGTATCAGTGAGTTAAACTGTGAGGTATTACCATGGGACACACTCCCATTATTCACCTATGCAATGTATTACCCAGGTACAAGCACAAAACCCTTAAGTACGAAATGCAGCAGGTGTGGGACACTGCAGGCAAAATGCATATGCCATGGTCAATGGAAGGCACTCATTTGAAGTCAATGCTGCAACACATATAAGGGAAAACAGCTGCACAATCGATTGGCCATTCTGGAACTGTGGAAATATATGGGGGGAGGGGGTGAATCAAGGAGAAACTCACAAAAGAATGGATGCTTTATCAGCATGACGAAAGGGACACAGTCCCTGTGGAACCTCCTCCTCCCCAGAGCAGTGATCCGTCTTCAGATGTACAGGGATTATATTCATTACGCGCATTCAAAGCAGCAGCGGGCTACACTAATCCCACATATGCGCCCCTCGCATACAGTAGTACAGACATTATAAGAGGAGAAAAAATAAGTAAGCAAAAAACACTGTCTACAAATGTAGAATATGAAGAGCACTGTGATTTACCGGCAACACTGATAGAATCTGAGGAAGAACTCCAGAGAGATAGAGGGAAGCAGGGCAACAAGGATGAGATGGAAATCGTACGGAAGGAATGGTTAGGCAGACCGATAATGCTTAAATTAGATGGAAAGGAAATGGATAATTTGAAACAAAAGGAAAGGGGTAGGGAATTTAAAGAAAGGCAGGATAAAGAAGAGAAAAAGGAACAGGAGGAGAGAGAAAGATCACAGAAGAGTGGAGAGAGTGAAGGAATGAAGAAGAATGAGAGACAGAAAAGAATTGAGAGGCAGAGATAGGGAGAAGACATGAGAAGAAAAAGAAAGGAAGAAACAAAGAGATGCAGAAAGGGAAAGAGAAAGGCAAAAGGAGGAAGAGAGGGAAAGAAAGTGACAACATGATATGGAAAGAAGCAGGGAAAGGTGACGAAAAGAAGTTGATGACATTATGAATAGACGTATGCTCCCAGACAGAGAGAGAGAGAGAGAGAGAGAGAGAGACAGGAAACAAGAACAGAGAGAAAGAGAGAGGAGCTTAGAGAGATACTGCAAAGAAGTGGATTGGATACTTAAAAACATACTCTTCCAGATGAAGGAGAGGAAGGGGCAATACAAAGGAGTATTGGCAATCTTTATAGGGGCAGGAGAGATGGTGTAGTGGAGGGTATCCGCAAAATGGGGGAAAGAATGTATTGGAGGAGGGGATCAGCGGAACAGAACGTATGGAATGAGTCCCCTTAGGAGATTAGATTTTACAGACAGAGAAGATGAAGAAGGGGATGACAATGATGACATTATGTTAGAAGTTAAAGAGAGACAGTAAAGTGGAGAGGAGGAGGCCACACCGGCCCCTTCTACAAACCTGGGTGTAGGGAAAGAGATAGTGTAGTTATATTTGGAAGAACCATTGAGGAGGCCAGAGCCCGTTGAATATCTCAGATGCACGGAAACGTTATGAAACAGTTTAGAAGAGAGAATACCATAAGTGAATAGACTGAGGAATATACCAGGATAGAAGAGAATAAGTATGACAGACATTGGGACATTGACAAAGGGTTCAGCTACACTCGGACAGGATGCTAGATTTACACAGTTCCCTTTATTAGACAAAGGTGGAGGTCTACTGAAGCATATCCTCTGGCCACAAATGGACACAAATTATTAATTTGTAAATTGCCATTGCTTACATCAGGGGTGGGCAAATGGCTCTTTGAACTATAGAGAATGACAGCTGGAATGGCCTTAGCAGGAGGGGACATAAGAAGCCTGCTTACTGCCATATTAGGGGAGGAATTCGATGATATCTGGAAGGGGGCAAGATATTCTGGGATGACAGCACAGATCACTTGCATGACAGAGCACCTTTTAATATTTGTCAAGCCGATTTATGGAGAGCACTTAGGGTTCAGTACCCAGACTCATCAGAAATTAGCATAATTATGGCTCATAAATTGAGAGCGGACAAATATCTGATGGCCTATATGCAGGATATCCAAGAAAAATGGTGTTTAGAAACTAGAGAACCATGGGACAAAAACATAACTATATTGTATCACATTTTATGTCACAGACTTTGTGAGAAAGTACAAAGGCAATTGAGGAAGGTAGTAGGAATGGAAGCAGAGCCATGGGTGCAGAATTATAACTGACAATTGTTCACCATTGTCGGTTAAAACAAGAGAAAGACAAAAAGAAAGTTAAGGACAGGAAGATTGACGAAGCAAAGTTTGTTCAGAAGAAATTGACAAAATTCACACTGGAAGTTATTGACAAGTGGAGGGAAAGGTTTCACTGCAAAAAGGACACAGCAGGTACAGCCAGCAGTGAACAGGAACTTTGCAGGAAGGGGAGAGTAACATTATTTTCCATGAGGGCGAGGGTTTGCAACCAGAGGCAGAGAGTTTGGATGTCAAGCTTCCCTATATTTTGGGAACAGATACAGCAATGTTTGATATGTGGGAAGAAGGGATACATTTTACAAGTATGCAGGAACAGTGGAGGGACGCAACATAACTGGCAAGCAGTAGATCCAAGAGAGGGGAAAGCATACCCCCAACATACAGTGCAGAGCCACCTGAATATTATGCTCAAAGTCACATGCATTATCAGGCACAAGTGCCATTAATACAACTGATGCAACAGGGGATGCCACCCCAAACATAACAATCACTGATGCAAACACAGCAAGCATCGATGCAGATACAGGCACTAGCCCAACTGAATGCAGTGGTACCATGAAACGTGAACATATTGCTACAGGCACCTACACCTAAAATAGGGGTTGTGGCAGTAGTGGGAGGGGACTATTTCACCGGCATAGGACTTAATATATATCCACAATATGACAGCCTACAAAAAGGCTTGATGTGTTCATCCTATCAATTACACCAGGCGCACAAGAGGAACCAGGATTCAGAGTGACCATAGGTGAAAAAGTATTTTCCTTTGTAGTAGATATGGGGGTGACTCAGTCTTGTGTTAAAGAGTGAAGGTTCCCAATGTCAGGCATTGCCATGAATGCACACGGATGTTCTCAGACAACAGTTACGGTTCCTTTTACATACACTTTACCTATTAACGTAGGAAAACCCATGACCATGCCATTATTATATTCCTACGAGACACCAGTTAACATATCAGGGAGAGATTTGATGAGCAATTTAACCATGACAATCTAATGTACTGACCAGGGGATAATATGTTGTGCGGCAAGGATTCACTACATGAATGCACTCAAATTCATAACAGCATTCTATGGTCAGGAAGCACAAAGAGGAGTCCCATTGCACCCAGAAGTATTCCTTTACGGGTTACACATATTGTTAGCATGTCTTCCAAAAATGCAGGATGTACAGGACAGACTACTGCGGTTGCCCACAGAGTTTTTGTTTTTGCCAGAATTACCCATGGACATGGAAGAAGGGCAGACAATTACAATTGAGTTAGAAGCAGCAATAGTGAGGAAAGACACATTCATTTTACACAGGGTTGATAAGGAAGGGGTAAACTGGAGGACAGTGATAGGTATTGAGGAAGGCCAGAAACGGACTAACCCAACAGATGGAAGTTTGTTTACAGATGACGACACAGATGACAAAGTGATGTTTAATATAAGTCTTGCATATCAGTTAAAAATTGAAAAAAGGGAGATACGACAGATAATGTCAATAATACAAACAATGACCTTTCGTTCTCCAGGAAGATTTGGCAAATGTACCAAATGTGTTGTGAACCAGCAGTCCATATGATGTTGGTCTATTGAAGGAGTGGGGTAGTCAAAATTAAATTGAATCAGGGAGTTATTTTACCTCAAGTAACACAATATCCCTATCAATAGAAGCTGACAAGGCTATGTATGGCTATGCATGGCTATGTTTGACACTTGTCTTTGCTTAGTGTGACACAGGATAATAGTGCCTTCAGAATTCCCATGTAACATGGCTGTGTGCGCAGTGAAAAAAATGACAGGAGGGTTGTGGAGATTTATTCAAGCCTCAGGCACCTGAACAATATTGTTGAGAGTTTCCATTAGTTCCAAACCCACCAACAATATTATGTAATATCCCATTGAAAGCTAAATATTTTACAGTGATTGATTTAAATGATGCGTTCCTTTCCATCCTCTTGCATGAAGAATCCCAGTATTTGACTTTGTTCACTTACTGCAGGTTTAAACAAAAAAATAGCCAGGGTAATTCTGAATCCCACTCGGTCTTTAAGCGAGTGTTGCAGATGGACTTGGGAAATGTACAACTTGACATCACAGTAATTCAAAATGTAGATTACATTTTAGTGTGCTGCAACATGGAGGAAGAGTACCGGAGAGACACAGTAAAGGTGATGACAGTACTGGCCGAGAAAGCGTACAAATTTACAAAGAGAAAATAAAATATTGCCAGCAAGAAGTATGATATATTCACCAGATAATATCAAAAGGAAGGAAGTAGACACCTGAAGAGCAGAAGCAACAGTGAAGACACCCAAACCAGAGACAGTGAAAGGGTTACAGCAATTTCTAGGCATTTTTTTTATTGAAGGGTTTTTCACTACAGCGCATATGTGAAGGCAATTTTAAAAGGACTGAAAGAGGCACAGCAAGACAACAGTGATATAGCCTGAACAGGATAGATGATAGATGCCTTTGATGAATTGAAGCCAGCGATTAGCACAGTTCCTTTGTTAGGGATCCCTGATTGCAACAAATAATTATTGTACTCTCCCATTCGAATGGAGTGGTGATGACGGCTATTTGCATGCAAAAAACTAGCAGAGGACAAACACATTAAGGGTTCTACAGTGGGATTTTAGATACCATAATGAGAGGCCATTACTCATGTGAACAAGCATTGGCAGTTGCATCCATTGCGATTGTGAAATCTGCCAGTATAACCATTGGATGCACAGTTACATTTTATATTGAGCATGCCCTTTTTGCATACTTGAAAATCCCAAAGGCACATTGACCACACATAGACCCTCCAGTTATGAAGTAATTATAACCAACCCATCGATCAAAATTGCCAGGTGCTGAGTGGTAAATCCAGCAAGATTTATAGCAGAACCAGTAAAGACAGGAGATAACATGCGTGATTGCACTAAGTACACTATATATTATGATGAATTACCAGATGTCAAAGAAAATGCCCTTGGAATGGGGCTCATTTTCTTAATTGGTGGCACATTGTCAATAGACCAGAGCACTGGTAAAAAGCACAGTGGGAGAGCAGTAGTGAAAGCAAAAGCAAATGACAGCTTTGAGACCATGACAAGTGCAAGATTGCCAGCGCATTTCTGAGCACAAGCACAGAATTGGTAGCGCTGATTTTGGCACTCAAAGCACATGAAGAAGAGGCTGCAACAATGCACTCTGACACATTGGAAGATATGCGGTTTTCTACATACAAACAGCAATCAGTGCAGCATCCACCACTATTGGACAGGCTCACAGATGCACTCCATCTCCCATCGGCATTCACCAAGGTGAAGTTTAGTGCACACTAGAGGTGCAGACTTGATTTCTCATGGCAACAAAGCTGCTGACTTGAAGCAAAAAGAGCAGAATATGTTCCCGAAATATCTAACATTGCTACTGCACTGAAGAAATGCACACATGCATGCAGCATTGTGATGAAAAAGGATTTCAATACACTGCCCATAGCCCAAATTACTGAACTACAGGAAAAAGGCTCTACCAGAAGAGCAGGAGTTATGGGAAATAAGGGAGTGCTCATTGTCCCCATAGATGCAATGTGGCAGCAGTAAAGCACCGGAAAAGCAGTCATGCCTCTAGGGCTGCTTGCAGTAGCACTAGACCAATTTCATTACCCAGCACACACATTGATTGAGTGTCTTGCAGTGCTGATTTCGGATGAGGGATTTATCCCAAATTGGGCAGAACTGTTGCTGATGTTGTTGCAAACTGTTTAACATAGAAGAGATTTACTGCTGGACATACTCTGCAAACAGTGAGAATTGCAATACCCCATCCTATTAGACCATTTTTGCATTTGCATATCGACTATGTACATATCCAAGTTTGTATGGCTGAGGTACATGCTAGTAGTTGTATGTTCCTTTTCCCAATGGATCAAAGTAGGTCCATGCACACAACAAGATACTACATGTACTGCACAGTTCCTCATACGTGAGGTAATTATAAGGTGGGCAATGTAAGAAGTGCTCCGATTTCTGACAATGGACCTCATTTTGAAAATTATGTATTTGAGCACATCCCTATCATGTTGGGTATAAAGTATACATTCTCGTCTGATTACCAGCCACAAGCAAACAACATTTGAGAGTGGCTCAAAGGCCTCCTAAAGGAGCAAATTACCAAACTAAAAGAGATGCTGAAAGAAATGTGGCTCCATTGCCTTCCTTTAGCTTATTTGCATTAGGCAATCAGCCTGGCTCTGAAAGTCACCTGACTCCACATGAGCTGGTGACAGGATGCCAAATGCACAAACCCCTTGCTCCTCCCACTGAAGCTCAAACTGATGCAGCGAATGCTGCTACTGTGTTAGGCAGTGTAATGCATGATTATTTGACAGCTATGACAGAATATCTTAGATGGATATCTCGACAAGTACGAATGTGGCAGGGAGTTAAAGAAGACTGTGGAAGCAAATAGACAAGTTGGTCAGGATGCTATATTGAAACCACAAGTACTGTTTCCAGGAGATTTACCAGATGGTGGCCCAAGTGAGGTTTTGAGTGACCGTTCATAGTGGAGGTGGTTACACAGAATACAGTCAAAGTACAAGAAAGGCATGTCTGGCTGCATCTCAGCGACGTTAAACGTTACGGGAGAGACCGCTCTGCCCCTGCCTGCAAACATTGAGCACAATGGTGAAGAAGAGATGAGAAGAGTCCAAATGAGGTCTGTGACAAGGATCAATCAGCAGCAAGAAGAATAAAAACCTATGTTTTTTCCATGCATACCCAGACAAGCCAGTTCAACATCCTTTCAATGATGCATGCCGAAAATGATGCATGACACAAGTAAAAGTAAAACAGCACATGTTTTATCAGGGACCACATTGACACCCTCGCTCCTGCCCTGGCTGATTTCTGCAACTAAGTCTTCACCCCAGGAACCTTCCCCTCCCCTCTGAAGAACTCTGAAGTGCACCCTCTTCTCAAGAAACCCACTGCTGACCCTTCTTCGCAGGCCAACCAACGCCCAATCTCCATCACTACTTTTCTGGGCAAACTCCTGGAAAAGCTGGCCATCTCTCAGCTTAACCTTCACTCTGATTCTGCTGGTTGTCTCCATGACCATCAGTCTTGCTTTAGAGCTTCCAGAACCACAGAATCTGCTCTCCTAAACATCCTTGAAGATCTGCTCTCCAAACTTGATCCTCATCCTACTCGATCTCTCTTCTGCATTCAACACGGTCAACCTTACCATCCTGCTCAACTGTCTCTGTGACAACCAGGGTATCACTGATCAGGCTCTGGCTGAATTATTTCCTCTCTTATCAACCCTCCCAGGTCCAACTTGGGTCCTTCCTTTCATCTATCTCCCTTTCTACTTGCGGTATTTTGCAGGGGTGTAACCTCTCACCCTGCCTTTTTGACCAATACCTGACAACTCTCGCCTATTGCATTGCCATGTTCTGCTTCAATTTTAAGTGCTATGCTAATGACACTCAACTCATTTTCAGGCTTCTCTCGGCCAACTCTTCTCCTTCTCTCATATCGGATTGCCTATCTGCCATTCAGGATTGGAGAGCCGCCAACTATCTCTGCCTGAATGCCAACAAGACAGAGATCCTCCTCATCGGCTTCCTTTCACCTTCCTTTCCTATCACTCTCTTGCCGGCCGGCCTCCCTTGGCCCTCCTCCTACCCAATCCTGCGAGGCCAAGAACCTTGGTGTCATCTTTGATTCCACACTCTCCTTCTCTGCCCACATCTCCAAAGTCTAAAAAGTTAAACTTCCTACTGCACATCCTCAGGGGTATTCTGCCTTTCCTCTCCTCTCCCTGAAGCTCACTGTCTCTTGAGCCCTGGTTCTCTCTAGGTTGGATTATTGCAACAGCCTCTTTGTAACTATACCTATTTCTACTCTCCACCCTTTGCAACCTATCCAGAACAGGACTGCGAGACTTGTCCTTGGCATCAAGCCCTCGGATCGTGTCTCTCCAGCCCTGAATTCTCTCTCCACTGGCTTCCAGCGGCTGCAAGGATTAAATTCAAAACCCTTTGCATTGTCCACAAGGCATTCAGGGGTCTGGGTCCAAAATACTTTCAGCTGCCCCTCTGTAAATACCTTCCCTCCTGAGCCCTTCACTCCTCCAGCTCTAACTCCCTCAGGGTCAGTCTTGTTTCAAAGAATCGAGCTGGGGGTAGATATCTGTCTTCTGCTGGGACCTCCCTCTGGAACAGCCTCCCTACCACTCTGCAACTTGAGGAGAACCACCCCCAGTTCTGGAAGTACCTCAAGACCTTCCCCTTTGCTTCTGCTTTCTCTCCTCCTCTCCCCTGTTGATCTGTTCTGTCTCAGCATCGCGCACCTGGTCTCCCTATAACTTTAGGGCCCGGGTACCTGCTCATCCTGCCACCCACCAGCACTGCCTCCTGGCAACTCCTTTTCACTGGGGTCTGTGTCTGTAACCCTACAGTCCCCCCACTTGTCTTTTTCTGCACTCATCAGACAAACCCTACCTTATTCCTAGCACTTGCCACTTGCTGGCCGCACTGCCATTGTTTGTTGTTTTTTTTTGTTTGTTATGTATTTATTCATGTTTTATTTACTTATTTTTATTTTAGCCCATGCACTTTCCCGTTTCCCTCTCCCATGCACTTGTGCGTTCTCTATGTGCTGGGCCTCGTCAGATCATTGATTTTGTTCTCCCTTGTTCCCCTCCCTTGCCTCGTTGCGCTCTGAAACACTTGCATATGAGCGCGATACAAATGAAATATCAATTCAATTCATGTTTCCTATAGTAATTTTATTTTTCTCAGTTTTATCCTTTTTCAGTTTTATCCTTTTCTGTGAACACTTAAGCCTTTTTGGGAGCCTGCAACGTCAGTTTTGGCATTTTATCATTTAACTTAAAATCTTCTATTGTTCTGAAAATAAATGATCTCTCAATCTCAACAAGGTTTTTCTTATGAATACTTGTGTCCTAACAAATAAAATAAATATGTGTTCCTTCAATGAGATGAGATATCGTCTTCAAACGCCTGGAAGGGCTCATGCTTTTCATGGCATAAAGAACCTTTTCATCCTCCTCATTCAAAATTGTCATAGCAATGCCAAAAAACCTTTCTATTCTCATTCAAATGACAAATATATCATGCATTGATTTCACAGCAATACATTCATCAAAAAGATTGATGAATGTATTGCTGTGAAACAAATAGATTATATTTTTGTCCTTTGAATGAGAATCGAAAGATCTTAGAAAAATGTTGAATGAGAGGGTTTCTGCCTAGATGAAGCCCATGGCTGTGTGAAAACAAAGTGAAGATTTCGAGGCTGAGTACCCCAAAAGGAAATACACCGAACACAGGTTGCAAAGGAACATACAAAGATATTTTATTTTATACTGAACAGTTTCAAAGGACAAAAGTAATGGATAGCTATCGGCCCTCAGTACAACACAACAAACTCCAGTGTGGTTCGGTGTGCTCAGTGAGTGGGACTGTACATTATAATAGTCCCACTTTAAATACGTTTGCGAACATGATGTCCAACCCTACTGCGGGTTAATATTCCTCTAATACATTACTGATCTAGGGTTCAAGCCGAGTTCACACATCCATATGCATAGGGTTTTGCCTTTAATACATTTGCCAACAAGTCTACACGGTAACAGTATATTTTAGGATTCCTCATAAAGGTCTTCTCAAACATACAAAAGTTCTCAGTTCAGTATTTGGATACAATGTTCTTAACATATGCTCGCAGATTAGTTTCATTGGCATGAGTAATCCTTTACACACAGGTCAGGGAAGGACAAGGTCTCAGTTCACGACCCCAACAAGTGGCCTGCAGGCAAGTTACATATTAATTGCACACAGAGGTCAAGACGGCCATGTTGTATTTCGGAATGACATTGTCACCATTTTAACTCACAGGATGACTTTACAGAGAGAACCTAAAATGGTGGATTGACCTAAAATGGCGGCTTACATTGATTCTAAGGTCAGGACTTTGTAACACGGATTTCTTCGCAAGTGGCTTATAAGCAGCTTGGTGTAGGCCAATATACATATATTCATTACAATAGGAGGCACGATATAATTTCCCGTTTGACAGCTGGGAGAAACATGAGAATGTGCCCCAATTGGATAGTGTTGGCACCTCTATAAATATGCAAGATATTTGCACTTTGTTAATAAATACACATGGCACAATGGTATCTTTGGATGTGTGATTCGTTTAAAACCAAGGATAAGCACACACTACCTAACCACCTACATTTCAACTGTAAAATATTATTAGTTAGATGTCAGATACATGGCGCAATCCCCTGCAACAAACTAGTCAATAACCTCATCTTGGCAACAGTGTCTGACAGTGTGTTTTTCTGACTCTTCAGGTCATCCACTTCCTTGGAAACCATTTGGGCATTAAGAAAGAAAATAGTTATTCCAACTGAAATGTACTGACCACTCGGAATATAGCCCCAGATCCCTTGGATTGTATGAGTGACTCCATCAAATAGCAAAAGGATACCGCTGGCATCTTTGTTGGTGGTCATATTAAGTTTGCTCATCTAATAGTAGTTGCAGTCTGCTCCATAGGTTTTAGGTAGACTTTATACACAGTACGTAGAGCCAAATGTACTCTACTTGTATGGAGGTGCAACACACAGTTAGAATTATTTTGGGGAATATTGTCAATCACACGAGGCAGTGCTGTCTGTTCCACAGTCTAGTAGTGGACACCAGGGATGCTAAGTAGTTTCTTGTGAGTAATGTCCCATGCAGATGAGCTATAGGAGTGGTAGATAATGCCACTGTGGTGAGCATTGCTCTTGTATAAGAGCACCTGCGTTTTGGCCAACCAACTCCCTGCTAAACCTTCCTAAAAGTTTGGAAGAATTCTGTCTCTGTTAGCATGCTGCTACTACTGCTCTAGACGTAGCTCCATTCTTTAGGCATGTTTATTACATAAAGCATTTTAGGATGTTTTACTGTTTATATATTTTGCCTTTTTTTGGTCAAAACCTTAAAGTTGTAATAACATTTTAAAAAAACAATATCAATTACAATGGTACCAAAAACATGTTTCCTCAAATAAATACAAATTAAAATGTCTTATAAACATAACAGCCAATCAAACCCTCCTCCCAAGCACTGTTGCTTGGTGATTTTAATTTAGGCCTGAATGCTCCTTCAGACAATCAGGCCTTGCAAATAGTAAACTCCCTCAACGCCTTAGGATTAACCCAAAAGGTGAGCGCTCCCACCCATATCAAGGGTAGAACCTTGGACTGAGTAGCCGATCAAAACTGCATAGCTAATATTACTTCTATCTCTCCCCTATCCTGGACCGACCATTCCCTTGTGTCCTTGACACTCTCCACTACCAAACAGAGACCCATAGCTCCCCAAGTAGCGCCAACATGTCCAACCAGGTTAAAAAAGAAAATAACAGTGGATAGTGTGATCCCTAATATTCTACCCACCCTAAATTGTCTGTCAGACAGCCTGGACCCAAGTACACTGGTGCAAGAGTATAACAAGATCATGCTCTCCACTTTGGACAAAGTCGCCCCTCTCAAATTGAGAGCCAGTAAAGCTAAACTACACCTTAATAAGTGGTTCACCCCACAATTAAAGGACCTGCGACTATTAAAAAGAAAATGTGAAACTGACTGGCGCCTTTGCCCCTCCCATGAGAACAAAAAGAAGCTAGCGTCCACTGCTTCACATTACAAAAAAGAAATCTGCCAGGCAAAAAGAAACTCCTACAAGAAATGTATAGCCAACACTAACTCAAGTATGAAAGAAGTATTCACAATCCTAAAAGAACTAGAGTCCCCTATCTCTCCACCCGATATTTGCATTAAAGATAAGAATTGCTGCTCAGAGATACAACTAGCACTAAACAACAAAATGAACACTCTCCAAACTAAAATAAAAAACAAGAAAGACTCTCTGAACATACCCAAACCAACTCACTACCCTCTACCAAATGCAAATATCTCTGATCTAAACACTACAATCTGCTTCACTAAAACAACGATCCTTGAAGCAGAAAAAATATCCTTTCCCTCAAACCGTCTAATTGCAAAGGAGATATATGTCCAGCCCACATCATAAAAGAGGCCGAGAGAGACCTCTCACCCTTCATATCCAAACTGATTAATGCCTCCTTTGCCTCCGGCACAGTCCCAGCCAATCTCAAACAATCATGGGTGCCCCTGCTTCTCAAGAAGCAAACCTTAGACCCTCTTATCGCGACCAACTACTGCCCTATCACAACGGTACCATTTTTACTTAAAATCTTAGATAAAATTGCATACTTACAAATCCTAAAACACCTCGAACAGTACAAACTCCTAGGGGTCCGACAATCAGGATTCCGACCATTACACGGGACGCAAACTGCCCTGATAGATCTGAAGACTCAGATCGATGAGTTGAGAGACCAAGGGAAAACAGCATTATTGTTGCTACTGGATCTCTCAGCTGCATTCGACCTGGTAGATCATAATGTCCTCTGTAGGCACCTTGAGACACCAGACCATTTCTCCATAAGCGCTGGTAAGTGGATAGAGTCATTCTTGAGTGACAGAACTAGCTGAGTATTCTCACCCTCTGCAGCTGCTGATCCCACCCCCATCTTGTGCGGGGTCCCTCAGGGCTCCTGTGTGTCCCCCACTCTCTACAACATATTCACCAAGCCACTGTTCGATGATTTGGACAGTCTGGGTGTCACCTACACTAATTACGCAGATGACACTCAGATTCTCCTCCTTCTTTCTGGGGATCATGGCAAGGACTTGGCATTGGTGAATAGAATCTATCTCATCATTCAGGCATGGATGGCCACTCACGGCCTATGCCTGAATGATGACAAGACAGAGTTGATAATCCTCGGCTCCCCCTCCAACATTTCCAAACTAGGTCATGAATATGCTTCTTTCATCATTGAAGGTAACAACACCATTGTCTCCAAAGAGGTAAGAACACTTGGTTTCTACCTTGACGCAACAATGTCCTTCAATAAACAACTAAATTGTCTGGCCTCTACCACAGCTTACACATGTAAGCTGATTAGAGCTGGTAGGCCCTTCCTCTCTAATGACAGTTGCCTCATACTGGCTAGAGCATTAATTCTTCAAGTCTAGATTATTGCAACGCCCTTTACAGCAGTGCCAATAAAACCATTATCCAAAAACTCCAACAAAAGAGTCCACATCTCTGCAATCAGACGTCATCACAAATGGTTATCTAGCCACAACAAAATACAATTAAAAATCGCCTCCCTGACACATAAAGCTCTACACAATGTCGCACCGAGCTACCTTATTGACAGAATAGCTAGAAGAACCTCCAGTAGAGCCACTAGAACCATCAACACTAATTGTCTGGTAGTACCCAGATTCAAATCCTCTAAAATTGGCGGCAATAGCTTCCCTGTGAAGGCTGCTAAACTTTGGAACTCCCTGTCTCATCAGTTGAGAGTGGATCTGCTTCAGAAAGAACCTCATCACTCACCTCAATCTGACTGAGAATTAGTCTCCTGTGAAACCCTGGCACATCAGGACGGCTTGCTGATTGATTGTAAACTTTGTATATCCCTACATACGAAGATTTAAATAACTCTGCCTTTCTGCGAAACCTGATTTGTATATTGTATGTTGTATTATCTTCTAGTGTAATGTGAATATTTGTATATTGCCTGTACACTTTGGAACCTTGTAAGCTTTGCATATCCTTGCTGCGCCCTGCTACACCTGGGTCTGGTGCACCTTATAAATTTAATAAACAAACAAACAATCAAGGAATCTTACAATTCAAGGCAACACATTCCAGTTTAATATATCATTTACAATACAGTATGTCAATATTAATCCAATTTAACTATCAGTATTAAATATTGCGATCAATAATACAATAAACATCTTCTGTACATATAAATTAACAATATTGACACATGACTACATGAATACCAATGGGTCTAAGGACATTTGGTAATTAAACATATTATAGGAACTTTTAAGGCAGTTACAGTTACAAACAAACCCAAATTACTAAAATACTTCTGAAGTCACCTTGTGCTACCAACTGTTAAATTTACAGAATCTCATTAGAGATAATTTATTGCAGCCAACATTCTAACAGTTCATTAAAATTCCACAGGTGACCATATTCAAGACTAAAGAAACATCCATATAAAACGAGCTGGAGGATAAGCACATACTGAAGACAATGAAAATGCATTAAAAAAGACAAGCTGACGAAATACATATTAAATGGAAGCAGCCCAATAGCGTTTCCATTTGTTTGTTTCGTATGCAATTGTCTTATCTGCCAAACCTTACTGTATCACATGTATTCTTCTGCATTTCTTCTATTTAAAGCCATATGTTCCAGCTTCACCATAAAGTTGCTTATTCACTCTGATCAATCCTGCGTCTACATCTACACAACAGACAACATTACCTGATTCTGTTTGCATACTTCCTGCAGTTTGGACGCAGATGTGGCATGTGTCCTCTGCCATTATTCCCTAAAAACACACCTGCCAGTTGGGAATCAGTGCAAGTTAATCATCCTATTACTTGAACTAACCAAGGCAAGGAGGTTTCTAGAAAAATGCATGTGCCACATCCAGTAATGCAATCAGATGGTATGAGTAAAATTGATATATATTGCCCTTTTTATGAAGAGTAAACATGCCTGCACCCTTTTAAGATAGCAGATCTTCATGATTCCTACATTACTCGAAAAACAACAGACAAAGATACTGGAACAATCTTCACTGGGCCTAACTTATGCAACAAAACATCGGTGATCATTGGGCATGAGAATTTGATCCTATCTCTTCTATCTTTAGCAAACACATTGACTTGTTATCTCACAGGCTACTTGGCAACCACTGAATGACCAGCTTTTCTGGGTAAAAGAGAGTGATTTTCATAAAGATTATTCAGGTATTTTTCCCATTTTCCCCTCATACACCACAGTTTTACTAATTGGTGACCTGCTAGCTGATCCGTTGGGCAACCAAAAGCCATAGCCTACAGCTATCCTTCACCATCAAGGAGTCCAACATAGTGTGATATGCTTGACTTTTATTCTCCACTTTCTTCTTTTGCATGAGACATTGTTAAGCTGTTTGTATATGCATTACGTGCAGTAGACCATTTATATCAATATGTTCCTGAACAGCCAGCTTAGTTTGGCTCTGCAATTCCCTTATTTTGCTGGAATTCTCTGTCACACCATAACTGCAAACTTGTATTTTCCTAATTATACCCTTTAATAGGGCGACCCATAAACTGGCCCAAAACATATTCCAAAAGCAGTTGAAAGAAAAAGAATGATGTCTAGATTTTCTACACACTCTAATGTAGATGTTGGTTATTGGTCGTGAAAGAGGCATAATTCATTTGCTGGTGTTAGAGCAATCAAGGCCAAGGTCTCAGAACTGGAAAGGGTTAGTTCCTGATACATGCAAACACAGAATTACATTGTCCAAAATGATGATACAAGCAGAGGTTTATCGTGATATGTTCAATGGCTGGAATTCTCGCATGTGCTTTATATACAGTTCAAAATAGAGTTCTTCAGTGAAAACCATACAATTCCTGCTAAGAGGCTTAATCACCAGGTTGAAGCATAACCACAAAGTCACCAAGGTCTAGGAGCTCTCAGCACATAATATCAGGAGCACCCCTTAAATCCATAGACAGGAATTTGTCTATTCACAATTTTGGACTTTCGTGAGTTTCAGGGTTTCAAGCACTGGCATGCCTTGTCTCTTGCAGTCCAGGTTTTTGAACCAAAAGTGGAAAAATTACCTACACTGAACTTATTGGTTGGGATACTTTGCCATTTTACATTTCCAGCTGTCAAATTGCATGCACATTGGTCCATGTCTGAAGCTTCAGAATGCTTGCCCAGCGACACATTGGGGTTTGAAATCTCTGTCTGCCTGCAATCACAAGGACATGCTCCTCAGGCCTGCAAATAGTAAGCCTTGAGATGCCAGCGATTTTCAGGCCTGGTGCAGTAATAGTTTACACTCAGGGAGGTAAATCCAGTTCCCCAAAGTCCTCTGTTGATGCACAATAGGTGGCAGGACTTGTGAAGTGAGGCATTTGACGCATCTGACCCTACTTCCTGTGTACACCATATCGAGAGCCAGGAGATAAAAGAGAGGACAGTTGCCCATAGGAGTACGCATCCACACTGGACTGCAAGGGGATTCATTAGCCTGCACTTCAGGAGATGCTTTGAAAAGCACCTTCCACGAGATCAAAATGTTAGCAACACACCATTCCTCTATACGAAATCTTGTGCACAGACTGTACTATGCAAATAGTCCTGCTCTAGAAATTAAACATTTAAATAACATTCTCCTACATGGAACAGCCAAACAACTCCTTCAAGAAATAGAGGACATCCAAAGTAAATATTCTGGAACTGAAGTTGACTTAGAAAAACTCAATAACTTTAGAAAACATTAGTGAAAACCTCAAAAACACAAACCACCTTACAAACGCATACAAAAAAGAATCAGCTAAGTTTCAAAACACATGTGCTGAAATACCAGAAAAAGTATATGTCTGTTGTTGCAGAACATTTTATAAAAGAGCACAAAAATAGTAGATATGACCTACAAAATAGAGGATATTGAGGAATCCTAATGGTTCCAATTAGATTCATATCTAACAGCAGAAACTAAATACAAAATAATTACCCCTCAATATTTATCACATACTGCAATACAATGCTTGCCCATAACAACATGCCATCATGTACTATCACGAATAACTTAGAAAACTTCCCACTTCCAAAAGCTCTCCAACAACTTAACTTGTTTGTGAGCGTTAGAATCCAAAAAGAGCACTGATTTTAAGCTATAATATGCCTTCAGACGAATACAGCCAAACTTCCTTGAGTTACTAAAAGGGATTTGTGGCAAAATAGTATCTTTGCCATTAGATCTTAAAGAAAATGAAGATACTCTAGGAGTAGAACAGCCAATAGATCAATCATTGATTGTACTAATTAATGGTGTACCAACAAAAGACAAAATAATTTGGCAACAACTAGTGGACTTAAACAAAGTTAGGCCTGCCCTACAATATCTCAAAGAAAAGAATGAATACTACAAAGATATAAACATAGAGGAGAACTTGAAAGAAAACCACACAAATAATTCAAGATTCACCACAAGCTGGCCAATTTGAATGTGTAAATCCTTTTACTGCAGCCAACATTTTAGACCAGTGCACAATTCACCCACTACACTCCAAAGACACCATAGATACCATAGAAGATGCATTAGAAACATATTGAAAAAGCATCAAGCCGATAGTTCCCCAATGAACATATTGAACAAAAGTGTAGAAGCACGTTATTTTCCTCTACTCTTTCTTACAAGAAAAAGAGGAAGATATGATGAAAGATCTAAACAAATTAGTAAATCAGAATATTTCTCTTTACGTATGTATCCTGAAGACCCGAGATTCAGAGAAAATGAATAATACATTTTACACCTCCTGTTTGAAAGTGAACTAGCAACTCTATGTTATGGATTTGCATACATATTAAAAAAAGGCTTTAAACATGTTCGCTACCCAACTACTTAAAAAAAATAAAAGACAAAGATGACGTTTTGCAGTCATGTATCACAAATCTCTTTGCAAAAATGTGTTGTGCAAAACAATACTGGTTCCAACGTCTCCCTGATGTATGTTGTATGCTAAAAAACCTATGCCCACCCACATGGTGTGTTACTTTAAGTTGTGCAGAATACAGATGATATATGATATGTCATTTATAACGTGAATGTACACAAGTGTTTCTAGGCACAATAAGACAAGGGGGGAAGACAGAATGAGGACAGGACAAATGATGTTGATAGGTCGTGTGAAATTCAGGTTGTGTAAATGAGACATTGTAAAGTGCAGGGGGAAGGGAGAGGGGGACGTGCCAGGAAGAGGGAATGGGAAAGTGAAATCAGGGAAGCATTGCTTTGAGTGAGTGAAGCCAGGGCGGTGCAGCCAGGACATCTGACACAGTGCAGCTCATCCAGTGCAGCACAGCTCTGGATAAGTGCAAGGAGGCAGGGGGCTGTAGAGGATACAGTTACAATACATACATGTGTGGTAGGCCCAAAGGCAGTGCAGGGAAGACTGATCATGGAGGAGCCTGGAATTGGGTGCGACTCAGGGGGTAGCCAAGCAACAAGTCAGTGAAGCAGACAGGTAGCAGACAGGTCAGTCAGCAGGGGAGAGAAAGAGAAAAAGCAGAAGAGAAGAGGAATATCTTGAGCAGCTCTGGAACTTCAGGTTGGCTGGCTCAAGTTTGAAAGTCGAAGGGAGGACACTCCAGAGGGAGGCACCTCTAGAGGAGAGAGATCTATCTCCTACTCTCTGCCTAGAGAATCGTCTGACCCACAAGGACGTGGAGGTAGCTGAGCGAAGGGCTTGAGAAGGTAGGTATTTTGGAAGAGAGAGTTGGATTTAGTGCAGACCCCAGTCCCAGAAAGCCATGTGAACGATGCAGAGGGTCTTGAACTGTGATGACTTAAATTACTTCCTACGCACTGCAAACCAAAATAAAGAGGGAATACATTTAAAAACACCATGGGAACTCTGTTCTGTTGACCCTGTCAATGTATCAAAGTACTTACATCATCACTTCATTGGCATGCTGCACTTCATCTACAATAAAACCACCCCTCCACTAGATAAAGACACTCCTGAAGGCAGTCAACCTTCTCTTACAGAAAGCCAAGAATTAGAGAACCTCTCATTTTAAAAAAAGCAGACTTATCTATGACTGAGGTAGGAAATACCATATATCAATCTAAACAATCTGAAAGAGACATATCAGTGCTCATATCACAACTAAATGATGAACAACGCACCATTTATCTAGATGCCACTGAAAAAATGTAACATGGTTTTAAACATGAAACAAAAACTCCCTTATGTAAGTGGTGAAGCTGGCTCTGGAAAAATGTTCTTAAATAAAATAATCAGCAAATGTCTACAAGAATTAACAAACACCAACCTTTCAGGTGTTGTATCAGCCAGCACAGGTCTAGCTGCCTACAACATAGGAGGTGTAACTTTACACTGACTACTGTTCCTCACAGTAGAACGCCAACACAAATTAGAATACTAAAGGTCATCGTTAGAAGCTGCTACTGAAGTACACCAAATTCTGAAACAAATGAAAGTGCTCTTGATAGATGAAGTAAGCATGGCTTCCCACCTCATGTTGGCTTTAATTCATATGAGAATGCAAGAAGTCCTAAAAAATGACTACACAGAACTGTTTGGAGGGAAATATGTTATTGTTTTCAGAGATCTTGTACAGTTAACACCAGTAAAAGGTCAAGCTATTTTCAAACCATTAGGACACAAACAATGCCTAACACTCTCAGCAGCTTTTGAAATGTAAATCTCTGCCAACATTTTTGCTACAGAGAGCTAACTCAAATCATGCATCAGTCTGCAGATCTCACCTATGCCAACATTTAGAAAGCCTTAGAATGGGTCTGCTTCCTAAATATGCAAAGTCCATCTTAAAAATTAGAATAATCCATGATCTACATGGTCAAAACACATATGTCGCTGATGCCATAGAACAATTAACTGAACAAAATATAAAAGGCATGTCCTTAATGCCAACACTTGCAAGCTATAGTTAATTCAATGATACAAGGTTGAAAAGGGAAATGCAACCCATAATGCATATCAACTCCACAAACAAATTAGAAGTGCACAGCATGACACTCCCTATGTGTCAACAAACAACAGTACAAATACATAGTTTAGATAAATGTATCTCCAACACAGCTGGATTAGAAAAGGTATTAACTCTGTGTCTAAAATGCAGAGTAATTCTAAAACATAACCTAAATAGGGTTTAGTCAATGGAACAATTGGTACAGTTGTTGGCTCCCAAACATATCCATATGACAACAACATTCAGTTTGTCAACATCCACTTTGACAAACTTAAGTAAAAAAATAGGTCTCGCAATAGCAAGTTTCCTTCTTTTCAAAGACATGTACGTACCAAGCGAATAATTCTCTCTATCCCTTACATATGCTGTCATTATTAACAAATCACAAGGTCTAGCTCTAGATCATGACTTCATTGATATTGCCAGCACAGTCTTCAAAGAAGGTATGATTTACGCAGCACTTTCACATCCCTGTACACTCAATGGTCTATTCCTAGTTAACTTTGATGCAAACAAAGTAAATGCAGACATTACTTGCATCCTAGGGAGAACATCCTAGAATACAACATGCTACGTGCACATTACACCCCCATCTAGATATGTAGCCTGTACCTCAAAACAGAAAAAAATATTTAAAAAGAAAACTAATAGTAACAGGACCTACAGCATATCTCCCTGCAATGCCACTAAAAAACAAAGAAGAGCTGCTGCTACATCAAATAATACAACTACAAAACGCTCTAATCCAAAAATAATTGCACGTACATCAGAAGACAAAAAGACAAATGTCTCTTCTCAAAAATCAAATGCAGGCCCATCATAGGATACAGAGGCACAACCCTCTGGTCCATTCAAATGTAAGAACACAACTGGAGTATATTGCTATGCAAATTTAGCAATCAACCTTCTCTTCCAATTGCCACACATTTTTCACAACATTTACTTAAACGGCTCAGACAAGTTGTGTTTGCAGAATACTCATCCTTCATAGAAATGCCACAAATAATCCTGACAGCACTTACAGTGTCTCAAGAATAAGCACAAATTGGGCTACTGTACAGGAATGGTAAAATTTACGATAAACAAACAGAATGATCCACAAGAATTCCTAATGTACTTACTACAAATACTAGAAATCAAAAACATCCCTACAAATGAAATCTTCCAGATTTCATACACACGGAAACGTACATGCACTCTCTGCAACCATGTTTCAAAAGAGCACATCCTTAATGAACAATTTGTTTGTGTATACATAGCAAATTATGAATCCATTCTAATTCACCAGCTTCTGTAGAATGCAAATCATGGGATATTATGCCTTTTTTGCAATTCAGACTATCATTCCAGCATTCACATAAACTCACATGGCCAACGTGTCATACTAATGCTTCTAAGGTACAATGCAGATGTTACCAAAAATAACTGTAAGCTTACTAACTGTACACACGGCCAAGCATCTATTGGCAAGAAAACCTTCCCAACAGAAGGCATAATCTACCACACTGGTGCCATAACCACTTCTGGCCACTACATTGCAAAGTGGTTGGTTTGAATGTAACAGCACTTCCGTTACTCCAAAACTAAGGTTACCAGCAAATCTTACAAATGCCTATTTAATATTCCTTCAACCGAAATATACTCACTGAAGTATAGTAAATTACACAGTTAGAATATGTCAACTGGTATCTAAATACATTCATAATAATACAATAGTACTGGTAAAATCCAAGACAGTTAGAATACGCCAACGGGTATCTAACTACTTTAAAAATACCTTTCACTGTAATACACTTCCAATATGCCATCACAGTTATTGTTACTGTAAAACTTCTTGTAAAGTCCAATATAGTTAGAAACACCAACGGGTATCTAACTACTTTAAACATACCCTGAATTACAACACGCTTCAAACAAATGCCTTATCACACTTACACTCATAATACATCCATAATACCACACAAATGCATTCTGTAAAATGTATATTCTTTAAAACTATGTAAATGCCCCAAACTACATATAAATACATTTGTTTTTCTTTAATCCACTATGGAATTTTTTCTCACAATGACCCAATGATTATTTCATGTTAATACAAGAACAGTGTACAACACACCTATGCTGTACCAAACATAGAATGTACCGGTTTTGAACTATCTTGTTTAACAAATTATACTATTTTTTTCACAGAAAAAGAACCAGCAATTCCAGCTATAATTCCACGTGCAACTAAGTTACCATACTCAGTATGATTCTATTTGTTTTCTTCACAAAGAAATGACTGCAGATTCCATAAGCACTATCCTCAATTGCACTACTATCATAAATACCATATACACATCAATTATATAATTCTACCATTTTACAAATACTCTGTACTCCCTCTACACTACCTATAATTATTATACACATATTAGTATAGTGTGTGTGGCCAGTGGACAGATTATTGTGGGCATTGACTATGGCCATACCCCTGAAGGCGAGCGTCCCCCGATAGCACGATCCTCCCCACAATGAGAGACAATAATGAACTCTCCCAAGATGGGAATAAGGCTAAGACAAAGTGCGGGTGAACTTAATGGGAGTTTATAAGTCAAAATAGGGCATTCAAAGGACTCTGTAAACTCTGAGAGCGCTCTGTCTGACAATAGCAAAGACAGGCGTATATATTTACAAAATGCGTCATAAGAACCTACACACTATAGGGGGCAGAAGTTTGTGGGGATTGGGTGGTGACGACTAACTATAGGTACAGCTGTGATGTGGTTTGCCGTGGTTGGTGGACGTCACTGGTTACCCATGTGGGCCGGGCAGGTCAGCTGGGCTCATCCGGGTGGTGTTGTTGTGCCAGCCGTGACCAGTGTCAGTGATGAACGTCTTTCTTGGCTTTCTGCCCTAAGGCCACGCACACCGCATTCATTCAACATTGCAATATTATCCTCCCCGGTAAATCTTCCAATAGGTTATTCTACAGGTTAATGCAACACAGGAGGAATGCACCTAGAGTGGGGTCTTTTGGTGATACATCAATACATGGTTACCATCGTCCTGTTGACCGGGTATCATAGGTCGCGAGGTTGGGTCTCAGGGCAAGGGACGAGCTGTCCAAGTTATCATGTCTCGTTAGAAGTCATTATGAATGTGTTGCTACAGTGTTGCTACAATATTGGGTGTCCTAATTTTACTGCGGCCATTAACCTGGGGTGAGCTGGTGGGTCGTGGAGCCTAAGAAAGGGCGCCTTCGGGCCTGCATTTATGGCCAGGGTTTACTGCTGGGTTGTAAATAATTCAGGTGGCTGGCCGCGGCCCTGGGAGCTGCGGGGGAACGTGAATGTTTGAAGCGGCTCCAGCCGAATTGGGGGAGGTGAAGCCGAGCAGCACAGGCCTCTGCTTTCCGTCTGGCAGGCTTCAATGGGGAGGAAGGGGGAATGGCCTTGGATATGCCCACAATGGTATTTTCCTCGTGCGTTGCCCATTAAGTGGAAGAGGCATACACATTCATATAATATACAATATTCATTGAGTCTTTTCAAAGCTTATGTTTTCTACATTGTTAGTGCCTTTTACATGGCCATTTCAAATGCGTTACCTATATGTTAAGTATTTAGCAACCACAACATTTTGTTACATTTCTATACATGCACGATAAGCAAGGTAGTAGTAAGGTTGGTAGAGCACGCAGGAACAACTGGCCAATGAGACAGATGGCAGTGACACATGGTGAGCTTAGACATACATATTGTGCCTTTTCGTGCACCGTTTACATGATCTCCCCATGGGGTTGAATTTGTCTTCGTTTGCACTCTAGCAGCATTAGTTCAGTTATGGTATAGGACCTTGGGGTGCATTCTTCTCGGCGAAACATATAACATGAAAACCCCGGGACACTTTTACCATTTGCGCATAGCTACAGGGATGTGGGTACTTCAACCAGAATGCCATATAAACACACATTCTGCCATCTTCATGGAGGTTACGTGTTTTAGTCAAAAAGGTCATGGAGAGAAGAGTTTCATCACAGGTAGTTTGCTCATTAGTATTCGGGGGCTCTGCTTTTGTTGGGGGACCATTTTACTGTTCTTTTCCACCCCGGCCCTGCTGGCCGGGTCATACTGAGAACAGTGATACACTGCGGAAGGTGAATGTTACAGTGTTTGCATCTCGCGCTAGCTCATGTCCGTCTGTTCGTGAGAACGGGCTCTCAGCGGATTTGCCAGGGAGCTGTGGCCGCAGGGACAAGTGAGACTCTCCAAGGGTGGGGGGCCGCGCTGTGGTGCACAGGGCTCAAACCATTTTGATTTCACAAAATGGTTTCCAGGGCCTAGCTTTAATACAGCATGTTTGGTCAATGTCTTCAGACAGTGGTCCACCCGCCACCTGGGCCCTGGTGGCAGGGGGAACCCTAGACGAACCATGGACTTCACAAGGGGGAGAGGCTGCAGGGGAGGGGGGTCTCTTGGACCAATCCTCCCATACATTTCCCCCCTTTCCTTACTTAAGTAACGAATACTGTAACTCCCTCAACCTCTTGCGTTCTTCTTCTTCTGCTACAGCCTCATCCCATGCAGGGGTGCCTTTTATGGGCATCCATGCCCTACACACTCCTCACAGGCTTTCTCCCCTTCTAGCATACTCGTCCGGGGTGAAGGTCAGATATATACAACCTTCATCCTCATCCAAATCCACCCACACCTCCTCATACCATTCAAGTACACGGGGCTCTTTAATTGTAGTGTGCCACAGCCTGTCTACTACATCTCCGCTGTGGTACATGGGCACCATCTGGAATCTTGGTGTGTTTTCTGTTCCTGTTTGTACCTCTACTTCCTGCATATGTTGTATCGTACCGCAAGCGTTGCCCATTGTCACCATCATCATTGCACCGTTTGGTACTGCGTTTGCACAACATCGAAGGCCCACCTGGCACACACAAAAAATAAAAAGGAGGAAAACTACTGTCGGCATCAAAAATTTAACAGTCATTCCCAGCCATGATGGGACCCAGGAGAAGATGTTGTCGAACCATGTGCTGGCTTCTGCTCCACCTTCCATTTTCATTCTTTCTCCTAGGTTATGTACGGCTTCGATCACGTGTGATAAGGAACCATTATCTGCGTCTTCGGAAGGTACGAAAGTGCAGGAGGCACTTCCAATTTTTCGGCAAACACCTCCGTCCATCGCTGTTAACAGGTCCAAGACATACCTATTTTGCATGGTCATTAGTCGCAGTGCTTGCAGTTCCACTTTTATTACGTTAAATCCTTCTTCAGTGTTGTTCGCCAGCTGGATCAGCTCCCAGCGTGTAATTTGGAGCCATTTTGCATTTGCTCGTGCCTGGATGCTAGGGATGAGTGAGGCAAAGAAAGTCTCTGCAGAGCTGAATAATCGATATCTGTCCGGGATCTATGCCAGTAGCTCTGATGATGCTTTTGATATGTAGTTCGATGATCGTCTGTTACGTAACAGCATCTCCCCCTTATTACCGGAGGACAGGACATATACTTGTGACTCTGCAGTTGGCTGGGCCTCATTCTGCTGAGGGGTCTCTCGCATTTTCTTGCTCCCATCAATGTGGCTTTCCGGTATCACCATTAGTACGGAATGTAGGGTGGCCAATGAGCAGCTGCCACTCCAGGATTGTGGGAGGTGCAGGTATTCCTGGTTGCCACATACCCAATAAGTGTCCATGAGGGCCGCTGTTCCTTTACTCATATTCGGAATGGTGAGGGTCTTGTTGCAATTTTTGTTTACCCCCATGATAGCTTTCCCGTCTCCCTTGAAACACAGTTCATAGTTTTTCTTTCTGTATCTTGAAGGGCTTTTCAATGGCCGTCACCCAAGTCAATTTTGAGATGTGCTCCTTCCATACTGGTGTGCATGTTTTCTCTATCCACTGCAGTTTCTCTGGTGCCACACCTCGCAGCGCTTCAGCTTTGCACATTATGTCTTCATTTTCCACTTATTTTCCGAAAATAATGTCCCTTGTATTATAAAGAATGGTTCTTCCAAACATATCACTCCTTCCGCTTTCGGATAACAGGTCTTCTCATTCTGCAGCATTTTAAAAGTTACCTTGTGTGCCTGGAAGGTGTTCTTAATTCTGCACAACGTTAGATGAAGGAGACATTGGGCATCCACAATAGGCAACTCTTTTGGCAGCAATACTTTGGGTGTACCTGAAGCATGGGGAATGAGGGAGCAGACATAGCGCTCATGTCTGCATACCATTTATTTGTCTGGTGGGGGTGTCGTGGGTCTTCCATCTTGTCTAGTCCCAACCCGTAATACTCATCGGCCCTCATTACGACCCTGGCGGAGTGGGTTTACGCCAGCGGTAATCGCGGCGGACCCGTCCGCCCTACTACGAGTTCCCGTAGCGCCATGGAGCCGTTTTCCGCCTGGTTTTTCCAGGCGGAGAAATCCATGGCGCTATGGGACCTTGTTGTTAATTACGCCACCGTATTTTACGGTGGCGTAATTAACGCCTTCCCCACTCCCATTATACCCTATGGGGCAAAAATGGGAATGGGGAAGGGTAAAATGGGGAATGGGGATTTACCACCCCGCCAAGGTCGGCATGGGGCGGTAAATCCGCCAAGCCCCATGGCGGTATCGGCAGCTTTCCGCCGTGCTCCATGGTGCATATTGCACCGCGATCTCCGCCAGGGTCGTAATGAGGGCCATCGTATTTTCTCCTTCCCACCTCCCTTTTCCTCCTAGTATTTCTAAGATATCTTCCAGCTTCATGGGCGAGGAACAGTGTAGGCCCCCCTTTCTCCCCTCCGCCCCCCTTTCCCCATTCATTGTATAATGTTTTGTATCTCACTGTCATCTCTTCATTCTCTTTCTTTATACTATCAAGCAGTGTGTTTTCTGTTGTGGGGGTGGGCACGCTGGTGGGGGTGTTGTACAGCCATGATATAACAGAAGGGTTGCGATCATTCAAACTGTGGGCATTGTAATTAGATGCTTTTGATGGGGAAGTTGTGCTGTTTCGCAATTTTTTCCCGCAGTCTTTCATTTGGCAAGGTAGCAACATTGGACGGTGTCGTGTAATATCCCCATACAAGTTTAGATCCGTCCCACACCAAAAAATCACCTTCTTTAGTATTTACAGTTGTGGTTTGATTTGTTACATTAATCCCGTTATTCCCTCCCCCCTCGTTCATCTCGATAGAGATGAACGCTATAAACCAATAAGTAACCAAGCCAAACAGTATTGTAAAAAATAATGTAATGCATACAGACAACCCACACTCATACGAATATCTACATCTTTCAGCTAAAATTTCTCTATATCTAACCAATCTATTTGTTGCAGGCTGCCCGTTTGTTGCCATGGTAGTTCCTGTTTGAGATATAAAAGTCCCATAAGTTCGTGCATGTTAACATTTTTGTTGGCACTGTATGTACCAGGAGGTCATAAAAGGGAGATGGGTAAGGTGGTGGGGGGGGGGGGGTGGAATGCACAGAGAAGGGAGCAGACAATATATATTTTTGACACCGTTATTTTCATTTAAACATATTTCTTTTTTTTTTTCATTCATCTCGATCAATAACCTGTAATAGAATTCGTTCGTTAACAGTTTTATCTATCAGTTACATTCCTCTATTCATTTGTTCACGTTCACTCATCATTTTCATTACTTTTGTTTGCTGTTGTCTGTGCCTCCCCATCCACCTCTTCCTGTACACTATTATATGCCTTTCGCACATCTGTCAAATGTATCCAGTATCTGAGCCCCTTTACTTTTGCAGCTGTAGGTGTACAAAATACCACTTCGTACGGCCCATGGAACCTTGGAGCATTCCACCGGCGCACAAAGCTCCGGATATAAATTAACTCTCCTGGCACTAATTGTACCTGTGTTTCAGGTTCCGTAAGGGACATCGTTGTGTTCCCTTCTTCTTTTGTGAATGGTCGTGAGAGCTGCCTTGAGATTGCACGCGCTGCCCTAGTTAGCTTCTTTAGCTATTCTGTGAATTCATCTCCCAATATGGTGGCGCTTCTGTGTGCATCTGAGTGTTGGCGTAGTGGGGAATGTGCGGTGTGCATCATTCTCCCTGTCAAAATTTCGTGCGGGGACAGATGGTGATCCTTGCTCGGCTGATTCCTCAGCTCAAACAGTGCAAGGGGTAAGCAGTAGATCCAGTTTTTCTTCAACGAAAAACACAATTTAGACAATCTCCCTTTTAACAGACTGTTCATCTTTTCGACAACGCCATTACTTTGAGGATGATAAGCATAGTTTATGCTTTATTTCCAATAACGCGGTCACTTCTTTGAAGAGCTCGTTCACAAAATGAGTGCCGTTGTCTGAGCGAATTACATCGCAAATTCCCCAGCGCGGGAATACTTCCCTTACCAGGAACTTTGCAGCACTCTTAGCATTTGGTCGCGCACATGGACCCGCTTCCACTCACCTGGAAAATGGACATACAACCACTATCATGTAGCGTGCCCCATTACACCTCTCCCCCCTGTCTGCATAATCAACGTGACGTTCTCTGAAGGGCCCTGTTGGTTTTGGAATTGTCCCCCTCACTGTCCGTAGCGTCATCCCAGAGTTATATATTTGGCACGTTGCGCACTCCATTGTCAATCTAGATATGTGTTCCTGGAGACATGGTACGAACCAGTCTTCCTGTATTTCTGCTGCAATGTGTTGTTTAGTATTATGCGCTGGAAAGTGTAATTGCTGAAATGCTATCTCTAACAGTTTGATGGGCATTACTACTTTTCCTGAGTTATTTTGGCGCCACAATAATTCTGTTGCCGATTGGCTGCACCCCCTTTTTTCCCACACCATCTTTTCATCACAACTGGCCCCTTCCTGCAGCTCTAGTATTTGTGATATGGGCATGGCATTGTATCCTTCTGGAAGCTCTTCATTCGTTTTGTGCTGCAATAGGTAGTCGCCTGTTCCATGTCTTTCAAAATACGAAGCCTCCTTGGCAGCAGCATCTGCTGCCGCATTCCCCAAAGATACAATGTCGGTGTTGGACGTATGTGCTTGGCACTTCACTATTGATACCACTGTTGGATCTTTTAGGGCCTCAATCAATTCCTTCAGTAGTTCAGCATGTTGCACTGGGGTCCCGTCTGCCCTTCGAAACCCTCTCCGCCCCCACCGTGCTAGACCTCCGTGTACTGTTGTCGTCATGTAGGCTGAATCTGTATATATTGTTACTGCACATCCTTTAGCTGCATGTAATGCTTCTATTAGGGCGATAAGTTCTGCTGCTTGGGCTGAGAAATGGGACGGAAGGTGATACTGTACTAGAACTTCATACTCACCTTCTTCTAGCCTCACTACTGCTAGTCCCACATGTTTCTCTCCTGTGTCCATGTCAATCGACGCTGACCCATCCACAAAGTACACCTCTCCCTCGCTCAGGGCATTTTCACACACCACCGTGCCCTCCCCCATTTCTCCTGTGCATGTTGCACAATTGTGTTCTTGCATGTCCTCTAGTGTGCATGGTTCTGTGATGAATGTTGCCAGGTTTACTATCCTGCACCTTACCACGTAAATATTGGCGCTGGACAATATTATCTCATAGCCAGTTGCTCGCTGTGTGGTCAGTGTGCTTTTTCATCTTTCAAGTATTGCAAATAATGAGTGTTCCACAAACAACGTGACAGGGCACCCCATTACTATTGTGGCACTTTTCTCAATGGCGAACGCGGCGGCGGCGAGAGACTGCTCGCATGCGAAGTGGCCTTGCATCACTGCATCTAATGTGCCACTATATTAAGCCAATGGTTTGTGTCCTAGGGAAGTATTTTGTGTCAGTACAGCTGTCATAAGAGTTCCCTTGCAATGTGAGAACAGGTAAAATTTGAGCTCATAATCAGGATTGGCGAGTACTGGAGCACTCGAGATCAGCTCTTTTAGTGACCCAAACGAGTCACTCATTTCTGTTGACCACTCTATTTTCCTGTTCTCTTGCTGGGCCTCTTTGAGTGCTTGCAGTAATGGCCTGGTGTAGGCTGCATAATCTAGTATCCATGCTCTACAATAGTTACACATTCCCAAGAATTTCTGCATCTCCTTCACTGTGGTCGGTTCTCTCACTGACCTTATTGCTTCTACTCTGTCAGGTATTATTCTTTTCCCGTCTTTTGATATCAGCTGTCCCAGGTACAGCACTTCTGACTGACTGTATTGTAGCTTCCCCTTGTCCACCTTGTACCCTTTATTCGCCAGCAGCGTCAAGAGTGTTACTGAGTCTCTTCTGCACGTCTCTTCACTCTGTGCGCAGACGAGCAAATCGTCTACGTACTGAATGATCGTGCTTTCAACTGATAAATTACCCAGGTCTTCGTGTAGTATGCGGTTGAATATGCTTGGACTTTCACAGTACCCCTGAGATAGCCTGCAATGCTCGTATCTCTTCCCCCCTAATGTGAATGCTATCAGGTATCTGCTTTCTTCTGCCAAGGGGATGGAGAAGAATGCATTTTTCAAATCAACCACTGTGAAATGTGATGCCGTTTTTGGGATGCTGCACAGTATGGATGCAGCATTCGGGACCAAAGGGAATTCTTTTTGTATGACGTCATTTAAGGGGTGTAAATCTTGGATCATCCTCCAAGCCCCTCCCTTTGCTTTTTTGATCGGGTAGATACAGGTGTTACATGGGGAGTTTGAGGGCACTATTATCCCCTGTGCTAGCAATGCCTTTATTGTCTCTTTTATCCCTTCCTCAGCTTCGCAGGACAATGGGTATTGTTTCACTCGGGGCACAATTGCCCCTTGTTTGAGTTTTATTACCACTGGTGTCACTCCATGCAACAAACCTACATCATGGGGGCCTGTTGTCCACAAATTGTTTGGCACCAGTCGCATGTCATCATCAAAAAAGGACGGTGGCGTTCCCACCACTGCCATCAATTGGACGGGTACTTGTCTTGTCTGAATCAAAATGTCACAGGGCATTGCTATTTCCATTATTATCTCGCCATCACTCTCCGCATCAGAAAAGAGATCCTCATCAGATAAGTCTCGTAGGGCAATATCAGCATTGATTCACAGTACAGTGCGCCATTCACACCCGTCTATGTCCATCCCAATTACTGCAATCCTTTTTCCTGATACCTGTACAGCATGCAGGTCTAAGGATACCACTGACCCTGGTGCTATGTCTGGGCGTACTATTGGGCGGAAGATAAATTCTGCGGGTCCACTCTAACTTTTTTAGCTCGGGAACTACTTGGGCCAATGTTTTTAAACCTTCGATGAACATTCTTTCGTCTACTGGCATGCCGCGTATTTCCGGTGCTGTTGCCCGAGCCTGCACCACTAGCATTACGTGTAATGGGCATATTCCTGGGGTTGAGCACACTATCCCTCTTTCTGTAAATTATATTGTCATGTTAAGCTTGCTAAGAACGTCCCTTTCGAGCAGGTTTATTGGCGATTGTTCATAACACAGTAAGGGTGTCTTTACCGTTTTACCCCCCACTGTCACATCCACATCTTCTGTGTAAGGAACTTCAATTACAGCCCCAGAGAACCCCTGCGTCTCTAACTTCCGGTTAGATAACGGAAACCGGCCCTCACGGATACATGATTTCTCGGCTCCCGAATACACCATGAATATGAACTGCTTGTCTCCTATCTGCGCCCCTACCAATGGTTCCTCCGCTGCATCGTAGGTGGTAGATAGAACGGGACACGCAAGTGTTCTTTGTGGGCTGTCCGATGCTGGTTGTTGCGTTGTCCCCCGCTGGCTGAAGACGCTTCCTGAAACTACTGACACACCACTATAGGGGGCTGGGGCTGGCGCTCCATTGGCATTTGTTGCGAAAGGGTTGCCTGGTGTGTAGTGCATAGTATCGTTGTTTTGTGGGTGATTCTGTGTTCTGTAATGATGCGCTTGCCTTTGCTCTAGGTACCCCTCTTCTTGTTCCCTCTGATGTTGTCCCATTGGAAGGCCATATGGGCTTCCCAGGTGAGGGTTGCCATAGTGTTCTATCTCCGGAAATCCATTGTTTGATCTATTCATGCACTCTCTGGAAAAGTGCCCCCACCTCCCGCAGTTCCAACAGCTTCCCTGCGCACCTCTGGGACCTTGCCATCCATTTCCTCTGTTTCCCCCGTACCCTTGTCCACCCCCTCTGCGACCCCTGTGCCCACCTCATCCCCCTCGAGGGGCCCAATCTTGCCACTGCGGACCTCCACTCTGCTCCTGCTCGTTCCACTGTCGTTGCCCTGCTCCTGCCCAATTCGTTGCCATCCTCCCCTGTATTACTACCAGCCCCTCCTCCTCCTCTTCTCCCTCCCTGTTGTGTGGGAGTGCGGCTACTGCTGCAGCGACCTTCACCAGTTTTGTTTGTACTAACTTTGCCTCGTCTGCCAATCTTTTTTGCGCTATCTCCTTTTCCCTCTCCTTTATTCGTTTACAGTGGTGAACTATTATGCTCTGTATTTCGGGCCACCCTTTTGCTTCAATACCTGCAATTTTGTCAAGTGCCTTTTGTACCTCTTTAGGGAGCCCTCTCTTTATTATAAAGTAAAATAACGATGTTGATTGATACCAGGGCGTGCCCGTTTCCGCTCTCCACATCTCCTGGACCCGGAAAATGTAATCCATAGCATCTTCCCCATCATTCATTGTACATTGCATGACTGACTGCAAATCTGGGGTGTCTGGGAATGTCTCTCTTAATGCATCCCACACCCTTGCACGTACTGTGTTAAAAGAGGCACCATCATGGCGATCGCAGTCTAGCGTTACTCCCGGGAAGCCAGCCTTTACCCATACTCTGTCAGCTTGATCCCCGACTGCTGATACTAGCAGACTTTTCACATCACCTATTGCTAGTGGTAGCCCGGCTGTGTGTTTCTCAAATGCATATATCCACTTGCTATCCCCTCCTGATAGCGGTGGTAATAGCTTTAACAGATTGGCCTTGTCCATCTGAGCCCAGGGTATGCAATTCGGCCTCCCTCCTCCCCTGTTTATTAGTGGGAGTTGTAACTTCCCCTTCGTTGTCTTTTCTGTACTCACCTTCATTCCGTTCTTTCCTAGTGGCGCCATTGTCCCCAACCTATTCCTTAGTCGTCCTGTCCACTCTTCTTCCACAGTTCTCCCTGAACATGCGCCATCCACCCCCTCACTTCCTCCTCCCATTGCCAGGCTTAATCTTTCACTCTCCTCTAAATCCTCTTCTATATCACACAATAGCTCCTCTCTACCTCCTGTGGTTCTTATCTCATCGTCAGTACGCTCCTCCCTCTCCTCCAGTTCAATTATTCAGGTCGGTTCTTCTTGTATCCTAAACAATATCTCCCCCTTCTTCCACCCTTCCTTAATTGTTTTATCATGACTCTGTGCTCTTGATGTGAGCTCTGACCTAGCAGCATTAGTCGCAGTCTGTTCACATATGCTTTTTATCCTCGAGAGCTCGTCTTTTGCTACAGAGAGCCTGGAATCTAGGTCTTCTGTTAGTTTCTCTATGTTCACTATTGATGTACTTACCTGGTCGCGCTCTCTATGACTCTCATACGGTGGGGGTGCTGTTGGCCCTCGAGTCGTAGTTACTGTTGTTGGGGGTACATATGTCGGGTCACTGTATCCTTCTGTGGGCACTGGCTTATTTAATATTGGGTACAACCTAGTTACTTCTACTGGTGACTCCCCTTCTGGCAACACCTTGTCGTCTTTTGGTATCAGCAAGGGATTGTCAGTGGTAGATGGCAGATCAGTACCTAACTCCCTTTTCTTGGGTGGGGGTACGTCTTCAAACAATCTCCATAGGTCTAATATTGCTCTCCTATTATGTAACTGCTTCCCCTTGCATTTTAAATAAATGCATGTAGCTACCATATCTAGGACACTCTTGTCAAACGATCCCCCTTCTGGCCATATTTGGGGTAACCCTTCCACCTTTAGCTCTGTAATCCACTGATCGTGATATTTCTTAATGCGTTCAGCATACCCAGGTAGATTCTTACAAATATGGGCTAATGGTGTTTCTGCCCCCATAGTTCGTGGTTGCTTGATACGGATGTATATCTATATATATATCTTTATATTGATGTATCACCAGATATATCTAAGTATTTGTGTATCACTGCGTGTGGGGACCTGCGTGTGTTTCCGCCACCTGAACAATATAAGAATGGCTGCGCACAGCCTTTATTCTGTATACTTTTAGGGGGCACATACAAAAGCAAACCACCCTTCGTACACCACCAATATCTTCAGCAAATTTATCCAAAAAAACCAGTCACTCTACTGCATTACGCTCTTCCTTGTAAAATTTCTTCTGGTCGCACTTACCATGAGCACACCATAATTATGCACTTATGACCACTTTTACACATTTATCATAACAAATATGTTCTGGCACATATGATGCGTACACACCCATAGGCAACACTCTATTCACAGCTCAATTTGTAATCCCTTTCCTCCCTTGCTAGCTGTCCCTTTCTTTCTTAATCTGATATGAATTTGTCTTGTGGTTTTGATATAAACTCGTCTTTTCTACTTAGATTATCCCTTTTTTTTTTGTACTAACCCTGTTTTTTCCCCATAAACCCAGAGAGAAGAATAGAAAGAATAGCAGTCATTAATGTATTCACTGTGTCTCCCTTTTACCAGATACCTTCATCTTATTTTCACTTCTTCATATATTCCCAGTACTAGTCAAGATAGCACTATGCGGCGCCGCCTTCTACCCCCTCGCGGAGCTAGGTTCCCGTCTCTTTATCTCTTTTCACCTCTTGGTCATAATGGCCATATGCAAAGAAAAAGTAAAGAAAGCCTAGAGTGGTTCTTAGTAGTCCCAAAGTGTCCCCTTTCAAACAACCTCGTTCCCTGTCCTGTTTTCCTCCCCTGCTCCCTTTATGGTCGCTCGCACTTAATACTCATGTGCCCGTCTTCAACCGAGAGTCTCCGAACTGGGTCCGTGTTGCCGTACGCTCAACGGTTAGCCCCGGCTCCGGCGAGCGGTACTCAAAGGGGATTTTTCAACCGGGATCCCGTACCCTCTCTCTGTTGAGTGCGCACTTCTGAGTGTACCTGTTGCCGTTGGTGGGCAGCCTTCCGGAGCCGGAGCACAGTGCGTATCCCTTTTCGACCAGAGATTTTCGTGCCAAAGGGGACGGTAGGGATATGTATGTTAAGGAAAAATAATTATCACGCTGTCGGGGTCACCACTGAAGGCGAGCGTCCCCAGATAGAACGATCCTCCCCACAATGAGAGACAATAATGAACTCTCCCAAGATGGGAATAAGGCTAAGACAAAGTGCGGGTGAGCTTAATGGGAGTTTATAAGTCAAAATAGGGCATGCAAAGGACTCTGCAAACTCCGAGAGCACTCTGTCTGACAATAGCAAAGACAGGCGTATATATTTACAAAATGCGTCATAAGAACCTACACACTATAGGGGGCACAAGTCCGTGGGGATTGGGTGGCGACGACTAACTATAGGTACAGCTGTGATGTGGTTTGCCGTGGTTGGTGGACGTCACTGGTTACCCATGTGGGCCGGGCCGGGCAGGTCAGCTGGGTTCATCCGGGTGGTGTTGTTGTGCCAGCCATGACCAGTGTCAGAGATGTACGTCTTTCTTCGCTTTCTGCCCTAAGGCCACACACACCGCATTCATTCAACATTGCAATATTATCCTCCCCGGTAAATCTTCTAATAGGTTATTCTACAGGTTAATGCAACACAGGAGGAATGCACCTAGAGTGTGGTCTTTTGTTGATACATCAATACATGGTTACCATCGTCCTGTTGACCAGGTATCATAGGTCGCGAGGTTGGGTCTCAGGGCAAGGGACGAGCTGTCCAAGTTATCATGTCTCGTTAGAAGTCATTATGAATGTGTTCCTACAGTGTTGCTATAATATTGGGTGTCCTAATTTTACAGGGATCATTAACCTGGGGTGAGCTGGTGGGTCGTGGAGCCTAAGAAAGGGCGCCTTCGGGCCTGCATTTATGGCCGGGGTTTACTGCTGGGTTGTAAATAATTCAGGTGGCTGGCCGCGGCCCTGGGAGCTGCGGGGGAATGTGAATGTTTGAAGCGGCTCCAGCCGAATTGGGGGAGGTGAAGCCGAGCAGCACAGGTCTCTGCTTTCCATCTGGCAGGCTCATCTTGAACCGAGAGTCTCCGAACTGGGTCCGTCCAGACAGTGTTGCCGTACGCTCAACGGTCAGCCCCGGCTCCGGCGAGCGGTACTCAAAGGGGATTTTTCAACCGGGATCCCGTACCCTCTCTCTGTTGAGTGCGCACTACTGAGCGTACCGGTTGCCGTTGGTGGGCAGCCTTCCGGAGCCGGCGCACCGTGCGTATCCCTTTTCGACCAGAGATTTTCGTGCCAAAGGGGACGGTAGGGATATGTATGTTAAGGAAAAATAATTATCACGCTGTCGGGGTCACCACTGAAGGCGAGCGTCCCCAGATAGCACGATCCTCCCCACAATGAGAGACAATAATGAACTCTCCCAAGATGGGAATAAGGCTAAGACAAAGTGCGGGTGAGCTTAATGGGAGTTTATAAGTCAAAATAGGGCATGCAAAGGACTCTGCAAACTCCGAGAGCGCTCTGTCTGACAATAGCAAAGACAGGCCTATATATTTACAAAATGCGTCATAAGAACCTACACACTATAGGGGGCACAAGTCCGTGGGGATTGGGTGGCAATGACTAACTATAGGTACAGCTGTGATGTGGTTTGCCGTGGTTGGTGGACGTCACTGGTTACCCATGTGGGCCGGGCCGGGCAGGTCAGCTGGGTTCATCCGGGTGGTGTTGTTGTGCCAGCCATGACCAGTGTCAGTGATGAACATCTTTCTTGGCTTTCTGCCCTAAGGGGGAATGGCCTTGGATATGCCCACAATGGTTTTTTCCTCGTGCATTGCAGATTAAGTGGAAGAGGCATAAACATTCATATAATATACAATATTCATTGAGTCTTTTCAAAGCTTATGTTTTCTACATTGTTAGCGCCTTTTACATGGCCATTACAAATGCGTTACCTATATGTTAAGTATTTAGCAACCACAACATTTTGTTACATTTCTATACATGCACGGTAAGCGAGGTAGTAGTAAGGTTGGTGGAGCACGCAGGAACAACTGGCCAAACAGACAGATGGCAGTGACACATGGTGAGCTTATACATACATATTGTGCCTTTTCGTGCACCATTTACATGATCTCCCCATGGGGTTGAATTTGTCTTCCTTTGCACTCTAGCAGCATTAGTTCAGTTATGGCATGGGACCTTGGGGTGCATTCTTCTCGGCGAAACATATAACATGAAAACCCTGGGACACTTTTACCCTTTGCTCATAGCTACAGGGATGTGGGTACTTCAACCAGAATGCCATATAAACACACATTCTGCCATGTTCATGGAGGTTACGTGTTTTAGTCAAAAAGGTCATGGAGAGAAGAGTTTCATCACAGGTAGTTTTCTCATTAGTATTCGGGGGCTCTGCTTTTGTCGGGGGACCATTTTACAGTTCTTTTCCACCCCGGCCCTGCTGGCCGGGTCATACTGAGAACAGTGATACACTGCGGAAGGTGAATGTTACAGTGTTTGCATCTCGCGCTAGCTCATGTCTGTCTGTTCGTGGGAACGGGCTCTCAGCGGATCTGCCAGGGAGCTGCGGCCGCAGGGACAAGTGAAACTCTCCAAGGGTGGGGGGCCGCGCTGTGGTGCACAGGGCTCAAACCATTTTGATTTCACAAAATTCTTTCCAGGGCCTAGCTTTAATACAGCATGTTTGGTCCAAGAATCTGGCCACTGTCCACAACCACCTCAATAGAATTAAACCATATAACATGTACGTACAACACATCTTCAAATAATAAGAGTCACCCATTCCCCTCCAAGTGATGACCGTCAACAGTAAAATGGACCACAGATTCAGCGGCACCTGCAAAGCACTTTATTGCCTATAAAAACAGCTCCATATCATCTTGTTCTACTCCCCTCACACTTTCCAGGCCCTCTTTTGTCCACAAAATAACCCCACATGTACATTCCAGACTTTTTTCTCACTGTGCTGTCATCGGACAAAGGGGATGGTCCGTGGATCCAATATGGTGACTGTTTAAAAAAGTATGATGCACCTCAGGTTTTTGAACATACAATCAGCGTGTGTCTTTGATGTCCACGGACGCCAAGCCATCCCCTGATTGGTCCATGGGTGTCAACTACGAATCAGGAAATGGGTCAGAGGACAGGACCCAGATATCGCTCTTTTTTTAAATCTACTTTTTGGTCATTTATTACCGGATGGATTTATATCAAATTTGCAAACGCGCACTTTTGGGACCAATACGCTGCTCCTTTTTTTCCTTTATGTCTATGAGGCTTTCAAAAGTTTTGAGACCCCCTATAACTTACCCCCCCCCTGAACAAAGCTGCTCAAAAAGTGCTCTTTCAATGAGTTATGCAACTTAACCATAGCTACATGGCTGCTACCGCAGGCCGTGTAATACAGATATAGGCAGAGATATTACAGTGCACAGGTTGTCACAATATAGTTACGGTGACAACTGAGTACCATAGGGAACCCGAAACATTATTTGATAATAACCTTTGACTCGTATGACAGATTTGGGTGGGATTCTGCAGACGAAAATGTACGCACAGACCCTCCTCCCGCACCCCACCCCAAGGCTGGACATTTTGGGAATGATCTGTTAACAAATGAAAAAGTTATTTTTTTTTTAAGAACACACTTTCATCCTAGTCCCCATTAATTTTCCCATAGTGAAAAAAGGGCATTTTTTGCCGGAGAGCACAGCGAAAACCTCTGGATGTAATTGAACCAGGTATGAAACCACTTGGGCACGAAGCATTCACTCCATTTTCAGGGGGTAAGGGGTTTATGGCGTGTATTATTTTTTACAAGATTTTACAGAGAAGGGGGTGTCCCTTCTCCCAAAAATATAGATATCTCCCATGGTGCTTTGCAGGAGAAAAAGTTTTCAGAAAATAACATTTGCAGTTTATTTTGTGTTCATTGTGAGAGAGTTCTGCGGCTGTAACAGGAAATAGCTGCAGCTACCCAAAAATGGAAAGTGTACAAAATGCCACTTGGAGGAGGGAAAAGCATGAAATAACATCAGACTAGAGGTCGGGAGGGGTAAAGAGGCAAGCATGTAAAACTGCAGAGACTTTGATGCAGGAAATTAAAAGTTTGCTATGAAGAAATGTTTCACTAACCATGACCATAGTCTCGTTTATAACTGCAGCTATATGCCCATAACGTTAAATATGCGAAACGTAAGTGTGTCACACGAAACATACAGTCGATACAGAGGGACTGTAGGGAGCATAATAATGAAGGAGGTATGGTGTTTTTGGGTGTGCAGAGGGTGAGGTGAAAATAATGTGCCTAAACATTGAAAAGGCACATTTTTAAATGTTTGTCCAATAACCGTGGTTACAAATCATATTGGTACATTTTACTACAACCACAGTTGTCACGAAAAATTACCACAAAATTGCCCTTTTTGGCATAGCTGTATAAAATGGATAATATAAGGGTTATTGATCCATTGATACAGTCTGTGTTTTTTTTCTATTTTTATAACTGGGAGGGTGGCTCTAAAAAGAACCATTTGGGGTGTAAGGAGGAGGGTGGAATTTGAATGGAGAGAACATTATGGATGGAACAGTAGCAAGAGGTTAATAAAGGGATCTTTTTTGTAGTTTGGTTATTTTTTAAATGTGTGTGTTTCTGTTTTTGTAATTTGTGTGTGTTTTTTTCTTAAATAGGGGGAAAAAATGCCACTTAAAATGAGAAATAAGCCTTCCAGCGGCAGGTGGGCTGATGTTTTGATAAAGCCACTGTACACTCATCTAAGGTGGGATCTCCCATTTCTTTCTTGTTCTGGCTAATGATGCACATGACCATGCAGTAGTTTAGATTTATTGACGGGTGAATGGCAGCAAGATGGGTCGCTGGTTTTACAGCTGTCATCGCCCTGCTGGATGAAGATACTGCAGCTTGAGTGGATGTCCATGGGGTGACATGGGGGCAGTCGATTATGTTGAGGGGGAGCAGTGGGGTGTGGCACTGGTAGTATGGTCTGCCGCTTGTGGTCCCAGTGCACAGATAGCGATGTTGGATGAGCACCGATGTGCCCAAGTTCTGGGATGGGGCATTTGACAGCCCCAGTCGTAGAACTTTATTGCAGAAGGTGCACAGGAGCTCCTCCTCCTTCAGGCATCAGTGCTTCTTCACCAGAATGTACCGCCAGCTGGTTGCTTTATTTAGCATCCCGCTGCTCTCTAGCAGGTGGGGGTGTGGCGTGGCAACCCAGGTGACGTCCTCAGCTTCTCCTGAAATGGTGATGTGCTTGATCTCAAAACTGCTTCTGTGTCCAAACATTGTTGGAAATGTCAGACGGGAGTAAACGTAAAAACGATATTTTATATACACTCTAGGTGCCAACTTGGCGGTGCACTCTGCTAATGCCACAACAGGATCATATTGGTAAGGATAGCATTGGCAATGTAGAAACCAGATCGTCAGTGTGTTTACCTGGGGCAACACTGCCAGGGTATTGTTAAGTTTTGCATCACAATTTCGTGGAAGCAATGAAAGGTTCAGCTTTAAAATGTTCATGGCTATGGCAAGGCTGTCATGACTTTGTTGAAACTGCCATTGCAATTTGCTCATGTCATTGTTTGTGTCTGCTTGAAAATGCGCTAAGCAAAATCCTCTTTTAGCATTTGGTTTTTACTATCATTCCATTTCTTTGGGTCCAATATAAATACGGGCATAGCAAAGTTCCAAGATGGGGCAAAACTATAATGGAACCATTGCAATGGGCAAGCCGTGTGTTTTTGGCAAAATGGAAATTGGCAAGGTAATGCTTACGCTGAACTCCTGCATATCTGAGAGTACAATTGTTTATTTGAGCATCCCCACAGGCGGGCTTGCACATTGAGTACCCATTATTAGCAGAAGCATTGAAGTATATGAGAAATAACCTGAAATTCATGACAGCACCATAGAATATTTCAGCAGCACTCAGACATATGTTGGAAATAACCTGGCAGGTGGTGGCAGCCCCCTTACATCAACGTCTGATTGCATTGAACTGTATGATTGGGCAATTCTAATTGTATTTAATTAAGCAGGTCAGCAACAATAATATGTATTACATGTCCAGGAATAATGGTGTTATTTCTACTGGTTTAGGATCTATGATTGCCATCTTTCACATACTGGAAGTGTCATTATGGCAGGCTATAGGGGCATAGGGCAAATATAATTGATTCTTTTCATCCTGTGGGTATCAGGTAATATTATCTCCACCAATAATATCGCCATATATATGGTCTTGGGGTAAGGCCATAGGCGATATTATTGGTGGGGATAATTTATGGGGTTAATGGGATTGGGGTGGCGGGGGTGTCTCCCGCTCCCTTCAAAAAATATGGTGTTGGGGGGGGGGGGTCCCCCACAGGTTTCATGGCTTAGTATCTCTGCAAAAATATTTTTGAATGGGGATATTTTTGCGGGGATATTAACACATGGAACCATTCTGTGCTTCTTTCAGGTTTGCGATTTTCAAGTGGGCTAATACATGAGTTTCTGGGATGAAATTTCAGGTGTGCTGTCTGTTACTGGGCATCTGAATTATTCTAGTATTTCACCTGTTTCTTATTTTAAACATTGTTTGGGAGTGAGCGCCAAGAAAGCCTAATTTAGGGCTAGGGGACGGTCTCACCATTTACGCCAACACCACATAAAATATTCTACTGCCACCAGTGGAAGAGCATATAAATACAGATACAAGTCTAATTTCAAGATTTTGACTTCCTTTGAAGTTCAAGATGATGGGAAAGCTGTACCACTCTAACCAATAGATAGAAAGGATCAGGGTCACTCCTTCAAGAAAATATTACCCACTGTGTTGACGAATAAGCTTTTGTCCGTTTCCAAGTATTCACAATATAACATGGAGCAATTGAACAAGCTATTAGTTTCCATGAGACCTCAACACACATTCTTGATGACATTGCTCCCCTCAAATCACAATCTGTTAAAAGTTAAATTTCCAATCCTCTGCACTCTGGGTTTGTAGGGGCCTGGGTCCAAACAATGAACATTAGAACAGGTGAGTGGTAATGGTCCACTGCCACGGATGGGACTATTAAAAACATTTTGAAATCCTCCAAATGATTTATAGATCTAAAATTCAGGAAGTTAAAGCTTCATGATTTCAAAATAAAATTCTATAAATAATCCCAGAGAGCTTTTCATTTTATAAGCAATGTGTACACCGAGTAGCCATCCCTCCTGTTCTAAGCCACTCAGCAATACATTGTGTGTGTCCAGTTCGCTCAAAAGAATAGTTTTTGTGTCAGAATTGTGTTGTTGCTTTATGAGGCATCGCTATTATAAATATAGCTTTATTTATCTTGGGTGGAAAAAGCTGTGTTGAAATGGTGCTGCCCTATAAGTGACAGAGCTGGCTACTGGGGGGTACTGTCTCCAATATGTGGTTGCAGTCAAAAGGCCTTTTATACACTGTTTCTGTGGTAGAAATATCGACATGCCTTTTTGTTAAGACGGATTTCTGAACTCTGTCCTGGTGGCGCAGAAGTTCAGAAGGCCAACCTAATTACTTGGAACAGGGTAACCTCTGGACGAGCCAGACCAATCAAGGTAGCGATCGCGGCGGTCAAGACTAGGTCTCAAGAGGGGTGAGGGTGACTGAAAGCCCGCAATGAGCACACAAAGCAAGAGCACTTACAAACTACTCCAAACAGTTGTTATATCAAAAATATATACACATTTATTTTAAGGCCTTTAAAATAATGACCGTAGCGAGAAAATCACAATATCACAGTATTAAGCCAACACATACCATATCAACACAATATATATACAAATACGACAGTCTCAAGCATTAGAGGCACGAAATGTATAGTCCACCTGCAAGGGAAGGAAAACAGGCAGTGCGATAATGCTTTAGACTCAGTTCGCCTTCAGAGGCACCTAACTAGATGGAAGTCCGAGCCCTGCAAAGAGTGGAGCCTTGTGCTCAAAGTACCTGCACACGCTGGTGCCAATGGGCAAAAGGAGAAGCTCTTCGGAGGAAGTCAGGCAGTTCGGGTTAGTGCACAACAGAAGAAGAACAGGTTCTGTGACTCAAGCGCAGCCTCCACAGCGAGCAGAAGCAGAGCGCGAGTACGGACACAAGGGTGCTGTTTTTACACAGCGGGGAAAAGCAATGGGCTACTGCAGGAGGGCGACCAGATCCTAGCTATTCTACTCACCGGTCCCCGATGCAAGCAGACCCAGGCTTCTCCACGTTCGTTTCAGCAGCTGGCAGGTTCAGAAGAGCCGGGAATGCCTCGTCGTCGTGTAGAGAAAAAAGACGTCCGAATCGAAGAAACCTGCACAGTTTTGTCACCACAGCAGGGCAACGGAGCGGCCATGTGTATCCGAGCCAAATGTACACTACTCACTTCAGACTTGGGAACGCCAAGTGTACGAAGCGTGTGAGAGTGACCAGGACTCGAAATACAACACAACCTGGCGGTGGTTACAGAGCAGGACTCCCTTGTAAGCTGGTCAGTCAATTGGATGGCCCAGAGACGCTTCCGAAGGCTTACTGGCAGGAGATGATGAAGTCGCCGGGAATAGCTGTTCCTGCTATTCCAAAGGTCGAAGCACCAGTACAGGCCTTCTGGTTCGATCAAAGGAGGAAAGGGTTTCAAAGGACGACAGCAGTGCAAAGGAGGATTACTTCAGCGGGTCACCAGCGATTCCTCAGTCCAGCCTCTTGGTTGCAGGATACTTGGCTCCTGTATTCCTTCGTTCGTGAGAACTCAGGAGATCGACATGGTAGCGGTGTTTCCAGCCCCCTCTTATCCACGGTTCCCTTCGCGCCAAAACGGAGGGGAGCCAATGGGAGATCCGCTCATCAACACACACACCATACGTGGACCAATCACAGACCACGGTGGTCCGAGGCATTCACGCCACCCTAGACTCTCTGGCACCCAGGATGTGTATTGGGACCAGACATCCCAGCCCACACCCTGGAGGCACACAAAAGACATGTAGAAGCCCACGAAAGCAACCACGTTTCGCGGGAAAGTACATGCCCAAATAAGGAAGGCCCCGGGTCGCTCGACCTGGGGAAGGTGAAGGGAGCAAGACGGTCAGTGGACAGGACAAAGGAGCCTCGTGGTCTGGCCATTTTGGGAGCCAGGCCACCATTTTGGGTTCAGCGCGAGAAACGCGCTTAGAACGCCAAAAGGAGCTCAAAATACACAAAAACGATCGCTGCCACCATTCCAGTCCCTGAATGACTTGTACCGATCAAATACATTCCTAAATGAGTATCTAGGGCCTGTAGAAGGCTAGAGACCCAAGAGAGCTGTAACTTAGCTTACAGTGCCCTCTTGTGTCATGTTGCACTAAAGCCGCAACATGATAGAAGAAACTACGGGAAACAGCGTTCCCCGGTACTGACTGTCTTAAGGGCATGTCAGTTTCCCCGTAAGAAGGAGCGAAAGCCCAGAGGAGTGCGGCAGAAGGCTGCACTTCTCTGGCAAAGTCAAGAACAAGGTGAAAAACAACAGCAAAAAGTTTAGGGGTTGCCACAAGGAAGGAAAATTACCTACAATTACGAAATCTTTCCTAACACTCGCCCCTCCCAGACTATGGACAGGGGGAACTAATCCACCCCTGGATGAGTCTCTTGTTCAGGTCGGTTAAACATTCTGGACAACCCATCAGCATTGCTATGTTGGACACCTGGCCTATGCTCAATAGTGAAGTCGAAGCCTTGTAGACTTATGGACCACCTAAGCAACTTTGGATTCTCCCCCTTCATGTTCATTAGCCACTTTAACGGCTTATGGTCAGTCTGCACAGTGAAGTGGGTCCCATAGAGGTAGGGCCTCAGCTTCCTTAGGGCCCACACAACAGAGAAACATTCTTTCTCTACCGTGGACCATATGAGCTCTCTGTCCTTAAGCTGGCGACTAATAAAACCGATAGGGTGTTCCTTACCCTTCTCATCTACTTGTGATAGTACAGCTCCTATCCCAGTGTCAGAGGCGTCCGTCTGCACGATAAAAGGTCTTTGATAATCAGGGGCCCTAAGGACAGGGGCCTGGCACAAGGAGTCTTTTAAGCCATTGAAGGCCTTCTCACACTCGTCGGTCCAAGTTCCCTTCATGGGTTTCTTCGGAGTTGTGAGGGCAGTCAGAGGAGCAGCTATGGTGCCATAGTCTGTCACAAAATTGCGGTAATACCCCGTGAGTCCTAAGAAGGCTCTCACTTGGGTTTGCGTAGTGGGTGTAGGCCAGTCTTGTACTGCTTGTACTTTACTGGGTAGAGGCTGTATCCTCCCTCCACCTACTTCATGTCCAAGGTAAACCACTGAGCCTTGTCCAATCTGGCATTTACTAGCCTTTATGGTCAAGTGGGCTTTCTGAAGAGCCTGGAGCACAATCCCGAGGTGTTTCACATGGTCTTCCCAGGTGGCACTGAAAACTGCTATATCGTCCAGATATGCAAGACAGAATTCATCCAACCCATTCAACACATGATTCACAAGCCTCTGGAAAGTGGCAGGTGCATTCTTCAACCCGAACGGCATTACCCGGAATTGGTAAAGGCCATCTGGAGTAGAAAATGCTGTCTTCTCCCTGGCATGTTCTGCTAAAGCTATTTGCCAATAGCCAGCATTGAGGTCAAACGTGCTGAGGTACTTGGAGGCACCCAAAGTATCCACCAGCTCATATGTTCGAGGCAAGGGGTGTGCATCTGTCTTGGTGACAGCATTCAGAGCCCTGTAATCCACGCAGAACCTCAATTCAGAAGTGCCTGCTTTTGGAACCAGCACCACTGGGCTGGACCAAGGACTACTAGAGGGTTCAATCACCCCAAGGTCTAACATCTTGTTGACCTCGGTCTTAATATAAGACCGTACTTTGTCTGACATCCTGTATCCCCTACTTTTGGTAGGTACACTGTCTCCTGTGTCAATGTTATGTTTGCACAAAGGTGTCAAACCAGGCGACTGTGAAAACAGGGGGGAAAACTGCCTAAGCAAACTTTTCACCTCAGCCTGCTGATCAGAAGTCAGGTGAGGGGCCACTCGGACACCCTCAAAGGAGCTATCTGAAGGACCGCTTTGGAACAGGTCGGGGAGAGGTTCAGACTCCTCTTCCTCAACGTCTGAAGCCAGTAGCAGTGCTGCGATTTCGACTCTTGGGACGAAAGCCTTCAGCCTATTCACGTGAAACACTTTTGGAGCCTGTCCAGGCCTTCCAAGGTCCACTAAATAGTTAACCTCACCCAGGGACTCCACCACTGTGTAAGGGCCTGACCATTTGTCCTGTAAAGCTCGAGGCCGTATGGGATTCATGATCAGGACTTGCTGACCAGGTGTAAAGTTGATGAGGGAAGCTTTCTGGTCGTACCAATGTTTCACCAGCACTTGTCCTGCCTTCAATTTATCACTAGCCAAGCCCATCAGAAGTACCATCCGTTTTCTGAGCCCTAGCACATAATCAACTACGTTGGTAGTAACAGGGGGAGTGGGCATCTCCCATCCCTCTTTGACGATGGCTAAGGGTCCCCGTACGGGATGACCGAACAGAAGTTCGAAGGGGCTGAAGCCAACACCCTCCTGTGGTACCTCTCTGTAGGCAAACAGTAAGCATGGTAACAGAAGATCATTTTCTTCTCTGAGGTTCCTCCAGAGCCCCAATCATGCTCTTTAACGTTCTGTTGAAACGTTCCACCAGACCATTGGTCTGGGGGTGGTATGCAGAAGAGAACTTGTAGGTGACCCCACATTCTTTCCACATAGCCTGCATATACTTCGACATAAAGTTGCTGCCACGATCTGACACAACTTCTTTAGGGAAGCCAACCCTAGTAAATATGCCGAGTAAAGCTTTTGCAACTGACTTGGCAGTTACAGTTTTCAATGGGATGGCCTCAGGATATCTGGTTGCATGGTCGACCAGCACCAGGATAAACCTATTGCCCGAGGATGTTTGCGGGTCAAGGGGACCAACGATGTCGATCCCTACCCTTTCAAATGGTACCCCCACAACTGGGAGCGGTACCAACGGAGCTTGGATTGTTGCGCCAACCTTACCAGACAACTGGCAGGAGGCACAACTCCTGCAGTGACTTTCTACTTGCACCCCCATCGTGGGCCAGTAGAAGTGCATGGATAACCTTTGCTTGGTCCTCTTCATACCAAGGTGACCAGCAAGGGGAACTTCATGCGCCAACTGCAGGAGGAAGGGCCTAACAGCAAGGGGAACCACCAACCTCCTATGGTCTTCTTCTGTTGACTCTGTGGGCTCACTATACAGGAGTCCACCTTCCCAATAAATCCTATGCGTCCCAGGAGGTTCACCCTCAAGCTGGGAGCAGGCCTGTCTCCTTAGGCCTTCCAGAGATGGGCACTCACGTTGGCCTTTACTGAATTCGTCCCTATCAGGACCTCCTTCAACTAACAAGTCTTTTAGTTCAGGATGATCGTTGGGGTCGAATACTTCAGGCATCGCCACCTCCTCGTCAGGCCCGGGCGATTGACCAACTTCCTCCACCGCAGTGGTAGGCGAGCTCGGGGGAATATTCACTTTCACTCGTCGTGACTTGTCGACTCCTTTCGCCTTGGGTATCCCCTTCGGCTGGGGCGGCATATTGGACTTGGCCAATGCTGCCCGTGCTTGAGACCGTGTGTAGGGTCTTTTGGCAGTGTCTCCTACGAGCCCTAAAGCTCTGAGATCATTACCTAACAAGACCTTTCCCGGGACGTTTCTCTGAATGCTCACTGGAATCCTGACTGCTGTACCATTTAAAGTAAGATAAACAGGTATTACTGGAAACATACGGAGAGGGCCGTCAGCCAACTTAGTGGGCATCAGAGTAGCTCTGGCAACTTCCTCTGAGTCTACCAAGGTAGAATCCACTACAGTGCGACTGCACCCACTATCCCTATGAGCTGGAGTATCCACTCCATTGATCAGCACACTGTCTTTAAAGTAGTGCTTGGTATTATCCGGAATCCTAGCATAAGCCTCTGCGACTTTAGGCTCCCAGGAACCCAGGGACACTAAAACTACCTCAGCCTCTATCCCGCTGGGAAATGAGTCTGAGGAGAAGGATGCTCCTGTAATCTCTTCTTCCTCGTAGGAGGAGAAGGCCAGATTAGCGGAGTGGACCCCCAAAGGTCTAACCTTACAACGGGGATCCCCCTTCACATGGTCAGTTGCTCCACAAGAAAAACAAGATCCATTGGGTCTGTTTACATAGGGAGGCTTATTGTAACCAAAGTTCTGTTTCGGAGGCGGACCTCCACTACCCTGTGAGTTCTCTTGTGTCTTACCCTTATTTTTCTTTTTGTGGCCCTTATGGGAAGAAGATTTAGCAGATTCTCCACCCTCCATATCTTTGGACTTTTTCCCTTCCTCCTGCTTACCAGGATGAGTTTTGTCCTTATGGGACACTCGATGTGACACCCATAAGTCTGCTGCAATGGCCAGCTTCTTAGGATCTATCTCCTTTGAATCGGCCAAATGCTGCTTAAGCTCTGGGGAAGAAGAAGCAAAAATGTGTTCCAGCATGACAAGATTTATCATGCCTTCGAAGGTAGAAACCTTATAACCTTCGACCCAGCCAGTTAAGTTTTTCAAGGATTCAGTGACATAAGATACCCAAGTACCACCTTCCTTTTTCTTATACTCTCTGAAACGTTTCAAATATTGGGCCGGAGTCTTCCCAAACTTTAAAATGAGAGTTTGCTTTAACATTGCGAAATCAGCTCGCTCAGCCTTCGACATTTCCATAATGGCACTACAGCCAGAATGGGGCAGTCTACTGAGTAACCATGAAATCTTATCAGCATTGTCAACTTGTTGAACTTCGCATGCATACTCAAACGCATTCAGCCAGTCCATAATGTCATTCCTTTCTTCATACACACTGAGCAGATCTTTCGGAAACTGTGGATGAGAGGAAGCCCCAGACCCATGTCCAGGACCCTTGGACCCATTTGCAACCTGAAGCTTGGCCAGTTCCAACTGGTGATCCCTGTCTTTTTGTTTTTCTGCCTGTTCGATTTTTAGTTTGGCTATGCTGAATTCAAGCTCCTGCTGCCTAAACCGCAGCTCTTGCTTCTTGAATTCAAGCACAGCCTCCCCATCAGCACTGGCAGAGGAAACATTAGACATCTCGTCCTCCCTGTCCTCGTGGTCGCGGTGGAACAGTGCGGCGGCAGAACCGGCGGTTCTACCAGTGAGAGCAGCCCCACCACCTTCCGCACTGTCCTCAGAAGTTATAGCGTCAAGCTGCGCTTCTTGCCACGCCACGATTCTTTGGATCATTTCCAATTTCGTGCCTTGAGAGGAAACACCTCTCTCCGCACACATCTTTTTTAGTGTTTCTGATTTAGAAGCATTTAAAGTTGACAAGGTACTTGTTTCCATACTGTTTGATAGGACTATGCCCTTTTTAAAGTTATACTACAACAATTCACTACGTGTACTGGTTGGAATAACCTGGAATGCCTTAGTTCGAGCGCAACACTGGATACCTTCAGTCGTATCCCACCGCTGTACACCAATTTGTTAAGACGGATTTCTGAACTCTGTCCTGGTGGCGCAGAAGTTCAGAAGGCAAACCTAATTACTTGGAACAGGGTAACCTCTGGACGAGCCATACCAATCAAGGTAGCGATCGCGGCGGTCAAGACTAGGTCTCAAGAGGGGTGAGGGTGACTGAAAGCCCGCAATGAGCACACAAAGCAAGAGCGCTTACAAACTACTCCAAACAGTTGTTATATCAAAAATATATACACATTTATTTTAAGGCCTTTAAAATAATGACCGTAGCGAGAAAATCACAATATCACAGTATTAAGCCAACACATACCATATCAACACAATATATATACAAATACGACAGTCTCAAGCATTAGAGGCACGAAATGTGTAGTCCACCTGCAAGGGAAGGAAAACAGGCAGTGCGATAATGCTTTAGACTCAGTTCGCCTTCAGAGGCACCTAACTAGATGGAAGTCCGAGCCCTGCGAAGAGTGGAGCCTTGTGCTCAAAGTACCTGCACACGCTGGTGCCAACGGGCAAAAGGAGAAGCTCTTCGGAGGAGGTCAGGCAGTTCGGGTTAGTGCACAACAGAAGAAGAACAGGTTCCGCGACTCAAGCGCAGCCTCCACAGCGAGCAGAAGCAGAGCGCGAGTACGGACACAAGGGTGCTGTTTTTACACAGCGGGGAAAAGCAATGGGCTACTGCAGGAGGGCGACCAGATCCTAGCTATTCTACTCACCGGTCCCCGATGCAAGCAGACCCAGGCTTCTCCACGTTCGTTTCAGCAGCTGGCAGGTTCAGAAGAGCCGGGAATGCCTCGTCGTCGTGTAGAGAAAAAAGACGTCCGAATCGAAGAAACCTGCACAGTTTTGTCACCACAGTAGGGCAGCGGAGCGGCCGTGTGTATCCGAGCCAAATGTACACTACTCACTTCAGACTTGGGAACGCCAAGTGTACGAAGCGTGTGAGAGTGACCAGGACTCGAAATACAACACAACCTGGCGGCGGTTACAGAGCAGGACTCCCTTGTAAGCTGGTCAGTCAACTGGATGGCCCAGAGACTCTTCCGAAGGCTTACTGGCAGGAGATGATGAAGTCGCTGGGAATAGCTGTTCCTGCTATTCCAAAGGTCGAAGCACCAGTACAGGCCTTCTGGTTCGATCAAAGGAGGAAAGGGTTTCAAAGGACGACAGCAGTGCAAAGGAGGAGTCCTTCAGCGGGTCACCAGCGATTCCTCGGTCCAGCCTCTTGGTTGCAGGATACTTGGCTCCTGTATTCCTTCGTTCGTGAGAACTCAGGAGATCGACATGGTAGTGGTGTTTCCAGCCCCCTCTTATCCACGGTTCCCTTCGCGCCAAAACGGAGGGGAGCCAATGGGAGATCCGCTCATCAACACACACACCATACGTGGACCAATCATGGACCACGGTGGTCCCAGGCATTCACACCACCCTAGACTCTCTGGCACCCAGGATGTGTATTGGGACCAGACATCCCAGCCCACACCCTGGAGGCACACAAAAGACATGTAGAAGCCCGCGAAAGCAACCACGTTTCGCGGGAAAGTACATGCCCAAATAAGGAAGGCCCCGGGTCGCTCGACCTGGGGAAGGTGAAGGGAGCAAGACGGTCAGTGGACAGGACAAAGGAGCCTCGTGGTCTGGCCATTTTGGGAGCCAGGCCACCCTTTTGGGTTCAGCGCGAGAAACGCGCTTAGAACGCCAAAAGGAGCTCAAAATACACAAAAACGATCGCTGCCACCATTCCAGTCCCTGAATGACTTGCACCGATCAAATACATTCCTAAACGAGTATCTAGGGCCTGTAGAAGGCTAGAGACCCAAGAGAGCTGTAACTTCGCTTACAGTGCCCTCTTGGGTCATGTTGCACTAAAGCCGCAACATGATAGAAGAAACTACGGGAAACAGCGTTCCCCGGTACTGACTGTCTTAAGGGCATGTCAGTTTCCCCGTAAGAAGGAGCGAAAGCCCAGAGGAGTGCGGCAGAAGGCTGCACTTCTCTGGCAAAGTCAAGAACAAGGTGAAAAACAACAGCAAAAAGTTTAGGGGTTGCCACATGGAAGGAAAATTACCTACAATTACGAAATCTTTCCTAACACTTTTTTTGCATTGAAAATAGATAATAAAAATTTTGCAGTTGATGGCAGACTCAAGAATTCACCTCTGTCGGTCATGCCATCTGGGCATTGGGTCCCGCTATGGGAAGAATGCTTTCCTTTTTCACACCAAAATTGCCTTCTTCTAAGAAACTCACTTTCTATTATGTTGACATAATGACGCTAATTCTGATTATTTGACCAAATCATCAGCCAAGCTTTTATGGCATACAAAATGTCCAGCCAATGTTGCTCCTTTGATGCCTATCAAGGTATCCTTCCTGGCAAGTGCATTTACCAATGATTTACAGAGACCATGCCAACCAAGGCCCAATCATGGCCTTGCCTTTATCTGGGGAGTGACATGAGGAACATGTTGTCTGGCATTTGAAAAATGTCATTTCAACACACACTTTAATTAAGATCTATCAAACTTATGTCCGGCCCAGATATGGCCTCAAATATAACTAAATGTGGGTGTTAGATGACATGTTGCAGTGTTGTCTAGATGTGCTGCATGTTTCTTATTTCTTCTCAATCTCTTAGCTGCATTTGAGGCTGTCGACCATGGGGTTCGAGTTGAAATTCCATCCTTCCCCAGAGGGAATGTTGGTCAGATCTTGAAATGGTTTATATGATTTTTGGAGGGTTCCTCACAACTTGTAAAGGTAGGACCTTCAGGATCTTGCTCAATACCTATGCTGTTTGCTGTTACCCCGGCATACATTTTCTCACCCATGTCAGTTACCGTCTACATTGAAACATTAGGAGATCTTGTTCAATGACCGGCATCTCCACCCCCTAGTGCACAGATGCCAACAAATCTTATCTGAAAGTGTTGTCCACAGAGGAGATTCCCTGTCTGGATGTTTCCCTCCAGGCAATAGAAGACTGGATGTTTGCTCATTATCTTCATAATATCCTTCTTCGCCAGCATTTCTATTTATTCACACAACTTCTTTTTCAGTGTCAAATGTTTGACATTGGATCTCTTCACTCTGTCAGCGAGAACTATATCCTGCTCCTTTTTCCTCAGTTTGTTCACTGCATTTTATTTTCGACTCATCTCTCATTTTCCATCCCACATCTAAAATCAGGTTATGTCTGTTATTCCAGATAATTTTCCTGAAATGAATACAGAAATATATACTGTGACCAGGTTCCATGGAGGGGTTCAGACATTGACTATTTTGAAATTGGACTGTGGTGATGGTAACCTTTGTGGTCTTCCTGCTTCTTATTTGCTCTTCTTAAATCTGGATGTTGTTGGGTGTTTTGTACATTTGGCAATATTACTCCTGATATATTTAAACCTCTCTGGTTACCTTTGGATTTCCATATTAAGTACACATTAGGATGAATGACCTTCAAGGAACTTGAGTTGGCTATGAAAGTATACCTTGTGGAGAAATTGATATTCTCTGTAGAGCAGTGGCCTTCAAACTGGGGGGGTGGCCTCCCTAAAGGGCCCCAAATGATGGCCAGGGTGGCATATTCTTTTCAGAAAGAGAATAAGAGGACTGTTCCTAATATAAAAAATGCACAGATTTTCCACTGCTAATATTTTCTATTAAAAGTAGTCACCTTCATCCTCTTTTTTAAGACCCTGCCCCCCAACGACCTTCCGGGACATGTTTTGGGCCAACCACTAAGTGGGGCAGAAATCATATTTTTAATCAAGCGGAGGCTCGGTATGAAAAGGTTTGAATGCCACTGCTGTGGTCCATCTTGTGGCAACATGAGGAAACAATATCAGAAGATTGGTCATTAAGAAGATCAAGCAGTCTCTGCCACAGCACTGTGACTGTGACATGGCTTCCTTGTTGCTCTACATCTGTGCTCTTCATTGGTGGAGATTTGGACATTTAAAAATATATAGATATTTAGACCTGCTTTTCACATTTGATCATGTCATGAGTGAATATACTTGTTATTGCATCATGTTTCCATTTTAGTTCAGGATTTTATTTGTATTCATTTGTACTGTATTCCTTATTCTTGAACTCGCATCATTGTTTACTTCATTAATTTGTGTACAACACTCTGCTGCCTTCGAGTAAGGGATTGCTTTTAATAATTCCCAAATAAAATAAAAACAAGCATATACATTGGGAATAACCTGAACAAAATTCTGCATGAAGAAAAGCACTGACAACTATGAACCTTAGACGTTGTGCACGAACAACTTTCAAAGCATTGTTTGAGATCAAGTGTACTCCATTGGCAAAGGGTAGACGAACAAAGAGGCATATCAAAATGTAATTGCAGTACTTCAACTTTTCTCCAGTGGATATGATATTGAATTCCACAAACATGAGGTATTTGTTACGGTCCAACACCGCTACAGGGACCGCGTCCCCTTTAAGAGGTCAAGCCCGTACCACGTGGGAACACGTCACGGGAGCAGGGACGTTATAAAGGGGGAAGGGACAGAAGCAAGTCAGTCCATGTATGTATTTGAATAAAGAAAGAGTTACCTTCCACTCGGTGTGTCTGTCCTCCTTTCACGGGCTCAGTCCAGGCCCAACATCTGGCGACGAGGCGACTTACCAGACCACCGACTCCTCCTCCTTGGCTCATCGTTCCTGCTCTAATCCAGCGCCGCAGGCACCTTCCGGCCCAGCGCACGTGCCTGATCCCAGGCCCGACTCCTCCTGTACACATCGATCGCACGTCCGCGACTTGATTTTCAGCGGGCCATCCGGCCACGCTGTCCAGCAAGCGCCTGATCCCAGGCCCGACTCCTCCTCTACACATCGACCGGCTCGATTTTCCAGCGAGCTACCAGGCCTACGCCTCCCAGCACATTCCACACCGCGAGCAGCCACGAGACGGCGCCGAACATCATCCAGAGCCCGCCCTCCGCCCTCTCCGAGCAGGAGTGCTGTACGAGGCCCGCGAGACTTTAAAGGTGGGTTTGCCCAATACGCACCCGCGCCGCGCAGACCGCGCCCTACAACCACGAAATGAGCTCGCCGCAAGCCCAGCGGCCTCAGGCCCAACAGCCGCCGAACGCCCCTACAAGCGGCACAGCAACGACGGCTTGGCGCATGCCGCCCCCATTTTCGATGATGCCACAGGCTGACAAAGGCCCACGGTGGGTTGAGTGGCTAGAGGACTTTAACACGTTCATTGATGCAGCGGGGGAAGACAAGTCCCCTCGGCTGCGGAGTATGTTCCTAAATCTGGCGGGCAACGACATAAAAGTCCTCACCAAGACCATTCCTCCCGCAGAGCAAGCTGACTTTCCGGCACTGATTGCGGCCATAAACAAGAGGTTGGTCATTGAACCGAACAGGGACTATGAACGTTACATATTCAACCTGTGCACACAGCGAGTTGATGAAACCGTCGACGAATTCATTACCCGACTACGCATAAAAGGGGCCTATTGTCAATTCGAAACCTTCTCCCTTGACGAAGCCATCCGGCTGAGGGTCATCGAAGGATGTCTGTCTCAAACCCTAAAAAAGCAACTTCTGAAAAAGCCTATCTCCATAGAAGAGGTGAGCCAGATGGCCAGAATTCTAGAGAGAGTGGAGAAGCAGGCAACCCAAATCTCGAACACAGCGTCGACGAGACAGGAGAGAGCAGAAATTGTTGCAGCGATACACACCAGACAAGGGGACAAAGGCGCCAATCCCAACTACGCCATGACGCCGAGGACACAACGCCAATGTTACCGCTGCGGCATGGCCTTCCCACATGCAGGAGCCTGCCCCGCCATATCACAGAGATGTGGCAACTGTGGCAGGGAAGGACACTTCCAGTCGGTCTGTAGAGAAGGCAGACCGTTTCCGACGCAAAAGTTCCCCATCGCCGCACAATTCAAAGCGCCCGTCAGGAACCCCCCATTCCAGACGTACCAACCACGCACATACGCCCAAAACCCACGGAGATACGTTAGAGTAGTCGAAGAAGCATATCCCGTGGACGACGGGCAAGAGCATGAAGGCGAAGAGCAAGTATCCCACATCAGAGATGAGTACGACGGACCTCCGGATCATCTCTCACAGTATGAAGGGGACTCACAAGGGTATCCACAGGAACTGGATCAATTTCACCTGAATGCACACGACGAATACGTGAATCTCATCATGGACGAAAGCGAGGCACGTGAAGCTCCCAAAATACCCGTCGACATAGCAGGCCAGCAGTTCTGTTTCCTTGTAGACTCGGGAGCCACCGTCAACATAATGGGCGAAAAAGAGTTCAACCAGATCACCAATAGACCACCCCTGACACCTTCGGCCTCCAAGATCTACCAATGGGGCGCTGCAAACCCCCTGCAGTCGATTGGATTTTTCAGCCGCCGGCTCATACGTGACAACCAGTCCACGACGACAGACATACATGTCATTCGCAGCCCCACCAAAGGCAGATGCCTACTTAGCTACAGGACGGCGTCATGCCTAGGACTCATTGACATACATGTCGGCGAAAGGGACAGAATACGCTCGACCGACCCGGCATCAGAAACGAGGGACTCAATACTGTTTCTCTCCTCGGCACTCACCAAACCTGAAATGATGTCGAGTGCTGCCATCCAAAAAGAATTTCCTCTCATCTGCAAGGGTCTGGGCCAACTGAAAGGTCCGCCGGTGAAACTCCACATTGATCCCACGATTCGACCGGTCCCTCAACACCCGAGAAGGGTCGGCTTCCATCTGCAGGAGGCAGTGTCAGCAGAACTCAACCAACTCCTGACCGATGGCATAATTGAACCAGCCACGGGCCCGACCCCGTGGGTATCCCCACTGGTCATAGTACCTAAAGAAGGCGGGCGCCTGAGACTCTGCGTTGACATGCGCGTGGCCAATACAGCAATTCAGCGCGAAAGACACCCAGGGCCACGCATCGAAGATATGATAGTGCAACTGAATAAGTCCACCCTCTTCTCGAAATTGGATTTGAACCAAGGCTACCACCAAATGGTACTTCACCCAGAATCCAGAGGAATCACCACGTTTGCCACCCATGATGGCCTATTCAGATACAGACGCCTAAACTTCGGCATTTCATCGGCGGCGGAAATTTTTCACGAAACAATCAGACAGATCATACGCCCAATCAAGGGCACGTTGAACTACAGCGATGACATTCTAGTGTTTGGCCGCACCCGAGAAGAGCACGACACCGCCCTTCGAGCCACGTGCAAAGCCATTCAGGATGCAGGCCTCACGTTGAATGTGGAGAAATGCAGATTCAGCAAAAGCAAGTTAAAGTTCTTCGGTCACATCTTCTCGGCTGACGGGATGACGCCGGACCCCGACAAAGTGGCCACCATCTTTGATCTGCAAGCTCCAAAACAGATTGCCGACGTCCGCTCGTTCCTGGGCATGGCCGGATACTGCGCCCGCTATATCCCCCACTACGCCACCATCACGGAACCCCTCCGGAAGTTGCTCCAAAAGGACATGATCTTCGCCTGGACCGCCGAGTGCCAGGAAGCATTTGATTCCATAAAATTGTCCTTGGCCGAGGCACGGAAACTGGCCTATTTCGACCCAGAATGGCACACAGAAATCGTGGTCGACGCGAGCCCGGTAGGTCTCGGGGCCATTCTTGCCCAGACCAATGGCAAGGACGCTCACCCGCGCCACATCGTGGCGTATGCCAGCAGAGCACTCGCGCCCCCTGAGGCAGCATATTCCCAGGCGGAAAAAGAAAGTCTGGCCGCAGTATGGGCATGTGAACACTTTCATAACTTCGTCATCGGGAAACGGTTCACCCTCATCACAGATCACCAGGCCCTCCTGTCGCTGTTCGGAAACCCAAGGACAAAAATGCCCCCCAGGATAGAACGGTGGGGCATCCGGCTACAAGAGTATGATTATCACATCATTCACCGACCGGGGGGTGAGCATAATCCAGCTGACTATCTGTCGAGACACCCCTCTGGGACGTCAACGCCAAGACAAGGTGATATAGAATATATAAACTACGTCACTAACAACGCACTACCTCCGGCGATGTCACTCGAGACGGTAGCGCTCGCAACAGCAGCAGACCCATCCATGGCACTGGCGATTGAACTCACTGAACACAACAAATGGAAAGACTACAAGAGAGCACTATCGTCACACCCAGGAGCAAATCAAGACGAAGTAGAAAGGATTGCAAGGATCCACTCAGAGCTAGCAGTACACGACGGCGCCATACTTCTCAGAGGGTGCAGAATAATAGTCCCATCGGCCCTGAGATCTGAAATCATCAGGACGGCACATGAAGGCCACAGGGGCGCAGACAACACCAAGCGCCAACTGCGACGACACGTATGGTTTCCCTATCTCGACGCCTTAGTCGACCGGTGGGTGAGAAATTGCATGGCCTGCCAATGCACAGCCAGAGAAGAGGCACCTGCACCCCTACAAATAACACATATCCCAGAGCGCCCATGGGAAAAGCTCGCAGTAGATTTCTACGGGCCCCTCGAAACAGGAGAATATTTACTTCTATTCATCGATGAACACTCACGATTCCCCATCGTCAAAAGATCACCATCCACAGCATTTGCACACGTAGCGGCAATCTTCGATGAAGTAGTGAGCGAGTGGGGTATACCGGACATGATCAAATCTGATAATGGACCCCCCTTCTGTAGTCATGACTTCTCGAAGTTGGCGAAACATTTGGGGTTTAAGCACCAGAAAATAACGCCCCTCTGGCCTCAAGCAAATGGAATGGCAGAGCGGTTCATGTCATCGATTAAAAAGACAGTACAAAGAGCAAAGCTGGAAAACGTGGATCTCCACCAAGCTCTGTGCAGAATGCTCCGAGACTACAGGAACACGCCGCATGAAGCGACAAACAAGACGCCAGCGGAACTGATGGTAAAATACCAAGTTCGCACGAGGATCATTCAGCACCCGATGAACAGACCGGACCCCGACATGCAACTCATAGAGAGAGACACACAGAGAAAAGAACGAGCTTGCACCCAAACCAATGAAAGGCGGAGAGCTCAACAGAAGGACTTCCAAGTAGGAGATGAAGTCTTAGTCCAACAGCCAATGGCGAGAAAGAGTGACTCCCGATTCTCTCCTCAAACGCTCCAAGTCACTGCTGTGAAAGGAACAATGGTGACCGCTGGAAACGAAGAAAGAGAGACGACAAGGAACTGCTCAAAGTTCAAGCTGGCACCAACGACCAGCCTTGAAGAACCTCAACCCACAGATCCTGAGATGTCGTCGGTGGATGCGCGAGACACGTTGTGGACGCCTCCTCAGTTCTTCCCCCGGCCACGGACCAAGAGAACGGAGAGACCAGAAGAAGATCCTCATGAAGGTACCAGCGCTCGACCACAGCGGGCCATAAAGAAGCCCGCGCGATTAGTCGAGGAATGTTGAGCCGGACGCAAAGACATTTTGTCCGGGGGTGATGTTACGGTCCAACACCGCTACAGGGACCGCGTCCCCTTTAAGAGGTCAAGCCCGTACCACGTGGGAACACGTCACGGGAGCAGGGACGTTATAAAGGGGGAAGGGACAGAAGCAAGTCAGTCCATGTATGTATTTGAATAAAGAAAGAGTTACCTTCCACTCGGTGTGTCTGTCCTCCTTTCACGGGCTCAGTCCAGGCCCAACAGTATTAAACATTCAGACAATCAAAGAATGAATCAGCAGACTGTTGTGGCGTCACTACTAATGGTAATTTTAGGACATTGCCCGGGCCTTTTAGGTACTAGGAGTGGGAGGAAGGATACGCTGGACATGGGAGTGGGCGGCAGAGCACATCACGTGGCAGGCGTAAGAGACGTGTGTACTGCGTGAATACAAAAGAAGCTTCATTTTAATAACGGTGTCTTACTTGGCTAAGCTTGACACTGGTGATGACTGGATGGGACTTCCGGTTGCTGCTCACTAAAGATTGGCAAGAGAAATAACAATGATCCAAGGGCACAGAGCTCATTGATAATTAGCATCAAAGAGTGCCTCCACAACACCAGTGTGAAACACACATAAAACGCATACAATCCGGGGCTCACATGAAGCCTGCAAAATAAATACACTGGGGCTCTGCATAACGTGAAACAGACCGTTTCTTACAAAGCACCCTGCAGGCACGACCCAGCTGGTCTGTCACAATCACCGGGCGTCTCATGTACACTACAGAACATGTCATGTGTGGCACCTCCTGTTGACAAGGCGACTGAGGGCCACTCATGCTCACGGCTCTCTCCTTTCAATTACCATTGCATCTTGACATCAGTGAAACCAGCAAACTAGGACACGCGGGCCACGCTGGATGAGAGACATTGACATTCTTATAATATCCTTGGGGCTCAGAGATGAAGATTGAAAATAAGGCCTCCTGCCACACTCCATTGCCCTTGACGTCTACAACATTGCATCTGAATTTGATGACTATGAAACTAACGCTCAGGGCACATTAAAATGGAGCCTGTCAGCATATTTTACTTCAAGAAAAAGAGAGATGATGAAAGATGCCTATTGCACTGCACAACTCAGAAGAAAGGAGAAACAGTGGACGGTGTTGCCATTAGGCTAAAAACACACATTAAACACTGTGATTTCCACCAATGCTCATACAATGGTGAAATCAAGTGACAAGTGATAGTGAGGTGAGCATCACCAGCGTTCACAAGGAAACTACTCTGAAATCGATGTTCAAAAGTTGAGATACTGGCTATGGTGAGATTATCATCAGGGCCAACTTCAAGCAGAACTCACGGAACGGACGAACATCAAACATGAACACCATGATATGCTGGGCAAAACAGGCTCAGAACGTCACTGAAACAAACCAAGAGAAAGAAACTGCTTGCATTGCAGTGCTCACCCACATCTCAAGGACTGTCCAGCACTGGCTCACGGATGGTGTGGGTGTAGAACAGTTGAACATTTGCAGTCTGTGTGCAGGTCCACCAACCTAGATCACCAGACATCAGGCTATGACAACCGGCAAGGCAGTATCGTAGCAGCCAAACTGAGTACCCCAAAATACATAGACGCCAGACCACACCAAATGTGTACATGCATGACTCACAGATGGAAACTTTGAATTCCTCAAAAGAGCAATCATCCAGTGGCTACGTTTCTGTGCTGGATAAAGCCATGCCGATGATTACAAACTGGTGTCACAACGCAAGTCAACAGGATATGGATTTCCTCATTGAGGCAAGTCCCACCAAGAATGTCAAAGGAGAAGCCACCTACTTCAAACTACTTCAAAGACCTTCATTAAAGCCAGTCCTAACTGACATATACCCAGATGGGGTATCCAGGCTTCTGACGTGAAAAGGAAGACAAAGCAAACATTCAAAACAATGACCACAAATTAAGATTATATACGTATATTCAAATAAAAACTTTGTTAAAGGGACGTTATGGTTACAAGTAAAACCGAAACCCCACAGAAATTCACCAGTTATTGTAAGCTAAGCAAAGATAACTCACACCACCACCGTGCACTGCTAAGACTAACAACCAGGACATAAAAGATGACTTTGCAAATGTCACTGATGACATTGTTAAGGGACTTCAATTCAGCACTCCAACTAAGTCAATGCCGAGTCTGGGATGCCCAAGGGAAGCCCTTATTTATATATTTTTATGACAAGTTATAATCTGGATGATAAACCCTTATATAACGCCCCTCTCTTTGAATCCCCCTGACCTCACTGAGCCAAGAAGTAGGTTTGTTTTGCAAATTAGTTTGCAAAGGTAGCGGGCGCCCCTCTCTCGACAGAACAAGGCCTGATAACCTGTTCAGTGGTTATTAACCACTTGAGAGTTCGCAGCCACTGCTTTTACTCACTGTGCCTTTCACAGATGGGAAATATCCATTTGCATATCAGTCTTTGTCCTGCCCAGGGGCAGTCCAGCACCGACATGCAATGGCAATTCCAACCTGAACGAGAGTACCACCAGCAACCCCATACACGTGTTTCACCCTTGTTGGGGATCATCAGTGAGGTGAAGCTGATGCCTCTCTAAGCACAGTGAGAGGGAGACCACGTCTGGTTGCCCCCAGGAGACCCAGGGTTACCAATCCCAGGTTCCTTGAAATTTAGTTTGCAAAGGTAGCGGGCGCCCCTCTCTCGACAGAACAAGGCCTGATAACCTGTTCAGTGGTTATTAACCACTTGAGAGTTCGCAGCCACTGCTTTTACTCACTGTGCCTTTCACAGATGGGAAATATCCATTTGCATATCAGTCTTTGTCCTGCCCAGGGGCAGTCCAGCACCGAAATGCAATGGCAATTCCAACCTGAACGAGAGTACCACCAGCAACCCCATACACGTGTTTCACCCTTGTTGGGGATCATCAGTGAGGTGAAGCTGATGCCTCTCTAAGCACAGTGAGAGGGAGACCACGTCTGGTTGCCCCCAGGAGACCCAGGGTTACCAATCCCAGGTTCCTTGAAATTTAGTTTGCAAAGGTAGCGGGCGCCCCTCTCTCGACAGAACAAGGCCTGATAACCTGTTCAGTGGTTATTAACCACTTGAGAGTTCGCAGCCACTGCTTTTACTCACTGTGCCTTTCACAGATGGGAAATATCCATTTGCATATCAGTCTTTGTCCTGCCCAGGGGCAGTCCAGCACCGAAATGCAATGGCAATTCCAACCTGAACGAGAGTACCACCAGCAACCCCATACACGTGTTTCACCCTTGTTGGGTATCATCAGTGAGGTGAAGCTGATGCCTCTCTAAGCACAGTGAGAGGGAGACCACGTCTGGTTGCCCCCAGGAGACCCAGGGTTACCAATCCCAGGTTCCTTGAAATTTAGTTTGCAAAGGTAGCGGGCGCCCCTCTCTCGACAGAACAAGGCCTGATAACCTGTTCAGTGGTTATTAACCACTTGAGAGTTCGCAGCCACTGCTTTTACTCACTGTGCCTTTCACAGATGGGAAATATCCATTTGCATATCAGTCTTTGTCCTGCCCAGGGGCAGTCCAGCACCGAAATGCAATGGCAATTCCAACCTGAACGAGAGTACCACCAGCAACCCCATACACGTGTTTCACCCTTGTTGGGGATCATCAGTGAGGTGAAGCTGATGCCTCTCTAAGCACAGTGAGAGGGAGACCACGTCTGGTTGCCCCCACTGATGATCCCCAACAAGGGTGAAACACGTTTATGGGGTTGCTGGTGGTACTCTCGTTCAGATTGGACTGCCCCTGGGCAGGACAAAGACTGATATGCAAATGGATATTTCCCATCTGTGAAAGGCACAGTGAGTAAAAGCAGTGGCTGCGAACTCTCAAGTGGTTAATAACCACTGAACAGGTTATCATGTCTGTTCTTGCGAGAGAGGGGCGCCCGCTACCTTTGTAAAACTATTTGTTAAGGAACCTGGGATTGGTAACCCTAGGTCTCCTGGGGGCAACCAGACGTGGTCTCCCTCTCACTGTGCTTAGAGAGGCATCAGCTTCACCTCACTGATGATCCCCAACAAGGGTGAAACACGTGTATGGGGTTGCTGGTGGTACTCTCGTTCAGATTGGAGTTGCCATTGTATTTCGGTGCTGGACTGCCCCTGGGCAGGACAAAGACTGATATGCAAATGGATATTTCCCATCTGTGAAAGGCACAGTGAGTAAAAGCAGTGGCTGCAAACTCTCAAGTGGTTAATAACCACTGAACAGGTTATCATGTCTGTTCCTGCGAGAGAGGGGCGCCCGCTACCTTTGTAAAACTATTTGTTAAGGAACCTGGGATTGGTAACCCTAGGTCTCCTGGGGGCAACCAGACGTGGTCTCCCTCTCACTGTGCTTAGAGAGGCATCAGCTTCACCTCACTGATGATCCCCTACAAGGGTGAAACACGTGTATGGGGTTGCTGGTGGTACTCTCGTTCAGATTGGAGTTGCCATTGTATTTCGGTGCTGGACTGCCCCTGGGCAGGACAAAGACTGATATGCAAATGGATATTTCCCATCTGTGAAAGGCACAGTGAGTAAAAGCAGTGGCTGCGAACTCTCAAGTGGTTAATAACCACTGAACAGGTTATCATGTCCGTTCTTGCGAGAGAGGGGCGCCCGCTACCTTTGTAAAACTATTTGTTTTGCAAATTAACAGATTTATTTGAAAATTGAACAATATATATATATATATATATATATATATATATATATATATATATATATATATCACTTTTATAACAATTTAATATTTGATCGCACACTTATGAATATGACAGTGATCAACAATGGATAATATTACACTAGCACACTTTTGTAATCACTTAGGAGTTGGGATAGAAAGGGTAAGGTAGCTGAGAATGCTTTTATGCTTTCAAGGAAAAACAATGATGGAAAGAATGCAGCACAGAAATAAACGGATATGGTTTCAACAAGAGAGAATATAATCAATTTTTCTTTTGTGGCAATTTACTCCCCCCCTATGTAATATAAAAAGATGCAAGGAGAGCACACAATTTTCAGGAATACAATCAATGCAATATAATTCAGTTCCCCCCTGGCAAGCTTAGAACATAGGGATGATTTTAAAACACAGGCAAAATACTTAAATGTGATTTGCAAAGAAGTGAAAATATGCTAAAAATGATTTTAATTCCCTATAGGCGATTCAGGGTAGGTGGCAGCTACTTTGAATTAGTTCAGGTCAACACTATCGGTGAATCATGAGGGATTATTAGGTTGAAAACGGATTTCAGCAATGCAAAGCAAAACACAGCGATTTTTGACAGGTGGTGAAATGAGCTAGTTGCAAATCGCTGCACTTTTTCCGAGTGCGTCAAGCGCGATTACGGAAGAACTATAAGGAGTAGAGCTTGATTTTCAGAAATAAAGTAGTGATTCAGAATGGCAAATGACACTTTCACAGGTTTAAAGTCAGAGAATGGACACGATTTCTATGATGCAGTTCTGGACAGGTTAAAATGTTTTGAATCAGATTATTTTAGACTAAGAGATTGGTTCTGGAACAGTTTTCGGGATACTCACTCCTAGTCTTCGAAGGAATGGGCCTCCATCACGGTTCTGGTCAACAGTTTTAGCTGTGGTTCTCTCGCCACGGATGGTCTCTGGTACCGGTTCTGCTCACAGCAATCTGGGTCAGCTCTGCTCTGCTGGTCTGGATCTCTGGTTCTGGCAATAGTTCTTGGCACTGCACAGCGGTCTGGTCTGGATACAGCACTGCTTTCTGGGTTCTGGCATAGGGTTCTAGCCAGAATCAAACAGCACAGCCCGGCTGTTGAAGAGCCAGGTTCCAAAAGATTTTGAGGCCTGCTGAAAAGGATTCAGCTTGTAGTTCAGGCCCCTCTGCTTAAAGTTCTGGAGTCTGGAGTCTAAGTTCTGGATCTGAAGTCTTCTGGATATTGTCTGGTCCGGCAAAATGCTTTGCAAGAAATCAGTTTGAAATGGAAAAGTGAATGTCCCTTCCTGGGTCTTAGTGGCTCTTTTTATGTCTTTTGAAAGTGGGTGGGAAGGCTGACTTTCTATGCCCAACACTCTGAGGATCCTGATAGGTGAGAGAATCTGCGTCCTCTGATTGGGGAAGAAAATGAAGTGCCATCGTGATGAGGTAGGTTTATGGGTCAGAGGATCCTCCCCTTGTCAATTTGCACACAAATCTATTTTTGATCCAAATACATATTTATCTATGTACAATTTTTCTAATATTATATGTCCAGTTACCATATTTTCTGTAGCACCAAATCATCCCATCCCTGTCTTTGTAAGATGTCGTGTCCACTTCTGACAGAATTCTGCCCTTTTCATCCAGAACACAACCTCTAAACCTTTCCAGAATTTACACACATGTGCACAAGGAATATGGGCATCAGATGATAAAGTGTCAGATTTTTAACATACAGACATTTGGAGTAATACCTTATTTTCCGCTACTACCCCCAGAGCATACCACAGAGTCCTAACACCTCTTAAAATGTGAACAGAAAAATCACAAGAATAAATGATATTATTATATAATTTTGACAATTTCGTACTATGAATTATCCATCTTTTTAAAATTATGTTCTGGCCCAGATGGGTGTGGTCTAGGTTCCAAAGCACATGGGGGATTTCTGTCCGTCCCTGCATCCAGCTCAGGTGGCTTCCAGAAGCATTGCTCCTCCCAGTTTCTTCCAAGAGGAAGCCATTTACGACCACCCTAATTTAAAATTTGCCTGAGCCAAGGAAAGCTCATTATTCTGATTCCTGCAGCCCCAGGTACCCCACCCCTAATTCAATCGGAGAGGTGTAATCTCCTTTTGGTGGGAACAGCAGAAGGCAGCCAGGCCTGTGAATGCAGTTGCTGGGCACGTTTCAACTCCTGTCGGGGGTAGTTGCCGGGCAGAATTCAATCTCTACAAGCCAGGCTTCAGCCCAATGTCACTTTTGTTCCAGTTTTTTTTCATGCAAATCAAACTTACAATTTTCACACATGCAGCTATAATGCTGATTCTAAGTTCAAAACGATGACATTTAAACAGTTGCAACCTATGTGACACTCCAAAGTAAATCACTCATTTATTTTAAACATTTCGATTTTAGTGGCTTTAAGTCCAATTTCACTTAAGCTGCTGACATCCACCGCTCAGCCAGTTGTGTTATGAACATTATTTTAGGCTCTTCATCTTTCCAGATTGTGTATGCACACAAGACTACATTCTGCCAAATGTCTGCTGGTGTTCAGTGAGATTTTTCAATATCTTGCAATGTTGGGAATAGGCATCTTGAGCTTGCATTCAGAGAAACAAAAGTGATTTCAAGGCGCTTTTTGAGCAAACAGGCACTGCTGTTTTTTTTTTGACACCACGTTTCACTCATGGCGCTTCTGGCCCATCACGCTCGCACTGGTGGGTGGCAGGTCAGGCGACCATTTTGGTGTGCGCAAAACTGCGCGGTTTTCCTGGATTTTGGTGCAAATGTGGGCTTTTCAGCCATCTTGGATTTTCTGAGCCCACAGCACCAAATGTTGTAGCATAATGATTCAAACGTGGGTCAAGACACCTGACAACATCAGTGATGACATCACATATCTGGGCTACTTGTTTTTGATAGGTGGTTTTGTTCACTGATAGTCCAAATATGAAAATTGAAAACGTGCTATATATCTAGATGTTAACCTTCTTGTATGTTCTTAAAGTACTGTCCTTATGGTTTGGTCTCAGCTCATGGTGCAGATATAGGGAGCAATAGGCAGGCCTCAAACACACAATTGATGTGTATACATGATGATGAACTTTAACGTTATTGACATTTTCTGGTGATGTTGTTTCTTTCTTCCTTACTTTAGTTTCTCTGTATAAGCCTCTGATGTGTATGCATTGTGGGTCTTCATATGCATTGTTTGTACTAATACACGTATGTAGTAAGCATTGAATTATTAGATATGTATTTCGTGTTTAACATTACTCAAAACTCTGATAAGGTCAATTCATTATTTTACCATCCAAAATTACCAGATTAAGAATATTGTACTGCTATAGTGCAAGCTGCAGCCATTGCCTATATGTATGTATGATTGGGTTCCAGTATTAACAACACTCCAATATAATGTTTTGTTTGGATGAGTACATTCTTTCATGCATTAATTAGTTCATCATAGGTCTCCTGAACACCCCTGAAATCTTGTTACCAATATTATAAACTCAGCCCCTTGTAGGGACTTTTCATCAAAATTAATTTCATATGTGATGTCATCAATGACATTTGTGATGTAATTATTGATGTCCTGGGTGTTAATCTTAGTAGTGCACATTGGTGGCACGAGTTATGGTTGCTGAGCATACCAAAACTGGCGAACTTCTGGGGATTTTTCGGTTTTACCTGTAACCAGAACATCCCTTTAACAAAGTTTTTTCACTGAATTTCATAGTTTTTATTTTAATGCAACTTAATTATAACGTCCCTTTAACAACATTGTTTCTGTGAATTTCATAGGTTTTTATGAATGAAAATGTTTCATAATGTTACATCACTGTATATAAGTTATTTATAATTCCTCTTTTAATATATGTCAAACAAATGTAAACCTCCTTTAAGAAACATATTTTTTGCAACACATACTCCTGTGTGTCGTTATTAGAAGTGCATGCTGGGGATGCAAGTCATGGTTGAATTGCTTAGGACATGAGGCTCGACCATGACCCTAGCCCCACCAAACCACCACCATTATCCACTGCACCTACCCTGCATCCTAGTTCAGTGTCCACTATGGCCTCATAATGTGACCAATGGCCAGTCCTCATGGCATGCAGCCACGATCCATGGGGCATGGTCTTCGGCAATGCAGCATTCCGCAATACGCAAATCAGAGTAGACATTTATCTTTGTAGAGGCCCGGCTCACTGCCAGGCCAGCAAAGTTATAGCACTATTTTTTGTATTTACATTTTGACATTTTCAAAAAAGTAAAACACAGGACAGATTTCAGATTTGCAAAAGCATGCTTTCAGGTCCTTGCTGATGCTCCTCGCGCAGGTTTGTTGTAATCCAGTCCAGCACTTCAGACTGTAGCCGCAAGCAGAATATTATTCCCCATTCAAACCTAGTGCTTCAGCCATGGTGCATGCCCCAATAAGCAATTCAGAGTTCATATTTGCCCTTGCTGAGGACCAGGCTTCTGCCCAGACAGCAAAGTTATATCACAATTTTTTGTACTAACATTTTGACACTTTAGAAAAAATAAAACACAGGACAGATTATTTGAAAATACATGGTTTCAGGTCCTTGCTGATGCTCCTTGCCAATGTTTGCTGCAATCCTGTGCAGCACTTTGGGCTGTAGCCATGAGCAGATTTTTATTCCCATTAAAACCTATACCAATTTTGAAAAACTTTACCACAAAGCCGGTCCCTGGTGGCCATGCCCACTTTTACCACATTTCCGGCCCCTTGTGGTAATGGGCAGTAGCCACAATGTCTGGGTCATGGCCATGACCCAGACAATCTGGCCACTGTCCATGGCCACAGGCTATACCTCGGTCACCAAAGGTATATCACTGTTTCTTGTACCTACATTATGACACTCTTCAAAAAAGAAAACACGGACGCATTTGCAAAACCATTCTTTTGGGTCGTTGTGAATGCTACTTGCATGTGTTTGCTGCAAATCCGTCCATGTTATTTTTTGAAAAAGTGTCAAAATATATGTACATATATCATATAACTTAACCCTTATTTCACAAAATCCATTCAAACTTTGCATAAACATTCATAGTTGGGTCTATGATCTTTCTGAAAATGTCTGTGCAGATTCGTTAAACGACAACAAAGTTATAAGCCATCTAAAAATGTTGAGACTCTTCTAATATTGCCCACTCTTAACAATATGCCACCACACTTTGCAAAACCATTCAAATCTGAGTCTAAAACCTTTTCTGCAAACTTTTGTGCACATTTGTCAAAAGCCACAAAATGTATAAGCCTTTCAAATATGTGGGGAACCCCCGCAAATGTTCCCCCTCTTGGTGAAACAGCAGTAAACTTTGCATAACCATTTGGGGATAGGTCTTTAATGACACTTCAGAATTCCATACAGTTTCATTGAGTGGCGTCAAAGTTATAAGCCATTCAATAACTGCTTTTCACCGACCCTGTAATGCAGAAATATTCATGGATATCGCCGAACATCTGAGATAGTCGCCGACTTCATAGAAGAACAAACACCCGATTTTTGGCTTTTTATGGCCACATCACATCCTCATCACCTCTCACCTCCCCAGAGATAGTTTAATTTGTTTGACAAGTACAATGTTGTGTTTTTAATATGTTTTTACTGTGATGTCCGTGGACTAGGGCCGTTGTTCGCAAATCCAACATGGCGTCCGTTTCAAACATTTTGATATGCCTGTTTATAACTGACCAATCAGCGAGCACGAAAAATGTCTGTGAATATTACAATGCTCTTTGATTGGTCCAGAGGTGTCCGCGGACCCTGATTCAGGAAGTGAGTCCACGGACTGGACCGAGATATCTGTATAATATGATATGATATAATATGATCGGTTATTTATAACGCGCTTAATACTCAGAGGTTTCTAAGCGCGGAGCCGGGGATCGAACCTGTGTGTGTCTGTGTTGTTTTGCTTCCAAGGCGAGCATGTTGCATCTGTAATGTTTTTGTACCTACTTTTTGGTAATTATTTTTAAAACTACTGGGCATATTTACACCAAATGTACAAAAGCATGCGTTTGGGACATAGCCGCCGCTCCTGGCTCAAATTTGGTGAAAATACATCCAGAAATTTGGGCTGTAGGTGCGAGCAAAAACATGTTTCCATTGTGTACATGAGGATTTGCAGAGTTTAGGGACGATTCATCCAGGGGGGCAAAGTTTTAAGCAGCCCAAAGAAATGTCTTTCTATGAGTTGAGCAACTTAACCATAACTACAGGGCAGCTACTGCAGTCCCTGTTATACTGGGCACAGGGGTGAAGAGAGGATGTGCTCCACAGTCTACCCCCATTTCAAGACTACCATGCACATTAGCAAGAGACCTGTGATATACCTCTTCATGATTTACAAATGTGGGGGTATCACAGATATATTGGACACATGTTGGTATTACACACCTTTGCCGAATTACATTTTTGATGATTTTTTTTGCCAAGTTTTTGGAACACTTTTTACCACAAAAGATGGTAAGTATGGGTGGGATATATGGTGTAGGTATAAAAGGGGGGGGGCTTAAAAAAGCAGAAACATCGGCAAAACTAACTTTGACAAATTTTCCATTCGTCAAAAAAAGACAGACAAATCTTCATAGATCCCAAAGGTTTCCAAACGTTGTTCCAAGGTTTAGATAAACTATGTGGATGATGTATCAAGTTGCACATGACAGAATCCATGCCGTGTGTAACTAGTGAGTTGTACTTCAGAATGTGGAATTCAGGTCAAAGACAAACTTCAGTTGCTCCTACAAAAAGACATCATGGT